>NC_041011.1:4592150-5238150 GCF_004193775.1 Glycine soja
TTTTTATCAAATGAAGAATGTAGAGGTTATTGTATGTGTAAATTAAGCGTTTTAGATTAATAAGATTGAATTTTGTAATAAAAAATAGTCTCTCACGATATAGTGATTAGTGAATTAAGGTTTGAATTTTTGCTATGAAAAAAAAATCCACTTTTAATATCTACCAAAGAAGATTACCTTTGAAGGATGATACCTTTAAGAAAATTTTGTTTAAGAGTTTTAGTAATTGATTTTTTAATGTTTAAGATCTAAGATTTAAAATTAAGATTTGTGCAAATAATTGATTCTTAATAATATTTTTAATTGAAGAAGCAATAATATTTTTTTTATCCATGCAAATCAAAAACAGTGTCACCAGCTATTTACAACAATTCACACATTGCTTGACAATAAAAATGTATTTGAAAGTAATTATTTAACAATAAAAAGATTTAAATCAAACTTCATGCCAATAGACTCATCAGACTACATGATAAGACTAAACAAATTGAGAAGAAAATCGATAAACTACAAGTCTACAACTTTGATGGTTTAATTTATATATATATGTAGAGTTTTGGAATTTTTATTATTTCATTTTCTTCATAGTTTTAACATCAGCACAAACAGTAAAAAAACTCACAAAATAGAACTAGGACAAAGCTTTATACATTTTTTTTTCAAAAAAGTGAGTGACGGACCCAATCCCTGACCCAAAAGAAAACAAGGCCGAAAGAAAGACAGGCCCAACATCCCCCATTCTCTTTAAACAATTAAAAAAATTAAAGAGTAATATGATTCTGACAATTTATTTTCACTGCACTTTCTAAGGAGGATAATAAGACAGCGTTGAAATGAACCGTGAAAACTGAAAAGTGTTGCAAAAAGATGTTTAGAAAATATAATTAATAAATTAAAAAAGGATTAGAACATAAAAAACGTAAGAACAGAGGCATTTTGTTTTTATTTACGCAAGAACAGAGGCCCACGGACTAGGATTACCTGCAGTTCAGAAAAAAAAAAAAAACTGCACGATTCTGCAGCTGCATCCAACAAATACTTGTGATGCTAGATATATTTTATAAGTTATATAATTATATAAAAGAACATTTTTTTTATGACCTAGATTTTGTGCACTTGCTACACAACGTAGACTTTTTTTTGGTTTAACATTCCGTTTTGTCAAGAAATTTTTTTTATTAATCTGAAATTAAGGATTGAATTTGAATAATACTCAAATAATTCAATTTTGATCTTATCATATTAATTATTTGTGTCTACCATAGAAATTTTTTATAAAAAATTACTACTGTAAAAATCCTGATCCGTAAACAATGGTGTAAAGATAAAAGATTGAAAGTACTAGAAGAGGGATCAGGTGGTCACTCCCCACTTCCCATTATTAGAAATATATATTTTTTTTGTCTTCTTAAAATAAATATTTTATTCATTTTTCCATACATTTTTTATATTTAGCATATTAATATTAACATTTATAAAATATAAGTTATACATTAATTTTTTTAACATATATTATGTATGTAGAAATTTAATTTTTTCACTAAGGTATTTTTTTCTTTCTTCTTGGCCTCGTGAAACTATTGAGCCATGGAAGGTAGCAAATAGCATGTGAGTAGGAATAATTCCAAGTCTCACACACTTTCTGAGAGGGTAACGAGGTCGCTGAGATTCTTCATTCTTTGACTAAGTTTGGGCTAGATAGGGAAGGTTATTGTGGGAATTCCCACTTTGCCACTTAATTTGCTACTTTTATTTCCATTGTCTCACAGCATGTTCAATCTTTAATTAAATGTTGTTTAAATTTTTTTTAGGGAACATATTACATAAAGTTATTTATATAAACATAGTTACTTATAGGAAATTATGGTTTAACAATATTATCATAAATAACATATTTTTAAATATCATAGGATCCACAAAATTAATTTAAACATTTATTTTAACAAATTTAATATTAAAATGAATTTTTATTTAAAATATTTATATTTATATAAAATTATAAGACTTATAAAATTATAAATAGTTATGTATTTGATCTCAAGTAGCGGAATTCTTGTCTTGGGCTTAGCCCTCTTTTACACCAACTCAATAACAAGGATGAAAGAAATCACATTACTAATTAAAACTTATTCATTCATATTAAGTTATGCCAATCCTACACGCGGTCAGTGAAGATGATATTGTGGGCAAATAAGTGTATTTCCCTCATGAATTTTACTATTTTAGGCCCTATATATGTGCCGTGATAATTCCATTAATTCACCAAAGAAAAGAGACAAGTATGCTAACACAATGCAATCCTTTTTCAATAACCTCCACTCCTCCAGTTTTCTTTTTGTAGATATTAAGGATCAAAAGAGAGTTGCTTTCCTCTTCAATAGACTATGTTATTTTGCTAAGTTATGGGATTAATGAATAGATTGTTTCATCAAACCCACCTCTTAAACCCCTCAAAGAGGTTCGGAATGAGTGGAAAAAAAATGAAACAAAAACTATTATGAAAAATAAAAACAATAATAAATTAATGGTATAATAAAAAAGAAGAGAAATAAATCGTGCAATTTTTTACTAAAATATCAATCAAATTGGCATCAATATCCTTCTAAATTGGTAGTACATAATTGATTATACAAAATCGCATTAAAATACTAGCTTAATTTAAAATAAATAGGCAAAATTGTATTTTTGGTCCTCCAATTTATCTTCAGTTTCGAATTTGGTCCCCCAATAATTTAATTCACAAATTTGGTTGTGCAATATTAGTCTCCTAGGCCACGATTGAACGTTAACCGTTAACGAGTGATGTTGACAGTCATGTGTCACGTTATTATTGGATTATGATTGTCACGCGTCATGTTCTCATTGGTCAATGAAAACAACAATTCATTTCATCTTGTATGGAGTTGACATTCAATTAGAACATGACATGTGACAATCATAATTCAATAAGAACGTGACACGTGGTAGTCAACATCACTTATTAAAACGGTTAACGTTCAATTGTGATCTATAAGACAATATTACACTATTTTATAAAATAAAAGACCAAATTTGTGAATTAAATTACTGGAGACCAAAATTGAAACTAAAGATAAACTGGGAGATCAAATTTGTAATTTTACCAAATAAATATTTATATATTTAGTTTTACATTAAAAAATTAATTTAAAAGTGATTTATGACTTTTAAATTAGAAGTTATAAATATCTTTTGACTTATATTTTTTAAAAATTTACTGATTAGGAGAAAAAAACTACCCCTTAAAAAGTGGATTGGCCATATAAATAAATAAGTAAGGTTGAAATGCCGGGACCATGGTCCGTGGCTACTTTGAAATGCTGGGACCAGTGTCGTACTTGACCATGCAGCAGGAAAACTGGCACGACGTCGTGTCGCTTTCATTGTAAATACAATATGGTCCTGTTCAGTCTTCTAGTTCGCGTCTATGTCCAAAGGAAAATGTTTTTTAAATATAAAAAAAGTGAATACTAAAACGTGATTTTAATTGGAAAATTACTATTTTAGTCTTTTAAATATATGATTTGGTGATAATTTAGAATGCTTTTGTTTGAAGAGAAAGAAAGTGGAAAAAAAAAAATAAACAGTAAAAGAATGAAAGACTCATATTTTTATTTTAAATTTTTATCTTAATGTTTTTTCTTTACATTTATTTTGTCTATATCGAACAGACCCTTGGTTCATAAAAATGAAAATTTTGATTTAATTATGAATGTGTAAAAGTGGAATAGTTACACTTTGTCATACAATTTTACAAAATTATCTTATAAAATAAAATAAAATAAATGTGAATATTAAAACATGAATTTGAATTTTATAACATATTATTAAAATGTATATGATATTATAAACATAATAAAAATTTATCAAAATAGCATGCCAGCAGAGACTTCAATAAAAGAATCTATACTACCAAATGGATTTTTGGTCCATCATCACCTACATAATTCAATAGCATTGAATAGCTGGACCTAAAACCGAAAAAGCTTTTACAAACTAATACTAGTACTGAATAGCTTGTTTGTTTTCTCTATTTTTTTTTAAAATAATTTGAACAAATTGCAATTTAGTTTATAATCTGCAATTTGACAATTCGTATCCTCGTATTTTTAAATCCACAACTTTGACTCTCAATTTTTAAAATTACACAATTTTACGTGAAAGTGATTCAAAATTATTAATCGCTAACTTGCTATGCATGATCAGTTAACTCCTTAGTCCTTATAGTAAAATAGAGTCAAAGTGTCTTGTAATAGTACATGATAATTACATTCAAATTCAAAGTGATTCAACATCTACCGTTGTTAATAAGAATAGTATTTTCTCGTGAATTATGTGTCGTGTCTAGAAATTTAAAGTCTTAAGCAAAACTTATATTCAATGCTTAATTTAATACAACTTAACATTTTTATTTTATTTTTATCAACTACAAAATTATCGATCAAGATTTTACGGTTAAGTATTTTTAACCATCCATTATTAATATATAAAATGACAAATTCATTCAATATATCCTTCATCATGCTTAATATCAAATAAGATTTGAGTAGTTTTAAATTCAAAGAACTACTTTCAACAATAAAATAATTATATATAATTTTAAATTTATCATCATCCAAAGTTTTCAATTGTTTAATTAATCTAATTTGAAGATTGTGTAGTCTTACACTAAAATCATGCAATTTTTTTTAAAAAGTTACAAAAATTTTTAAGTAATGATATATTTAAAATTAATAATGATATTTAGACACTTATTTTTTTAAAAATATCTAATTAGCACTTATCATTTATTTCTATTTTTCTCTTTTTATCGCATTATATCACTTATAATACTTATATTTCTCTCTCTTATTTTTCACTTTATAAATAGGCTTAAATAAATTTTATGTTATTGTAATTTAATATTTTTTTCATTTTCTATCCCTAAAAAAAGTTTGAATCATCCGTATAATTTTAAAATCTTTTATTTTTTTATCTCTATCATTAAATCATATTTAAAAAATATTGAATGACCAACATGTACATATATCATATCTGACATTGACATGTGTCACATCAATATATCTATTAGGTGATTCATTCTCTTTTTTTGATATAGATAAATAGATTGGAAAACGAAACCAAAGTAAATATTTATTTAAATTAATTTTTTGATTTAAAACTAAATATGTAAATATTTATTTAATGTAAAACTAAATCACGTTTTAGTATTCAGTTTTTTATTTTATTTTATTTAAAAAACATTTTCCTTTGGACATAGACGCGAACTAGAAGACTGAACAGGACCATATTGTATTTACAATGAAAGCGACACGACGTCGTGCCAGTTTTCCTGCTGCATGGTCAAGTACGACACTGGTCCCAGCATTTCAAAGTAGCCACGGACCATGGTCCCGGCATTTCAACCTTACTTATTTATTTATATGGACAATCCACTTTTTAAGGGGTAGTTTTTTTCTCCTAATGAGTAAATTTTAAAAAAATATAAGTCAAAACATATTTATAACTACTAATTTAAAAGTCATAAATCACTTTTAATATAAGTCGCTGGTAGTTTTTTTCTCCTAATGAGTAAATTTTAAAATAATATTTAAAAAATATAAGTCAAAAGATATTTATAACTTCTAATTTAAAAGTCATCAATCACTTTATGATTTTTGTTTTTTTTTTCTTTTCATCGTAAAATTTTTAAGAATTCTTAATGCGATCTTGAAATCAGAAACTATTTATGACTTTAAAGTTCTGATTAATTTTATTTAAATTAATATTTTTTTATTTAATATTTCTATATATTATTTTATTTAATATTTTTTAATTGTAGTACATTTTAACTAGCTCGACTTTAAAGTTGTCTATATAACTACAATTTCATTTTATAGAAAATATATTAAATATAATAATATACAAAATATTAAATAAAAAAGTATAAAATATTAAATAAAACAATTTATAAAATATAGAAAATATTAAATAAAACTAAAAACAACATACAAAGTCGTATATTTTTTTTTATTTAAAATATTATTTTTTATTTAATATTTTCTATATTTGTGTATATTATTTTATTTAATATTTTTTTTATAATTTTGTATATTTTTTTATTTTTTATTTAATATATTTTCTATAAATGAAACACTAATAAAATGAAATTATAAATATATGTACGACTTTAAAGGAAGCTCGTTGGAATGTATTATAATTAGCAAAAAATCCTTAACATTAAGAAAAAATATACAAAATATTAAATTAAATATAAAAAAATATAAAATATATATTAAATATAAATATATTAAATAAAATTAAAATTAAGATATTAATTTAAATAAAATTATTTATATCAAGTGTCAACGACCTAATTATTTACATTTTTTTCTATTTTTAATATATTTTATTATTTTTCTAAATAATTTTAATATTTTATTCTTTTTTTTCTCTCACTTTTATATTTACTAAAAAAAATTATGCATCGTAAAAATTCCAATACTAGTTACATATATACGTAATGCGTCTCTCACTATCATACTTATTAAACAGTTTAGTTGTTTTAACTATTTTTTAGATAATCAAAAGTTATGGTTACAACTAATTAATTTATCATTTGGATCATTTAACTAAAATTTGAGATTCGATTCCTCTATTTAGATATAAAGTCACAATTAAAAGTATCATTTTATATAAAAATAGATAAATTCAGTGAGAAGATTAATTGGATACTAAATAAGAAGTTTCATGTAGTTTTTGGTTATAAAAACAAATAAATAACTATTTTGAGATTATAAAAAAAAGAAAAATTTTCAAAGATTTTTATGTTAAGCAGAAGCTATATATATGGTTCACTACAAATATAAAAAACACGTTGATTTAGAAAAATCATTTTATAGCCTAAAAAAATACTTCATTCATTCTAGATTATAGAAAAAGATTTATTTTAAAATATATGTCATTTTATAAAATTGATGTTGCATTAAATATTTTTTTTTTCAAAATTACTCTTAATCAATACTTAGTGAAGTAATATATAAGAAAAATAAATGAGTTATTAATTAAAAAGATAAAATATATATTAAGAAATTATTTAATGTTTTATTTAAAATTCAATAAATTAATTGTATTCATTAATTAATACATGTGTCAAAACTTTAAACTTCGTATAATTTGAATGGAGGGAGTATAAAGAAAGACCATTTTAATTAGTTTAAATCTAAATGTAACAACATAAAAGCACTTTTTTTTTAAAATAAAATTACAATAAAAGATATGTTTCTCTTGATAAATATTAAAACCATTCTCGCCGGAGTAATTGCTAGAACAGGTGCTCGATTCTCTACGTTTTAAGGGTAACCTCTATACGCTAGATATGGTACTTGTCCTTTGCTTTTGTGACTCCAAGTCTATTTAAAGGGACTTTTATTAATTGGAAGAGGGGATTTTAGGCTAATAGACGCAACAGATTAATGGAGGTTAATGAAGATTAATAAATTCTTCTTGCAAATAATTAAGATAGTAGTAATATTTACGGTTGTACTATAAGGAAAAAATGATTTTAGAGACTGAAATTTCAGTTAAAAGTGAGAAAAATGATTGCTAAATTAATTTCAGACTGAATTAGAAATTGATTGGTTGAGATAATTCACAACTCTTCAACACTGAGTCTGAAAGACAAATATAGTTTGTTGTATCTCAACCAAGGTATCACTTGATTAAGACGGTCTACAACCCTTCAAATACTAAGCTCAAGGGAGGTAAAAATTATTCTTCAAGATTTTCAAAATGTATATTTTTGTCCAAAAGCAAGAGTGTAGTTATATATATAAGATTTAATACGATAAAGAAAAGTAGTTTTGGTTTGATCTGTAAGTATACGTAGAGTTAAAAAAGTTATAGTGTGTTTGTTTATACTTTAAAAATGTTCAAACTAATGTTTGAGCAAATCCATCATGACTCACGTTTCTCTCTTTGAGTGCTTTGGAAGTTGTGATAACTGCAAAGCAAACACACTTAAAAGTTAATTGAGTTCTTCTATAAGCAGGTGCGGACGAATGTTGGGCTGATTTTTTTTAATTAAAAAATTAATAGGTTATTATTTGTTTATTTTAACAAAATTTGGTTTTTTATTCAATAAAAAATCTGATTTATAACTGAATATTGTATTTTATTAAATTAAAATTATAGTATAATTAGTTTTATCTCTTAACTTTTCTAATTATAATATCAATAGTAATATTTCTTTTAAGAAATCTTATCTCAATATTATATTTATTAAATTTTAGTTATTATATAATCAAATTTATCTCCTAGATTTTTAAATTATAAAATAATAGTAATTTATCTAAATATTATATTTAATTAAAATTTAGTTATTATATAAACAATTTTTTGTTTGGTTTTGTTAAATCTTATTTTCTTGGAGAAAAAAAGTTTTTTTTTTTCAAATCTCATATAAACAAGGGCCAACATTGGATTGATTGAAAATTATTATAATTTTCAAGTAAATGCATAATTGTAGGCATTGTAATGTTGCCATATTGAAAAGAGACATGAGTATTTATTTAATGTTTTAGTTAGAAGACTGCACTTAGTAATAATATAAAAGATGATCTTTTATTGACTAATTTTGTTGGTATATATTGAAAAAAAATTGTTAAAAATTAGTATAAACTAAATCATTGATTATTTTTGTGACATATAATTTAGAAATACATTTTATGTTTTGATAGATTATTAATATAATTTAATGCATTAGAACATCAAAGTATAAATATTGTATTTTAAAAAAATGATGATATATAATTGTCTAGATGGATTTTATATTTTTATTTTTTAGATGTCTATTGATTGAATCAATGACTTTTTTTTTGGTATTTTCTTTATTATCTTGCTCAATTTCTTACTTCTAAAACATATTCATGATCAGTGATAAATTGATGTAGTCATCAAGCATAAGTGTAAGCTTGTTTCTTGGATAAATTCTCAATTTGGTCATTGAAAGTGATTCGCTGACATATAAGTCCTGAAAGATGCAAAACTATTTTTTTTATCCTTGAAAGTGTAAAAATATTGACATATTAATCTTATCGTTAGTTTGATTTGTTATCTCTAACGTTCAGGCTAATGTGACATGCGATGACTCATTTGTCGATACAAAAGATTGTCAAATGAGATTTTGACTCAACAAGACTAATTTGTTATGGTATAGTCGATGAACCATTTTGTCATTTTTGAACTTTGGGTAAAAAAATTACATCAAACTCTCCTTTTCTTTAGAACCCCCTTCCCCCCCAACGGCTATAATGACCACCCTCCTCCTTTATATCTTCCTTTCCACCTTCTTCCTCTCCCAAACCCAAAACTCTTTGTAGCATTCTTCTTGTTCTACGAAAACTTGAAAATCATAAAAAATGGGTGGAGAGTCACAAGATTGTTTTGGGGGAAAAAGAAGCAATGGTGGTGATAGCCATGGTAAATGCTCTTTGTCTAGTAATGGTCCATCATTATGAAGATAGCTAGGTTGATTGGAGACATGAGAATGAAGATTGATGGCTTGCAAAAAGGACTTGAAGACTATACAATATTGTGTTTTTTTTTGTTGTTGTTGGATCTAATACTTGTATGTGGATTGTTTAGGGTTTGAGAATGGTTTGATGTTGTCAGTGTGATAACAATTTGTATGTCGAAAAAGAATTTATTTGTCATAAGTTGTAAATTTCAAGTACCACAATGAGATTAAGTTGTTTTTATTGAGGGAATTATTTTAGCTTTTGAACATTGAGGCAACGAATTTGGGTTCATTTCCATGAAAACAACCTTAAAAACTTGAATTACACTTTTAAGATTGATATGTCTGAATTTTTACACTTTTAGGGGCTCAATGCATACCACTAGTACAAGCTAGTATCAGCGAGTATGAAAGGATTTTTTGAAGTATATTTTAAAAAATACAATTTTGAAATATATGGTTATATTAAAAAATAATTTTAAAGTATATAGTTGTAGTTAAAATAAATTATTTTAGTGTCAGCGTGTTTAAGCTTATTTAAAATATATATATAAATAAACAGATTTTTATTTTTTATGTATTTGTCTAAATTGTTTTTAGTTAAAATAAATATTCTTAATTTTTTTAAAAAGTAAATTTTATATGTTTCTTAAATAAATATATTTTTTAAAACACTTATTTTAAAATTATTTTTTTAAGTTTAAACAAATTCATCGGTTGATATTAAAATAAATTAAAAAAATACTTTATATAATATATAATATATTGATAATAAAATTCAGCCTGTCTCCCTGTTCACGTGTTCTGGTATCCGAATCGTGTCTTTATATATATATATGAGTTTCTGTGGGTTCATATTGTATATGTGTTGAGTTTCCTTGTCCGAATAATTTCTAGGTTCTTAAGCTATCCTTTTACCTAGAGAAGAAGTAGTCACGCTTGCATAAAGTAGTGGTCTCACTCTGATCTGAGCCTCTTGAAAGTCTCCCAATATTAAACTCTTTCTGTTTGTATATATAGTAATAACCATCATTTGCCCTTCTACGTTGAAAAGATTTTGCAAATCGAAGAAACTACTGTTGTCCCATGTCTTAGACATGCATGCCTTTTCACTATATTAATTCTTCTCCACTCTCTTTACCAAAAAAAAGCCTCTATATTTTTAGTAAAAAAACACTTATGACTTGTATCCAAAACATGCCTATATATATGATATAACATATAGTTAGTTTCCAAGGAATTAATTTGTTCAAACCGCTGTCATGATAATTATTATCGAAGGGACTTGATGCAGTAGTGTAGAGTTTTTGTTCAACTCTTCTACTTCATCAAGACTCCAATATTCATGCACCCTCCACTAGTACTGTTTTCTTTCTGGTGCCCTAATTAAAAAAAATGAAAATTATATAAATCTGAAATTTGAGAAATTAAGTTTCAAAATACGTTGAATATGCCTACTGATTCAACTGCCTGTTTGATCAACTGAGCGTCCTCTAGTTGCTAGGTGTAGTTCAGCACCCCTTGATGTAAAAAACCATAGAAAAGCAATCAACTGGGCCCTCTCATTCTATTCATCTTCAAGGACAAAGTTTTGCATCAACTAGCTTCATTTGCACATGCGCCATACCCTCAGCCATTTAGCTAGATCTTTCTCTTTATTTTCTTCTTCTTAATTAAATATTCATCTCTCTTTCTTTAATTTATATCACACCATTTGGTATATCTATTAGTATTTTTTACTTCCCCTCTTCTTTCAGAACATACACCCCATTTTTGGATGTTTGTTTAACATTTTTCAGCTCTTTATTGTTTTTGGTTCTTGACGACCAACAAAAAAAAAAATCCTTGATCAGGGGTTTATGAGGTCTAAGGGGATGCCGGTGCTGCTTTTGAAACATGGGTATTTTCGTTCGTACATGTGAAAGGTATACATCAATGGCCACTCTTCTCTGATTGATTGTGACTTGGTTTCTGTTTCAATATATTCTTTTGTTGGTGGTAAACGTATAAGAAATATGGTTTTTGTGTTTTTGACACTCTGATTAATCTTTGAATTTAATTTCTTTGATGCTTGGCTGAAGCCAAAAAATTAGATTTAACTTCAAAAAACTTTATCCTTATCAGCGGTAAAGTTGTGCCTTGGTGATTTGTTGGTCATGGGTTCGAATCCGGAAACAGTCTCTTTGCATATGCAAGGGTAAGGCTGCGTACAACATCCCTCCCCCATACCTTCGTATAGCGAAGAGCCTCCGGGCAATGGGGTACGAAGTTTTTTTTTTAAAGAAATTGTATATATAACCTAGTTTTTTCAGGCTGGAAAGTTTATATTAATCCTGTTTTGTATAGTGTGAATGTTTCTTTTTTTGTTCTGATCAACATTTTTAGGGTTGCATTTTGATATTTATATGTGGAAAAAACAAAGCTTATGTTTATGAACAACATGGATGATTTAAGTAGTGTATATCTTTGCTTGTCTTTAAATAAGATTTTGAATTATTGAAGTTTGTGTATGAAAAAATCTTTTGCTAAAAGAGACAGCAGCACCATTATATGAATATTCTTAGTCTCTTAAAAAATATATATAATCTAAAAAAAACTAAATTCAATCAGAGTCTATGTTTCTTTGTTTTTATCTTTCAATTTTAGAAGTGAAATTAATTAATGTTTAAATAATTGTTTCTTTTATGCGTTGGCTGTTTGTTTTCCTATCATTTTTTTTTCTGTTTTCAATTTCTCTTCCTTCATTCGAAATCCATATTCCAACTCAAACTTCAATTTGTTCATTAGCTTAAGGGCTTGTTTGGTTTACACCAAGAGTTAAGTGCTCTCTCGTGGTGTCTAAATAAAACATTTTTGTTTTTAATAATTGAAGACCATTTTAGTCAAGCTAGAGTTATGAAGCTCACCTTCATTATCTTTTCCCAAAATCTTGCACGTACGTATCACTGATTCTATTTTTGATATCTTGGGTAAAAGTTTGGAAAAAGTTAGATCGTACACCTACTTTTGAGGTGTGTGAGTGAAAGGAATAGTGTGATAGAATCAAAAATTAAATTATAATAAGAAAAAAGAGAAAATAATAAATATAATAAATGATATGAAAAATGAAGAAAGAAGAAAAAAATAAATAAAGGGGAGATGGAATATTGGAACGAGGAAGGTGGATATATAATATAATATCCAATCAATTTATCAAGTGAAAATAATAAACCATGAATTATTGGTCCATCATGCCTATAAGTAAGAAATGAAACTTAAATACATTATCATTATTTTTTTCCTCGTGTAAACAATATTTAGAAATTCTACCTTCTATTTTTTTTTCATAAGCAGAGATTCTACCTTCTAAACTGTTCTTTATGGTTTTATTTTTCCTCAGCTTGGATTTCTCTGTCATGTCTTAAATGTTCAAAAGAAGAGGCGACAAAATGGAACCCTGGTCTTAATGAACTGTACCATCCAATGAGTTTACTACCATGCATGCATATAGCAGGAAGCTTAGAAGTCATCTAAGAAAAAGTTGAATACATGTTGCGGAATCTTGAAGAGGAAAAAGTTTATGTGATTCAATGAAAGATTGCGAATTGCGAGGGAGGAAGTGGAAGAAGAGAAGGAAGATGATGCAAGTTGCTGATTAACTATGACGTCAAAAACGTGTTGCAAATGAAGCTAGCTGGTGCAAAACGTGTCCTTGAAGATAAATACAATGAGATGGTCAAGTTGATTACTTTTCTAACGTTCTTTAGATCAATGGGTGCTGAACTACACTAAGAAACTAGAGGACGCTCAGATGATCAAACAGACACTTGAATCAGAAGGCATTGAACGTGTTGTGGAAACTTTTTTTTCAAAATCAGATAATGTAATTTTTCATTTTCTTAGCTCAGAACATCAATACTAGTGAGAATGTAAAAACCACAATCCACATTGAAAGTCTTGATTTAGAGAAGGGTTGAATAATATAAAAACTCTATAATCAAGTTTCTCTTTTTCTTTCTTATGAGTTACTATCTTATATATATATATATATATATATATATATATATATAAAGACCAAAGGTAGTATCATACAACTTATTATGTGTATGATCCTACTTTTTTTGTTTTTCCTATTTCTTTTCCTACCACCCAAATCTACTCAAAATGGAATTAATGCACGTTGATACTTTTCCATTTAAGAAACCAACACCAGCCTCTCACCGTTGCAGTTGGTTTCGTTTGTGTGTTGAAACAATGTACCTTTTTTACTTTCAATTGGAGTTCACCTATACTTATTACCTTTTAAATCATGTCGTGCATATTTATTGTGTGGGGGAAAACCATTAATTAACTTACCTCACTGTGGAGTGGATGGAGTGAATGGAGAAAAGAGATAAAAAGAATTGATTTAAATATGTTTCCTATTCGCTAATCGCTATGTATATATATACTCTAGGTAATATAAGTTTTTCAATTTAAGGCATTGAACGTGTGTACTGTGCAACTTTTCCAAAGTCAGATAATATAATTTGCATTTCTTAGCTAGAATGACAATACTAGTGAGAGTGTAATTAAACTCGATTTATATCATTCACATTCAAAATCTTGACAGAAAAGAGGTAAATAAAAAATCTATATTACATCAATCAAGTCCTCTGGTGATCATAACAGTACTGGTTTGAACCAACTAATTTCTTTGAAACTATCTGTCTTATTGTGGATAAGAAATTTAGTTCATCAGCAACACAAAGAGGAGAGATACCTTTTTTATTTGAAGAGAAGAGAGGAGATACCTGTATTGTTATTTTTATTTATTGAGTGATAGTCACATGTTTTTTTTAAAATCCCTCACCTATGTTGTTAATGTTAACAATTAAGGACAATGATATGGGAGGCAGTGAAGCAAATCGTAATGAAAAAACAATGTCTAGAATCTCTCAAAACAGGAGTTAACGGGTTATGCTCTCTATGTTAATCATAGGATAAATAGTAACTTTCTTGAATGATACAAGAAAATTATTTTATTATAAAACTATTTATTAGTTTTACACATAAAATTAATTTTTTTTATTTTAAATGGTACAAGAAAATACATTTATTATAACTTGTATAATTTTTTTAAGTTTTGAAAGATTTTTTTATCTCACAAACATAATTACATTTAAATAGGACTCACAATAAATAAAAAAGTAAACACATCAAATATAATAATAACTAATTAAAACTCATCAAGTTTTATAATAATTATATATAATATATATAAATATATTTATAATATAATGTTAATAATTAGATATATAAATAAATAAATGAGACTTCCAATAATAAACAAATTATAATTAGCCTAGATAATAGCAATTGACGAAAACTCAAATAAATATGTCATTCTTATTAGATCTATTAATTAACATGTATATCTCAAGGATAAATTATAATTAATAGCAATATATATTATTAAAAAGATTAATATTTTTTCTGTATTAAAAAGTTTAGTATATAATCAATTGTAACATGTATTAATTATCAGATTTTTAATTAATATATTTTATTTTATTGGAAGTAGTATATATATTATTAATTGGTATATATTATTATATACTAACTAGTATATATTACTTATACTGGAAGTAGTATATTTATTATTAATTATAATTATATATTATTAACAATATTTTTAAAAAATATATTATTACATAGATAATTAAAGCAATTTGAGGATGGGTGATTTGAAGCCCTGGCTGCCGCCCCTTATATCCGTCTAGGGGGTAACAGTTCATCTAAACTATATATATGTATAAAATTTTATATAAAATATTCATAATTATATATTATAAAGCATTCATTACATTAATAATACATCAAAATATATCTCTTGGATATTATAAAATTATTTATAATTAAACCTGCATTAAAATTTTCAGCAATTTATTTTTTAAAATAAATATTTTTCTTAACAAAAATAATATAACAAGTGATACTTTAACATATATGTTGAGAATAAACAATCAACATATATTGTTGATCCCAGTGAAATTAACTAACAACCAAGAATAATGTACTTCAATTGTTAGAAAGTAGGAGAATATATGTCTAAAAGGATATAAAAAGAATGCAATTATCTCTACTTTAAGAATAAAAATGTTCATTTTAAAAAAAGAAAGAATATCTTTATGTTAAAAAATACTAAAATGTTATTATCTGCAAAATTGTATCTTATTAAATAAAAATATTATAATTCTATATCATAAAAAATTAATTAGAAAAAGTGAGGGGGGCCAGGCCCCCAAACACTAACATCGTTTTCTATTTGGCAAATTGCATTTGAGAAGACCTATGTATCTGCTATTTACATTAGCATCGGATAGTAGGTAACATTTTATTTATTATTTTTTCTTTGCCGGTTTGGATATCCTTCATAATCGATTCCAACAGCAAAAGTTATGGTCCGTAATTGAAAAGTTAAAAGCAACAAAGAATTGCTTTATTGCGAGCATGAAAAACAAATCAATTTGATATGATCGCACCATGTATTGTGTATTCAAACATACGCTAAATATATAGCCTTGTATATGTTTTGGGTCTAATAAATTTGGATTATTTTTATATTTGATCTTTCAAATTTAAATTTATTTTTTTAGATTCTCAATTATGAAAATATAGATTTTTTAGTTCCTTTTCATAAACACACACAACACTGATGAAGCCCTAAAGCGAAGAAATTAAAAATCAAAAGGGAAAAGACTAGAAATGGATGAGATGATATAATCGTAGCATGATTGATAAGTTAAATAACAATTCACTACAAATAAAGATTGTTATGATAAAAATACAGTGGTTTAATTCAAAAACCAAAAGAGGAGAACACCATTACTAGCAAAATACTAATCACTTTGTGCAGTTTGAAAACAATTAAGACGGTGTCTACCATGGTCAAGTGGTTCAAATGGTTTACAGTGGACCATTAAAGATAGCCTTTAGATTAATCAATAGTCCATTTTCTTATCATGGACTCTCAACATCAGATCCTTGCTCTTTCCGACGTTAATTATCATGTTTTTTTTCCCTTTACTTCTAATTTTATTGTCGTCTCAAGTTGGTTTTTTCAGAGGTTTTTAAGCCTATTTGATGTGTTATTCATTCACCCAAAAACATAAAATGAGCCAGAAGTTTTTGCATGTTGTTAGAAAAAAAGTGTGTATATACATTCTTTTAAGCAAGTATATATACATACATCTAACAACTAGGTCATTTGACTATTTTTTTTAGAGGCCATTCAACTAGTTAGGCCCATGATTCCATGACTCATAAACCAACACAACTAAGGTCCAATGAAGTCCTAATTACAAAATTATAAAAACAAACATAAAAATTACACAAGGATTAAAAGTTTTCAAATTATACCAAGTTCCTCATCTTTGAAAGAAGCCGGAAGCCTCCTCCATTGTTATTTATCTCACACACATGCACATTCACAAACACACAATGGGATCCACTTACTCCACCCTTTCATTATTATACCATCTAATGATAGAAAAAAAAATCTTATGTCATGTGATTTCTTCTTAATTATATCACCATCATCATTATAATTCTTATCATTGTCACACCACCATATTGTCAATAAAGAATAGCATATTTGAGTGACTACAAACATAATTAAACCTTAATATAAATAATTATTACAGCTTTAAATTTAGCCCCCAACAACCATAATAATAGTGTAATAATGGACAACTGTTGAGTGACCTAACAATAATGCGTGAGACGTTGGTTTCACGTGGATTCCTATCGTGCCTGACGTGGCCATATCTTCGTCGTCAACTTGAATCTAATTTTTTAAATAATATAATAAGGAATATAAAGAATTTTCTTGGCAGAAAAACTAAACTCATTTAATAAACTTGCCATTATATAGTGTTTGAATAGCATTAGTCTAATGACCTTGGGTTGCAGAAAAGTTCCAGCGTCAGAAAAGTGAGAAATTCTAATATTCCTCTTTTTGTCCTTTTTTGAATACTGGTCGGATTATTATTATTTAATGAAAAGGTTTTGCTTCTAGATCACGCTTTGGGGGTGTGCAGAGGAATAATAAGTGAGTAACTCACTAACTTTATTATTGGTTTCAGAGAGAAATTAGCAAAATGGCGGATGTGAGAGGGAGGGACACGTGGACGGAGGAGCTGCCCAGTCTGATAGAGGATTCGGGAGTGCTCTACGGTGGAGATCCGACGACGACGACAACAACAACAACAACGACGTCGTTTGAGGTGTACGCGCCGCATAGCGAGTCGGGGGAGAGCTTCAAGGAGCAGGCCTTGGGGTTCGTGATGGCGTGGTGCGAGATACTCATGGAGTTGGGGAGAGGCTTCAGGGACATTCTGCGACAGAACTTGATGAACGAGGATTCGTATGTGGTTAGGAAGTTCGGTGGACCTTGTTCCAAGGTTTCGAAGCGGCTGAGGTTTCTCAACGACTTTCTCCCCGAGGATCGCGATCCCGTCCACGCTTGGTCCGTTGTGTTCTTCGTTTTCATTCTCGCGCTTGCAGGTAAGAATGCTAAGCTCAAATTTATTAAAAATCTTAGTAATTATGCAGTTTTTTCACTATTTGACCTCGATAATGATTTTGGAGTTTATTTATTTATTTATTTATTTTTTTTAATAAATTTCAGCTAATAACAGAAAGAGAGTTAGAATGAGTGTTACTTATTATTATTATTTCATTGGTTATGAAAAACATAAATTCGTTTTACTTTATTTCGGTTATTTGTTAGTTCTTTACTGTTATTTTTTTTTGTTCCAATCATGGTATGGGCCATTGAGGAGACTAGACTAGAGTGTACGAAAGAAGATATTGTTTGGATAAACTTCTCCTAATTACTTATTAGAAAAGAAAATAAGAAATTAAAAAGAAATTGAGTTTCTTCCATGAGTTATGCACTTCAACTTTTGGAGAAGTTAAATGAGAGAGTTTCTATAAAAGATAAGTGCATAAGCTGATTTTAAAGCTCAATTTTTGTTTTCTTATGTGAAGTTTATCCAATCAGGGCCTAAATGTATATATTATTATAAATGAAGGGACCTATAGATTCTCGGACCGTTTCTTTGTGATGTATTGATTTTTTTTTTTTAAAAAAAAACTGCATTGCTATTGAGCTCTCATATGTTCTACAAAATTTTGAAGCAAGTTTTGTTATTGCTTACAAATGATCTTTTTCCTGATGGTATTAGCTTGGTATTGACATTTTTTTGAGTTTTTTTTTGCAGCTATAAGTGTAGATCCCAGTCGTGAAGCAGTGGCCCCTGCGGTGAAGGTCCGTCAACATCCTCCTTGTGCTAGTCGCGTGCTACTTCCAGATGGTAGATACATGGCTTATCACGAGCAAGGTGTTCCAGCTGACACAGCTAGATTTTCACTTGTTGCTCCACACTCTTTTCTTTCATCCAGACTAGCAGGTAAAATATAAGTTGCAAATTTTAACTACAAGAAAATCTTATTGGGCACAATCTTTATGAGGAGCACGACTAGAGGCTGGATTTTACCTTCAATCTTATTCTACTTTCTTCCCCCCTTAATGGAAGGTTTACCTGGAGTCAAAGCATCACTGCTTGAAGAGTACGGCATACGTCTGGTCACATATGATCTTCCTGGTTTTGGGGAGAGTGATCCTCATCCCAACAGAAATCTCAACTCATCAGCTATGGATGTGCTGCATCTAGTCAATGCTGTCAATGTTACTGATAAATTCTGGTTACTGTGCCACTCTAGTGGATGCATTCATGCTTGGGCTTCTCTCAGATATATTCCCGAGAAAATTGCAGGTTGTACATCTTTTTAAAGCTTTCTAATTTCTAGATACCTTAAATTGCTTGTAAAAAAATATTCTTGGAGGTCACTCTGACACTAATAAGAATGCAATCAGACCTCTAATTGGTGATACCCCTGGCCAGTTGGCATAGTTATTGTATGTTGGGTGTATCTGGATGTAGAATCCATTGTTCAATTATATTGCCAATTGGGCAGGGATGTCAATCATTTAAGTGTACCACAGAAACCTCCATTCATGTGCTGTTGTTTCACGAGGGCCTGAACTGATTGAGGTTTTGTGATAGGAAAGAAGGGAAACCAATGGGCATATGTCTGGACTAGTCGACAGTCTAGTTATCATAGTTCCTTTCTATTCTTTTTCCTTCCAAATCCTTCACATTAAGCATTGTGGAAAACCCTGCAGAGAAAGTCAGAGTTCTTAATTCTTTTTTTTTTTTTTTTATCAGCCAAAAATAATATATATATATTAACAAAGTACCAGAGGTACTAAAATTACAAACTACAATTCTGGTCTAGTTCAACACCATAACAGTTTGGTTGATGAACCAGAATAAAACATATAGTAAGACTAGTACAATTAATAAGCCTAGATTCGAATCCTCATCTACGGAGAAATCCTTCACTTAGGTTTGATGACCACAGATTATAGTGGGTGGTGAAATCCTTCTCTAAGTTTTTGAGCCAGGTCCATAACAGAAACACTGCATCATCCACCAGTTTATTTGCATTAAAGGCAGAATTGGAGAAAACTATACTATTTCTATGCTTCTAAATAGTCCATGTCAGTGCTAACCACCAACCTTTCCATCTGTCCAGCTGTATCCCTTCATATGCTCCATATATATGCGGCAGAAAATGATGTCTTGGGTGATGTGGAAAGACACCCACCAGATTTACCCAAGACAGCATTTCACACCATAAAGGAAACACTTTGCTGCAGTGAAAAAACAAGTGACTTGCGCTCTCTTCCATTGTTCTGCAGAAAGGGCACATAAAATCTTGTAACTCAACATGCTTTCTCCTCAAGTTGTCTCTGGTTGGTAACCTATCTTTAAGTAACCTCCATGCAAACACAGCTACTTTAGATGGAAACTTCACCTTCCATAGCTCCTTGAACTCACCATCCTGGTCCTCCTGTAATAAGTCCTCTCTAAGTACAGTGTATGCACTCCTAACCGTATACTGGCCACTAGGATCTGCCACCCATACCCACTGGTCAGCACTGTGGGCCCGAATTCTGTGCCCCTCGAGTTCTTCTAAGAATGTTACCGCCATATCTATCTCACTGTCGAACAATGGTCTCCGCCATTTGAAATCCCATTCCTACCCTGAATCTTTGAAGTCTCCCATTTGCTGAATGAAATGATCTTGCTGAAGAGATATACTGTGTAGCCTAGGGTATTTCTCTAGTAAATGGTTATCTTCCCCTATCCAAGAGTCCTCCCAAAATTTAAATTTATCCCCACGCCCTACCTTCCACACTATCGAGCTATTCAACAATTGTCCCTGTTGAGGATGCTAAGCTACAATCTTCAGGTCCCTCCACCATGTAGATTCATTATTGGCTGACCTTGCTTCATTTAGATTCCTCCACCCACCATACTTTGACTCAATTACCCTAGCCCATAACTCCCCCTGATTCTGAAAAAGCTTCCACCTCCATTTACCCAACAGAGATATATTAAAAGAGCTGATGTCTTTGACCCCCAAACCTCCATCTTTTGGCAAGCACACCGTTTCCCATCGGATCCAAGCAATTTTGTTTTGCTCCGACGCACCTCCCCATAAAAAATTCCTCTGTAGTCTTGTTAACTTGTCCACCACTTTTTTAGGTACCCTGAAAAAATAGATAGGAATGGATGTTAGCACTGAATTTATTAGAGTCACTCTCCCCCCAAACGATAGGTGTCTTTGTTTCCATCTCACTAATTTTCTCTCACATTTAGTAACGATAGGGTCCCATGTTTGGCATCTTCGCGGATTGGCCCCAATAGGTATACCAAGATATGTAAAAGGAAAAGACATCACGCTACAATGGAGGTAATTGGCTGCACCACTTATCCACAAATCCGACACTCCAAAAGCCCCACAACTACTTTTAGCAAAATTAATTTTTAAACCCGAAGCAAGCTCAAGGGCCCTCAAGATAGCTTTAATAGTTCTAACATTCTCCATAGATGCCTCCCCAAAAAATATTGTGTCATCTGCATACTGGAGGAGATTAATGTCCACTTTGTGTGTGCCCACTAAGAATCCCCTGTATAGCCTTTTCTCTATTGCTTTGGACATTAATCCATTAAGTCCTTCCGCAACAATGTTAAATAGTAGAGGTGATAGTGGATCCCCCTGTCTGAGTCCTCTTTGGGGTAGGAACTCAGATGATGGACTGCCATTGACCAAGACCGAGACCGATGCTGATTTTAGACATCCAGCTATCCATTGGATCCATTTGGTGCAAAAACCCATTCTTGTCATCATATAAGTCAAAAACTCCCAAGACACAGAATCGTACGCCTTCTCATAATCGACCTTGAAAATAATGCATGGCTTTTGACACCTTTTGGCTTCTTCAACCACCTCATTTGCAATCATCACACTGTGGAGCATATGTTTACCTTGTATAAATGTTGACTGTCTTTCATTAATGATGAGATGCATAACCTTCTTCAGCCTGTTAGCCAGGACCTTAGCAAGTATCTTATAGGTACACCCTATCAAAGAGATTGGTCTATAATGATTCAACACTTGAGGATCCACTAGCTTTGGAATTAATGCTATAAAGGATGCATTCAAGACCCTCGGAAAAACTCCATTGACATAAAACTCATCAAAAAATCTTAGGAAGTCTGATTTGATGATATCCCAAAATTGCTTGATGAATTTAAAATTAAGTCCGTCCGGGTCTGGGCTTTTATCATTTCCGCAACTCCATACTGCCCTTTTGACCTCATCCTCCGTAAAGCGCTCCACCAGCATGTCATTCTGCTGAATGCCCATGGACTGAAAGCAAATACCATCCAACCTTGGTCTTTCTTGTACATTTTCCTGGAAACGTTGTGAAAAAAACCTCCTGATTTCCTCTTTAACTATTGCCGGCTCATCCTTCCATGATCCATCAATCAACACTCCATTCAGACAATTAGCTCTACGCCTGGAGTTTATCAGCAGATGAAAACATCTAGAATTACAATCACCCTCCTTAATCCACTTGGATCTCGCCTTTTGTCTCAGTAATGACTCGTGTGCCTGAGATGAAAATATCTAGAGTTCTTAATTCTTACTGTATGTACTAAGTAACAGATAGTTTGACTTGAGTTTAAAACAACTCAGGGAGGGCATAGTGATGCTATCAGTTTTTACATTTAAAAAAATGGCATATCATCTGATTTAAAACACAATAACTGACTTGTTTGAATGTCTAAAGAGAATACAAACTAACAGTTGTTTTTCCCAATGAAAGAAAAAGAAAATGATAAATCTGAGGTGTTTCCTAGAGAATAGAGCACATAGTTTAGGCACAAACCTCTTGCAAGTTGCAACTTGGTTTAGAAGATGTGTTTATAGATTTGCACTTGTACCCAGCATAGAAAATATCATCTATTGATGAAAACAGCTGTTTTGAATTCATACAGAGAAATTTGATTTGGTTCTCTATAAAACTACAAGTGATAGTCCTATTAAGGCTTTCTAAGTTTCTAACCCTATTACCTCCCATGCAGCTTGTAGACTGAGAGAGACTTATGATAAACTAATAATGTTAAACTTTTGGGGCACATACAAATCTAATGTCAATGAAGTTATTAATGTGTGACTCCATCTTATTCTAACAAGTTAATGGGAAAGAAATTGAAAAAAAAAATCAGCTGAGATCACACCAATAAAAGCAATTTTCTATTTAGTTACCTACCTTTTTTGAAAATGTTTGCTCCCTTTTCTAGTATATCTATCCTCCAACCCTCAAACAAAGAAAAGGGACACGTTGCAGAATCTGATGTAACTTGTTATATTGTCCAAATTGCAGGTGCAGCAATGTTGGCTCCTATGATTAATCCATATGACACAGACATGACTAAGGAGGAGACAAAGAGAACTTGGGAGAAGTGGCTGCAAAGGAGGAAAATGATGTATTCCTTGGCTCGTAGATTTCCAAAACTTCTCACTTTTTTCTATCGGAAAAGCTTCTTGCCTGAAAAGCATGACGAGATTGATAAGCTGCTATCTTTCTCACTAGGAAAGAAGGTGAGTGTGTCATAAGTCATAACTTGAATTATGTAACAAGTATAATTACTTTTGAAGTATGTTGCATTGTTCATCAATATGAACTGGCTTATCTGTATTGCAATAGTATGATTGGAGTGGGTTTGTGTCTGCTTCAAACAAATAGAGCTAATTGTTGGCATTTGGTTCAAATTTGTGCAGTTAGTTGTCTGTCCATGCTAACATGTTAACTCGAAGCCCAATGCTTTACCAGCTGGATACCGAATCACCCTGATTTCTATGTCAGATTTTCAATTGTCAATATATATGGTCAAGAAACTATGGAGCCATCCAATATATTTGTCTTTCTTGAAATTGCTTTTGCTAACATATTGAAGCTATAGAACATTATTTAATATTGTTGGCTTCAATCTTGTAGTATTATGGAAGAGAATGAGTAATTGCACTTTCTCATTGTATATTGCTTGAAATAGTTTCATCTTGGCCACATCTGACAAGATATTTTTTCATTGTTATGATTAAAATACCAGTCTGTGAGAAAGTCAATTTCATCTCTGCCCTGCCTTGTTTGGTGACTTTGACATTTAACATAAAATTAAAGCTCAATTTCAAATCTAAATACAAACACAGTGGTAGGTAACAAAAATTCAATTCCCTAGCAGCTTGCAAAATTGTCTGCGAGTAAAAGACATTTAGCTCTGCCATGATTGTTAATATAATGTACTTCACATGTGCAGGATAAACTTATGATTGAAGAACCAGAATTTGAGGAATTTTGGCAGAGGGATGTGGAGGAGTCAGTTCGTCAGGGAAACATACGCCCATTTATAGAAGAAGCTGTTCTGCAGGTATCAAATTGGGGTTTTGACCTTAAGGAACTTCATGTGCAAAAGAAGTGTCAAACAAGAGGCATACTTCTTTGGTTGAAATCCATGTACAGTCAGGCGGACTGTGAATTAGCAGGATTTCTTGGCCTTACACATATATGGCAGGTTTGAACTTTTAACTCATTGTTCTTTGGATTCTACACTTGTATTTTTGTATCATTATTTACAATATTTTATATGTTGTTACTCATGTGCAATTGGCATTCTGCATAGTTGAAGGTCTTGGAAGTTATAGGAATGTATAAAGATTGCTTAGATACATACCCGTTGTTTTTAGATCAAAAAGTGGTAGTAAACACCCTCTTCCACGAAGGAGGACAATTAAACCTTCTTCATGTCAGAAAAATGGTAGCTAAGCTTATTGCATTAAACAACAGCTCCAAAAAAAGTTCAATCTTGACCTTCAACGACTCTTCTAAAATGATGCTGATCGCATTGGATATTCGAATACATTTTTTGATATTTCAAATTTGCAAGGCATCATGGAGCAAACATTCATTGTCGTGCTTCTATGTAGTTCAAAAGACTTTAGTGTAGACTTAGGTATAGACTAAATCAATAAAAAAATTGACATCATCATTTCATTTCAAATGTAAAATACATTTTGGCAGGAAGATTTAGACAATAATTTGATGATAAATGCCGCTGTGTATTAGTATTAGTACCAGGATTATTCATGTTTTAATCAAGTTCAACTTGCTATTAGGTGTAAGTGTAAATCTTACCTTTCTCTTTTCAATACTTTTAACAGGGACTGGATGATAGGGTGGTCCCACCATCAGTGATGGAATATATAGAAAGGGTTTTGCCAGAGGCTGTTATCCATAAGCTTCCAAACGAGGGCCACTTCTCCTATTTCTATTTCTGTGATCAATGCCATAGGCAGATTTTCGCCACTCTCTTTGGAACTCCTCAAGGTCCCGTTGAACGACAAGAAGAAACTGCAACTGTATTGGAGGAAGAGGTTTCACAAGTACCTGTTTGACAGCTTCTAATGCGACATGACACGTTAATGCTCATAGGCGCGTCTTAGGTTGGATGTAAATACCACAGGCGGCTCCACTGCTCGGTGGAGCTTGAAAGAAAAGAGAATGATCGATATAGTTCTCGGAATTTTGAACCGTTAAGAGCTTTTGGAGATATAGGTAAAGCACGAATGTGACACATTGTTTTTCCTTTCCTCTCCCTAGCAAATTGTACCTTAAACCCTGTCTAATTTGTTCTAGACAGTTTCACTTGCAATCATTTTTTAAAAACTTACATAGTTATTATAAGATTTTTAGTCATATTTTCAAAGATATGGATCCTTAGTTGTATCCTACAAATAAGCTAAAGCCAGTAAATTGGTAATCAATGCTCCTTCCTTGCCAAAGCATTTTGATCTCATCTCTTTCTTTCTTTCTTTCTATGCAGTTTGGCTAAGAAATAGGACTTCAATCAGTACTTGATTAGGTTTGGTCCATAGGCTATTGTGTACGCAAACCTTACACTAGGGAGCACCATTGATGAATAAGTCCCTGTTTATATACGTAGTCAATTTGTGTTTGTTAAAATAATATGGGTTTTGATAAAATTGTTACGTACCGGGCCGTGTAATATAGTGTTTATGGTGAAAAAAGTACCGGATATGATCATACTTTAAGCTTTTTTATTTTGAAAAAAAATGTTTTGTATTTTTAGTTTTAATCATAAGAATACTTTTTATTTATAATGATTTATTTTGGAATTTTTATTATATAATTTTATATGAATCTTTAAAAGTAAAAAATAGAATGAAAAAAGTTAATATTTTTTGTAATTAAAAATAGTAGTTAATAAAAACAATTTTTTTTCAAATTAAAAGGGAGATTGGCTGTCAAGGAGTATGAATTGATGAATAATTAATTGAGCATAAGTAATTAATATATTAAAATTAAGATTAAATCGTTTGAATATTACTTAAATTTGATCTTTGATGAAAATAATTTTTTTTTATCATATTTTACTTTTCTTCTGATTAGTTGGTGTTTCTTTTTTCCGATGAATCAGAATGAATTAATGTAAACTCAGACTTCGTGTTTCTTTTTTCCGATGAATCAGAATGAATTAATGTAAACTCAAACTTCATCGATGTGTGTGCATGTGAATTGATTGCAATTAACAGAATATTTGGTGTCAATTGGTCTTGTGATTAAATGATTAATTTCATTTATGCACAAATTTAAGCAATAGAACAAGTGAGAGAATTGTTTTCATCGATGTTGAAGATCCATCGCAATGTAACTGTTTAAAAAAGGTTTTGACATTTTGAAAATTTTATGACTTGTGAGAGTTCATACAATGGTATGTTTTAATCTTGATTATTTATGATAAGATATAATGGTTATTATTAATTTCTCTCTCCAAAAAAAAGTCTCTCACTAGATACATCTCTGAATTTTTTAAGAAATAAATAGTAACCATTATATCTTATCATAAATAATCAAAGATTAAAACACACCATCGTATGAACTCTCATAGGGGCACGAACTCAACCAGAAGGGAGACATCACCTAAAAAGGCAAGAACTGGTAGTAAAATGCGCGAGTAAAAATCAATTTTATTGATAGCAATCTTAACTTCTATAGCACATGCCAAGTTACAATGGAGCTTTATCATCCTGATACAAGCATACCCATGTTCAACTTTCTCACAATGGGACTACAAGAATTAATTAGGCGATGACCAAAAAATTAATAATTGACATCTAATGAGGACCCCGGTCTGCACTGTCAAAATGATGGAAAGAAAGGCTTGAGCAGGCTTCAAAATGCTGACCCACCACCTTTGGTCTTTCCAATTAACATATCTTTTGCTTCATTGATTTTGGATGCAAGGTAATGGCTGCCACCTGCATCTGGATGGTTTGCAACCATCACCCTCCTATGTGCTTCTTTAATCTTATCTGTTGGAGTGCGTTCCCTGAAACATGACAATTGGAAATCAGTAAGAGAAACACAAAATACATCTGCTAAAACTTTGTCAAGGGCAAGACTCGTAATAAAAATTCATATCAACCAATTGAAATTCCATTTGATGGCACAGAAAGAAAATGTAGATTAAGGGAGACACAATTCAGCTCATAAAGCCTTTTAAGCCCTTACTATGGACCAATTAGCAATCTGGCCTCTGAAAGAAATGTTTGAAATTTTATTCTTGTATTGTTATGCAATTTATAATAAATGGGCGGTATATTCCCAAATTTAAACCCAGCACCTTTTTCATCCTTACTTTCTAAGCACAGGAGGGAGCAACGGTTCAAACCGATTGAATGTGGGAATATTTTACCAATCTAGAAGGAAGGATTTAAGTTTCATAAGTCATGATTTTCATAATTTCCTAAGCAGAGAAAGTATACAATACAAGAAGACACCAATGTGGCAAAACTAAAATAATACACACACACACAAGATACAATACTGCATGTGCATACACACTAAAACAAAATCAATCAATGCCAAATATTAAACATGAAAAGAACTAAACAAATCAAACTTTTGACTAATTTCAGTTCAAATGTACTTCCACCAAACAAATTATAATCAGTAATAGTACTCATCAGTCATCACCAACTTATCACCATTTGACAAAACAAAAGCATTGAAGCTTAAAATCAGTAATCAGTATGATTGGACAGAACTACAGTCCAATCCAAACCGCATGGCAAACGAAAGATGGAAAACAAAGTCGGAAGCCAATTCTCAACAACAATTGGAGAACTAAATCTGCTTTTCTTTTCAATTGGATACAAAACTGTACAAAATATGCCCTCTACACATGCTGCAATTTGCAAATCACAACTTGCAATAGAGGCAGAGTAACTTCGAAATACGATCACAAGATTCCGTTCAAGCAAATTAAAGAGGAATGAGTAACAACATCAATTGAACAGGAATTGATAGTAAGTTCTGATTCCCTTTCTCGATTTACATGCAGTCTGAACAGATTCAGAAGTATAGCAATTGGACACTGAATAAAATGAGTGCCATGGTTACTAATCCAGGATCACAGTGCCAAGTAGCTGACCCAAGAAATGCTATAGCAAGATAGTGGATAACTGCTACGCCAAAGGCGATAGATGCATACAAAATCCATGATTTATATCATACACACATAATTGCACAAAAATAAAAAGATATGTTCATAATTAATAATAGAAAGTCATAATCTAAACCACAAGCACCAGCAATCTAAGACTTCATTTTAACAAGTCAATAACAACAAAAGCCATGTTCTAATTTGGTTGGATGATACCATGACTGTCATGAGCAATGAGAACATAGGTAAGAAGTAAAGAGAAAAATAGTAGAATTGATAGGGGAAAAAGCACAATACATCAGATACATGAACAGAAGACTGAGTTGGAAAGAGAAAAGAACAGATGCGAATTAAGGGAATATGAAATGTGAAGTGTGAAGGAAGAACACAATTTAGATTAAAAAGGGAATAGAGAACAGCAAGCCATGCTGCCTGATGTGAACATAGATCAAATGATGAAGGGGGAAAACAGGGTTCCAGCCTTACAGGAGAGCAGTGGTTCTATACAACAACAACAACAAAGCCTTTCCCCCTAGGTGAGGTTCTATAAAAAAAACAAAAATCAAGGTTCAGCAGAAATAATACCACTAAGCAGTAGGGACTGAGCTGGAAAGGAAATAGAGATCACACTTCATGTTTTCTTGTCTAACCAGAGGTAACGCTGGTTTTGTGTTGAAGATAGGAACACCCTATATATTTCTGATGTGAAAAGCGGCCAAATAATAAAGATTCCTGCATTAACGGTTTCAATAACTTAAAAAAAAGAACAACCAGAATGGCTGCATTTTACTGCAATAGTAGCTCAGCAGAATCATGGCTGCGACAGAAAAGCACTCCATGATGGAAGTCTCGGTCACCATAATGCCACAATAATGCGCTATTGACTACCTTGGTGATGTGTTCAAATTAGACAATAGATGTGCAGTTTTGAAGTTTTTTAAACACAAAGCACTGTGCCTACAAAGCACCATATCTACACCATATTGTTCCATATCTCTCAAGTCTCAACCATCTACGATATCCAATTTGTTTGATAGAAGCATAAGATGTGACGGAAAGAAGAAAGGGGAGAAGGATTTGTTTGATAGAAGCATAATGGTACAGCCTGAATATTAGAGTGCTGGTGGGAAGTTGTTATTTTGGTGCTTTATAGATATTTCTAATATTCTAACTAATGACATCAGAAGTTATATGCATTGCCGTAGAGTCCATAACAAATCAAAGACCCTTCCTGCACAGTGCACACACTTGCAAGCCGCAAGCAAGGCCAGTATTGGACATAATTAGATGGTTGTGACTGTCATGTGATTTTTCCATGAAGACACTTAACCTTTATTACATGTTGGGTACACATACATGCAGGGTTGTAAAGATATCACGAGAAAGACCAATATCTCAATTTTCAAATCAAGAAATACCATAAATTAATTCGATCAATCAATCACCCAAAATAAATGGTGGTGACAACCATCACTACAGACATCATAACATAAGCAAAATTCGATACTCCAGGCCTTTTTCTCCTTGTAGATTATCATTTCAATGCCTTAACACAAATCAACACATTAGAATCTTCAAGCAAAAATGGCAGTTACCTAACACCCAGTATAAGAGCTGCTTCCCTCCTAGTCATGGTAGCCGGGAAACCACCTTCATAAAATTTTCGCATACTCGGTGGCCTAGCCTTGAATGCTTGCCAAGCCTGGATACCATATCTACCAGCATAAGCCGCAGCCGCCACTGCAATCCCTGCCACCAATGGTGTAGCCTGTTCCAACTTCCAATTTCAGTTCCACAAACCCAAAGGCAATATCAAAATAAAAAAAACCTTATCCCCTAGACCCCTACCCTACCCTCTGCTGGTCACAGTATAGCCAGAAAAACTAAATTCCAAATTATGCTTATCAATACAACAAGAATACAAATCCATGTTCTGTTTTCTATACATCAACATAAAACCCTACCCCAAAAACCTCTCCAATCCCAGAGCCCCAAACAAAATTTGAAGACTGAAAAAAATAATTAATCCAATACAATTAACAACTTATCAAATTTGTATAAAAAATTAGGCAAAACGAAAGCGAAAATATAAAAAGGAGGACAATGAGACAAAGGGGCAAGAGGAGCTTCAAATCAAGTCAGGAGAAGGGGAAAGAATTATCCCTTTTGCAAAAAAAAACAACTTTTTTCGATCCAAAATTAAAGGGGAAGAAAACAGTTGAGAGGTTGCGAATGGTTTCCCAGTTCGAAATCGAAATAAAAGGAATGAAATTTTAAGAATAACGATGAATGGCTTACCATAACGTTAAAAAGCTTAAACGAGTGAATGGAGAATTCGACTAGGTTTTTGATTTGCCCGCAAAGAGGGTTTCAGTTGAGGAACATGAACGAAGCTTGGCTTCTTTTTTTTTTTGTATTTATATTTTTTTTCCTTTTTAATTGCCTTGCTCTGCACAACTGATTTTTCTCGTAACTTCTAGTCCAATTCTTCTGATAGATTTTTTTGCTATGAATTCTTGTGGTAGTTTACCGCCAATAATGTACTATTTAATAATCTATAACTAATTATTTATCTTTAAAATTGTAATTATTTCAACATGTTTTTTTTTATTTCTCTATTTTTTTCATATCAATTATCATAAAATTGAGGTAAATTGAGTCTGGAGACTCAGGCTTAAGACAAGCCTTAATGCTCGAAGATAACTTACAAAAGTATTAAATTTTGGAATATAAATTTATTTTTTCTTACCAACTATATTAACCTTTATTAATTGTTTCAACATGAAACATTTACTTTTTTATGATAATATGAAATATTTACTTAAATTTGAATATATATTTTAAAAAATAAAGGATAACAAAGATTGGAATTTTGTTATGCTATGAATTTAATTTTGATATATTGACAAAACAATTATAATTTAAATTAATTAAAAATTTTCTTATATATAATTTTAAGATATTTATATAAATATAATAATTTTATCTACAATTAAATAAAAATATAAAATATTTATATTAATGTATTCTTATTAAATTCTAAAATTATTTATCAATATATTAACTTGTTTATGTTTAGAGGCGATAACAAATTACCTAATTATAGATCAATTCGTTACAAGTCACACTATCTATGTTAAATCAAGCTAAAAAAAACTCGAATTCAACTTATACTTCTAAAATAAAATCCAAACTTGATTTTTGCATATTTTTAATTTTTTATTAAGACAAAATTAATCATTATCAAATCAAGTTAAAACGTCATGAGTTAATTTTGGTTCAAAATTTTAAATTAAAGTCTTATATTCAATTAAATGGGTTCGATACCAACTCAATTCAAGTTATGTATTATTTACTTTTATTGTTAAAAGAATAGTTCTAATATTTATAAAAAAAATAATATTTTAATATATTGTTTTAACATAAGTTATAAGTAAGATCGACCTAACATATTGATAGTGTATATGTTTAATATAAATATATTAATACTAAAGAATTTATTTTTTGATATACTTAATGCAAGGGCTTGAGTCGCCTCACCCTTAAACTAACCCTAATTATAAGAATATATATGGATTGAACTTCACTAAACTTGGAACCCAAATCAATTTAAACACTTTGATTTGAGTTAGAGTAGGATTTCGATAAAAAAAAAATTAGGAGAAAAATAAAACAATAGAAAAAGAGATCAGCTACCCTTAGAAAAATAACTCATTAGCTGAACCAAAAGGTATTACATCATCGGGTCGAATTTAATCCAAGTAACATTAAAATTTAGATCAATGTGTGAAGGTTGGGTGAGATTCATAGGTTACCCAAACCCATGAACACCACTAATAACTTGATTAAAATCCAATATAAAACATTGAAAATCATAATTTGGTTGAATCAAGCAATGCTCACTGAAATATTTATAATAAATAAAAAGTATGTTATTTTGTAAAAATGACAAGTTGTCATGAAAACTTCGGTCCTCCAAGGTCCATTGTGGAGGAAGTAGGAACTTAGTTTTTCATTTGAGATTTATTGAAATACATTTGCATATAGATTACCCAGGGATGAGACCTGTGTACAAAGCAATTTTTCTTGGGTCTGTTCACAAATTCTCTGCTCCGGATCATACAGCATAACGGTCCAAGAAAGCCATACACAACATAAATATCATAGATTACCAAACATAGTAACATCTAAGAAATGAGACAATGAAATTAAATATACATTTTATATCACATGTAAGAATCAATAGTAACAGAAAGATACTGGGGAAGCTCCGAAAGGCTTCTAACTTTGTCCATAATACTATCATGAATCACACCTTTCAACTTCTCAGTGCAAATTGTGAGCTACATGAGAATACAAATAGATAAAATGTAGAAGGTAAAACAGTTTTCACCCCCAAACCAATAGCCTCCAAGAAATCACAAGATTGAGATACACATGATAAATAAATAAAGGAACAATTCAAATGAACTTTTGTCTTATTTTTTGCCATGGCATTTCAAATGCTTGCTTGCATTGCATCATTTTTTCTGTGGCTACATAATCAACCAGCCACACCATTTCCCACAGTGATTTCAGCATTGAAGCTGCTTTCTACCTTTGGTGGACCTGAATGCCTCCTTGGCCTAGCAGGCGAAGCTGGGAAAGAAAGACGTTTCTTTGCAGTCCCGGAGGACCCTTTTTCTGGTGTTCCGTATTCTGCTGCTAATGGACTTTGCATCCGGGACTTGGCTTTCGCAGATTTAGTTGGCACCATGTAACTTGGAATAGATGGAGAGCTTGCAAGGCTTTCGTCATCTCCAACTATCGATCCAGCAATGGAGTGCCTCCGCGGCCGCTCTGACTGCACGCTTATCATGCTTTTGGTGTCATCATCTATAGCCAAGATATCCTTAGGACTTGCTTTCTTCAGTTTCTTAGCAACTGCTGGAGAAGGTGGCTTGGGAGGATTTGAATGGGATTGGGAATGCGACTCGAAGTTAGGTGAGCCTGGATTTTGGCTGGCTGTTGGAGAATGCTTCTCAGAATTGAGCTGAAACTTAGCAAATGCTTTGCTGATTTCAGCACTGGTAATGCCACGGCTAGAACTTCTTAGAGATTTATTGCCATTCTTCTCTTTCTCCATCTGGCTATGGCTCTCCCAGGGCCGGGCTGCCGTCCATCGTTCCAACCAACTCCAACCCCAGGCTGGATTGGTTGGATCCATGAACATTGGGTTTATAGATCTTGATGCATTCTTCCAGTTATGCTGTCAAGATATAAACATTTTTATTTATTTAATTAAGGTCAAACTTTGAAGCTTAATTTGTTCAAAATGTCAAGGAACTCAAACTAGTAGCCATATTCTTATTTTAGTTCTTTATACTATGTGTTATTTTGTAAGGAGTGTTAGCAACACACTCTCTTTATATTACACTCTCACCTATTGGCTGAAATTCATGTGGATCCCCCTAATTCGGGAATTGGACCCACCAAACGAGGAATGTGACTCACATATTTAGTGGGACCTGCATGAATTTCAACAATTGAGAGTGTATTGAAAAGAAAGTATTAAAGAGTGTGTTGCTAGCATCTCTTGTTTATAATATAACAGACTAAGTCAATTTTCCTATGATCTTCAAGTTCACCAACAATTTGCTTTCATTTATTTTTTTCATTTGTTTGTTTCACTATCCTTATCCTAACAAATGTAAATTCATAAGAGAAATAAAAAAAACCTGATGAGAGAATGAATAAGCCATTGCTCTTTCTCTTCTCATAGAAGCTTCATACTTGCTCAGTAACTTGGCTTCAACTTGTTCTTTTGATTGTACGCTGTCATCCCATTCCTCCCCAAGCTGTTATGAGAATTTGAAATAATTTAAAAGCATCCCAAAATTCATACGCTAAAACTTTCATGTCAATAGATTAACATTTGAAAATATATCAAGGAAAATGAAACACAGACCCGCATGCTCTCTAGCTCTTTTGCGTGCTTCTGTAAGAGCTGTTTTTGTAGTGCTTGATTCTCCTCTAACATCCTGAGCCTCCTAGAACGAATCTGAGTTTGCAAATGAGCAAAAGTCTGCATAGAACGGAGGGTGCTAATGGCTTGACGTTTCACCACTGGCCCTTCCATCAGTGATCTCAACCTGACCAACCCCCTTAAAGCCCGCAATGCTCTTCTTGCCTAAATGATTTTAAAAGAAAATTCAGCTTAAAAGTAGTTTAGCATTGAATCAAAAAGCTTTCTTTTGCAGCAACTATTGATTACTTACCATGTATGACCTTAAAACATAACATAACTAAGTAGGACATTTAGTAAATATAAGATTTTTATATGGATTCACATTTAAAGAGTTTGAATTTGATCAACTGTAAGTGTACAATAAACAATAAAGTGCTATATTACTATTGTAACTGAGGTTTTTCACTTGTAGTAAAAACATTCAACAGATAAATGGTAAGTTGGAGGCTGAAAAAAATAGATGAATGAATTAAGTTACATTGGTTTCAATAAAAAGTTGCAAAACATACCAAGTATCCACGAAAAGCTTTTTGAATCCTGATTGCTGCCATTTCTTCTGTTGGTTTATTGTCAAACTGAACAATTGTTGTGGCTTGAACCTCAGCAGCTGCTGTCTGAACTGCAAGAACAGGTTCCTCAGCATCCACTGCAGTTGCAACTTCAACCCGATCATGGTTGATTTCACTCTCGACATGAGTTAAAATAATCTCAGGTAGAGGAAGAGGTGGTGCATTATCAGATTGTGAGGTTGATTCTGAAGTCTGCAATTTTTGCTTCTGAAACCATTTCTTCTTTGATCTACTTGAATTCTGCAAAAGCAGTTGCTAACAGAATAAGGAACATCCTGGATACCTGAGATAGGTTAAATATAAATTTTATCTTAACCTGATCGTTCTTCTCCTTTGGCTCAGGGCTTAGAGCTTTCTTCATAGTAGAAAACCAACTATTTCCTTTCCTCCCCATTTTCTTCGCATTCCTCACTTTGAGCCCTTTATACAGAAAATATGTAAATTTCAAGATATCATACCTCACAAGTCACAAAGCAAAAAAAAAAAAAATCACGGATTCATCTTGCGTTTGAATAGGAGATCCAGTGGCATTAGCTGACATTATTAAATACTATTAGAACTATGAAATTTGATACTGAAAATGACAGAGTCTCATAAATTATGTAAGCCTCTTAGCTCTTAAAGAAAAAGGAAATGAGGAATTAGCTTCTGGCTTCTACTAGAGAAAATCACCATCAAGGGATGGAGAAAAAGAGGGAAAAGTTAACTCAAATTATGAGCAATTCAAAATCCTAATCCCTAAAGGAATCTAAATATCATCTATATAAACAAAGTATAATTTGAAATCTTCATTCTCCGAATAATGTTGAATCCAACAGTATGAACAACTTAGTTATCTTCCTTAAGTAACACATAGAATGCAGATTTATCTACTCAAAATAGAATTTCCAGTCAAAATTGTACAACACCCTGGTTGCTAAAACTTCAACAATTTTCACCAAACCAAAACAAAGAAAGAAATTAAAGAACTTTAAACATTAAACAACCCCCACCAACATTTAATTGCATAGAAAAGAGGAAATGGGAAAGTGCAAAAATAGCAATTTTTCTTAAAAATTGAAAAAGGGGGGGGGGGGGGGGGGCGGTTCCAAAGTCCAAGGAAGATGAAAAAATGAATGAGAGTACCTGAAGTGAAACCAAAGAGACAGACAGATCTCAAATCAAAATAGGTTGTAGCAATTTGTTCTTCTGGGGCCTATGTATGTCTCTGAAAACAAAAGGGAACAAAAAAGATGAGAACTTGGAGATTACGCTTCTCTTGCACTATCTAAATTCTATCTCCCCTGTAAAGGGAGGGAAATGCAATGAGATCTTGAGAAGAAGGGACAAAGGGTCTCTCAATGATAAGAGAATATGGAAAGAGAAACCAGCTGGTTCAGCAAATACTGTGACCCCACCACAATAGTACTTGTGTTAATTAAGGACAGTGGACCCCACTCAGTTACCATGAATTCGTGAAAACTGAAAACACCCTTCTTTTCTGTCCAAGGTGGTTGTTTTGTGCGTTTAGTTTAGTTACCCTTGTTAACCGTGTGTCCCATGATCAATGATGACCCCTTTCTGTGGATGTTGATGTTGCTTCCACTTATGACAGTGTTTGGTTCTTGGTTGCCAGTTGCCACTGGCAGTGGCATTATAATTCATGTTTTTCATTCATTCTTTTTTTTTTTTCTCTCTCTCTCTGCTCTTCGCTGTTTTTGTTTTTGTCTTGTCTACTTTCTCATTAAACCATTTAACTGTTTTTCTTTGTCTTGATTATTTTATTTTCTTATAAATTTTTGTTTAAGATATTATCCAACATTAAACAAAAATATTTTTTAAATAAACAAAAATATTTTTTAAATAAAAATTTAAACTTTCATTCATCACATTATATCCGAACCCACTCAATTCTTGTCTTAACGGTTGGTTGCATAGATTTTTCATTGTTCATATAGCTTAAGTTATCAATGTCTCTTGTTTTGTTTATTCATGTAACAACAAACCCTCAACAAATCTTCAAAAGTTTTAATTATCAAACCACTTCCTTCTTTTTTACAAGCAATTATCAAATCAGTTCCTAACTTCTTATAATATTTAAATGAGTAAATACCGACCGCGATTTGTCAATGCAAGAGTCTAATGTAAAAAAGAGTTATTACATTTTCATTCAATTTATTATGGATAGTAAATTTATAATTTTTATAATAATTTTTTTAAAATCATATCTATTATAGTTTTTAATTGGTAGATAAGGTATAAAATTTACACTAATAATAAAAATTAAATTATCTTTTTTATGACAAAAACAATAATTATATTTAAATCATCACTATATTATTTTTTGAAAATCTCATTAAATTATTTTAAAAAAATCATTGGTAGTCTCTCAAAGACTTAAAATATTATCATATATCAGTCTTTATAAAGGATTAAGCCGGTAAGAAAATGAAAATTTGAAAGTCTAGTTCATTGACAGAGTAAATCTATGAGGAAAAAAATTAAAATATGATCATATTAATTCACATGAAAAATTAAACTAAAATAATGATAAAATAAATGTTTAAGAATTAATTTAATAAAAAATATTTCTTAACAAACTAATTCAGTAATGAAATGATTGATTAATGTATGACTAGTGATCGAAAACACATACATTTCGTACTTGTGCATTTGTATTTTTATTTTATTATTGTATTTTTTCGTTAATAAAGAAAATGACATTTTAAGATTTAATTTAAAAAATCTCAAGATGAAGAATTTTGAAATTTAGTGTGTTGTAACTTATTAAAACTCTACCTTGTTAAAATATCTGACGTACAAGATAAAAACTAGATTCCTTGCTTCCTTTCTTTCTTTCCTTTTTCATACGAATAAGTAGACTTTTTTGCGTTTTCTTGTTCACGTAACAAAATAATTTTGAGGAACTTTGCTTTTGCTTTTAGCCTACTAAACGAGATTACTATCTAAAGTGAAAAGTTCTCATTAGCGGCGATAACTTACCAACACACCATTCTGAAAACGTGTAATTCATAAACTACTCGTTAAGCTTATATGACCAGCGATTTGTGAACGACAACCTTATCACACAATTTCGGATCTTTTAATTACACCTAAACACCTTAATGACCTTTTTTATTTTTTTAACCATAATTAAGAATTAAACCTTAAGTTCAAGGACTAATAACATATTTAAATTATTATAAACTCTTGATATTATTCTTACAAATAAAAAAATCTTAAATTTTCATGTATAGTTAGACACTTTATCCATTTATAAGAAATCAAACTCAGATAAAATCTACAATAACTTAAATATAGTTCAACCAAACGTTGTTTTAGTAGCCACATGGATGGTCAAACAAGATCATTGAGGAACATGCAAGCCAGGTGGCAAGAGACAACTGGGCAAACAGGAGTTAGAATGAACCACTCTGGAAGGCATGGTTGGTAGCTTAATTTGTTAGAAGAAAATGCCCTAACTATTTTGTCGGTGATGTTTTTTAGCACAATATTCTATTCCTCCATCCGTTTATTTTTTGTTTGTGGTGTTAGCATAAATAAAGCCAAATTACCAAATATCTACAAAGAACAAAAGGCCAAATTACTGAATGATGATTAATCAAAACCGTGGGGCTACACTTGTTCCAGCTTACATCTTGATTAATAATAATAGCTAGCAACGATAATAATTATAAATAATGATTTGAAGTTAATAGAATTTTCATGACTAATTGTGTGACTTTTTTTTTAAGGTGGTTATGTGGGATTTATTAATTGGTGCAGTTGTATTAAGAGTATATAACCACCAGAGGTGTCGATATTCCATTAATTACTTGATCTTTTTATAGGCTAAATTGTGTCCATTTTATGTAATTTTATTGGCAAACTTGAATCGAACTAGTCCAATCATAAAAATATTAGTTCGAGTTAGATTAATTGGATATAAATATTTAAAAAATATTTTTTATTTTATAAAAAAATTATAACAACATTTTGTTTTCACCTAGAGTTATATAAATATATAATGATTAAATATCTTTCAAAGAGGCCAAATTATAGCAATATTTAATTAATAGAAGAAATTATTTTAATATTAATATAAAATTTTTATTTTAAATAAAAAATAAAAAATAAAATAATATATTATAATATTAGCAACAGAAAACATAAATACAATCAAGATAGAAATAAAAATAACATATAAAATAATCAAGGGTAGGTTAATTTAATAGTTTAATAAACTATAACAAAAAAAATATTTTTGTATTTAATAATTTAATATATATAAAGGCAATGACCCTCTTTACATATTTCTTATTCCTAACTCACCCTTTAATATATATAATTGTTTTTATTTTCTTCATTCAAGATATAAATGATGTCACTTATCTTAAAAAAAAAAAAACTGTTATCACTATATTCTTTAATTTTATTCTTTATCTTTTAAAAAATAAACATAGAGGCACAAAATGTTTCTTTTTAATTAATATATGATAAATTTACTTTGATTTTATGGGTAAAATTAGATCGGGTCACGGGTTAAAAAACTTATTATTCAACCCATACATTTAGCGGGTGTATGCCTCATAAATTTCACAAAATTTTCTCCAAGCTGGAAAAAAAGGTAAAGAAGATGCTACTTCAAATTTTGCCCTAGCATATGAGGAAATCCAAATTTTGGGGAAGTGTTTGAACTTTGAAGAACATATCGAAGATGATCGTGTAAAAGATAAGTTTCTTTGCTCGTTGACTTTGAGTTTTATTATTTACTTGTGTTTTTTACAATTCAAATGATTTAGACATTGCGAGTATTAATGGGTTATGAGAAGCAAATATGTTTAAAAAGACAAAAAATGAACATTTGGAAGCTGGAGCACGCCCACAAAGCACATGTGTCATAAAGGACTATTGAATAAGACAAGAGTTTAAATGGACTTGGATGTGGACAAGAAAGATGGTATAACCATGATCCAGGAGGAAAAAATAAAATTTAAATACAATATGATAGCAACTGTTGACTTTGTTTTTTTTTATTAAAAATACTAACATTTTATTCTGGTAATTGCTGTCTAATTTTGATGATTAAAATTAATACTAATTGTTAGATGAAATGCCAATTTTAATTAGATAAGAATAACAACAGTATCTTTATATCTAATTTTTAAAAAAAAAGAAAGAAAAAAGAGAAAAAGAAACAGCTATGACAAGTTAAATGATAAAAAGACAAGCAAGTCATTTCATCATGAACAAGTTGTGGAAAGAGGAAGAAAACAACTATCTAAAACCAAATGGAAAGGTCAGAAATATGCTTCAACATTTCATTTGTGTATTTGATGGTTCTACTTAGGACAAGCCTTGGTTGTTAGCAAGCCAAAAACAAACGGGGGGACGAAATTAAAAATTGTTTCTTTTTGTTAAGCCAACAACTGAAATTATGAACCCTTAAAAAAAACTGAAATTATGAAATTAAGCACAATATACACAACATTTATTCATAACATTTAGACTTTTTCACCTAATTAACACTACATCTATATATATTTAATAGTACTATAACACCAATCAAAGAAAGAGAGAAAACTACTATAAAGAGAGGAGAAATATGAATAAGACCTTATCTTGATCAAATCCAACAATTCTGAAAGACCAAATGCTGATTTCTGAAGAATGAAGATCACCGCACTACTTAGGCTTAAGCTATGTTGTACAAAAATAATATAAAAACTAGTTGAAACTAAAAAATTAACTGTTTAAATAATTAAAAAGTATAAAATAACATAAAAATAATAAAATTATGATTTATTTAAAAATAATAATAAAAAGTATGATAAATATATTAAAAATAAAGCATGAATAAAATATAAAAAAAACTAGAAACTAAAAGCTAATGTTTTAAATTATGTTACTTTAGCTCACATTTCTAGAAATGTTAAAAATTATTTAAAAAAATTGTTTATCACGTAATCAAATAATATTTTTAGACAATAAAAACATGTAAAGATTAACTGAAATATTTTGTGGAAGATAATCTTAATAACTAAAATATCATATTGAGGAGAATAACCATATTTGCATACTTTAATTTGTTGAAAAGAATCCCCGGTGCTATAGATTAAAAAAAGTTGTTACCTACATATGTTTACCAGTCAATGTAAACTACTCAGAGGAAATATGCAAAATTAGTTTTGGTATTTACTTCATTCAGTTCGTTGAATAACAAACGCAGAAAGGAAATACGCAAAATGAGTTTTCCTAATATGCATGTACTGCATATTATGATTTTGCTGTGAAGAATTTGATTTGAATTGGGGTTTCAATGAATACAACAAAGTAGACACCTTCGATTATATTTATATGGTCCCGAGTAATGATTTCATCAAATATGTATGGCATAAAAATCGACACATGAACTCACACAAAAAGTAGGCCAGACCACATTTATATTTGAATTCCAGATGCAGAACCATATTTGTATTTATGCATATCCAATTCTCCATTTATGTACACATGACATCATTATTCAAACAATATTATATATTTAATTTATGAAAAAAAGGGAGGGCTAGCCATATTTATATTTGAATTGCATTTGTCCAAGAAGTATACTATGAGAAAATAGTATAAATAATGAAAGTGTACATTTTTTATATATACATTATCATCCAATTATAAATTGTTTATATTATAAGTTTGGTAATTTTAATAAGGCTGAAATAAATAACTTCTTGATCATTATAAAATATGGTATTTTTTAAATTAGTTCTTTAAAGTTTTTTTTTTGTTTTAAACTTATTATTAAGTAATAACATTAACCGATAATTACTATTAACTTTTCATATCATCAAAATGTTTAACTAGACAATTGAGTACTTTACTTCTTTTTTTTATTAACTGTATGACGCTATCATTGTTTTGAACGGATCTGGATTTAAAATTGCCACCAAATGCACTCTTATTATAATAATGTTACATTATGATTTTAAATGCACTGCATTCTTTAAAGTGAAATATGACCTTATAGAGGATCTCAAATCTAATTTTCTATAGCAAAAGAAATATGGAAATGCTAGTATCCTTAAATCTAGATTAAGGGTTAATATGAAAAAAAATTAATAAAAACTTTTTATTTGTTAATTATCTAACGAACGCGCCTGGAATTTATGTCAGCAGTAATATCAAAAGAAAAATATATGTTAGCAGAACCCAAAAATATATATATGATAAAATGTTTTTGCTTCCCATCAGAAGACACTTAGACTTATCTAAGCCAACAAAACTTGTGAAAATAGCAGGGACGTATAAAATATACAGGAGAACTTTGTACAAGTAAAAGTAAAAAATAATGAATAAATTCCTGCAGTTGGAAAGTTGAATATTTTGCTATACATTATTTTCGGATAACACCAGATGTAGTAGTCAGAAATTTATGATTTGAAGTCGTGCGAGCATGAAAATTGAAGCGCCAAAGCAAGATTCTGGAGCAGTCCTCTGGGGGAATTCCCTTCAACTTTGCTTCATCCTCTAGAACTACTTCCTTCACGAATTTGATTGAATTCTAAGAAAACCAAATTAAAAGCCACGTCAATAATAAGAATTATATATATATATATATATATATATATATATATATATATATAAGAATGGAAAAGTAACTCTTTGGTACATTCATAGGAATTGAAGACATATATCTGAAGTTTATAACAACTCACACATTTTACTTAGTTAATTGATCTAGACCCCTTGGTCAGAATTATATATATGTGTGATTGATATAAGATATTAAGATTGTTGTGATTTATGTCATCTAAACTCATTTGGTACGTGTGGGTGTAAGCAAAATAAGCCATTGGGTTATATACATATCCCGGAGTAATCGGAAGTAGAATAGTGAGAATACTATCATTATCAGTGAGACAGTGACATTATGCTAGAGCAGAGAACACTATAATAATTAGAATTGTGAATAGTTGAAATGATCAATCAAAATGTCATTATATTGCCTAATATGCTACTATTTCTTTTGTCCACTTTTCATTTGCACTTTTTAAAGTGGTAGTAGGTTGGCCAAATGTTAAGCAAACGTAAGTAATGACTCAAGGTTCAGGCAGAGAAGGTACGATCATGTTTTGGACCATACAAATTACATTTTGACATCTACATCACTGTTTTATTAATTTCTCATTATAACACGAGTTATAAAATTATTTTTTAATTACTATGTGTAAGTTCTTAATTCTAGATGCAAATATTCATGACTTGGAGACACACACACTTGAGCATGAATAAATGGTGGAGACAACGTGGATATTAACACCCAATTAATTTTTTATTTTCTTAAAAAAATTATAGTAATACTTTGGCTATAGGATATAATCTGTACCTGAGAGGTGTCTTGAAGAGAGGAAGTGCGACCCCATCTCTCCGGGTCCCAGAGAATGGAGCTATTGAATGCAAAACTTGAAATATGAATTGGAGGAGTAATTGTATCAGTTTCATTGTTCATATTCCTTAAATGCCATCCTATGACTTGTGAAGAATCACACACAGGTCCTTCTATGATCACTTTCTTCATGTTTGCTGCTAACAATGCTGTTGGCCACGTTCCAAATACCCTGCTCAGTTTCCAAATCATCAAGGAGCATGTTTCTCATGTTAGTTCTAACTTTTAAATCAAATTGCAAGTGCGAAATATAGTGCATTATTGTTAGGATTGTAGTTATCATTAGTCATTGGTATACCTCATGACTTGAAATTTAATTTTTTTTAAGCTTACCATTTCACCCATTAGCAATATTTTTCCCTTTTCTTAACATGGTCATAAAGACATAGTGCCAATTAATCAATGTTTATAATCATCATCATCATCATCAAAGTAATAAGAGAAATAGAACTAGTGCATAAAATAGAAAGGGAAGAATCATACTCAATATGTCTTAGTTGTTGGAAGAATTCAAGATCATAAACATTGGAAAGCTCAGCAAAGTGTACTATCCCACTTAGCCTGTGATGCACAATATGCTTGAGTGCAAGATTTCTCTGGTGATTCAATTCAGCTTCCAAGTCCGTGAAGTTTTCCTTGGAAACCAAATGCCTATACATGATGCCAGTCTTCCTAAGCATCTTCCAAAGTTCCGTGGAATCTGTTTGCCCTTCCACAACAATCCACAGCAATGGTTGAGGAACCAGCTTTATAGTGTTTGCCAACCTTGTCAAAATCACTGTTTGGAAAGGATGTTTTGTGCTTGTTGGAGTTACAATGATTATAAGTCTTCTAGGCTTCAACTGGGGCACTATTTTTACATGTAATTTTGTATTTTGCTTGTGTACTAAAGACCTTGCTGTTGGAGCTATCCAACTTCTATTGACATTTGTTAATGTCTTCTGTGACATTTCAATAGGTTGTGGTGCAAATTCTGACCTATTTGAATAATCAACATGGCTGTGAAATATAGATTTACCTGTTGGAGCAAAGCCAGTGAAGAACCCCATCACAAAACATAGAGAAAAGTGCACCATGGCTTTCTTCCATAACATGACTTTCTTTCTTGATCTTTCTAGTGATCCCATCTTCTATCACTAGCTTCCACAGAATTTGAGTATTTAATGTATAGATGCTGGAAATGAATATGAAGGGTGTGTAATATAAAATTGAAACATTAAGGACACCACACTTTTTTTGTGTAAAACGTTTAAACTGTAAAAAGCTATGATTGGTACTGCCAAACTAAATCATTTTGTGTAGGTATTTCATTGGCAAGGTATTGCTTCACAGGGATGTCACTTGAAGCACAAGAAAAAAATAGAAATAAAAAAAAAATACTTTGTGTGATGGCAAGAGTTGCTATCTACACCAAATAGTAGTTGGCGTGGCACCCATCTATGTATCTATGTATCCAAAATATGTTCTCTGACATTTAACTAATACTAGTGATTGTGATTAAGGGTCTAATTATTATTTGGGGTTGACCGGTAGTCCCCCTAGGGGGGTTGTTAATTTTTTTAAAAAATTAATAATCAACCTCGGGATGTCATCAAAGAATCATGATTATGCTGAAAAAATATCAGATTATGACAGTAGGTTGAGTTTGGACAGTTTGTATAAATCAACAATAATCTCCAACGTCAGGAGAGATTTGGATTCTCTCAAGAATCTTAAGTGAAAGTATGGGTGCATAGAGATTAATTAAGAAGGTAATTTTATTCAAGTCAAGGCCACACTTTTCATTTAACACACTAATTCACTAGTTACAAGCAACATTTACGTATGCTTAATGTGCAAGCAAGCAAGCAACAGCATTGCAATGAAGCACGTAAAGAATTCTAATCCAACATAGATTTAGCATCCGGATAGAACAAAGAGGTGAACCAATTTATCTGGTTTGGTTCCGACTTTATATCTGTCGACGATGGCTGGTAAATCCATGGACGCCTTTGAACAACTTTTGATATGAAGCCACAAAATTGTGATCTCTTGAGCTGTTAAGTAAAAATTTAAATCATTGTGCAATTATTGTACCACACTCAAATATTTGGACTGCGTTATACAGTCAAGGTTACTGGAAGAGATGTTCAATTTAGCCATATTGAAAATCCAGGACTCGAATTCTGGGAGTAAATTGCGCTTAGTGGTAACTGGTATCTTTTGCAGGTACTAAATTATAACGCAAAGAGAACTGGAACAGAATTACAAACAAAAATTTACATTTCAGTCTAACGTGTATGTACTCTCACAAAAAGGGCCACGGAAAGTGTACAACCACAAGCCCTTGATAATTTTATCAAACACCTCAATAATACCAATACAGATCCTATTGGCCTTCAATAATGAATCATCGATCAGCAATCAGCAATGTCAAGTAAAGTACTTGCCATACTTCTCAGATCTTCATTTTCATGAAACTGAAGGCTCCATATTTGAGATGCGGCTGATGCAAGGCATGCATTATAAGGACAAAAACAACAGTGGATCTCACTATTCTGACCCCTACTATTATTCATCAAGCCCATAGTCCTCTCCAAAATACTTGTCAATTAGAGTATTTGCCATAGTTCTCAGATCTTCATTTTCATGAAACTGAAATCCTTGATTAGGTTAGACAAAGCCCAGGCAGCTGTTCTAGCAGTTGAACCTCTGTTTGGTAGCATCATTCTTGCAAGAGGTAGTAATGCCCCTTGAACTAGCAGAACATTCCTCAACTCTTCACCTTCACCAGCCACATTTCCCAGCGCCAAGCACACTGTTCAGCAACCGGTGGGTAGCTCTTTTCTGCAGAATAGGATCATTCATGAATTTGAAAGGTAATTGTAAATGCTAAAATTATTAAATTAGTCTCAGCCTTGAAGAAAAATTTGTTATAAATGATGGATACAGACGAAAAATGGGCATTTAAGAAAAAGAATGACGTGTCAGTAGGTTAAGTTCCCTCCATCACATTTCTTCTTTTACATAATATATATCTTATAATGCTTTAAGAATTTAGACTATAAGAATTCCTCTTAATCTTTATCTTTATCTTTATTATATACAGAGAAAAATAAAAAACTAATTCATTTCTTTACATGCAAAAGAATCTTAAAGTGATCACTCACCCCCAAGATGAGCAATAAGCAAGGGCAATGCAGGCAACAGAGCTTCTGTTTCTTCTGGATTCCCTGCAGCAATATTTGTGAGACACCAAGCAGCCTCAAGCACCTGCAGAAGACATTCACCACAGAATGTAAGCATTAAGAAAATTTCTTCCCACCACTGGTTCCGTATTATCTTGCATAGCATGCACAGAGATGTGCTTGCTCAAGCGTTTTGAGAGCACAAATATTCATAGAAGTCATTGAACATCATTCAAAGGAAGATGAAACTTCAGACCTGTTCTTCTGGGGAACCAAATGAAAGGCACTGCATAAGCAAGGGTACAGCTCCAGCATTAATAGCAGACTCAACAGGAGGAAATTCAGATCTTGACAGCAAACGCCTTAACTCTTGAAGAGCCCCAACTCTTTTCTTTACTGCACCCTTCCCCCTACCAATTGAACATATATATAGTTTAATGCTTTAGCCAAAGTTGATGAGTATGAGAACTTGCAGCTACATAATCAAAGCCTTTCCCAGTTTGTATTAAAAATACAGCCTAGACAATACTAAAGATTTAATAAATGACCCATCTAAGACTAATATATTAAAAAAATAAAACAATAACACCATTCTTGTAGTGTATGTACAAGCTTGCTTCATTGTTATATCATCCCACCTCAATCAGAAGACAAGCACTTGGTGGGCTTTACTTCCTCAGGCCAACAAAGAATTGGCTAATCATATGTTCACCTACATAATTTGTTTTTGATAATAATATATGAACAGCAGGTATCCTCCATGAAAGACAATTCAACTCAAGTCGGGTAAGATCACTATGGGCCGCAAAATAATTCCTCTGAGTATTTAATGCAACTACATATCTAAGACTCAAACTCGAAATCATCGGTTAAACTAAAACAACCTCATGCCAGTTGACTCACGCACTCAGTGGTTCAACTGCAAAATTTCAATTAAAAACAACTCATCACACAATTGCAAGTATTTGGCCTCCACTTTATTATACTAGTCTTCTGAGTTCATCATAAACTACAAAAAATTTACCAAAAAAAAAAAATGTTTTATGGACTTCCTACAACCACCTAACCTGTTTCTACCACTCCAGATAGCAGTAGCATGTTACCTGGCAGTAATTATTACAAAAACCAAAACTACCAGCACAACAAAAAAAAAAGAAACAATGAAACATTGAGGCACCAACAAGTTTGGAAGATCTTACTGAAAAGCAAGGGCAGATTTCAAATTTTCCACTGCCGCTAAAGTCTGGGACTCCAAAATGGATTGCTCTTCATCAGTTAACATGACACTGTCAACGGAAAATTCGCCATTACCGCCACCAATGCCCACCCTACAGAGTCTTTTCGCGCGCATCAGCGATTCCCTCCTTTCTTTCCCCACTGTGACTGCATGCTGTCGTCTCCTACTAGCCGCAGCATTGCCAACTGAAACAAAAAAAAAAAAAAACACGCGATTGAATCTCTCGGATTAGGCCTTAGTGTCAGAAATCAAAACGGGGTTTTGCAAACCTTAACATTCCTCTCTGATTTTAGTTTTATTTTTTTCGATTTTAATTGCCTTGAAATGAAAAAAAACGCACCTGAGGACTTAATGGGGTCCCTCCTGTCACTGGTGAAGCCAGAATCGGCCATTTGAGTATGCTAATCACGTTTCGTGAGTTACCAGAGCTTCGTTTTTGCGTTCGGTGCTTGCGACCTCCCAAGTGAAACTAGCTCTTTACCGAGGGTGTTTGCAAAGTCGAAAATGAAGTTTTTGTAAGCTTGGAACAGGGCTTAACGGGGATCAAAATAAAAGTGTTCTACTCAACGAGATTTTATTTTTTAAATAAGTCCCTATTTTATAGGGGATTTTTTTTTGCCCATTAAATTATCATTTTTTAATCTCTAATGTGAAGTAAGTCACGTGTAATTTTTACTGTAAATCGTGTTTTTGGTAAATCTTTTGGGCATCATACACTAGTGGCATCTATGTGATTTTATCTATTCACAAAAAGTATATCTACATTTATCAATTCTTCCACTTTCTCATTTTTAGTAGGTTTTGAAAAGCTCAAGTTTGGAACAACCTAAGAATTCTGTTAATAAAGACTTTCTCGTTCGAGCAAGACAACATAGATAAAACATCAATTTTATATATATGCTAATGCTAGTCCCACCCAGTGCCATCCATTTTATTATACTTTCTGGCCTATATATCTCTGTTGTAATAATTCATCCTGACAGCAGCAATAGTTATAGGATTGCAAAATTATATCTTCCTTTGAATGCTAACTTGCCTGGACATTTTCCTTTGGGATTTGTTGTTTCCTCAACTATTATTGTCATTAATGTGTTCATTTGAAGGCATTGTGAGTCATGTGCATTGGGTCTGTTTAATTTAATATTCACCATATTGAGTTTCTAATATATGCAAATGGTGGAAATATAAAATTATAACTACAAGGTTCACATATGCTTTGGTATGTTTTGGTGTAGCTGGCCTTGCTCTTTTTCCGTTTTCCAGGCACATTGCTCCGAATTTTTCTTCTAGGGTTTGTATTCACAAGTATTTATGGCAGTATTACTATAGCTTTATTTTGTGGAGCTTTCCACTATAGAAGCCAACTGGCTGAGCCACTCAGGTATAAATGGCATCTATGAAGAGAGCAGCAGAGCACACTGACATGGTACTACGGACCTATGATGTCTGTGATGTTAGATTTCATCTTAAAACCAATTGGCATTAAGTGAAGTTGCACAACAGACAGATATATAAGCTGCACTCCAAGGATTGAGGCAGCCGATGTGAGACTTGGGTATTTTCCCAATACACCCCTTTCACGCCCAGCACTTATTGGGCTTGGTGCGTGAACCACAAATCGTGGGTGCTTGTCGCAGCGGAGGCGAATGCGAGGTCCCAGGGTTAGAGCCTGCTCTGATACCATGTTAGATTTCATCTTAAAACCAATTGACATTAAGTGAAGTTGCCCAACAAATATATAAGCTACACTCCAAGAATTGAGGCAGCCGATGTGAGACTTGGGTATTTTCCCAATATGTGAAATAGAACTGATGTATGAATAGATGGTTACCTGATGTTATAGATAGACATGAATATTTTATCTTGTTTTCTTACATGGGTTTTAGACAACATACATTGACACAAATACAACCAAGGATTGTTCAAATCATTGATAAATTTATAAATTTCTGGTTTGCACCTAAAATATATTGTGCAAGCTCTATATTGTGTTTTACATGTTTTTTGTTTTGCTTAAAATTGGGTGTTCGATTTACATCTCCTTTTAGCCGATAATGCTTTGCTTGGTTTAAATGTTTTGGGTGTCATGGTGTTTCCTTTGATTTTATTTATTTATTATCATGTAATACATATTTTGAGGGTAGAGGTAGTGAGGTACTACTATGGGACCTTACTTGAGCTTAGGAGAAGGAATCCTCATGCCAACATAGGGAACTAGAACGTGCTTGTTTGGATTCCAGTTGTAGTTGCGGTGGTGCACGTTTCGAGGTGAAACGCTGTTTGGAGGATGCCACCGGATTTTTTTTTTGCCCATTAAATTATTATTTTTTAATCTCTAATGTGAAGTAAGTCACGTGTAATTTTTACTGTAAATCGTGTTTTTGGTAAATCTTTTGGGCATTATACACTAGTGGCATCTATGTGATTTTAACTTTAAATTAATTTAAATCAAATGAGAAAATTAAGTGTGGTGTAATTTTATTTGGTTTAAATTATTTATAAATTTGAACTAAATTAAATTAATCTTTTGTAGTTTAATTTGATCAGATTTTTACAATTTAAAAATTCTGTTAGTAAATATTAAAAAATTGTTTAAAAAATTTGTTATTAATTTGATAAAACTTAAATAATACCTAGTTTAATAATCAATGGTATAAATGGACAACAAAAGTTTGAACAATTGAACTCAAAGTAAAACAATAATTATTTTTAAGTTGAATAATAATCATTTAACTTAAAAGTAAAAGTAATACATAATACTTACTTATAAGTTTCAACAATTGAACTTAAAAAAAGTAATAAAACAACATTCATAGTACTTATTTTCAACCATGAAAACTTTGAAAGTAGATATCTAACACCAAAGCAATAATTGCAACAATAGTTTCTAGGGGTGTTCGCAATGCGGTTTAATTTGGTTCGATTTTTTAGCATCAAACCACAAATCGAATCAAACCGCATGGTTTGAAAAATAAAAAAAATCAAACCAAAATAATGACCATCAATTTTGTTTCGATTTTCAATTTTTTAGGTCAATTTTTTGTTATTCTTGATTTGATTTGGTTTTGAACATCTCTATGATACAAATAGTTGTTTCTCATTAATGAAAAAAATTGACGTGTTGATTAGAAATGACTATCTAAATATATATATATATATATCAATAGGTAGTAAAAGGCATTCTTTGAATCTCTGATTATATGTTGGTTTTATTCCAATTAATTTTGAATTATATTTTAGTTAATCAATTTTTGTGTTGCATTAAGAATTCAATGTAAGCTTCATTATTTATGATGAAAAAGTTTATTTAAAGATCAAACTCAACAATGATGCATACTTCGACGACCAAACAAAAACTTAAAATTAGTCATTACTCTAATAGGAGGTCAACCAATTAAGACCTAAGCAATTCAACAAGTAAATATAAACTTAAGTGTGATCCTCACTCTTGTTAGAGGTAAACCAATCAAGACTTGAGTAATTGAACAAGCAAATAAAGTTGTAGGTGTTACTTTCATTTCAACAAGAATCTATTAAGAGAAGTGAACAAATCACATCTAAGGAAACTTTTTCTTGTTTTTTTTTTTCCTTTTTTCTTTTTAAACTTGAGTTTGATGGGTTGTGGACCAATGTTATAATAATCATATCAATCATCGCCTTGGTCAATTATTGGAATTAATGGTCACTAGTTGAACTAGTAAATTAGTGGTTAAATTTTGTGTGGAATACATGTATGTATGGCTAGTAAAATGGTTTCTCCATCATTTTGTCTATTGCTTTGTCTAATATTACAAGGAATTTTTTCTTCTTCCATTTTTATTTTATTTTTATGAACACAAATGATTCAATCAGTTAAATATGTGTCTAAGTCATTAGTATTTTAAAAAAACAACTAAGTTATATCAATCCATACTTCAATTGAATACACAACTTATCTGTAAAGGTTCTTGGACTAATTATATAATTAATTTTTAGTTTCATCACCTCGTCAGAGTTGAGTTTTATAATATTATTATGCATCGTTTAAAGTTCTTAGTCCATCATGAGTCGATCTTGTATTAAGCCAACCTTAGATGCATTGTGGGTATGAGCTCCACTTCATAAGTTGACCTTGTATTATGCTAACCTAAAGTCCTTCAAATTACTTGACATTGTAATAGGTGAACCTTAAATCTATCACAAGTCGAATTTGTATTATTGGCCAACTACTTACCTTGGTAGACCTTAGGTCCTTTGCAGGTAAAGTTTTGAATAGACTGACCTTGTAGGCTTGTACTAATCACACAACACCTACTTAGGCTCGAATACTTATTTCCCAAATAAAAAATCACCCACAAAATATTCTTTCGAGCACAATCTTCATTTTTAAAATTATTAAAAAATTATAAACTTTAGAGTTGACCATTTTTAATAAAACTTACTAGTAAGTAGCAATAAAGTGCATATTATTTAATTTAGTAACGTTTATTCAATTTTTTGAGGCCATGAAAAATCTGAGTAATCAATGACGCGAGATGTAACGTAGTAACGGGGAAAGAAAGGGCCATTCTCCGTTGTCACTTTTCACTATCACCCACTCCAAACCCTTCGTCGATCTCAGATCTTCCACAATGACAACTCCGACGCCGCTGAAGGCCGTGACGCTAACCCACGTGCGCTACCAAAGAGGCGACGGCGTGGGCCATTTCCTGGCCTGGATATCCCTCGTCCCCGTCTTCATCTCTCTGGGTGGCTTCGTCTCGCACTTCATCTTCCGCCGCGAGCTCCAAGGCATCTTCTTCGCCCTCGGCCTTATCGTCTCCCAATTCATCAACGAAGTCATCAAAACCTCCGTCCAGCAAGCCCGCCCCGCCACCTGCGCGCTCCTCGAGATGTGCGACTCTCACGGCTGGCCCTCCAGTCACTGCCAGTACATGTTCTTCTTCGCCACCTATCTCACCCTCCTCTCCCTCAGGGGCCTCTCCTTCTGGCACGTGCGCGATAATCCCCTCCTCCACGCCCTCACGTGGTCCCTCGCGGTTCTCACTATGTATTCTCGGGTTTACTTGGGCTACCATACGGTTGCGCAGGTGTTCGCCGGAACCGCGCTTGGGGTTTTTCTCGGCGCGGTTTGGTTTTGGGTTGTGAACTCCGTTTTGCATCCGTACTTTCCGATTATTGAAGAGAGCGCGTTTGGGAGGTGGTTTTACGTGAAGGACACTTCTCATATACCTAATGTGTTGAAGTTTGAGTATGATATGGCCAGGGCTGAGAGACGGAAGGTGGCGTTGAATTCTAAGTCGGATTGATTGGTATGTTTGAACCTGCTTCATGTTTAGGTTCGTATAATGTGATTGATGCAAGTTCTTAGGATAGTTTTTGGGAATTGTAAAATCAGAAAATTTGGTTTGGAAATGTTTGTAGAGGGAAAATTGTGGTGGTCTTGTTCTGTGAATGCTAAGTGCATGTTTGGATTGATGTTAGAAATGTTGTTTGTGGATGGGTTCCAATGCAAATTCAACGGATAAAAACAAAAACAAGGGTCCTGATCCTCTGGCAAAATTACTTTTGCCTCAAACGTACTTTTTCACCTGAAAACTGAACATGAGAAATCAGAGGGGAAACTTGTGTTTGATTATAATATATCACCCTATATGATTTGATTCCATCATGTTTGTGCGTTCATAATGGAATTAAATTCAAATACCTTCTTTCACAAGTCTCAAGTGGGTGATAGTGGTGTTTTTAGTGAGTGATATAAATGTGTGTGTGTGTGTTTTCTTTTTGTGTTGATTTGGTTTTGTAGGATTGACTGATCTTGTGAATGCTGTGTAGTGTGTACATTTTAATTGGAGTAACTTTTAGTTGTCTGGACTCTGGAATGGTAGAGGAAGTACTTGCAATTGTATTATGCTTGTTTTTGGTGTGAATAGATATGTTTCTAGTTGGTTAAGTATGATGTGATCTGTAAACTGAGTAAATCATGGATTAATGTACCAAACCTGACAAAATGAGGCTTGCAAATCTTGTGAACTGAAGCTCAAGATTATTTGGTTACAATCATTCTTTATGTTTAGTATTGTGACACTGCCACACAGGGACCTTCTTCACTTCATGTTAGACTCCTTGTTGAAACTCACTCCATTTATGATATATCCTGAGCATGTTTCTTATTCACATTTGTGATATGTAGTTTGTTAAATACTTGTTATGACATTCTTATGTAAGATGGATAAATTCCATTGCATAAGATAGGAAATCCAAGTGGTGGCTCTCAATAATGTTTTGTATGATAATTGACCCAAGAATAGGCACTTAGTTAGTTAGAAACTTAGAAAAGACTTGATAACACTACATTACTGTTGATATCTGTATCAACAGCTAAAAGCATGGATGTGACATGTTGCAAGTGACAGATATGATACCTGACAAAGGGATGCAGCAACTTTCAAAATTTTTAAGACAGCATGACTAAAATACATCATATACAAGTAAGTAACATGAAAAGTTAATCTTAAATCCAAAGAGGGAATTTATGTTTTAAGAGTGAACACAAGTAATCACTGACATTATGGAATGCTATATTTTATTTAATTGCTGTGGTATTCTTATTTGTGTTCATATAAAAGTTTAAAAAGAAATTTAAAATAATGGTAAGATGCAGTTAGTAATATTCAAATGCACTTTTGGTTTAAAGGAGGAGAATCGAGGAACTTTATTTCAAGGGAGAAGCACCTTGTTTGTTTCACAAGGGAAAGGGGGAAGGGGGGGATTTTAACCCCCTCCCCTTCCCATCCATTTCCCTCCAACTAAACACTGGAAATGTTAGTGAAGTACCCCACACAGCTATGACATGGTTACTATTTTGAAGTGTTTGTGCTTCCTTGATTCAGCTATTAGTTAGTTAGCTAGAACAGTGGACAATACTAGAGGAGAGCTTTTAGATTTCCTGTAGGGATTGGGGGAAAGAGCCAGGACTCTCAAATTTGCGAGGACTGTGGTATACACTTGAGATTCCTGTACTACTTGTACTATATACTAGAGTCTACAATCACATCTGGTTCAGATTCAGGGAGAAGAGTGATATTGATAAAGGTTATTTTTTACTCTGTTTTTCTACTTTCCCCCTTCCAGTTCTATAATCTATTCTAACAAGTCGTGATCCGTGCATACTGTCTTCCTTTCTAATATTAGCCTCAACTATTCAAAGTCAGCAGCCTGTCCTATTAACTATGATAGACTGCTGATCAGACTGAAGTGCTGAATTGAGGAGGCATACATATTTCAGGGTTTAGAATCTTGATGGTGGCATGTAATTGTTTCTTAGCTTAGGCAAGTGTTACACCCTGGAGAAAAAAAGGGGTAAGGGATTGTGGAGGTATATTTAGGTTGACTATAATAGTTATTCTTTATTCAATGTTGTTCCTTCTGCACCACTTTCATGGTATTCATGTTAAAACATGGTTAAGATATCACCCAGGCTGCTCTTAATATTCAATTCATACGAATATAAGGAACCTGATCTTCAGTGTGCTTAGTCTTAGGCTGATACCGAAAGCCCAGTTTTATTTTTTATTGTAATATTTTGGGTTTTAGGTCTATTTCCTTTCCGTTCTATTTTCATATGGGTAAGTAAAGGCTTATTTATGTTCTAATTTTTTAAGACGATAAAAGATGGTTGATTCAGGGGAAAATTTTATCTGTATTTGCCGCTACGAAAGAAAATGTCAATCTATTCACAAAAAGTATATCTACATTTATCAATTCTTCCACTTTCTCATTTTTAGTAGGTTTTGAAAAGCTCAAGTTTGGAACAACCTAAGAATTCTGTTAATAAAGACTTTCTCGTTCAAGCAAGACAACATAGATAAAACATCAATTTTATATATATGCTAATGCTAGTCCCACCCAGTGCCATCCATTTTATTATACTTTCTGGCCTATATATCTCTGTTGTAATAATCCATCCTGACAGCAGCAATAGTTATAGGATTGCAAAATTATATCTTCCTTTGAATGCTAACTTGCCTGGACATTTTCCTTTGGGATTTGTTGTTTCCTCCACTATTATTGTCATTAATGTATTCATTTGAAGGCATTGTGAGTCATGTGCATTGGGTCTGTTTAATTTAATATTCACCATATTGAGTTTCTAATATATGCAAACGGTGGAAATATAAAATTATAACTACAAGGTTCACATATGCTTTGGTATGTTTTGGTGTAGCTGACCTTGCTCTTTTTCCGTTTTCCAGGCACATTGCTTCGAATTTTTCTTCTAGGATTTGTATTCACAAGTATTTATGGCAGTATTACTATAGCTTTATTTTGTGGAGCTTTCCACTATAGAAGCCAACTGGCTGAGCCACTCAGGTATAAATGGCATCTATGAAGAGAGCAGCAGAGCACACTGACATGGTACTACGGACCTATGATGCCTGTGAAATAGAACTGATGTATGAATAGATGGCTACCTGATGTTATAGATAGACATGAATATTTTATCTTGTTTTCTTACATGGGTTTTAGACAACATACATTGACACAAATACAACCAAGGGATTGTTCAAATCATTGATAAATTTATAAATTTATAAATTTCTGGTTTGCACCTAAAATATATTGTGCAAGCTCTATATTGTGTTTTACATGTTTTTTTTTTTTGCTTAAAATTGGGTGTTCGATTTGCATCTCCTTTTAGCCGATTATGCTTTGCTTGGTTTAAATGTTTTGGGTGTCATGGTGTTTCCTTTGATTTTTTTATTTATTTATTATCATGTAATACATATTTTGAGGGTAGAGGTAGTGAGGTACTACTATGGGACCTTACTTGAGCTTAGGAGAAGGAATCCTCATGCCAACATAGGGAACTAGAACGTGCTTGTTTGGATTCCAGTTGTAGTTACGGTGGTGCACGTTTCAAGGTGAAACGCTGTTTGGAGGATGCCACCGGATACTCAAACATAGCTTAGTAGTTACTAGAAATATACCTCTAAACTCAAACAACGAGACGAAGCCACAAGAAGGCTAGCAAGATCCAGCCATTATTTTGTCTTTTTATTTCTTTTCTTTTCTAATAAAGAGAGGATTCTGTTTCTATCTTTCCCCCTTCCTATTTTCCTATTAAAGGAGGTCTGCAGGTTTTGTTGAGTATCAGTTATCTCAAACAAAAAAGTGAAGCCACACGAATATTTTGCTATATAAAGTTTGTATTTATTACAAAGTTTTCATACAAAACATAAGATCTACACACCATTCAAAAAAGGAAAAAGAAAATCCTTTACCCTTTACCTTGGTTATTAACCACAACCAGGATCTAAATTTTTTAAGGTTTATAAAATTTCTCTCCTCCTTTATAAAGTTTATAAAAATAGTTCATTCTTTCCCTGTTGATTTCTTTTCTATGATGTTTATCCTCTTGTTTGTGTGATGTTAAATATGATGAGGATCTATTCCTTTTATAAGATTCTATTTATCTTATGTAATTATATTTGCATTTAATCAACCACCGACAGTTTGATGTAGGAAACTTAATAATGGACTAGACAGAAAAACTTCATAAATAACTTATAAATTTGTATATGTTTAAAAATGAGTGTTCAATTACCAAAACTATAAGAGGAATCAAAACTCTATAAAAAAAAAAAAATTATCAACGAATTTTTTTATGCCAAGACAACAATGATATATACAAGAAAAATAGGTAGTTTTTGGATACACAATTATAATAATAACAAAAGAATTTAATAATGGTACAGACAATGTAAAAAATTTACATTATTTATCCTCATAAATAATAAATAATTGTAGATATGACTTTTTAAAAAAATTATTATAAAATTTAACACTTATCATACATAATAATTTATAATTAAATAATGGTAAAAAAAATTATATTGTCCGTGCATAATCTATTTTTTATGAAAAAAATAGGTTAAATTTTAATTTTGATCCCCTATAATTTAAACTTACAATTTTAATTCTTCTATTTCTAAATTAAGATATTCGTGGAAAAAAATTAAATAAAGTAAAAAATAAAAAATATTTTAATAAAAATTGAACTCACGATGCTTTATTTATATATGAAATAATAAACCACTAAAACACTTAGTTTGTTTAGATAGCTACATTAACATTATTTTCTATGTATCATTATTCAAGAGTTATTATTATTTTTTTCAAATTATCAAAATTTATAAATTAAAAAATAGTTAATATATAATTTTTTTATTTTATTTTATATAATTTATATGTTTTATTTTGAATATTTTACATATTTTTTTATTTTATTTTATATAATTTATATGTTTTATTTTGAATATTTTACATATTTTTTTATTTTAACCATTTATAATTAAATTTCATAAATTAATATGTGAATTATTTACATATTTTTTTATAAATTTATTTTAATACAAAAATTATTTTTACTCTAATTATTTACATAAAATTATTCATAAATAATGTAATAAAACAATTGCTTGATTTAGTTAGCTATATTAACATTATTTTTTATATATCACTAGTCAAGACTTATTATTTTTTTAAAATCATAAAATTTTTATAAATATTTTTAATTAAATGTCTTGACAATTTAGTCAAAAAATATATATAATGTGCTATTAATAAGCATCTGAATTAAAAATATCTGTATAATAAAAAAAGTACTAAATATTTAAAAATATTTGTATAATGTTAAAAATTAAGTATTAAATATTTATGTTTTAAACATTCAAAAAAAGATATTAAGACATTATTGTGAATCTCATCTCTTCGATTTTTACGAATAAAAAAAATAAAATTAGATGCTTTATTTGTAAAAAAAAAAAAAGATGTTTCATTAAATGTTCATATTTATTTTAAAAAGTAAATATTAATAATTTCAGTACAATATCTATTGCTAAATACTTTTGATTTTAAAAAAAATTTCAACCATCATTATCATTTTCTAAAAAGTATGAAAACCCCTTAATTAGTTTGAAATAAATGATTTTATCATTTGAATGATTCGGTCAACGATACTCTACCAAATTAGTTTCATGAATTATTATTTTTTGACTGATAGTTTCATAAATTATTAAAATCCTTGAAGTTATAAAAAGTGTCATCTTAACAATAAAAATGATCAACCAACGGTTATTTTAATGTTGACATTATTCAATGGCATTCTAAAATCATAAAATAATAATTAAAATAAGTAAAATCAAATGACTTCAAGAAATAAAATAATGTATTTATATTATTATTTTAAACATTAAACTGATGAACATTTGTAATTTCACATAGGAAAGAAACTGATAGATACATTAGTCATTGGTATTTGGTTGAACAATGGTAAATTGGTAGTAGTAGTGATATAAAAATGGAAAGAAGCGGGAAGCACGTGACACACGTGACACCCAAGTTTTCGCGCACTGCATAAGTGCATAGCATAGCATGTAATTCTCTCTCCTCTTTCTTATGGTTGATCACTTGCAATTTGCAAACTGTGTAATTGTTTGTTTGTCACAGAAATAACAGTGAAGAAGAAACTCTCAGTTGAAAAATTCAACCGCGCTTAGATTTCGTTTTTTCTGAATGTGGCCCATTCTCTTACTCGTTGCCGTGGCCGGATCCACTGGTTTCGCCACCAAACGCTTCCTTACTCACAGAAACACCATTGAAGGTGAAAACGTCAATCTCCACGATCCAAGTGCTTTTGACTTTTCCAGTTCGGAAAGCACTTCTCAGATGCATAACAATGATGGAGTGTTCACGTTTTCCAGTTCAAAATCTGAATCTCTGACACAACAAGATGGACCTGAGAGTAGACGATCCCGAGCTTCAAATGACGGAGTTAGGGCTCCGAAGGTTGAGGCGCGATCGGAGAAGCGGAACGGTGGAACTAAACTACATTTTCGTATGAAGAAGAGGGAGATTACAAGGAATGTCGCTGCAAAGGCTCCGGTCCGTTCTTCTAAAGGTTAGATTTGTGTTTTAATAATTTCTAGGTCTGTTAGAAACTTAGAATGATAGTTTTTTAGTATTTTGTGTTCAATGCAATTGAGGTTTTGAAGGTGTTGGTGTATAGAGGTCGTAGTGGTTGTGGTTAATGATTTACAATTGAAAATTAAAGGCTCTGTGTATGATTCTCAAATCAAGGGAAATTTGTTTGTGAAGTTTCGTATGGTTAGTGAGTTTGATAGCAATAGTGTTGTATGACATGATGGATTGAATACAGGGGATGGAAATTCGTGAGTGATGGCTAATAATGTTGTGTTTTGACCTGGGAAATTCCATTGCATGAACCGAATGATTGTTTTCCATGGAATCATTTCACAAATGGAAGAGATCTTTGATATTATGGGAAATGCGGCTTCAATTGGGGTTGCAGTGACTCTGAAAACCTTGATGTTGTGGCCAAAATCGTTGTCGCAGGCTGTTTTTTGAAACCTTGCTTATACTATTGGGATTTTTTGAAATCTTGATGGCTCATATTTCGTCATTCATTGTTGCTTGTTTGCTAGATTGGTGCTTTTCTTTTGGCCGTGTTATTGGATCTGTTCAATCTGCTTTTGTGCTTTTTTGCACAATAGTAAATAATTAATTGGTTTAAAAAATAATTTCTTGATTTTTTTCCAAGGTATTCTTTTTAAATATATAATATAATGTCCTTGTTCTTAATCTGTGGAAAATAAGTTTAGCTTCATGTTGTATCCTTCAGATGACTCCTTATTTGGTCGGGGACTTTGCTCTGGCATCATGTGTATGATGTCTGCTGGAAAAGCTGAGATCAATAAGCTGAACAAGACCATGGACGAGACAGCTAAACTTGTTCAGGAACTGAAATCTGAGCTCAACAGAAGAAAATCGTCACATGCTCTTCAAAATTTGGATTCTGTTGGCAATGGTGTTACGAACTCTTGCAAAATCAGTGGCAGGAACGAAGTGATGCTCAAGAAGACAAACAGTGAGCTCAGAGATGTTGATGTCAAAATTTGGAGTCCTTGTGTAAATGATTGTGGTGAATGTGGAAGCAGTGCTCTTACTGAAGAACCAGAACCACAGGTTCTGGAAATGGATCAACTGGAAGCAGAACTTGAGTTTGAACTCCAAAAGCTTTCTGGGTGTGCTACTGACGGCCCTTGCGATGAACAAATAAAGCCTAACTTAGATGAGGTGAACTTCTTCGGATCATTCTTTCTTTTGTTGTCTTAGACTCAGTATATTAAATATGCCATCTAGGTATTCTGCAGAATGCAGTTAGTTGTGTGTTGTCAATTCTATGGTGCAATTTTTTGCTCTTTTCTCTCTTTCTTTTGATCACCCAGGGCTTTGGTGGCTTTTTTTCTTCTGCTCTGGATTTTCTTTTTAAGTAATCTGTTTATTAACCATTCAAGTTGTATGTTTGCTCTCATTTCTCTTGTTTCCAGTATGGGCAGGCAACTTCTTTGCACCATGGTTTAGTAGAGAAAACAGTCTAAACTCAAATTGCATGTCAATGTTCCTTTTCTAAATATAATTTAATTTATTTATGGATTGTCATACGGTGTGTGTGTGTGTGTTGATGCAGCAGAATTTTGGCAAGTCTTCTATGATGGTTGATAATTATTTTTTTAATAGGAGAAACATGTCTTTAGACTGTCTAAATTTTGTAGTCCGCCTTCTTTCATATCCAATTTACTTGGTTGAGCAACATTTTGTTTTTGTGAATTAATGTTTGATCAATAAAATGTTGTGCAGCTTGAAGCTCCAGGTGAAGGCTATCATGGAACAGATCATGGAGTATCAGCATCTGAATTGCATCAGAAACTAAGCCACTTGCTAATAAAACAGCAAGAAAATCAGATCATGGAGCTAGAATCTGAACTGCACCAAGCTCAGTCAAATCTGCATGAGAAGGAGGCTGAACTTCAGGCACTAAAGGACTGTGTCAAACGCCTTACTGAACTCTCGTTATCCACAGTTTCAGGCATGATTATCTCTAGAATAATGACACATTCTTCATGCTCACAAACTCCTCATAGACTTGCATGTTTGCCATTGATAACATTTTGATGATCCTATTTAAACTACTTATGAATGGTCAAAATGAGTTCATCTTAGAAAAGTTCGTGCATGTATTATTTTCCTTATCTCTATTATTGATAATTTATTTCAAGACAACGCCTTGTCACTTTATCCCCTTGAACTTGAAGCTGTATTTTTTTATTTTCAAATTTATTTTACTTAACTAGAGGCTTTATTAGTGAAACTTGTCTCTATGACACTACTATATTATTTCTCAGATGATGAAGCTCAGGTTCTCTCTGATCCAAAGGGAACAAGCGATTATGGCAACAATAACATGCACTCTGAATCAAAACATTCAGTTATTGGGACGAAAAGACCTCTTGATTCTGAATCTTTCTCGTGTTACATGTGAAACGACACTTATCTCTGTGGGGATACAACCATACAAGGTATATAGACAACTTTATCTGCATTCGGATAAAAGTGTAAATTACTGTAGTTGACAACTCCCTTCCATATTATAACCTAATTATTATGCCTTATGTTGTATATGTATAAATTATTTAGGCAGATATAATTATAAAATTTAGCAACTCAGTACTCGGATACCGATATGTTCCATAACATGAAGTTCTACCATATTCATTTTTAATACATTATAACTTGCAGAGCAGGTCATGTTACTAATGTTAGTACTCTAGTATTAACTATGAGCATGCCAATTTTTTATTATATAAATACTATATAGTAACAGATCTGATTATTTGATATTTTGTCGTCTACTTTTTGGAGCTGAACTGATACTGATTCTAGAGTGAGTTGGGGGCCATTTTCTGTTTAATGGTCAAGCTATATTTATGAGTGGCAGCAGGAAAAAAGGGTGTTTCAGCTTTTTGTTTGACTTTTGGTTCTCTTGTTGGGAGATTATGGGTCAGCCCACTTTCTAGAGTCATGTCACTAAAAAATAGGATTCCAATGAGGTTAGGAGTGGAAACATGCGCTGCGCTATCAGCGGAATCTGTGGTTGACTCTATGGTAAGACATTGCTAAAAGGCTTTTGTATGGCCATCGTAGTGGGGTTTCACTTTTTCAGAGGCTTGCTTCTTTCTTTTTTCTCTCCCAATTTTGCTAACCATTGTCCCATGGAATTAAAAGTGATACAAAATTTATTGGAAAGTACTAACTAATAGAATGAGTAAAAGATTGTCGGAAAAAAAGATAAGAAAAAGAATGATATTTGTCCAAATCAATTTGACCTAAATTTAGGTGTTTAGAAAAAATAATATAAAATAAAGGAAAAATATTTGCAATCACCAATAATATCAATAATTATTTTGGCTTAAATATATTTTTGTTGATTATAAGTTAGTATTTTTTAAAAAATTTTGTTGTAAGTTTATTTTTCTAATTTTAGTTTATCCAAGTTTGTATTTTTTAAATTTTGATTTCTGTAAGTTTTTTTGTTTATTTTTAGTCCTTCTAAATTTGTACTTTTTTAATTATAATCTTTTTAAAATTTTAATTTTTTTTATTTCTAGTCTTATAAGTTTAAACTTATATGGATCGAAATTGAAAAAATATAAACTTAAACAAATTAAAAATAAACAAAATATTTTAAATGAATCAAAATTTAAAAAATACAAACTTCCCTAAATTAAATTTGAATAAAAATTATAACAGACTAAAATTAAAAAAATATCAAATGTATTTAAGTCATGATATTAAGTCTGAAATTATTTGTCCTTTTCCAAGGGACAGTAGTCTTTTAAAATATTTGAATCCATGTTCAAATGACAGTATGATTAGTTCCACATTATAATCGATACATTTGTGTTAAGTGAGAAACGATACAGTGATTTGCTCTAATTCCGTTTTGACATGAAAATGGAAGTTGGACTTGGATGCGTTGTTTTAAAACCCGGATCAAACACACTAAATCTGAAGAGGCAATTACTAGATCAAATCACGACTAACGCATGAAATTCTATATTTACTTTTGCATATGCTTAATGGAAACGTCTCAAACGAAAAATAATCAGAACAAGGAAATTAATCACGTCTAAGAAATTCTAATGTGAATTCATTACACGCAAGCATTATTTTCGTTGGCTATCTGCTCGCTCAACTACGGACACCAGCAAACAGTTAAGTTGACGTGAACAAGCAAAAATAATATCGTGGCAAATTCAAAGTTCAAAGTGAAAAAAAAAAGCAATTTATTTTTAAATAAAAATAGCCTGTGAGTTGCACTCTTCCATCCCTCGAATTCTTTCCGTCCTGTGTAGAGTTTTTGGAATTAACTCAGAATGATGAACAACGTGGGGCAGGAAATGTCATGTCTAAATAATATTATGAATCATGAAATTGATTTAGTGAAAGAACATTCAAGTGACTGAACACCCACCCTCTGGATATTCTTCCTCCTTTTTTCTCTGTTACGGATTGGCGTGTATGAGAGTAATTTGAGGTTAAATCAAACTTTTAGTTTTTATACAAGTGTAATGATAGCTAATTTTTTTAATAAAAATAATTAAAAACTATCCTAACAATTATAACAATAATTAAAAGGACCAATCATCATTTTAGTTCTTCGATGCGTAAAAGATTGATCATTTAGTTTATGAAAAAATAAAAATTCTGATTTAGTCATTGAATGTGTAAAATAATGATAATTACATCTTTTATATAATTTAACGACAAATTAACCTCAATATTTTATAATTTAATGTTAGATTATTCTTTAAATATTATGGCTTAATAATAAAATAATCTTACAAAACTAACTACAAGACTTAATTATTGTCCTTTTTACACATTTAAGAAATAAATCAATTTTTTTTTCATTTTTTCAAAGAATTAAATTCTTAATAATTTACATATTCAAGTACCAAAGTGTTCAATTATCCTAACTAAAAATTATTAACAGAACTTTTTTAGAAATATGTTTATAATGTTGAATTGAAATTTTAAAAATATAAAAAACTTTTATTGCTATAATATAGGTTAAATTGAAACCACTTCATGTTAATTGATCTAGATAGTATCAAAAACTTTTGCTTTTGAAAAAAAAGTAAAATTAAAATAGGAGGTATTTAATAAATAAATTCATATATTAAATATTTAATGTACAATTTAATAATTAAAAATTAATATAATTAAGAGCAAAGTTGTATTCTCTCTCTATCTAAATTCAATTGAAATTATCTTTAAGCACATTGATCAACGGATATAGGATTGTTTTATATTAATCAACAATCTCGATTTCAAATCTTAAATATACAGTTAAATTATATATTTGAAGAAAAAAATTATGGTCCATAATAATTCTAAAAAACTCTTGAACTTGATTTTTTAATTATTTAATCCGACTCGAGTAACATTGTGTATTGGGAAAGATACATATAGTATGTAAAAGAAAACGTCATCATCATAATTCTTCAATTAAATTTAATAATTTTAACTTGTTAAAATGCTCTTAAAAATCGGTTAATATATATACGATTATTCAGGTAAGAATTTTTTTTATCCATATCATTTAAACCGAACGTATTAAGTCAATTATCGAATTAATTTTTACAACCAATGTAAAACTAAATATTAAAATTAGTTCGTCCCACTCTCTGAATCTGGGTAGCATCTTTTTTCATTGCACTTTTACTAATTATTACCTCCCCCATTTCTTTTTATTTATATTATAAGATTTTTTATATATAAAAATAAAAATGTAATAAATTTTCTTCTTATAGTGAAATCCTTGAGAAATAAATAATAAGTCACCTAGACTAGTAGGCCAAAGAGAACCTTACGTTCCAACACCCCTCCAAATCATCAAAACTCATCCATCCGTGCGATAAGATCAAAACCAAATTTACATGAAAACAAAATATCATAAACAAACACCTTTTTCTTTCCTTATTTTTGAATAACTACACACATAAATCACTTTTTATTTTAAATATCTAATCATAACCCTTACTTTATTTTTAATAACCATCAACATCTTTTATTAATTTCTATCTCTTTTTTTATATTACATCATAAATTCTACTATCTTATATATTTTTCCCCCTCTTTTTAAGTGTTAAATAACACATTAAAATGTATATCCCTTTTTACTATTTTACGAGAAAGACAAGCTTCCCATATCTTGAGTGCGTTTCACTAAATAACATGGCAGAGCATAAAAGTCAAGTGTACCAAATTTGATAAAAAGTAGAAACAAAACAAGGGTGAACAAAGAAAGAGATATATCCTAATATCTTCTCTTCTTTCCCTCTTTCACTCTCTCTCTCCAACACCAACAATAAGAACAGAACAAGAGTTAAGAAACAGAGCATAGAGTGATTTGGTGGGTGGAGAGAGGAACAGAACAGAGCAACATGAAGCCACCAACGAAACCCATTTCGAGCCCTGGTCGAACCGAGAAGTTTCCACCACCGTTGATGAGATTCTTGAGAAACAATGCCTCAAGCAGAAGCAGAGGAAGGTCAAGAACCACCACCGCCATGTTTCTGAGAAAGAAGAACACCAACAATATTGAAACACAAGAACCCTCTTCCCCCAAAGTCACTTGCATGGGGCAAGTCCGCGTTAAACGCTCCGCCTCCAAAAGGGTGCCCTCCGCCGGCGCCGGAACTCCGACCAAGTTTCGGTGCTGCTCATGGGTCCCACATGCTCTGTTTTTTCACCGTTTAATAAAACCCGAAGTTTGTTTCCCCTTTCAGTGCAAACAAGTTTGGCCCAATTGGAGGTTCTTACAAAGAAAGAAAAGGGATTCCAAAGTCACGGAAACTTCTTCGCCGAAAACAGAGTTGAATTTCAGGGGAAGGTTTAACCCTAATTACGACGACTCAGAGCATAAAGATAGAGTTATTGTTAACCCTCCCGCTTTTGTTTCCAACACTTCAAGTACTCCACCGAGGAACGCTTTGTTATTGACACGCTGCAGATCCGCGCCGGGGAGGAGGTTCTTGAACGAAGAGACAGAGGTGGTTGAAAAAAATAGAGTAAACAGAGAACACTCTGAGAATAACAGAGACCGGAAGTTGGAGGCGAAGTTACGGTTCTTCAAAGAGCTTGAAGAGTCACTGAGGGAGAGAATAATAATGGAGTCAGAAAAAGCAAGGGAAGAATCTGACTCTGTTCATCCTCTGGTTCTGACGAGGTGCAAATCTGAACCCGCGAGAACCGCACAAAAACTCGATCCTGAAATGAACGGGCTTTCGAAGAAGACAACGTTGGGGTTCGCTCATGCTTGGTTTTCACATGGTTTGTGATTATTCTATTCTTACCTCTGTAACTCTGTTACTTGTTCTGTTTTAGTGTTTTTTTTTTTTTTGGTTTAGTTTATTATCTTATTTTATTCTTATTATTACTGAGTTCGATATATAGTTATATAATATAAAGAATTTTATAGGCAAATTGTGGTGACGTATTTTCTTCTTTTTGACATCTGGAGCTGTCGAGAGAATCTCTATGCTCTATGTATTAAAAAGATACCTTGGAATTAAATAGAAGAAACATGGAAACTTGTCCCGAGTTAATGTATTATTCACTGTCTCACTCTCTTTTTTTGTTATAGTTTGAAGTGTTGCTTTTCAATGCTTTCTCAGTGGTTTCTGGTTTTGCTTTTGCACTTTGTTTTTCTTAGGGGGTGCAATTTCCTTCATGTGTCGGTTTCAGTTTGTTATGGTCATCGTCCAATTTATTAGAAATTATATTGTATAGATTGAGATTTACATGTTTTTGGTGAATCTTCGTGTACTACATAAATAAGTTTTATTAATTTTCTCTCTCAAAAAAAAAGTTTTATTAATTTTTTACGTAAATTTAAAACTTAATTATCTATTATATAAAAATTGGTTTATATCATAAACTCGCGATGCCATGGTATCATATTATACAATTTATACAAGAACTTTTTATCAATTTAGGCATAGATCTGCTTACTCTTGCCAACTTCCCAACTGGAATTTGGAAGTGGAGACAGAGTTAATTTTTTTGGTACATCAATTCAAGAGGAGAAAAGTAAAAATAGTCGTTTTAAGACACTAAAATTTAAGAATTAAAATAAAAATATTTTGTATAAGACAGTGTTATCGTTATTTTAATCATATTTTTATTTAACCCATATGTTAGTAGGATTCAATTTAGTATCTTTTATGACTTTGAGGACTGAGTATGGTAAACATGACATCCGTTTAAGCCATTAAAAACAATAAAATGTGTAGTTGTGAACGTTCAGAGTATGGTAAAATATAGTAATTATTAATAATGGTAGTGATTTCTTATTTACTTTCTTAAAGCTTGTTTTCAATTTTCTTGGTTTCGGACAAGGTATGTGGTCATTGTCAATGCAAATAGGTTAAGAAACACAATGACCAACATCCATTAAGGATTAGGTACCAAACCACTTTGCCTTGCTTAATTACTTTTTTGTGGGGTTAACAGCTTACTCAACTAAATTCACAGTAGCCTTAACACTGCATATATGTTTTTATTTATTTATTTATGGCACCATATATGCTTTAGTAAATTAGTGTAATAAGTTTTATATTAGTTTACTTGAGCATTATTCCTGGTTTATCTTTTGCAATAAATATTTCCAATATCCTTATAAAATGGCCCACTTGTGAAACTACAACTATTATCCAAATTGTATTACACTATTAGTCTCTTACGATTTTATCGTTCAACTTGATATGAAAATAAAGAGCATAAAAAGGAAGAAAGATGTTAACTAAGTGTCTTTCGATACTAAGAAAATAAAATAAAAATATTTAATGAAGAAAAATACTTGCATGTATTTTTTAAAACAATGGTTAAAAATTGGAAGTTAAAAGTATTTAATAAAAATAAATTATTTATGAAATTAATATAAAATAATTTAAAATTTACTTTTTTAATCGATTGGGAATATTTAATAGAGTACACGAAATGCTTTGTAGTTACTGCACTAAGAATACCTTTTAGCGAAAAGGGAGATATTCATTATAGTAAAATATAAACAATATTTATTATTTTTAAATAAGATCTTATTTAATGAATGTTCAAAAGATAATGGCTAAAAAATATTTTAAACACTTTATTAAATACTTTTAACTATATAAAGATTTGTCTATTAAACAATTTTTAATATATTGAATATTTTCTTGTACATTAAATAATTTTTAAGAATTTTCATTAGTGTATATTATTAAGTTTTGATAATACTACGTACGGTGATCTAGTGGCGACAGTTTAAATGATGTACATAAGAATCTCCGTGTGACCATTATAAAAAAAAGTTATTCAGTTTTGATAATCAGGAATTCAGGACTATACGAACACTAATTAGAGTATATTTTTCCTCAACTAATAACAACAAACTAAATCTTTTTTTTATGAGTAGAGATAGTCAAGAAGACTTTACATTTTTCACTAAATTATTTTGAAAAATATTAAAAAAACACATCTTTTAACTTATTCTTCCAGATACTCTTTTTATTATTAATTAAAATTTATTAGAAATTATAATTTTTGGTGGTTTTACTTTTTATTTAATAAGTATCTTTTCTTATTTTGTAGTTTCAAAATTTTTAACTAATAATAAAAAAATATGTATACAAAAGTGTGTTATTAACACTTGGAATTTTTCATACGGAAAAATCTTTTTCATAATATTTAAACAATGCTAACTTATCAAGTAATAAATAAGTTCATAAAATTGTCCCTTTTTGAAAAGATTTTATTAATTAAAGAAGAAAGTATGTATCATGTCAATAATGCAACAAAAAAAAAAACATATTTTCAACAATTTTTTATATTTTCTTAACAAAATTATTCTTTTTTTTAAACATCAACCTCTACAATTGACATTAAAGAAATACAAGTAAATTTTTTTTACTAGAAAAAATTTTCTTACACTGAAAAATACAAGTTTAATTTTCATTTATTTATTTTCCTAATAAAATTTTCTCTTTTTATTTTCATGAAATTAGCCCTAAGGACTGGCGTTAACAAAATTGTTTCTTTTTCAATAGTTTTTTAATATTTTCTAAACTAATGTCTATAGGGTATTAATTAACATTTACACCTATATTTTTATCATAATACTCCCCCATTCCATTTGGATTGATGGTTAACATTTTTTCACACAGTTTAAGCAAAACAAGTACTCTAAGACAATAGTATTTATTAATAATTAATTTTACTAAAATATCATTACTCTCTTTTTTAATTTTAATAATGCATTATTAAGTATTTTTAGAAAATAATATTTATTAGAGAATAAAACTAAATAAATATTTTAATGACACATAAATAAAGTTGCATCTATGGACTTCGGTCAATTGGTTCGTTTATTGTGAGTGTATACAGTTTGCTCTACATATCAAATTTTGTACTTTATAACGACTGATTCAAAATGTAAAATTATATTTTGGAATGCAATTTTTTGTTGACTTATGAAATGATCAATCCAAAAAATAAAAAAGAAATATTATTCAAAAGACATAATAAATACAGGAAACAACAATCCAAATGAGTTGAGCTTGTGAGTTCATGACCAATTGTTTCCCAAGAAATAATTTAAAAAATGCATTTCATATTATTAGTTGTTTTAAAGTAGAAACAAGAAGAAAATGTAAGTAATTAGAAAATTAAAAATTGATCATATGCAAAATAGCAAGCATAACGATTCGTTTAATCTTGGACCTACGTAGACTTATCAAATATACTTATTTCAATGAGTCTATGCGTATCAACTCGTTTAATAATGGTGAAAGACTTGCTTAGACACTATCCTAAATATGATGTTTTAGGCACATCCAATCAAATGTTGTCACCTCATCAACAAATATAAAATAATATAGTTTGGAGAATAGATTCCTTATTCTCATTGCATTCTATTCTATTTTCATCCCCAAATAAGTTTGTCTAAACATTCGATGTTATAGTAACCAAACTAGGCAATATTAAGAGTGCCAATAACATGTTTGATGAAATGCCAAAGAGAAATGACGTGAAAACTTGAGAGGTTAGACATGTCTAGCATACTTCAATTTTTTCTGAAATCCCATCCAATATCGAGTATATCTTTTTAGTAAAAGGATTGGAGCTATCACCCACTAGAAACTCAAACAATACCATCAGTGTATTAACCACAATTGAGCTACACATAGGTTCCTTTTTCGTACCAGAATTTGTCATAAGCTTTCTTAGATTGCAAACTTTCCAGACAGGACAGAGGCTCCATGATTACTAGGTTCTAATTCAAGCAGATTATGATAAACAAGTTCAGCAAGCTCAACATTGCCATGGCATACCCAAAGGAGAGCTCCCAATATTAGCATGGACACATAAGTGTATTCCAAGCAGCCAAATATTGTTGTGAGCAGAGTCAGCTCTGGAACAAGAAGGGTTTATGGGTGTAAAAGGGGGTTTTATGATGTCAAAGTTTTAGATTTGTAAGTTGGTTTAATTGTTGTAAAAGGGATTCTAGGTTTACTTGACCACCATAATGTAAAAATTTCACGATATTATAATTAAGTTATGTTGATTTAGAATTACTAATAGTTTTTTCATATTGCAGTATAATGTAAAATTTTCACGATTTTGAACATCACAAATAATGCTTGTGAAAAACTTGTCATATTAAAATCTAAAAGAGTACGCAATATCATTGAGCTCTTATATGTGATCTGGAAGTGAAATGCCAAACATTGCTGGACTCTCAACCCTCATCCTACAAAAACAGGAGATGAATAAAACTCAATCTAATCTATTCATTATTTACGAACCTTAGACTATGCAACTTTCTAATACATTCATATATCACGAAATGGAAAATTTCCTTGTCATGCAACTACTGCCTATGGAAGAATTTCCCTAAAATGCAAGCATGAAGCTTATAGGCAAAGAAGTAAACACCAACAAATATTGCAATTCTTTGAAATTGTCAGCAATCATTCTTAATTTACAATTAAAAGATTTTCCAAGGAACAATCGCTTATAACATAAACCACGTCTAAATAAGCATATCCCTCTCCACATCTTATTTGACTTGTCCAACACCTCATATTTGGGTCAGTGTCTACCCAAGTCTTTCTTTTAATAATAGGCTTATGTAATTCAGGACAAGCCTACTCACATACCAGCTACCACTTGTACATATAAATTTAGAAATGCAATTAATACCTTTATTCAAATTAAAATTATTATTAACTTGTTTCTATAATTTTGTTTGATACAAATAACTAAAAATCAATTGATCAACTAACTAGTGTATGCACTACTAGAAAAATTAAATTTAGTGATGACATATATTTCATCACTAACAGTGTCGACTTCTGCAACGGATAATAAGATTTTGTGATAGACCCAATTGAAGTTAATTTGTGATGAATTTTGTGACAAAATTATCCCCTCTCCAAATTATCCGCAACAAATTCTAGCTATATAAGATGACATAAAAGGACATGATTGTGTAGGCATGTGTGTGTCCATATAATTTTATTGATTGATAGTAACATCTATATTCACATTTAACAGTGGTGAAGTCAATGAATGAAGATTGTCAGAGTTGGGTGGTGGTAGTGATGCTGAAGGATGAATATTTTTTTAAAGTAGTATCTATATATAGAGAGAGAGAGAGTTGTCTTTTATTGAAAAAAATATTAAATTTTTCATTGTTTAAAATTGAATTAGGTTTAAATCTATGTTCTAAGATGATATTATGCATACCTAGTATCTTCTCAACCATGGCTGATAACTCAACAACCTTAAGCCCAAAGAACGATGGCAGCACTGGCAATGTTCCAACAAAAGAATCCAACCATCATGTGGTTTCAAGTGTCATAAAATCGGGTATTATTTCTCATCCAAATTCTGTTCGGATCTTGGATTCAGGTGCAAGTGATCATGCATGCTTACATTCAATGTTTTTTTTTTACCACTTACAATAGAATTAAACCCATTGTTGTTAAATTACCAAATGGTGCTAAAGTGTACCTCCTCGCTTTGAAGGAGACGTTGATTATAAACTAATTTATTGAATTATAAATATTTAAAATTTAATATATTATCTGATTAAACTAAGAAGATGTTTAGCAAAACTTTTATGGAACTTCTAACTTGTTTGATTACTTTAGAAACATGTTTAGTTAATTAAGTCAGGCTTTTTTAGTAAAATAATTTAGTGAAATTAATCGTTAAATTATCTAATACGTAAAAGACATTAAAGATAAAAATAAATTATGATAAGTTATTAGGAATAACAACAGAAAAAATGCAGTAAAAAAAACAGAAAAAGAAAAAGTGTTAGGAGCTTATATAAATTCAAGAGTTAATAGTATATACACCAACAAAGTAAAAACTTTTTATATTATCATCTAATATTAAATTGTCATGAATAATAAATTTATTAATTTTTATAATAATTATTTTAAAAATTATTATCATAATTTTTTATTGGTGGATAGTATTTTTTTTACATTAACAATACATAACTATGTAAAAATAATATATTTTTTAAAAAAATGCTATTAAAAGACTATAAGTTATTTAATAAGTTCCTTTATTACATAACTTAGAAACAAACTTTTAAGATAATGAAATAAGTTAAAAAGTAATCAAGTAATTAAATATAAATAACTAATATGTTGAAGTTAAAATTGAATCGTTCGAATATTATTCGATTTCAATGTTTGATAAAAATAATTTTTATTCAGACTTTATTTACCTTTTGACTGAACTCTAAATTAGTCAAGGTCATTTCCCTCATAAACCGAAAGATTAAAAAAAAAAGTGGTTAAACTAAGAATGTTTCCCAAATGACTCTTAAAGGTCAAATCAGACCCTTAATTAAAATTTTCAAAGCACATGATGGAAGTGTCCTACTAGTGCAGAATTAGACAATTGGCAACAGGCATGCCTCCAGTCCAGCCATGAAATGGTTGTTGATATAGGCCCAATTCCATCAAACCTAACTGCTCATTAAAGTCTAGAACCACTACCAGTGGGTTTTAGACAACATCAACACCGACATATAAGTTGATTTAAGGAATCATTTGACTTGATTTTCTTTTTAAAATTTAAAAGTGAATTCAAGGTTAAATTAAAAATAAATAAAAATTTAAATTTAGAGATAAAATTAATTGATATTTTTGTAGTTTTTAAATTAAAACAATTAGATTTTAATCTTGAGATTTGAAGTAAATAAGGAAAAGAGAAAGTGTAAACTAAAATCTCCAAAAAATATCTTATTTTAAATCTATTTTTTCATTAAAACTATATTTTTAATAAAAAAATTAATTTTCTTAAAATTGTCTTGTTCATCCTTTTCTTTTAAGAAAAATATAATATCAAAATAGTTAAGATAAATATACTACCTGTTTTTTTTTTTTTTTTTTACATTTCTTTGACACGCCCTAAAAAATAAATTAAAAAACATGTACATATATGCGTGTGTGTTTTCCAATATTAAAATTAGCAAAACTTCAAATTAATTATATATATCTCTCTCATAAGTATTTCAACCAACACTTTGTCATTAGCTTCAGATTTCTATGGTAGTAGGGATATCCATCATTTGGAGTATTTACTGCTCCAGGAACTTTTCTATTTATTTAATATTGAAAGCAAAAGGCCCACTATTTATTTTCAGACCAATCTTTTGGACATATGGACCTCTGGATTCCATAGCGGATTAATTCATTTTTTTATTTATAAAATAACTATTTTCAATTTTTTTAAGAATATTTTAAAAAATAAACTAATTCAACTTAGATTGCAGGAAAAAATGGGTCCTTTTTTTTACAGGAAGGAAAAAATGGATCTTAACATGCTGCCATTTTGATTGAGATAAACATATATACTCTCTTGTCTTACATGAAAGCAGAGTTGTTTACATGAAATGTTAGCTTTAATTAATAATTATAGTTTGGTAAATGCTAACCAGTGTGCTTTTAGAGCATTGATTAAAGAATCAAATTTTTTTTTTATTCAAATGTACAAAATTGCGATATTCATGATTTTTTTTATGCTCTCTTATAATTTTTACAATAAATATTTTTTTCTTATATTTCATTAAATAGTGTCCTAAAGATATCGATTAGCAAGATCCTTATAATTTTCACATTCTAAAAGTGATTCTTCTTATCTTAACGTGTTTTTAAACATGTTGGAAAAGTGAATGTACTTCAGTTAATCATAAAACAAAATGAATAGATGACCTTTTTGACAAATTTTCGTAACTAGCAACTCATGTAAATTACACGAGCCAATGATCACAACAAATAATTTCCTGAGTCAAATTACAAATATCAATTGTATATGTACACAATGCCTAGAGGAAACTCAGCATCAAAATCTTTTTAAACATGCTACTAGTTTAAGAAAGCAAGAACAATAAAGGTAATAAAGATTGATCCAAGAAGAATCAGACTTATATTTAAAAAAAACATGGGTTCAAATTTGACTGTTAATGTAAAAATCTTATTAAGAATGACATGAAAGTACTTTTGTAGGTATTCCTTAAATCTTAAGGTATATTTTAACTCTCATGAACTCTCAAGACCTAATTCACCTAAACTTTTGTAAAGAAAAAAAAAAAAGACAAGCAAAAAAAACAAGCAAAAATAATGCTGAACACTTCTTGATATATGATTCTCATTAATGAGTAAGTTATGCTCAATGTATCTAATTAGAGTTTAGGACATTGAAAGTAATTTTCTCAAATCTTTCCAAAATTAAACTTGCCCAACTAAAAGTTTTTGTGCTTCCAAACACACTGCCTCAAAATTGATCCACCCTTAATATCAAAGGAAATTAATTAACTTTAATATTTTTATTTTTATTTTTAGGAATCCAAGATCATACCAAAGAATATAAAATACTCACTATTCTATTCAATCAAATTAGACTCAATTGATGATTAAGCCTCGTATATGTGTGTGTTAAATATATGGGTATGGAATAGAAGCATTAATGTTGCATACCAACACATCTACACCATCATCTCACAACTTGTTGCTGTGTGATTGTGTGGATGGCGACAACTTCAATATATATTATTGTCTTAAAAATAAATAAATCTGAAAAAGATAAACAAATCAGAGACATGAGCACACTGAGCCTTAGCTGTGAATTTTCCGCGAGCGTGCCCACTTAGCCCCCACCACTTGTAATAATTCATTAAAACCCTTGCAACCCTCTTTCTTTCTTTCTTTGCTTTTTCCTCCTTATAAATGATCCCAACCTTTGCTTTATTCTATTAGTTTCAAGTTTTAACAAAAAAAATCTCAACAAAATTTGAGCATGCCACATATGGAGCTTAGGTCTACCTTCACCACCTGCTTCTTTCTCTTGATTCTCATCCTGGCTCTCCCTCGTTTCTCAAGAGGTTTGCATCTTTAATTTACAAACACTTTCTCTTTATTTATATACATGCATGTTTATAGGATAGTATTTACTGATGCCTAGCTAAGAATTTTTTTCTTCTTACCACAATATTAAGGATTGAACTTAAGTCCTCATGCATCTATTCAAAGTCCACTAGTGAGTTTATGACATAGCTAAGGTGTTAATGTGTTGGTGATATATATTAATTAATTAATTGTGAATGTTACAGGGGAATCTGAAGCATTGCATACAGAGATATATGAGATTGATTATAGAGGTCCAGAGACACACTCTTCAGGTGTTCCTCCTCCTCATCACTTCCATATTGGTAAGCAGCATTCAACTTCTCATCCTCAAAAAGGCTCAGTCAGAGGAACCAAAGCTTTGGGCTTAAGGGATAGCACTTACGATGAAAATAAGGCAAGTTTTTTTTTTTACTTCTCGAAACTCTTTGAATGTCTCTCTTTACTGCAGAGTACTCAACTATTCATCTTGATCTGAAAACAATTTGGCAGTACAACTTTAAGGATTTTAAAAACATAGGAATATAGGATACTTTACTGAAAGGAAAATTTAATGTCCAATACAACTTTAGTTTGGCAGTTATTCCATACGTCAGAAAATAATTATGGTTTCAAATTCTGGCTACAAATTAAGTAAAAATTTAATGGTTATCCAATGAAAATGTAAACCAACTTTGTATGGTTAATCAATAAAAAATTACTGTTTAATATATTTAAGATAATTATTATAAAAATTAACAAACTTATTATATATAATTATTTATGATTGATTGATAATTTAAAACTATTTTACATAATTATATCATTACATAGTCTATTTTTTCATTAAGAAAATTATTTTTATTTTGTTCAATAAAAATATTATAAAACGAAGAATAATATAGTTGGAAAAATTATTAATCTTTAATTGTTTTAAATAACAAATAATTTGAAGCAAATTAGAGTTTATAAAATAATAATAATTTTGATTAAAAGGAGCTATAACCAAAAATTGATTTCCTTTTAGTTCATTTTGGACTACATGAAACACAGACATGGATGAATCTGGCGGTTATTTATCTTTAGTAAATTTTCATTCTATAGTTTGTTAGTTTTTTTTATTTATTATTATCAACAAATACTAGTTTAGTTTTATTAGAAATATTAATTGAAAAATTCGAACCCACTCTCTTTTCTCTCTCCCTTCTCCATTCACAATTCTCAAACAAGTGAATCAATTTTATATCTCCTAAATTTTCTTTTCATAGTGTAAAAGGTTATTTTATGAGGCTAAAGATCACTATAGTTAAAATTTTAATTACAAAAGATCTTTATCCGAAATAGAGAGATATATCACCTGTTAAGTTCGATTTTCGCTAAAAAGCTGTCAAACCACTATATATATAGGAAAACCATTATATAAATAAAACTATCATAAAATTTCCAATAATTTCAACCCAATCAAACTAACAATTATTGGGCGACCAAATTAGTAAAAAAAATAGTTATGTTTTTCTTTTCATTTGTATATTATTTAAGAATTTCTTTTATTTGTTTGTTCATTTAAAATTTTAAAAAATATTAATTATTTTTAAAATTATTTACACTGATCTATTTTAAAATATCTAACATTTTTTAATAATGATAAATAATAATAAATTGGAATTAATGCACCTGTTTTCATTTTTATTTTTAAATATTTTAATTAATTTTTTTTACAAAAGCTAAAAAAAGCTCATATTTTTAAGAATATTTAAACCTTCATTTAATTATTTTTTTAAAGTAATTCCTCCAAGCATATATTCTAGTTTTTTTCTTTCTGTTTTTTTCTCTCTTTTATCATATTTTTTGCTCTTCTCCGGTGCAGGTCAAGAAAGTACATGAATGATCATCAGGAAGCTTTACAAATTAAATGGAGTATGACTTTGATTAGTGCTCTCATACATAAATATTTTTGTTAGAGAGTGTGATGATAGTAAAGTTGAGACTTGAGATATTGTATCATTATGGTTTGCTCATGTGTATAATTGATAATAGACAAAAAATAACATTTGAATATATATATATATATATATATATATATCAATTTTTGAAAAACTAGCTGGACTGATTGATTGAACTACTTGTCGGACTGTGAATCGGCTACATCTCTTATTTGAAACATTATCTCTGGATCACGATCTTTTGTTGCAGTTAATTAAAAAAGAAACTTTAAAATTTAAATGATCCTTGAATAATTTTTTGTACAATTATTTTAAAAATAAACAAAGACTGTTATATAATGATTTGAATGATTGGGTGATGAACAGCACCGCGAGCAATTTCCTTAAAACAATCAATAAGGAATCTTTGTGGACATTATATCAAGTTGAACAAACGGTTTAATCATGTACATAAATTATTCAACCAATTAAATTATAATTACGAAGATTATTCAACCAATCAAATTATATATATATGAGTCTATTATAGTGGTAATTATCATTAATTCTGCTAAGAATCCGCTAAGTATTTCTCATGAAATGATTGTATGAATTGTTTAACTTTCAATAAGGTTATTTTTTTTATCATAATAAAAGACATGCATAAATCATTGCTTAAAACATTAATCTATATAAAAAATAATATATTTTTCAAACGTGGTAGAATGATCCATAAAATTAAGTTAAGAATTGATTTTAGGAAGCTTAATATTAAAGTGAATTTTTGTGTAAGATATTTGAATGTATGTGAAATTATAAGTATAATAAAATTAAAATAAATAATTCATTTATTTTTGTTATTATATATTGTAGATGCTATCATGATAGTGAGAGTTTGAGTGAGCGAGATAAATGAAATTATCGCTTCTAATTTCAATGCATTACCAAAATCTCTTCTGGTCATTATGGACTAAATGAAATTATCTTAAAAAATATTTATGCAGGTTTTTTGTATAAAAATTATTGGATTATAATACAATTAATACACGGATATAATTATACATGTAAAAGTTTATTAAAATTTATAGTTTATCCTTAATTATTTTTGGTGGGTCGACCCCTGTTACATATATGTTCCATTAGTTTTGTTATCTGTTACCAAAAACAATTTACAGCAGGTCCCGTTAACTGTCGTTTTGTCAAGTTGGTACAAAAACTATCGTATTTAGTATTAACAAAGATTACTCTTTCTTTTTTGTTAAGGATCTTGCCCTCTTCGTTCTTATCCATGCAGATGCAATGCAACAATGAATTTTTAAAGGAAAAAAAAAAAAAAACCTATATTCCTAGCTAAGCACTTTGCACGATGATTCCATGACCAATAAAATGCATCGTATTTTTTTTAAAGGCTAATTTATCGTATTTTTAATTATTAATATTGTAGCAGTTTGGTTTTCAACATCCAGTACTGTCTATAAACATTCCGTTAAAAATAAAATCCATTTGAATCTTATTACAAATTGAATTTTCTTCTTCTTAAATCACTCTATTAATCCTAATTTTATAAAATGCATTTATGTAATTTTTATCTTATGTTTTTTCTATAATTTTACATTAAAAAACTAAAATGTATGATATTTTATAAATGGCTAACAGAATTTTTAAAATCTAAAGAACTAAAACATTTAACCCATATATATATAATTTAAAAAAAGCTTAAATATATTTGTCGTCCCATAAAATTACTCTAAGTTTGTTTTTTTTTCTTTCAAAAATTTATTTATTGTTTGTTCTCCAAGAATTAAAATATGTGAGTTTTTGACTAGGAGTTAGGTTTGAATGAATATAAACCTATCCAAATCTATGTAGCATTTTTAATTCAATTTAAAATTTAAAATATAATTTATAGGGTTGAAAATCTCCACAAACACAAAAAAAACTGCCACAAATCTTTGTATCCCTCCTCCCTCACCTTATTCATCTTCAAAGTTAAGATTACATTACAATTTGAATTTCTTCACAAATGCAATATTTCTTCACAAATGCAGTTTAATGTGACCAGAATTGAAATTGTAGAATCCAAGAAATCTTGATGTTATTGTCACAATTAAAGTTACACACATTGTTTCCTAAATCCTTAAGAATAACTAGAACCTCTTAGACAACATAAATTTCTCATTTTATTCTCACATTTTCCACACCCAAAATTTAGAAAAGCCGAATCCAAACACAACCAACATACTTCAGTTTCTTCTCAAAAATCCTCCACTGAAAATAAAAAACCTCAGTTTCTTTCTTCTCAACATTTCCAAAACTTCGGCCCTTCGAACTTCATTCTTCCGAAACCAGCATACAGTTTGGTGGCATGGCGAGGCATAAACAACATGCCCGAAACCAGCGATGGCCCTAGATCTAAAGCCTTTGTCAGAGCCATCGATGTTCCTCCGACGAAGTCCGATCACCGTTGAATGGTGTTTGAAGAAGATGAAGACGACGACAAAGAAAGAAGGATTCGAAAATTTGTCACGTTTTTATTAGTATATTTTTTTAGAAGTTTTTAATCTTCACAAATCATATTTTGAAATTTAAAATAAAAAGGACACCGTATCTGGACATAATCAAAATTAATTTCGTAAAAAAAAATTACATATTTTAATTTTATATGAATAAAAAAAGATAAAAATAAATTTTTTTATAAGGACTAAAGTCAAACTTTAAAAGTTTTATAGGGACGAAAATATTTTAACCTTTTAAAAAATAACTTAAAACTTTACTCCAAAATCCATATATAAAAGTTTACCATGTAAATAAGAACTATTTTTAAAAAAGTGTAAAAAATATGTATACCAAAAAAACAATACGAGCTGCAGTAGTTGAACTGGACCTAGATAATAAATTTTCATATTTCTTGATCGATGAATAATTAATGGAGAACACGTATATATAGCCTTATGTGATAAAGGGATTGATGAAATTGGATGACAGAAACACGTAACCACAAATGCATGTTTGAAAGTCAGATCCAGGGAACCACCTGGACTCCAGGCCAGCTAAGCTTATCGTCTCAATATTAATGCTTTCGTCCTGAAACCGTTCCTTTAAATTAGATTCATAAATATAGATACAAAAAATAGATTAATAAAATAAAATTAAGCAGCCTCAGAATATGCTGTATAAGTGATGTATAATTTTAAAAAATAGGTTCAAACTAGGAACAAATGAACAATCAATGTCATTGCTATAGATACTAGCAATAATAGGAACTCCCTAAAAAAAGAGAGAGATTGGAAGCAAATAGCAATCATGAGAAAATTAGGAAAATCATAGTTTTAGCTAAGGCTTCTTAGTTTAGACATAGATAAGTACCAACTGTTAAATTGAAATGTTAACTTGTATCCATTCTGATAAGATAGTTTAATTTGCTAAAAGATGTTTAGTGAAATGTATCAATACACACAATTTTACATGGTATCCAAACTAAAAGCTTGGTTCTACTCCAATAACCTCTAGTTCCCTTCACACCGCTATTCATAAAATCATGTTTATAGATAAAAGGGAGATGATGATACGAAGAAAACAAACCATTGATAAAATAATTGCAGTGAGAAGAAAAATATTACCATTGACACACAAAAGTGTAGCATTAATGTGATGTATATATATATATATATATATATATATATATATATATATATATATATATATATATATGTATGTATATATTCATCCCTTAAATAACACACAGTAGGTTTTTGTTAGTGAACTCTTTCATAATGAAAACTGCGTGATGATAAGAGTGATGCATTATACATCAAGAACAAAATAGGATTTGTTAATGGAACGATCTAAATGCCAGGTATTATACAAAGATGAAACGATTATAGGACAAAATCTAGTCTATTGTGTTAGGAATAATTCAAAGATTGAAAGTTAGTTAAATAACAATATTTAGTTAGTTACCTATTAAGGAAGTTAGTTGAGTTAGTTACTCCTAACCAATGTTTGTTACTTGTTATATAAGCAAGGTTCATAATATTGTATATGCATAATTTTGAAGTTTGCTATCAAATATAATTTTTCATTCATTCAATTGTGTGTTTTACTTTTGAATGCATTTGAGTGAGTTTAACATGGTATCAAGAGCTTTTGAATGCATTTGAGTGAGAAATGTTAGTTAGAGAGTCTTGATTGTTTTCAACAAAGTGTGTCTTCTTTCTTAGAGATTCTTTCTGTTTTCTTGCAAGTTTTGTGTATTAAGTCTTTTTTTCCACCATTTTTTTTTCGTGAAGTGCGGTGGCTAAGTGAGAGTTCTTGGTTAGAAGAACAATTAAGGAAGAACTAATCCTATACTCGCATTGTGATTGAAGAAAGGAGCAGGGTGTAGACATGGCAAGCCCCAACAGTATTGTTCAAAGGGTCTCTTCTAGTCTTTGATGGCAAATTATTTGATAACTAGCGGATCAAAATGTTGGCAATTTTTGGCTTCTAAGATGTGGTAGAAGTAGTGACAATTGATTTTACAGAATCAAACAAGAATGTCACGAAGGAGCAAAAACTGACCTTCAAATAGCAGCAAAAACTTGCTAGCAAGGCACATTTTCTCATCTACCAATGTGTGAATTCAAAGATATTCAATAAAATCCCCAAAGCCTCCACGTCGAAGGAAGCATGGGATATTCTAGAGAAAACATATGGAGACGGAGAGAAGAATAAGAATATTAAGTTGCAGACACTGAGAAGGCAATATGAACTTCTCACCATGGAGGACAAAGAATCCATAGCATATTAATTTGACAGAATTCCAGAACTGGTTAGTGCAATGAGGGCCTGCAAGGAGATAATCTCCGATCAACAAGTGGTAGACAAAATATTGAGAACTTTACCTCCACAATTTCATCATGTAGCTATTGTAATTGAGGAATCAAAGGACTTATACACAATGTGAATTGAAGAATTGCAGCACTCTCTTAAGGACATGAGATGAGGATCAATGAGCGAAGATCCCATCAAGAACAGGGACTTCATGCACGACCCAATAACAAAGGGAATGAGAAATGACCATGGAAAGGAAACAAGTCAAACACCACCACCAAGAACCAGGAACAAGTGACAGATGAAGGCAGTGAATCCTCCAAAGGAAAAACAACATGTCAAACTTCTCAGAAATCAAACTCTAACAACAACAAGGAGTGAAAGTTCAACAAAAAAAAAAGGTGAAATGCTACAATTGTCAAAAACTTTGTCATTATGCAAAAGAATGTTTGCAAGGAGAAGGTTCCAAGAACAAACTAAGTAATCATGTAAATCTGGCTCAGATTCTGAACCTGTATTGCTTATGGCTATCACTAGTAGTGAATCATCAAGTGACTCCTAAGGTACTTAGATTCTGGTTCCTCCACCCATATGACAGGGAAGAGGGATTAGTTCATCAATATGAATGGATCATCCAAGAGCAAAGTTCGCTTTGCATATGATAGTACATTGACTACTGCAGGTATTGGAAGAGTAGCATTCAAGGGGAAGGATGGAAAAGACATTGTCATTGAGGAGGTGCTGTTTGTACCTAGCATGAAGACTAATTTGTTAAGCCTAGGCCAACTACTTGAAAAAAGGGTTTGTTATGAGGATGGAGGACAATTGTCTCAAAGTGTTTGATAAAGATAAAAAAACTTGTGGTTAAGGAAAATCTGTCTCAGAACCGGACCTTTAGAATTGGGATGAATATTTTGAAGCATGGGTGTCTTGCAACCTTAGAAAACAAGATGGAGTGGTTATGGCATCATAGATTTGGTTATCTCAACTTCAAGGACCTACACCTTCTTACCAAACACAAAATGGTTAAAGGACCACCTCAGGTTTCATCCCCAAAATAGGTGTGCAAGGAGTGCATTGAATGCAAGCAAGCCAGAAGCAACTTCAACAAGTATCTTCCCACAAAAGCAATTGAGAAACTTGGCATCATACACTCTGATGTTTGTGGCCCTATGCAAGTGAAGACTCCAGGAGGCAATAAGTACTTTATCTCTTTCATTGATGATTTAACTAGGAAAGTTTGGACCTACCTAGTTAAGAGGAAGCGTGAAGTACTAGAAGTCTTTAGAAGATTTAAATGTCTAGTAGAGAAATAAACTGGAAAAGTGATCAAGATCCTAAGGACAAATGGTGGGGACGAATATGTGTCAAATGATTTCAAACAGTTATGTGAAAGTGAATGGCTAATTCATAAAGTAACACCACCTTACACACCTCAACAAAATGGTACAATTGAGAGAAAGAACCAAACAATAATGAATATGGTGAGGTGTATGCTGAAAAATAAAAACCTACCAAGCTACTTATAGGGAGAAGTTGTATCAACAACAACTTATATTCTGAATCGATCTCCTACTAAGAGACTTAAAGGTACGACACCAGAAGAAGACTGAACTGGATTAAAACCAGATGTGGCACACTTGAGGGTATTTGGTTCAATTTGCTAAAAACATGTTCCTGATCAGCTAAGAAGAAAGCTAGATGACAAAGGCACTTAACACATTTTGTTAGGCTATCACTCAACTGGTGGCTACAAATTGTATGATCCAGAGAATGGTCAAGTTACTATAAGAAGGGATATGATATGTGATGAGAGTAGAAGCTGGAACTGGGAAACAAACTCTAGAGAGGCTCAGTCCAAGATACTTCTAGAAGAAGAAACCTCAGTTGGACCAACTGTTAGTAGAGATCAAACTGTGAGAAGATCAACAAGGATAAGTCAATTGCCCTCTTATTTGAGAGACTATGAGTTGTTTCAAGACTCATTAGTCAACTCAGAAGGTGAACTGATGCACTTTGCACTTATAACAGAAGCTTAACCTATTGAATTTGAAAAGGCATTGACAAATGAAAAATGGTTAAAAGCTATGAAGAAGGAGATCAACTCCATTGAGAGGAATTAGAATTGGGAATTGGTAGATCCTCCTCAGCACAAGAAGCCTATAGCACTGAAATGGGTCTAAAAGGTGAAGGTTAATCCTAAGGGAGAAGTGGTGAAGTATAAGGCCAGATTGGTAGCAAAGGGTTTCTAGAAGAAGGCAGAAATCGATCATGGAGAAGTCTATGCACTAGTGGCAAGGATTGAAACCGTTAGATTGGTAGTAGCCACTGCAACCAATGCTAACTGGTCTATGCATCAACTTGATGTGAAGTTTGCTTTCCTGAATGGTCCCCTGGAAGAATAAGTTTATGTGCATCAAACACAAGGATTTGAGGTCAAAGGTAAAGAGAGCAAGGTGTACAGGCTCAAGAAGGCACTCTATGGGCTTAAACAAGCTCCAAGAGTTTGGAACAGAAGAATTGGTAGCTTCTTGTCTCAAATTGGTTTTGAGAAATACACCTCAGAACATGGAGTTTAAGTGAAATGCTGGAAAGGCAGTGAGAAAGCAGAGAAATTGATAGTGTGCCTATATGTTGATGATCTCCTAATTACTGACAGCAATGAGAATGCAATTAACATGTTCAAAGGTCAGATGATGAATGAATTTGAGATGAGTGACCTTGGACTCCTCAATTACTTTCTAGGAATTGAGTTCAAAGTGACTCAATATGGTACAATGATGCATCAATCTAAATATGCAAAAAATCTACTAAAAAGGTTCAACATGCAACAAAGCAATCCAGTAGGAACACCAGTTGATGTTGGACTTGTCTTAAAGAATCATATAGATGAAGATCTAGTTGATCCTACTTATTATAGAAATATAATTGGATGCTTAAGATGTTTGTGCAATACAAGGCTTGATCTAAGCTTCAGTGTTGGGTTAATCAGTAGATTCATGCAAGGGTCAAAGCAGTCTCACTTGTTAGTTGCACAAGGGACAGTGGACTTTGGAATCCTATTTCCAAAGGGAGAGACTGATGTAAAACTAGAATTGGTTGGATATTCTGATTCAGATTGGTGTGGAGACAAGTGTGATAGGAAAAGCACAACATGCTATATCTTCTTCTTTGGAGGAGCACCAATCTCTTGGTCCTCCACAAACGAACCTGTTGTAGCACTCTTTTCTTGTGAAGCAGAGTATATTACAGCCTCAGAAATTGCATGCCAAGCAGTATGGCTAGATGCCTTGATGAAAGAATTGCAAGTGAAGAGTAAAAGTAAGGTAAAGTTGTTGGTGGACAACAAATATGCCATTGATTTGGCAAGGCATCCAACATCTCATGGAAAGAGCAAGCATATAGAAACAATGTTTCATTTTTTAAGAGACTAAGTTAGGAATGAGAAATTGAAACCAGAGCACTGCAGAACTGAAATTCAATTGACAAATATTTTTACTAAAGCTTTGAAGTTAGAAAGATTTAGAGAGTTATGTGATTCAATTGAAATTGTATGTGTAAGTGCAACTTTGAATTAAGGAGGAGTGTTAGGAATAATTCAAAGATTGAAAGTTAGTTAAATAACAATATTCTGTTTGTTACCTATTAAGGGAGTTAGTTGAGTTAGTTACTCCTAACCAATGTTGGTTACATTGTTATATAAGCAATGTTCATAAATATTGTATATGCATAATTCTAAAGTTTGCTATCAAATATAATTTTTCATTCATTCAATTGTGTATTTTACTTTTGAATGCATTTGAGTGAGTTTAACATATTGTACCTTGGCCCAAATGCACATGTAGTAGTAAGTGTGATGTACAAAAGCAACTCACACATATACATGAAAGGATAAATTTTATTTTTTTTCATATCTTTGAATGATGTCTTTGGGACAGTAAAGACACAAACCCTTGGCATGAAACCGATGGTTAATTTTGGCCATGCTTATCACTTAGTAGTAGATGATGAATATTCATGCATGGGAAAACAAGAAAAGTAATAAAATTTAAAATCCAAAATACCCTAACAAGGAGGGAGCAAAAAGAAAAGTTAGAAGAAGGGAAAGATCCAAGTGTGGTCATTGCCAAAAATATAGGGACAAAAAAAAAATGTTGAGGTTAAATGGTACTCACTCCACTGGAAGAAATCCGGCCAAGAAAAGAAAGACAATGCAGGATCATGGAATGAGAAAAGTAGTGGACCGAAAGTATCTTAAATGGAAATTGATGGAGGCCTGATTCCTAGGTTATTAAAGCAACAATGTGATAAATTAATGTAACGGGTGGGTCAAGATACATGTCATATGTTGCAAAACTAGTAACCAAAGCAAAATATGAATATGGAAGGTATGATTACATTTGGAAGGCCATGGGTAATTGGTTCAAGAGTAACGGAGCAAATCACATGTTGTGATAATCTGTTGTTAAGGGAAGAATAGGTCACCAATCATTAACAAGTAAAAATTCCAATTAATGGTCAAAGTGCGATAGTTTAAACTTCAAAACCAGTCAGAATGTGAAATTGCCAAATGACATTGATATTGACTATCTTTTAAAGAATATATTCTAGACTTAAGGTGCAATTTACTTTTAGTTAGTAGATTGATTGGAAAACTAAGTTGTGCACTAACATTTGTGGCTAATTTTGGTGTCATTCAGGACTTGTCTACGAGGAACCTGAGTAGAATGGGTAAACACCAAGAAGGGTTATGCCTTCTTCTGCCTATATAAGATGGAGGTGTGGCAATGAGGGTGGATAGGCCTATGGAATATGGATGCAGACTTATGCCATTAGAGGCTAGGATATGCGTCAAAGTCAAAGATGAAGGGACCTGAAGTAAATTTGGATGTAAACAAAAAATGTTTTATGCAGTATGATTCATGTGTAAGAGAAAAAATGACCAGATTTCCCTTTTTTAAGTTTGATAAAATCAAATTCATCTTTTGATCCTCAATTTTTTGGGTTCAAGCTCCAACATTGTATGTATGAATTATGTGTCAGTGATGTGGAACAAAAGTAGAAAATATCTTTTTTATCGTACATATATTTAGGATCTGTATACACCAGACCACTCGTAATCGTTAAGAACCTATATGAAAATCATAATCTATGATTCTATGCTTCTGTTGTCGGCGCCAACATTTTCATAACCAAGTCGTGCTAACACTTTTTAAAAAAGATTACTTATTTAACTGAGTAAAATTATCAAGCCTTTAATATAGGACTTATTCTCCAATTCTCAAAAAGAGTCATTTTCGATTAATAGATGTTCAAATTCAGAAGGACGGGAGGAGCAAGATTTGTTCATAGTAAAACAGAACATTACCACAGCCAAAAATGCAGGACAAGACGAGCAAATCAAACACGCTATTCTTACTTTCATCTGTCATTTCCCACCCCGCAACTAGTATTAATTCTCTATCTTAGCAAATAATAATAATAATAAAGCTTCCATATTTCTTGTATCTGCTGCCTCACGAAATCTGTTTAGTATTTATCATGTTGGCAACTAACTGTAGCTAAGGAGAATAAACCTCCGCCAAAGATATTCAATAATCCGAGGGCAAGCTAAATCATGAGTTAAGCACGAAATAATTAGTCCCAAATATTTAAACGCAGTACTTAATTTATGTGGTCAAGATTTCAGTCAGTAAAACACAGGACAAAGATAAACATTAACATAACTCAAGAGACCACAGAACGATAAATTTTTTCTTAGAGAGTACAATTTAGCATCACAGAATATAAAGTGAGGAAAAAGTTCTACTCTCCAGGTGCAGAGACGCCCTGCTTCAGTCTCTCCTTTTTCATCTTCTTCTTTGAGACTGGCTTCTTTTTTCTAGGAGGGAGGGTCTTCTGTGCATATGTGTAGAGTACATAGTTTCCAATGAGGAATGTCAACAGCAACCCACCAACAAGCAGGAGAACAATTAAAGCTGGGTTGAACCCTTTTGAACCCTAAGTGCAACAAAAACGAGACGCTTCCATAAGGTCCATGTCAAGGAGCGATCAAGAAAAAAGAAATTGCAAAATTAACAATCAATATACAGGAATTTATTTTAGCAAGAGGGAAAACAATGCAATGAAACATCACAAGCAAAGCAATTGTCAAAGCCATCCAAGCATAAGATAACATGTACACTATAGTTTTCTTTAAAGGTGAGCCTCTGTTTATTGCAAAAGAAGAATAACAACAGGAGAAAGGTGATTTTATATGGCATGGTTAAGGTAGAACTTTCTCTTTAAAAAAGTAGAATATTCTCCATAAATCTATTTTATGATTGCACATGCTTGAGATTGGTGATGAAGGTTTATGAAATTCGGATATTTGAAGGGGCTACTTTTATGCCCAAAAGTGTTTCTATAAATTTGCAAGCTGTCTTACAGAGAATTTATCAGAAATGTTAACTTCTAACTCAGTTTTATGGTAAACTAAAATTGAGGGAAATTATAATTACTTTTACAAGTTAGAAGGCTTTAAGTTAAAACTAAGGAATTTGGTTTGTTTCCTGTTTCCGAAAACAAAATTAAACAAATGAACATCTGAAAATTATTTTAAGAACTAATAACTCTTTTTAAGTTTTTAAAATGAAAAAACCAGAACATCTCTAATAAGTTGTTTTGGTTTTCTACTTTAAACTTTATACTATACTCATGCTTCTTATTGCAACTTCACATTTTCCCCTACTCTCTAAAATTTAGTCACACAAATTGCACAAATCAAATTTTGAAACATAGAATACAACAAACTTGTTCGGAATGATGCTATTCCCTACTTCAGAAATGAAAAATGGTCTTAATCATATCTTATTAGTTGAAACATTTAATGTTGTTGTAGTATACCCAGAACTAGTCCCTGAGATTGTATGGTAAGACATTTTAATCAGTAAGAAATTAAAAATCCTCCGTTAATCCTTGATTTCAGAAAACGTCATTCAGAAAACAGTAAAAAAGAAAATAGAAGACAATAGAAAATTTTCATTATTTTCTATACAAACTTTAGAAACCATGAAACAAAATCAAAACAATGGATCATTTTCGTAATTAAATGCAAAAACAGAAAACATGTTTCTCAAATCAAATGCTATGTTGTTGATACACGAAACTTCAAACTTGAAAGTCAATCCAAAAATGATTTTTATGCATCAAGGAAAGGTAACTCTGCGACACGCATTTGCAATATCATTAGACAAAAAGAAAATATTAAAACTGAACCATCGGTGAGTGTGCATTCGTTGTTTGAACACAGCAATAACCTTTTACTGCTCTATATCCATGTTAGCATCTAAACATGGATTGCCATAAACTCAAATAAAAAATGCATCGAACAAATTAAAAAAATTATCCTACACAATCACATCAAACAAATGGAATGGTCAGAAACAATAATCACAACAGACAAGCAGAAATCATGAGTCAATAGTTAAATTTGATAACAAACAAAATGCGATTACTTAAAAACATTCAATTATAAATTTTCAGAATAGCGATAATTGAAAGAACAACTAAATGAAGGGAGCTAATTAGTAAAAGAATGCAAGGATCTGAGCTTCAGAGAACATAACGATGCTGATGCAAGCTTGTTCGATCAACGATTTCGATTTACGATGGGTTTAATTAATGGAAGGAAAATAAAAATTGAAAGAGAGAAAGGGATGTATATGAGAATGGAATTACCGCGCGATCGAAGGAAGGAGGGACTTTGTCGGCGAATTCGAAGTCGTCGGCCATGGATGAACGGCGAAATGGAACAGATCTACGGCGAGAGGAATCACGGTGTTCGTTTCTGTGCTAAACGGAGAACGTTTCTGCACAATGTACGTTAATATATACTATCAGACAGATTTTTCAACCCATGGTTTGTTTTATTTGTTTTCTAAATAAATAAACAATTGTCTTAATTGAAGAAATCTTTTTTATTTTTATTCGGTCAAATAAACTATTTGCTAATTTATTTTATTTTTTTTAAGTTTAGTTTTATCATTTATCTTTTAAGAAATTTAATTTGATTATTTTTTTTATTTTTTTTCCAATTTAATTCTTTATCTTAGAAAAGTTTATTTGATTTTTTATCTTTTTTTATTTTGATTTTTTTTATTTAAGATTGATTTTATTAATCACTTTTTTCCATATTCTTTTACTTTATTTTTAACAAAAAAATTATTATTAAATGCTTAACGACATCAATTTTAAATAGACTAAAAATATCAAATTGAATAAAAAATAAAATAAATAATTAAAATATTTTTTTAAAGATGAATAACTAAATTGAATAAAAAAATAAATTAAATGACAAAATAGGTCCTTTGACATTTTTGTTTTTAGCATGTTGTTAATCATTGTCCTTAGTAAAAAACTAAAAAAAAAATTGATTGGAAAGATCATATGAAAAGGTAAAAAATGTTATCCGGTAAATTTTTTTCTTTCCGTTTTTTAACCAATATCCTGATAATGCAGATTAACATTTACCTTATCTTTATTTTATGTTTTTTAAATATTAAATTGTTTTTCATTTATGTTATTTAATGAATTTTGAGGGAGTTATTAAGAAGGTATTTAAAGAGGTGTTAGGAAATTACCAAGTTGATTCTTTTTAGATGGATAAAATTTATATGAATCAAACAAAATATTGAATGAATCACAACAACATGAAAAAAATTTACTCTACCCTATTTAATGTATGCTTGACTTTGAAAATCTATTTTTACTTTTTTTAAACAAAAAAATTAGATTATGAAATGCTTTAAACAAAAAATAAATAAATTTTGTAAGCTTAAATTATACTACGTCCGTTCTCTTTTATAAGAATTTTTTTTACACATATTAAGAAAATTAATTTACTTCACTAATTATCTCATTCCAATTAAAAACAAACATTTTTCTTAAACTATCCTTCGTTAAAATTTAATATCAAACACAAATCCCATATTAAGTGAAAGATATTTTAAATATAATCTCTTTAAATAAGACATAAATAATTAAGTTTTGTTTATATTTAAGAAAAAAATAAGTTTTTTTTTTTTTTTACTTTTAAAAGAGAAAGGAGGAAATATGTTTAAAAGAAATCAAATATAAATTCTTTCGTTAAATTCTTGTTGTGTTTATATGTGTGTGAATGATATATTTAACAAGAGAGTGTTATTTTTTTCCCTTATATTTAATACCAAATGAAGAAGTAATTTAAATCGATTATTATTATGTCGTGTTCATATGTTTTTTTTTTAATTTAAAGCTCTCTAATTGTATGAGCCATTTATTTTAATTAGTCCCTAATTTTATAAGAATTTCAGTTTAGTTTCTAACCATGCAGAATATTTCTGTAAAAAAAACCTGTAGAACATTCTTCACTTTATTTATTTTTCAAAACAACAGTGATATTTGATGTACAGGTAGAGAAATACAACATTTTAATTTAAGATAAATATGTATTACCAATAAAAATTTAAAAATAATTATATTAATGATAAGAGAGTTTCAAAAATTAAAAGTAATAAAAACATTTAAAAAACAATATAAGTATGTCTAATAAAAGTTAGAGGTAATTTTAGAAGAAACTATTAATTTAAGATAAATTTAATACTATAAATTAATTTAATTAATTTTCTTAATAAAATAAATTAACTAATTGAGTCGAGGAAGTGGGAAAGTATAATTTTGTTTAAGAAGTTTAGTATTCTATCATATGCATCATCTGAGTCTATTAAACTAGATTATAAAACAATTGTTGAAAAGTAAAAAAAATAAAAAAATCTTGAAATGGGATAACAGCTAAATACAGAAACTTCTCATATCCTAGTTATTTTGATTTTTGGGACCATAATTTCGGATTTCCATCTACTGGGTTTCTGAATTTTGCTATGTCTACAGCACTATGTTCCTTTGCGGCTGCATTCGTGACACGCAAATGATGTAGAAGACAAGTTTGTTTTGTTGGCCGCCTATGTTTTCCCAAAGATCACGTGTTTATCTTCACTGTCAAAACAGGATGTATCAGACCGAGTTCTTATTTTTGTTCGTAAGAGAATTTTTTTTTAACCACCCTAATTTCGTAACAATTTATGCCCAGTGTAATGTTTCTGGAAAATTATAAAATTGAAATGCTGGTCGAAAAGAGAAAGAAAAAAAGAGATATCATGAATTTGAATCTTGCTAATAAATTAATAACTAACGTTGAGAAATAACAAAAATTATAATGCTCCCGATATTTTGAACAATTATTTTTGTTCCACTTTGTTTAGGGGATTTTTCACTCTAAATAAAATATTTTTGGCTTTTTCGGGTAGGGAGTTGGTATGCCGTATGCTGCTGCCCATTCTGTTAAGGTAATGCTGGCTACAGCATTCTGAATTATCACTTTGTATCTTAACTAGTGAGTATATTTTGTGCTATTATTTAGTCAATAAAAAATAAAATAAATTGGCTTATTAAAAACCTATTTGAAGCTCTGTAGAAGACAATTATACTAACATGAAGATGATAACCTCATAACCATATCCCTTTCATTCTAAATTATGAACAATGCCAACGAAAGATGTTTATTTAGTCAAACTGAGACATAATTTTAAAACATAGAAGACGGTGAAAATACATGTACCTATGTAAGAAGAATACAAAAAAATTAATAACTTAAATTTGTTATTCAGAGTGGACATTATAGAAATTCTTATCTCACGACACTACTCACTACCCCAAGTTTTGGATAGCGCTACCCAAATTTCCCTTTTTGGTGAAACAAAAGAGTTTTGGTCCTCAATCCCTTTGATGAATAAGAAAAAAGGAAAATTATTTTGTTAAGACTTGAGATATCCTCAGCACCCGACCTTAATTCTATTAATGTGTAATGGAGCCAAATACTTTATCCGTTTTTGTTATCTAGTTTTGCTTCTAATAAAGTAACTTGACAAGGACCATATAAAGATAGACAACGAAGAACACAAATTCCATAAACCTTTAAGATGTTGGGCTTTGTTAGCTGTAGTAGTAACATATGACATGTCTATGAACAAAGCAAACAGAAGGGAATTACTTCCCGCAAATAGGGAGCGTGCAGGAAGTAAAAGCCCAAACATAAGCGTATACATAAGGCTAGGCCCAATGGCGTATTGCACTGAATATGGTAACCTAGGCCCAGTACGTCCCACCCGTTTATTTTGGCGCACTCGTGCATTATAATCTATGCTAATTATACATATTATCATGCACAAAGGGCAACCTTATGTTATATATTTAATTGGCATTGAGGTAGCGACAATCCTTTCTGATTTCACCTTCATCTCCTGTTAAAGGATTGGTCTCTGACAACAAAAGAATGGCCCTTGAGAATTGTTGGTTGAAATAATCATTGTCGTTGGCCATCTTTTGGACATAAGGTGCAGTTATTGGGTCAGTGGCAAGCTCTTCATCCACAATTAGAAGACCCTTGTGTTGCAAGATGTTCTTGTAGTAGTTGTTGTCAATGATCATTGGCGTTTTAAGGTCGTTCCTAGAATACAGAACAGCTTTTGGATCGGGATTGGGTGTTGGGCAGCGACGTTTTAGGTACTCAGCGTGTGCAGGGTTTAGTGTTGAATCCACGGTGGGGTATAATCTGTGCACCAGGTTCTTGCAGTGAACTCTTCCAACCGAGTGAGCTCCTAAGTCAACCAACAAATGGCTTCGGTTAACTCATGAAATAAGTTATCTTGAACTTTCACATCCCATGACATATCTATACATATTTCTTGTATAAATACCATGTCTTCTTAAATATTACTATAGTACTCATGCAAAGCTAGTATGCTAGTGTATTTATGTTTTATTTTATTGCCCAGTTTTTTTTTATAGATTACAAAAGGTTATTTAAGTATGTAAACGAGGATATATAAAATGAGTTGGATCACTAAGAAAAAATTATGAATTTTATTTCTTTTTACTAACAAAATTAATATTCTAATAAACTAACATTTATAGATATATTTTTTATATATATAAATGAGTTTTACATGTTAGTGGGAGATGAATTCTCACTTCCAACAAATGCCATTTTAGATATATACAAATAGTCTCATAATTTTTATTGTGCATATAACTATAAATTATACTTTAATTTCTATGACTCATTTTTATTACTGGCTTTAGATTTCAATCAAGGGTAAGTTGTTAAAAAAACTTAATATTTAATTGAGATTTATATAATTAACTGTGGTTAATTAATTTTTTTAATTAGTGCGAATAATTTAAAAAAAATATTTGAGACCAAGTAAATAAATATAATAATGGCAGTATATTAATTTAATTGGAAAAAAAGTATAAATTATACGAATATGTTTTATATTAGTGGGCTAGTTTGACATGATCATGACAGCTACAACATATTGAAGTCGTGTCTGGGTTTCTGCCTAATAGGTTAGGCAATTGTCCATATATTAATTGCTTAAGCATTAGTTTCGTTTAAGTAAATAAAGGCGCTTAAATGAATTATATTTTGACTTTAGAAATACTAGATGTTATTATAATCGGAATTAAAGAATTTCAATATTATGTGTAACACAGCATGTTTTTATACCTAAAAGAGCGACTGTGGCTTCAACGTCAATGCCAATGGCTTGAAAACGAGACAGCACTGAGGACATGGAATCATTGTGGTTTGGAATCAAGGCTTCCACCTCCGTTGCATAGCTTTCTTTGCTATCCTTTCGCCCTGTCTTCATTTCAATGCTTGGTCCTCCCAACTGCGCACATCAACATTAATTAAATCACATTTTCAAATTAATTCTCTAAGCAATTTGTCCTTTAACAAAGTAATAAATACAAGAAGTTCATCAAAAAACATAATATAATTTTGAAAAAATTATAGTGTATTGTTTTTTTTTTGGGTCATCAATATTGGTGTAACATATTTATCCACCACTAATTTTTGTTACAAAATTTGGCTTATTACTTTTGGTAGCATCTCTTCACAATTTTTTTTTTCTTATACACAAGACTCGATACAGATATGAGCTTATCACTCGAAACATATTCAAAATATTTTTTACCATTTCTATATTTAATTCTTTGATAAGAATATTAAAAACAATTGTTAGCATTTTTGGTCATCAGAAACATTCAATTAGGGAAATGAATATAGAAGTGCATACAGAAGAAGAGTCTGAAGAGAGGAATTGAGACATACCAAGGCAATGCCATCTCTAGCAGAAAGAGCAACAATGTCAGCGCATGAAACCGTCAAGGGGCATTCTTTCTCAACCGCTGCTTTGATGGTGTTTACGTACTTGAAGTTTCTCATCCCAAAACTTCTATCCGACGCCTGCTCCGACACTACATCGCTCACCGTCGCTAACAGTAGTGATGCATCGCATGACTGCGTCAGAACCAAATCAATTTTTTTAACTGTTTCATGCATATGATATTGTTGTTAACTAATTATGATGTATCTTGATATGTGTATAATAATAATAATAATGAAAATCTGGCACCTTAACCACGCAATCGTGGAAGAGATTTCTGACCCACGAAACGGCAGTGTTTCCATGCTTGTTGTATAGTTGTGTGACTTGTTCCTTGATTATCTCTTCAGCTTTTGGGCAGCTTTTAGAGTAGTAATTCAACTCAACTTGGCTTTGGCCTATACATGTACAACATGCATGATCATATATAATTAGAAAAATAATCCATTGATTTGCTTACGTACTATTTTGACACCAAGAATGAGAAACAGAGAAATATATATGCATGATAAATTAAAATGAAAGAATTAATGAGGTGTTTGATATATGTAAGAATCTTTATATATCATTAATTAATGACAAATATGCTAAGGTTAAAGAATTTAAAATAGAAGTATTTTTATTGAAAGATAAAAAATTAATTAAGTTATTTATGATTATTTTTTGTATTTTTTTTAATGATTTTTACATTAAATAATTTTCCATTTTAGTTTTTTAACAAGGTCCTTAGGAGAAAGGATATTGGTTTAGTAAGACCCTTAATTAATCCATATATTATGGATGAAGGATGGAAAATAGTGTACGGAGTATGTCCAATTATACATAGAGAAAAAAGATAAAAGAGACAAAATATAAATATGATAAATGATATATAATATAAAAAAAGATAAAAAACAATCAAGTGTGTCAAATTGAATATGTATATAACATGTAAGTGTTTATGTATAATTACGGAAAAATTAGTGCAACTTCAAACCTGTCATCTATATCACTATAATTAAAAATGCGAAGGATTAATTAATCGAAATGGAAAACCCATGATTGAGTAAATAATTGGAGTAATTAAATAATAATTATTTGCAAATAAACTCATGAACTCCATAATGCATACTATATTTGAGTAATGCTAAATCTTCCTACTAAATAATTGGATAAACATTGAACGAAAAGTAAAAACATTTATTGTTTTGGAAGTATAAAAACATATTTAAAACTTACCATAAAACATCATAGTGGAAGAATTTGTAGGAAGATTAAGAATTATTCTTATAATGTATCTAAATTAATGTCATCCATCTCTTTCTAATAGGTTATAAAAAAAAAAAAAAACCAAAGTGTAAGTAGAATATCAGATAGTTAGCGTACCCAAATGGAAGTGTGCTAGAAGCAACAGAAGGAGGAAACATATATTAGAAGGAGGCTTGGTAATGGTGGCCATATTGATCTCTTAAGTTGAATTGTGTCTTTGTGATTTATGATGTGGAAGAGGGAATTTGGAAGGCTTATATAGAGTTGTGTTTGAGATTGAAGAGTAGAACTAAAGCCTCAAGCTAGCCGGCCGGTGCATTCTCCACTACGCAACTTTCTTTGACCTTCTATCCACGCCCATGGCCCCACTGCACTGCTGCAACTAGCTCTTATATTATGGTTTATGGATACAATTAATCATATTAGATTCATATAAAATAAGGAATAATTGAATTAACTGCTGCTAGCTAAAATAAATTGATGAAGAAAAAAATGTTCAATTAATAGGAAGGGAACACAAGAGTCAAATCCGAAACAAGTTTGCTAGGTTGAGAACTTCCTATAACATTAGGGACAAGATTTGATATATGGCACTCCCAAGTTTATCACCGTTATCAAAGAAAGGATTAATTATGATGTTTCTCACTATCAGGCCTTGAGATTTTAGGTCAATTATATTGCAAATGCATTGGTTATCTACAAAGACAAGGTAAGGCATGCGGAAGGTTCTAGCTAGCTAGGATAATTGAATAATAAAATTTGTTAATTGAAACACATAGTACTGTATTATTTTTCTTTAATTAAATTGGAAAAAATGAAAAGAAAAAATGAATGAAGGTCGTACCCATGTGCGTCGTTGGAAAAAATATATAGCGATCTCAAAATTTTATATAAGCAATATTTCTCTTTAATTATACACAATACAATTATTAGGTTAGTTGGCAGAATTCACATGCAGATATGCATGATCCCTACAAATTACAAAATATTAGGATGTATAACTTAGACTTTTTGGGAAGGGGCTGGGTTGGCGATGCCTAACCCCGAAAGCATAATTAAATAATTTACTTCGTGAGTGGATAAAGCTAAAATATAAAATTATTGAATATAGTTTTGATTCACTTTTGAGTATTTCGGAATAAAATAAAATAATTTTGACTTTCGAATTTTGAGCTGTTTAACAGAAAGAATATAAACTTGGAGTTGAAAGTTGAAACGTGAGGATTAACAGAAAGAATATAAACTTGGAGTTGAAAGTTGAAACGTGAGGATAATTTAACAAAAACTAGGAGTTAGATTTGAAAATTTGCCAATTAATCAAGCCCTCTGCCTTACGAAAAGTACCGAATTGAAAAAAAATCTAATAATAATAAGTAGTTAGAGGCATTCTGGCCATTCATCTTTGAAGGTATTTGCCACTATGATGGTAAGTGGTTAACAATTTTCTTAAAAAAAGAGAGTAACTCATATTACGGAGTAAGTCATAAGTACAAGATGTAAGGGAGATCATAATAGCCTCTCAAATTGGAATACCTTGTCATTTATCATTGTTATTAGTGGTATTAATTAATAATTATATTCACACTGAAACTGATACTTACCAATCACAAAATACCTGGTTGTAATTAAACAATATAAGATGAAGAACCAATGACACTTGTGCGGCGTTTGTCTAGCTGGAATCATATGCTTTCATTTTCAAGACCAAAACATGTTGTTTGTTGTTGAAACTTTAAAGTTAGCATGTACTTAGAGTAATGATAATCTTACATTAGTGTTTCTTACAATAAATAATAAATAAATAAATTTATATCTTGATTTCAAATATAAATAAATTCTAATTGATTTTGTTATTTAATTGGACTATCTTTAAATATTGACATAATTTAATGAAATTAAACTAATTTTTTAATAATTATAAAAATATTTTTTGATAATCGATACCAGATGAAGTATAAGAATAAATTAATAATATATACAGTATAAAATATTTTTACTTTATAATTCAATCATAACAAAAAAAAAGATATATAAGTGATGTTAGAGAGAGAGAGAAAAACGGAAAATAAAATTGTAAAAAGTGATTTGAAATTTAGTACTATATGTGTATCATTACTTGTTATTATTTCATTGTTTTCGAGGTTTTTAATTAACAATGAAATTTTATATGAATAAAACATACTGCATGTATTTACCTTTTTTTTTCTTAATAAAACATACTGTATTTACCTGGCTAGCTTAAATCTTGCAAAATATTTTAATTAACATAATCTATTGCGTTTAGTTTTCCTTGTCATAATGATTTCGTAGAAGTCACGCATAAACCATTAATTTGTCTGATGTGTTAGAGTGTCACAATCTCAATATTTCTGAATAATTAATGTATATAGAGTATATACTATACGTCAAGTCGCAATAATTCAATACTTATCAATTATTTAAGAAGTTTCATCACCCAATGATATTTTTTAAAGACCATCGGAACAATTTTGTTACTTAATTTGTTGTTTTTATTATGATAACTAGGATTTTTAGTATTTTTTACGCGTGGCTTAAGCATTTACTTTTACAAATTATTTTATAAAAAGTGAATATTGTAACCTTTTTTATCGTGTAATATAAATATACACTTTAAGTGTTAGCTGATATTTATTAAAAAAACAGTTCTAATTCACATAGAATATAACTAGATGTTTATATATTTTTATGTAACATTTATCTCATATATATTTAATGTAAATATTTATCATATGATTTAGAAAACAAAATCATTCGTCTCATTTCTTTGTCTTGGTGTCCCACCAATTAAAGCTCCTTCGGCATCGAAGCGGCACACGGAGAAGCTACTGCAACTCTCTAACTTGCTGACATCAGTTCTGAGACTATAAATTCCATGTGATTCAATCACTGATACGATTTTGTATTTAAAATTTGTATTCTAATGTGATGTATATATTCATCATGATTAATAAAATATTAACATGTTTCATTTGAGTTTTTATACACATTTAATTTATGTAAAACACCTACGATAGTAAATTTAGAAATTAAGAATTATATTGAAGTAGTGATGCAAGAGTGATGCATATACTTACCATTGCTTGATAGCGTATAGTTGTAAGAAAGAAAGAAGAAGAAAATGTTGCGTCGTGACAATAACTACGGTCCTGAGAAAGCAAATTCTAGTGGAATCCGGTGCACTCCAATATTTAGTTTGTTTCCTAAGATTTACACAACAGCGTGTTTAAACCTGTGCATTCGAGGTTAAAACACGTTAGAATTCCTAATAAACAGTTAATTAAAAGAACGTTGGGTAGAAAGAAAAATTATAGAAAAGGAAAGAGAGAAATATTGAAAAGATCTAGAAAAGCAGTGTTGTTGGTGTGTCTTGTTTCATGTTACTGTTCTTTACATACTGCAAAAGTGTGGTCAGTTCGGTTTGCGAAGATTTTAAATTGGCTTTTTAATATTACAAAGCAAAAACTGATGTAATGAATTGTAAAATTAAAGCTACTTTATTATATTATAGAAGAAAAACCAACGTTCTCTCAACGGAAAAAAAAAAAGCATTCAAATGCTTTTAAAACTGCAACGTTAAAACATATATAAACATTTAAACGATTAATTTTGGATTAAAAAAAACCTAAAATGTCATTACTTTTACAATAGTCTACAAACACACACAACAAAGAAAGAATATTGTATAATTCCAAACGCATGTTAATCACAGAAAGTGCATTATTTATTTTTATAACAAGCAATTACGTGTATTATTGATCGATGCAATAATCTATCTAATATCTTATCTCTTTAATCAAATTTTAGGCTAGGAAATTACTTCACTGACCCTGCTAATTTATTGACAACTGTCACTTTTGAGGTATATATCTTTTTTTGAGGGAACAAACTGAGTCCAATATGAACATCCTACTCTTCTTTTGATGTTTTTTTCTTCTTCTGTTATTTATTAACAGATTTAAGAGTCCATATACGTTACCCATAACATACTTTTTAATCTTTTAATTGTTGAAGTCACATTGGAATAGTGTGACTTTCATGCAGCGGTCTTCCTGTTATCAGCCAAGGTACATTAATACCAATATATTCAATGCCAGAAGGAGAAGCTATCAATTGGATTTCATCTATACTAGAAGGAGGAGTATAGTATTTAAAAATATACATTAAGCATACTAGAAGGACAGGGATTTTAGTGGTTGGCAAAGGAGGAAAATCCATTATTTCCCTCCATTTAGTGTATCAGTCAATATCAATATCAGTTGTGAAGAATTGTGATATTATACTTCACATGTTAACAAATTTAAGAAACTGTTTTATAAGTTTATCATCATGCATGTTAAACTTTATAATCTCTTTTCATATATATATATATATATGTGTGTGTGTGTCATATGCTAGCTTTCAAGCACTCACTGCTTAATGTGTTGCAATCATTATTATTAGGAGGAATATGGTGAATCGGTAAATATGATTGATCTTCTAATACTGTGATTACTATAGGCTCTACCTCTCAACTAAGGATCATAGAGAAGTTTAGTCATGTGATTTTTTTAATCTATACTTCATACCAAATTTAACAAACATAAGCAACCTTTCAACTTTTGGACGCGTGTCATGGCTGGGATAAGATTAAAAACAACACGAATCTGGATCCTAGAGAATGAAAACTTGAAAAGCAAATTAATTTTGAGGTGGATCATTGCATTCTTGATATTAGCAATTTGCTCGATATAGCTTTTGTCCTGTACGTATCTATAATAAGTTTATATAAAATCTTGCAGATACTTCTTACTTCTCTCCTGCATGTCACTAAATTCAAAATGGAAAGGAGGATCTTAGTTTCACGAGTGGTACCTAAGAATCTATATTATCATCATTTGACAAACTCCAAAATGAATGAAAAATTATACCTAAGATCTACAGCTGTGTTGTGACAAAAATAGCGCTATCTGTTGGAATCTAAGAAGAAAATATGTAATTAAGAATACAACTATTTGTTGAAGTTAATCTAAATTCTAATTGTTGAATTTTTTATATTATAATAATAGTATTAAAGTTTAAGGTTGCACATGCTCAGTTGCTATGTTTCGATACTTTCCTTCACACGTAGCACATTTTGATAAAAGCTTAAAGTTTTAGGCTCTGTTTGCTACGCACAATGGAATTAATATAGAGCAGACAAAATTAATGAAGTATGATTTGGTACAATTGATTTTAAGAAGAATTTTAGTCTCTCGAACTTTAAAAAAATAGGTATATTTAGTTATTGCACATTGAAGACCAAAGCCCTAAATACTAAATTTACCTATATCTTTTAAAGTATAGGAATAAATTGGTGGATTTAAAATTAGAGAAAATAAAATCAAGTTTGACATAAAGTACTGAGAATAAAAATAATTTATTAAAATATATCTTTATTACATTTTTTTATGATAGATAACATAATCTCATTCAAAATAGACAATTCTATTTGAATCAAGTAACATTATTATAGGTAATATTTTTTTTCTCTGAGTATTCAAGATAACTTCGTACTTAAAACTCAACATTTTTCTTTTACTTTTAAATTCTATAAAATCATTTTTACCTAGAAATAGTATAATTTTTTTTAAAAAAAATCCATTAATAATTCTTTTTGTTGAATATCATTTACTTTATGAGGGTGAAATTTTTATACTAAGTAATAATCTAAATCTATTTAGTTAATTAATTTATAACTTCACATTGTGATTTTTCTTTTGAAATGAACTTTATTGTACATTGCAATTTTTAATATACAAAATGACATATAATATCATTATAAATTCTTAATGAAACATTGATAAGAATATTTGGACAAAAATGTTAGTCTTTTCAGTATTTGTTTACAACTAATATTTTTGTTTTATAATTCGTTAATATTGCACCATTATGCTTATTAAAGAGAAAAATACCCATATTAGATAACTTAATAGTTAGTAACTTAGTATATTTTCTTGTCACGGGACAAAGATAATACTAAACACCTATAATAACAATCATACATAAGTACTATTCAAATATGAATTTCTATTTAAGATTAAAAAAATGTTTTATTTTAAGAAGAATTAATTTTAATAATTTGCATACAATTTGATTAATTTTTACATTATAAATTGTAATATTATCAAATTAATAGTTTTTTTATTCACAACATAGTTCTAAAATAACTATATTAATTTATTTTAAATCATATTTAAATTTTTATACATAATAAATTTCTCGTATACTTTTAAAACATTTTTGTTATAAATATATATGTAACTATAATTAAATATATTTTCTCTGCTTGAATACTCAATCTTTTTGTCATTTTGGAGAGTTTAATTATCTAATTATATTTGTCTTAATGAAAATATTTAACTTTATAAACAAATATATTTCAAATATATGTAATGAGAAAAGCCTAGCCACAGTGACTGACAACATGAATGTGTATAACAATGTTTTTCTTCTTCAAAGAAGCTGATTCATTTCTCGAAACATGTCCAATGTTTACAGTTTATATTAGCATTTATGATATTAGTTTTGCTAAAAGTGGACAATTGTAAGGTTAAAATGTGGTATATCTTAGGATGTTTGGTTTTAAGGATTTTTTTATAAAAAAAAAAAAAAACATAAAAAGGTGCTCTAAATTTTAATACTGACCTAATATGTGATTGGAATGATAAAAATGATAAAAAAGAGAAAGTAGCAACTTTTGAATGGAAGCAAAATTCTTAAGGATATATGGCGTCGCCCGGACTCGAACCGGAGACCTTCAGTGTGTTAGACTGACGTGATAACCAACTACACCACGACACCAACGGGTAAATTGTTATATTTATTTTAAATATATTATTTTTGTACAAATGGAACGTTGTAAAGCTAAAAAATCTAAAATTCCTTAGCATTGATGCATTTTTCAATTATCCTACTCATGTCATCATTTGTCATGATCATATCACTTTGTCTTTTTTTTCATCATAAAAAAAATTAGTCACTCACTTTGCATGTTGAATGGCTATTTGTTAATGAGTTTAATAATTATACATTAAACATCTAAAATAGTTTTCTACTGTGAATAAAAAAAAATTTATTGTTGGTATAAATTTTAAGATATTTATTTTAAAAGTTAATCAACTTATCATACATGATATTTAATAACTAGATAATTGTGTAAAATTACTTTACACTTAAGGAGTGCATAAGATGTTTTCTTTTTGTTAATTGGTGTTATTTTAATTTAATTTGCTAAACACTTTACACACATATACAAATTATTTCCTTCAAGATTGAACTCGGATAGTATCTGAATGATTTAACTTTAACTTCAGTATATTAATCATTTGTGTTCAATTACTTAGTTAGAGAAAGAGTTTTAATTTAGTTGTTTCATGATTATAACTTAAAGATCTTATATTATTCTAGTTTTAAGTACACATTAAAAGTTTGATGATGGACTTTTAAAGGATTTTAATTTTGAATGGAATGTTTTCACCTTAGTTAATCTTTACGAGTTACATCTTGCGAACTAAAAAAATCATTTATTTTTTTAGAGGTTGTATATTTTAAAATAAGAGGAGAATGTAATTTAATCATTCAAAACGTCAAGAGAAGAGAATATTTTACTATTTTTTTTTGTTTTTTGCCACTTGGTTTGTGCACTTTTTTTTGTCTTACTTACATGTCTAATTTATTTCATACCTTTATCTACTCACATCAAGAAATTCAATGCTTTACAGCCTCATCTATTCATGCTAGGGAATCCAATGTTCCAAACCCTAACCCTTACCTTAGGTCATAAACCCTTGACCCTAGCTTCAGACCTTACACTTAAAAGGAGACAGGGCCTTTTTTGTATGATGTTTCTTGTGCTCTTCTTTTTCCCCCACTCACAAGTCCAATGTATTTCAGACCCTTATCTACTCACGTTAAGGAATCTAATGTATTTCAAACCCTTATCTACTTACATCAGGGAATCCAATGTATTTCAGAGCCTTGTCTACTCATGTCAGGGAATCTAATGTATTTTAGACCCTTATTTACTCATGTCAGTGAATCCAATTTATTTCAAACCTTTATTTACTCACATCAGGGAATTCAATTTATTTCAGACCCTCATTTATTCACCCCAAGGAATCCAATGCTCCAAACCCTAACCCTTACCTTGACCCTAGGTCACAATCCCTTAACCCTGGCCCCTATATAGATAACTCATTTCCACCTTCGTTGAACACATCCACACAACACTTTGTTGCTCTTTTACTTTCTTCCAAGTTTGCAAACACAAACCATGTGTCACATTTGTTTCTCTGTTCTCTGTCTATTACACAGTATGCCTTTCTCATCTATCAAATGATTAGTGCACTACGATGGTCAAATCATCAAAACAGATGAAGGAGATACTTTTCAAAGCCTCAACCCATTATTCTTTGAAACAAAGTGAGGCTTTACACTTAAGGCCTTAAAAACAAAAATCCACCAACACCTCCATCTTCAACCATTGGACCAGGTATGCAATATTTCATTTTGATACCCACAAGTAGTGGGGCACAAAATGCTAAAATTTATAGCAGCCCAAATTGTTGACAATCATTATGTGAAAGGTATGATTTCAGTTATTTGTCAAACTGAGATTCTTCAATGTTGCGAATTGTATGCAAACATCGAGCGAAATACAGCTCCCACCCCAAACCCTGAACCAGTACCTTATCAATCACAATATTATCCTTAGTCCCATTATTCATAATCATCCGATGTAATCCAAGACACTTTAGCTTTATCCTAACAAGAAAAAAATATATTTGAACCAAACACATCTTTTTTTACCTAACTTCTTTTTGCACCATTTCCACCAATTTTTTTACTCAACCATTTTATGCTACTAAGGATCATCCTCACATATACTTTAGTACCCTTCCAATAGAGTCTTCCTCATCAACCTGACCAAACGAGCCTGAGTTCACAGTAGAGCTATGCTTACCTCATGAAGAACTCGGTCCCTATAGTGAGGACAAAGACGAAGTTCTTCACAATTAACCCAGAAGCAAGATGATGAGGAACAAGCCCAACCTATTTCACCAATCAAAACTGTACCACCCCATGTGCAAAATTTTGAAGAATCCTATTTTCAAGATTTTGAATACGCGCATAGCTTGGATCACGAAGAAGTCCAACATCCAGTGGGGACTCTCTTCAAAGGGATGCGTTTCCTGACAAAACAAAACTTACAAAATGCTTTGCAGCAATATCATGTGAGCAAAGGAGCTAACTATAAGACACGAGTATCAAACCCAACAAAGCTAATTGTCATTTGTAATGATGATAGTTATGCTTGGAGGTGCAGGGCATCATACATCCTTGCCGTCAAGCAGTGGGAAATAAGAAAGCTCTGTGAACCCCACACGTTCAAATCCTTCAATCTTTCAAGATCATGCAAATTTGTTGTATTTGATGATTAGTAAAAGCATCCATAACTTGATAAAAAAAAATGACCCATCAACTTCAGTGTCAACCTTGATAGCTCACATTAAAAGCACTGAAGGATACACCACTATATAATGCAAAGAAAAAGACTATTGAAGACATCTACGACAACTTGGAAAGATCGTTTCACGATCTACCGAGATTGTTGCAAGCTATGCAGTAATTTCTTCTAGGTAGGTGGTGGAGAAGGAAACACTACCAATGTCACCACAAGGAGGTCAAACAATAGAGGGTTTCGTCATGTTCCATTTTCTTTTTTGGTGTTTTAGATTGTGTGTCAATAGGTTTCAATATTACAAGCCCACGGTTTAGGTTGATGGAATATGATTGTATGATAAATACAAGGGGACCCTCCTTGTAGTAGTTGCATAAGATGACAACAATAAAATCCTTTTGATAGTCTTTGTTGTTGTCGAGAGTGAATCAGCGAGAGCATGACTATTCTTTCTCTGAAATCTAAAATGGCATGTCACCCACAACATGGTATGTGTTTGATTTTAGATAGTCATAAGTCAATCAAAAGTGTCTACTCAAGATGTGATTGTGGGTGGATGATACAGAATTCTATGCATATGTTCTGTATTCGACACATTGAACAAAATTACATGAGGAGATACAAAAACAATCCCATCAAAAAAATAATTATCAATATGGGTGAGTGTCAAACTTCTTTCTCTATATATTAAATGTCACTTTATTTTGTATTATTCATAATGATAAAATTGTATGTTTATGACTATTAAGTATATGCAAAGACGAAGCCTACGTTCAATTACTACTACGACATACTGAGGGAGGAAGCAGATGTTGACCGAGCAATTAATAGGCTCAACTAGATTTCGTGAGAAAAATGGACTTTCTTATGGGATGGTGGCCGATGATGGGGGCACATGACCACTAATCTTGTTGATTCGATTAATTCGTACTCTAGAAATCAAGAAATTTGCCAATAGATGCGCTAGTAAAATCCACATATTTAAGGTGTAATGCATTGCTCAACAAAAGAGGGAGAGAAATCACAATAATGCTTGCATCTAGCCAAGTTTGTACGGAAGTGCTAAACAGGGTCATCAAAGGCATACCTAAAAAGGAAAACACTCACAATGTTTTTGAGTTTGATCGATGCGACATACGGTTCTTGATCCAAGAGATAATAAACCCGAGAGAGGTTCAACCTGCTAGAGATTTCACTGTCAGACTAGACGAAAGGTGGTGTGACTGTGGCAAATTCTAGAAGTTGCACATGTCTTGTTCTCATGTTGTTGTTGCTTGTAAGCATGTTCATCATGAGTACAGAAACTACATACATCTTGTGTAAAGGTTGAAAAATGTCTCCAACATATACAGATAATTGTTTGAAGAATTATGCAATGAAACCTATTGGTCATCGTGTCACGAGCCAATGATGTCCCTAAACCCAAAAAAAAAGTACTAAAGATTGTCCTGTCTCTACTCGTATCCACACCAAAATGAATAATCGAGAACATGGTCAACCAAAGTGATGTTCTGTGTGTCACATCGCAAGTCATTCAAAGAAAAATTGCTCTCATTGTAAAGACTCAAGCCAACAATGTTGAATGTACGCCATATTATTTGTATTTGTAAAATTTTGTTGTATTATTTCAAATTTAAATATTTTACTTCAATTGAATTTGTTTCTATATTTTTAATCTTCTTTTGATTTTGATTGTTTGCTACATGCTCCTTTTCCTTTTATTATCATTTATATTTTTTTTCACTTATTTTTAATAAGCTAAATGTTTTTATTAAATTAAAATTTGAAAAAAATGAAATTAATTTTTATCATTAATTGATTTTTTTCTAATTTAAAAAGTGACTTTTAAATTTTTATTCAATGTTACTCTCTTCTCGGTAATTCAAAACATTTGATATGCATAAATATCATAAGCAATGCCATTTCATAGGAAAAAAATATTTGATGAACATTCACAATGTTATTATCAGACATATAGGGAGAGAAAAAAATAATTATAAAAAATATAACTTTTATAGGATTTATATGATAAAAAAAACATGTAAAAAAATAAAATATATTAATAAATAGATAAAAATGTAACGATTAACTTTGGTCTATAATCGGTCATAGATTTTATTTTTAACTTTGATTTAATCTATTTAAAAGTTTAACTTCGTCTATTAATCAATTTAAACATGTATTTTATGTTAATTTTTTAGATTTATATATATATATATTAGTAAACGAAAAAGAATTTAAACAAATTAAAACAAAAAAAAATACTCAATTTTTTAAAAAATGTTGTAACAAAAGTTGCAAAACAATTAAGAAAACAAAAACAAACACATAATTTTTTAAAAAACAAAGGATGACAAAAAATTAAAAACTATTTTAAAAAAACAAATCTAAAATAAATAAAAATTACAAAAAAAACTCAAATAAATAAATACAAAAAAAAAACACATGCTGATCTATATTTTTAAAAAAATGCCTTGTAACATCGATTTTTTGAAAACCAATATAGTAATGTCATTACGAAAAGAGTAAATGATGTTAACACAAAACAAAAAGATAAAAAATAAAAAAGAGGTGAAAATTGGTTTGGAGAAAACCAATTTTTCACTTATGAATAGTGATTTGTATCATGAATGTAAATAATTTGTTTATATATCATTTGAGTAAATTTTTGTTTTTTTGTATTATTTGGGTTAAAAACTCGAGACTAGGACACATTATCTGACTTACTCGCTTTTGATTTTAGAATTGCAGCAACCCTTTGACGCAGCTCAGTTAGAATTAGAATCCAAATTTCATCACGAACAGCAAATATCCTAAATTGCCAGTTGAATTTGTATCATAAAACCATGTTTTGATTTAAATTTTATCAAAAAGAAAGACAGATATGAACATTATTTATATTTATTATTCATATTTGAATCATATGGGACTCACTTGTCAAAAGGAATCCTAAAATCGGAGCTGTCAGATTCCCTGCTAGTCAGATGCATGTCAAAATAAATCTGTGCAAGTCATTAGTCATGCCTGGTTTCGATGCACAAAGAACTGGAAGAAATTACACCTACAATACAATTATTACAAATAGGCAGATATACAATCCTAATATTCCTAACCTCACGGTGAAGGTAATGTGTCTTTCAAGTTGATTATACACTTGAACACTGCAAAACACTTACATTAGCTTGCATTTTACAACACCAAATACAGAATTCAGTCTTAATCCCTTGTGGCCGAAGTTAAATTAGTGAGTTGAAAGAATCTGCATTCTTGATTATCCAAGGATGCTCCATTATCTTATCAAGAGAGATCCTTTGTGAGGAATTTTAAGACGACCCTGCAATCAAGTCATTATTAGCTGTACATACAAGTGCCCTTAAACCCCAAATATAATCAATTGGCTCCACCTATCTACCGAATTAATTCATTGTATATCTCTAATAACAATATTTTCAGTCTAAACTCTAAAGTTTCTTTCATTTTAGACTTTTTTGGAAGAGGAGTGGAATAAAGAAGGGCATTGAAGAATTGAAGGCAATAAGTATAACAAAGCTAAAAGTACATTCGAACACCTATGCTAAAACTTCAGGCAGAAGAGTTTCAAAGACTACAACAAGGGGGATGTGGCAGAAAACAAATTGTTTTTGTGTTTAATATTAATATATTAACTGTGGCCATTCTAGTTTTTCTGGTTGACGGATGTGTTGTCATAAGTGAACACAGATCAGAAGCATACATTGTTAGCAGAAGAAGGATATTTTAGCTTATCTCATGGTCTAGCAACAAATTATCTGGCTTGATATCCCTATGAATAACATGCTTCTCATGACAATAAGCCAATGCCTTTGCGAGGCTCAAAATATACTAGAATTGTCAAAATAAAAGAAAAAAGTTAAGAATCAACAGGATAACAGACCTGTTTGGTAAAAAAAGAAAAACCTGTCTCACAATAAAGGAGCACAAAGATAACAAAAGAATATACTCCATAGGAGGCATCTTTTTAATTTAGGAAAAAGAAGTAATTCCATGATACAATTTTTCAAAACATTCAAAAATATTAATTGCTTGAGAAAATCCTTGAAACATTGTTTTAAACTATTGCTTTTATTTTCTTAAAAAAATGCATAAATATTATAATTTTTTTAATCGTATCTTTTAATTAAAAACATATTTAAAAAGGAGCCCAAACAAACGAGACCATAATTACTTCTTATGAGACTTTTCAAAATGTTTCCAACCCATTTTCAATTAACTTCTCTATTTTCCATATTCCACAGTATGCCATTACCACTAGTTCACCTGCTGCAATCATCATAAACTTCTCATAATTTGATACTTAAAAAATTGTTAAAGATGATTTTTGCTTTGCAGTCTATTCAACCTCTTCACATACAAAACCAATCTTCTCAAAAAAATCACACTATGCCTGTTTTCTTTTCATATTCATCTTTTGTCAAAAGTCAAATCCCAATAATCTGAAGAAATGTCTAGAACCAATGGAAAAAATTTATCTTCCAAACTAGTAAAATACAAGTTTCCTCCAAAACAAGGCCAGAGAAAAGCACGAATAATAAAGGCAAGTCTTGTTTGGATAAACTTCTTTATAAGGGCTCACACAGCCCATAAGAGAAAAAAAATAGGAAGGTAAAATAAACAAGAGTTTCTGTCATTAGTTAAAATCAACTTGTAAACTTAACTTTTATAGACAGTTCTTTCATTTAACTTCTCCGAAAGTGGAAATACGTATCTTGATTTGACCTTATGCGAGAAGGTCAACTCATTTTACTTTCTTATTTTCTTCTTCTAGAAGTGCTTTCGAAGAAATTTATCTACACAAACCTTAGTACAATGGTACAAGAAGCTGTAAGGAAAAAGCAACCTCCCTCATGAATTATGACCAAGTGTTCAAAACATAACACACACAGACACACTTGAGAAAAAGGATTAGATTACCGTGGCAGCTTGCTTCTCAGTGAGACAATCCTTCTTTCTCAGCTCCTTGTAAAGCTCTGCCTTATGAGCATACTCAAGAATCAAGAGAACACGATCAGCATCATGAAACCAACCATAAAGACGCAGAATGTTCGTGTGCCGGAGACTGGTCAGTATCTCCATCTATCTCCTCAGTTGGTGATGAATTCTGTACTTATCAATTTGTTCCTTGAATATAATCTTCAACGCCACAACAAATTTGCTCAGAAAGTAAATTCAAATTAACACAAAAATTCAGTTCCATTGGCTACTCAGCGAACAAAAATCCAAACCTCATGATTTATACAAAGCATTTAGTTAGTGAACAATTTAACATTCTAATTTTGCATGTAGTTGGATGAATCGTAAAAGAAAAACATAGGAAATGGGAATAAAGTGAGAATTAGGAACCTAACCTTGACTTCTCTGGCGACGAAAACTCTACCGAATTTGCCCCTACCGAGAGGTTTACCGACCTCGAAGTCTTCAAGGGACCAATGTCGATTTGAATTTTCTTCCTCTGCTGGGTTTTGCGAAGCCATTTTCGGTGGAAAATGCGAAGAAGTTCGTTGGTGTTTCTCTCAGAATTTGAATTTGAATTTGCGAACCGGTACGGGTTAAGCACGCTTCTTTTTTTTTTATTTTTGTTTTTCATAAAACGACGTCGTTTCATTTTGCCAAAACATGCGTTTCACAAAGTCTCAACTCATTTCGTCGGGAGTGGTGAGTGACGAGCCCTAGCTCCACATCTGGTCTCCCTCTCTCAAAATCTCACAACTCTCGTCGCCGCCGCCGCAGCGCACCGCACGGAAGCACCCACGGTGAGTGTTTTGATCTGGTTTGTGAATTGCGAGTGTTGTGCTGAGTGATTCGTGATTGAAACTCTTTAGTAGAGCATTCGTTTATTTCAAGCTCTTTTCAATTTGTTTTAAGTGGTTGCTAAGAATTTTGCTAACTTTCAGAATTTTTTTTATACTTACCTCAGAAATTTTGTTTTGTATGTATTCCTTTCCTCTGGGTTAAAGTGTTCAATTTTCTTAGCGTTGCCTTCCAAGTGTTTGATGAAATGTCTGTGTTAGTGATGAGTTGCAAATTGGCAGGAGATGAAGAAGGGAGTCCATCCACAGAAGCAATGGATATCCTACGTTACTCAAACGGGTAGGTTGATGCATGTGATGATGACAAAGATACACCCTGTTGGGAAAGTTTACCACTTCCGGGCTAAGCGTCAAATGGCCGAGAGTTTAGGACAGATTGCCAAGTTCAGACGCCGCTTCGGGCTAGAAAATTCAGAGGGCAATGAAAAAAAATGACTTGTTCAATGAGCATAGGGGACTTCGGCTTTTTATTTTGTGCAAATTGCTGGAAAATAACTGACAAATTGGTGATACTCTCAAGCAGGTTTTTTTTTTAAGCATTCAATATCTGTAGTTTAACTGCAGAAGCGTTTCCTTCTTCAGTTCATATTAAGTGATGTCTTTGGCAGTTGATATTTGCTTGTGTGTTTATTTAGTGCAAGTTCAAGCTGAGGTTTTTTGTTTGCACTTCTGGATATTACTGAAATAGAAACTTTGTGTTGAAGGATCAAGTGAATAGTTTGAATTGAATAATCATATCGAGTGATTTTTTATCCAAGCATAAATCTTGTCCGAAACAGGTGCAACCATCAACAGTATGACCTTTTCAATTTGTTCATACTTATGTTCGTGATTGACAAATCTTATATCTGCATTATTTTTGTCTGTTCATATGTTTTAGAGATGTAAAGAACATAATTATGCTATACAACACTTTGTACTTTCACTTGCATACACTAATATCCCATAATTGACACAGGAGGAAAATAAATAACGTGTCAATTTTGCAACCATCACAATCTAACCAAGGGTTACCAGTAATATTAACAGAGACAGGCAGCAATTTGTTAAAAGGGGGAAATTATTAGTTGTATACAAAGGGGAAAATATAATAAATTGTAACAGATTCATTTTATCAATAGATGATACCATTTTATAATACTTTTTAATCCGTTTATATACACTCTGCAGTTTTAATTTCTTTACTGACACATAATCCACTCTACAAATGGGGGCAGAATATGGATATAAGTACCAAATTTCCATTCGGTGTCCTATGCAAAACCTGCTTCCCATGACAATTTTCAACATATCAAGGCGGCTTAGCAATCAATTAACAAGGGATTGCAAGCTCCTGTAGACACCATACAAGGAGTTTCAAATTCATATTCATTTAACTTAATTTAAGATTGCTATTGCAGAATCGAATACAGGAACGAGACAGAGAGCATGATCACATTCACCGTTCACCCACAAGCACAACATTGCAAACTTGAAAGTAAAAAAAAAATACTTATCACCAGCAAAAAATACTATCAGACACAAATAACAATTTGCTATTACATAACGAAGAAATTATATTAATAAAATTGAAGTACACATCATTAACAAGATTCCACAGTACCGAAACTAGACAGGGACACCACGGAGCCTAAGGACGACAGAGAAATTGGAAAAAGGAAAGAGAAATTATTATTAGAACTGAAACATCTCATTAGCAAGATTCAACTGAACTAGAAATCACCACCACGGAGCCTGAGGACAAGGTGAAGCGTGGACTCCTTCTGAATATTATAATCTGCAAGCGTGCGTCCATCCTCAAGCTGCTTCCCTGCGAAGATAAGACGCTGCTGATCCGGTGGAATCCCCTCCTTATCCTGAATCTTTGCCTTCACGTTATCGATCGTATCAGAACTCTCCACCTCCAGAGTAATCGTTTTTCCGGTGAGCGTCTTCACGAAGATCTGCATCCCTCCGCGGAGACGAAGCACCAGATGAAGCGTCGATTCTTTCTGGATATTGTAATCGGCGAGGGTTCTGCCGTCTTCCAACTGCTTTCCGGCGAAGATAAGACGTTGCTGATCCGGTGGAATGCCTTCCTTATCCTGGATCTTCGCTTTCACGTTATCGATTGTGTCAGAGGACTCTACCTCTAGCGTAATCGTTTTGCCGGTTAGGGTTTTCACGAAGATCTGCATCCCTCCGCGGAGACGAAGCACCAAATGCAGAGTCGATTCTTTCTGGATATTGTAATCGGCGAGGGTTCTGCCGTCTTCGAGTTGTTTTCCGGCGAAGATCAAACGTTGCTGATCCGGAGGAATCCCTTCCTTATCTTGAATCTTGGCTTTCACGTTATCGATTGTGTCGGAGGACTCCACCTCTAGCGTGATTGTTTTGCCAGTTAGGGTTTTGACGAAGATTTGCATGCCGCCGCGGAGGCGGAGGACGAGGTGGAGCGTGGACTCCTTTTGGATGTTGTAGTCGGCGAGGGTTCGGCCGTCTTCGAGCTGTTTTCCGGCGAAGATTAAACGCTGTTGATCCGGAGGAATGCCCTCCTTGTCTTGGATTTTGGCCTTCACGTTGTCGATGGTGTCAGAGGACTCCACCTCCAAGGTGATCGTCTTGCCAGTTAGGGTTTTCACGAAGATCTGCATATCGAGATTGGGTATAATAAGCTTCAAAAATTAGAGAGGTTTGTATTATGTAGAAAACGATTGAGAGATTGCGATTGAGATGAATGAAGCACGAAGAAAAGGGGGTTGTTTATATAGGGCGAATAGAAGAATCCAGAACTATTGAAAGATTAGGGATTAAGAAAAGTAACGGATAGTTGTTACGGTGGGTCCAGAATATTCTAGGAGTCAAATGCGTGGCCTCTAAAGACGTCATGACCAAACAAATAGAATTCGTGGTTGAATGTTATTGCTTATTGAAAATTTGGAAAATATTGTTCAAAATTCCAAAATAATATATTATATTTTCGTTTCTATGCTTAGTGTATATTTGTGTACAATTTGTACATGGCCCAATTTAGGTCAAATTTAACTAAATTCATATTTTATTAATAAAGCAAACAAGTTCTCTATTCTACATCTTTCGTCTATTTTGCATTATATTCCCGTTCATTCAACGCGTGACTTTTCCAATATTTCTCATTTGTCATCTTTTAGTCTCTTCTCGCATTAATTACCATTATATTTTCAACGTATCTTTTCCAATATCATATTAACCAAAAAACAAAAATCTTTCTCAATATCACATTAATTAGGGTGGATTCGGTTAACTTTTGTCTTCCTCAATGCATGCGTAAATTAATTTTGTTTTATTAATAAAGCGAATAAGTTCTCCATTCTACATTTTTCGTCCATTTTGAATTACATTATCCTGCTAATTCTACATGCATATACTCACGTTCATTCAACGTGTGATTTTTCCAATATTTCTCATTTGTCATTTTTCAGTTTCATCTCACATTAATTACCATTCTCTTTTCATACGTATCTTTCCCAATATCACATTAATTAGGGAGGATTTTGTTAACTTTTTTCTTCCTTAATGGATGCGTAAATTAATTTTCCCAAACCATCAAATTAATTATCCCTTCCTAACTCTCGTTGTATTACGAAGAAAATTAATCTTTCATTAATAAAGTGATTAAGTTTCCCATTCTACATTTCCCGCCTATTTTGCATTACATTTCTGCATGCATATATTCACGTACATTCTGTATCTCTCCCTCTGATGTATGCGTATAAGAAATGTCCACTAACTATACAAATTAATTATTCCTCTGGATCCCCCCCTCTCTCTAAAAGAAAACAAAAAAGAATTTGTAGAGCAACACCATTAAGTTATGAAATACGGACACTCCAGTCCCTTGTCGTGTCCAGTGTTTGATATGCGTTCGTGTCTATGTCAATGTCCGACACCGACACGACACCCGTATTACGTTATATATTTTGAACATTACAGGTGTCCACATGTTCGTGTCTGTGTCGTGTTCGATATCCGTATTGGTATCAGTGCTTCATAGTCAGTAAGGGAGAAAGGAAGAGGTTATCCACTGTGTGACCAATAAAAGAAGAGGCATGTATGTGGTGCCGCTGCGTATTGTAAAAAAAGGCTCTAGCAGGTTCTTTGTAAGGTGCAGGGATTATTTATATGCAATTTCGGATTGCAGTTGAGAATTTACATGCAATTTCGGGTTTAGTTCTAAGTAGAAAGGGATTTCTTCTATAAGGTTTTTTTGTGTGTTAGTAATGTTTCTGATATAGTGTTCACAGGAAGGAAAGTCGATACTGCAATGGAAAATTCCACCGAATGGTCTCCTACTCTTGCATCAACTTGAAGAGACGGCATCTCCTTCTCCTTCGTCTTCAACGATTACATGTCATTAATTGGAGCGCAAACGATGCGGCACCCGAAGTTGGTTTCCAATAAGGTTTAGACAATGAATGATGCAGAGAGAGAAAATGGAGTAGTGTTTTTTATTATTATTAATATTCCATATTTGCTTGTGTACAAATATTGGTATTTTGTTTCTAATTTTTAGGATTTTAGACTATTTTTTTCACATAACCCTTCTTCTTTGTGTAGGTTCGGAAATTTTTTTTGGACAAAGAAAGGACCACATGTTTCTAATTTTCCACCTTTTGATCTTAAATGGTTGGGGTACGAAGGCCACTATCTTATATGATTAGATTTCATTTTTGTTTGTAATTTTTTTTATTCTCTTTGATTTTAATTTCCCTTTTCATTTTGATTATGATTAGATTTCTTATATGAAGGTTGAATTATAGAGCTCTTTTTTACTTTCTCATTTTTTTTTCTTGATCGGCATTCGTGACTTTCTCATATGATCATTCTATTTTCAATTTCCAAAGTATGAGGGTTTACAACTAATTTTGCATGCATCGCTATTTCCTCTCACTGAAATTCCCTTTTTACTATTGTTATTCATGCCAAAAGAATTGCGGAAATTTGGAATAGATGTTGAAATTTTTTATTCCAATATAGATTAATATTATAAGACAATTATATTTGTTATTTATTATTAGTGGATTTATTTTATATAGTCAAAGTAAGCTTATTAGACAAATAAATAAAATAATATAAACTTAAATATTCATATGTCAGTGTTGACCCATTAGGGGTTGAGGAAAACTATAAGGTCATCATCGATTGTTTGTTATTCAATAATTGTCAAAAAAATGCTTTAATCAGAAATCAACTATAGATCTATGTATTTTATCTTATCCTTAATAATCAAACATGGTATAGATCATAGGACTTTTGGTAATTTGTTCAAAGACGTGTATCTGTAGATTAAATTTTTAGTTTCTGCTTAAAAAATAAAAATAAGAATTAAAGATTAAAAATATTTCAACAAGTGATATCGGAATTTGTCTTCATTGTTTAATTGTTAGGATTCAAGTTTTTTAATTATTTTAATATCTGGATCTTTTTGTCGACAATTCCTTAAAGTTTTTCTTATATAAAATTGATTACATTCAATACAAAGTTATGGGCTTATACTTTTTATATAAAGCATTATGTGTCATTGGAAATCCTTGGATGCTATTGTCTTGAGGTTACACACATGACAATTTTTTTTGGATGAATTTGTATCTTGCGCATCCTTGATACATGAATTGGCGATGCTACAATAAATTTGATATAGCATAATAATATTATTTACGGATTCATTATTTACTTGGCGTGATTAATGTTTCATGTTTATGTTGGCATGATTGAGTGAAATTTTAGCATTTATGGGCACTCTCCATTTATTTGTATGTCTAGTAATTTTTTTTAATTAAAATTGATTGACACAATATATTACCAAAATAATTCCTATTGTGAAAATTGATTTGATTAAAATTACATAGATGTTAGTATGAAATTATTTATATATGTGAATTGTGTTCAGCTTAAAGAAATATGCAATTTGGTCAAATAATAGATTATGTGACAATTATAAAGTATTTTTCATGTGAATAATAATCAATCCAAAAAAAATATTATTTGACAAAACTAATTGTTAATATTTGATCTTGAGAGTACCAATTACAAATTAATTTCTTTGTCCAAAAATTAGGAATTAATGTTGTGTTGGGTATCTTATGAGTGATAGGTCTATTATTTGAAATATTTGTACGTTTTATTATATATATTTTATATGACTTACTTATTATTTGTAAATGTGTTATACATTAGGAATGACTATTTGTTATTGACTAAGGAGATATATGGCTTATGGTTGATACAAGGTCAATGTATGGAATATTGAGATTTGGATAGAATATTAGTATATATCGCGGTATTTATAGGTGCAGGTGGTTTGAAAATTAATAGTTTTTAATCAACCGCTAAAGTCTTTTGAATTTCATAGGAATTTTGGATATAAAGAGATATTTATTTCATCATTTTGTTTTAAATTGTACAAAATTGTATTGAATCTGATAGGTTAATTATACATAGTTGTAATGTAGTTTTATTATGCTAATTTGAAATTAATTTTTTTATGGTTATATATAATATATAAAGCCTTGTGAAATTGAAATTATTTCGAGAATACTTCTTTTTCATTTCAGAATTATTTAACAATTATATGATCGTTAAACAATAATGTACATGTAAAATTTTTTGTTTTGTATGCTTATGTATAAAACATGTAAATTTAATATCTCTCATTTTAATTAAATTGTCTAGTATTTTACATTGGACTAGTCATATTTGTTGGAGTGATGAAAGCCCCAATGATTTCATTATTAATACATGAGATGAATCAAGTTATTAAGGTGAAAGTCTAAAGATAAATAATGTATAGAGGCAGGCCTAAGGAATCCTGGTATAATTGTTACAATATGTAACCCAAGTGGAAGAATGTTGGAATTTTCTATTCTAATAATTAATGTGGGCTAATATTATAAGACAATTATGTTTGTTATTTATAATTAGTGAATTTATTTTATGTGATCAAATTAAGTGAGTCTGTTAGACAACTAAATAAGATTATATGTACTTAAATGATCAAATGTTAGTGTTGGCCCATTAGGGGAGAATGAGAATCCTATTAAGTTAACATGTTGTAAGAAAACTATGGTCCCCAATATACCGAGACACCACACATTGCTTTTTTTTTTTCTCTCTTCATCTGAAGAGTTATGAATGTCTCATCGAGAAATAAAGAGGGTTCGATTGAGGAAGAACCAAAGGTTATTGATTGTTTGTGAGTTAACAATTGTTGAAGAACGCTTTGATCAGAAATTAACTATAAATCTAAATATTTTATCTAATTCTTAATAATCAAACATGTTGTAGATCTTAGGACCTTTTATAATTTGTTCTGACATATATACTTACAAATTTTTAGATTTGACATAAAGAATAAAAATAAGAATTAAAGATTAAAGATATTTTAACAATAGAACCAATTGCAATTGTTAGTTATGATATAGTTATTCCTGAATCCTTGGCATGTGCTTTTGTATAAAACTATGAAACTAAAAATAAAGTTTAAATCCTAATGCCACACCATCACTTCTATGACAGAGTATAGTTATTTGTTCCAGTACATTCATCTGAGGTGTGTACGTATAATTCTACATCTCAACAGTTATATATGTTTCTTTAAACTTTTTGAATTTCATCTTATATTTATCAACCGTATTTCAAGGTCTAAATCTTAACATCATTTTGCGGCAAATACTAACCACAATATATTCATGAAAAAAATTTGATTAAGTTCAATATGTTTTATGCATTTAACCTTATTATAAAACTATATAATTCATTTACCAAATTATTTTATTAAATAAAAGATAAATAACTATACAGAAAATTAAAGAAAATCATCAATTTATAAAAGCCCTCAAAGAATTTAAAAGCCTCTTAACAATAATAAGTGTATCTTAAATTCCCTTAAAAATAATAATAATACTAAATTGTAATTTTGATCCTTAATTTTTCAAATTCATGATTTTGGTCTCCTTGATTTTTAATTTTAATATTTGGTCACCTAATTTTATAAATTGATGATTTTGATCCTTTGATAGATTATTAACTAACATGTGATTAATAGAAATATTAAATTAATTATAAATTAAATAAAAATTATTTAAGACTATTAACCGAATGTTGTCAAGGGAGTTGCATTGTGGTAATGAAAGTGGAAAAGGTATTTGCTGAGAAGAGAAAAAGTACAATGTTATAGAGAATTAAGATTATTAATAATTTTTTAATAAATAATTATTTTAATCAATTTATAATTAATTTAATAATTTAATTAATTAAAATTTATTTACTGTTAACCTATCAAGGAATATTAAAATCACTAATTTATAAAATTAAGAAATCAAATATTATAATTAAAATCTAAAGGAATCAAAATCAAGAATTTAAAAAATTAACTGGACCAAAATTATAATTATAATTTAGCCTATGCATTTAAAAATATCTTAGACCAAGACCACAGCAAATCAAATCGAGTTAAATAAAACCATTTAGGTGAACAAAACTTTTCTAACAAAAATTTAACAGTTTATGTCTACGATTTTTCCTTTACAATTCATGTGTTGTTTTGTGACTAAGATATAACAGCTAGTGCTCCCTATATAATTTCCTGCACGGAAACAGTATATAATAACACACTATATTCGTGATTTGTCACGCTCTCTTATTTTTATTTCAAGTATTCAATAAAATATTAAAGAAAAAAAATTTGCTAAATCCCGAATAATGGAATTTTACAAACACACTCGGCATTTCTGTTTGATTCTTTGCTTTGTCCATGAGTCCTGCTACATTGTAAAGTTCACAGACCCTTCAAAGACGATTTCAAGGTTCAATCGAATTAAATCAAATATTGAAGTACGATAATTTAATTTCAAGGCTTCACGAAATTAAGAGTGAAGCCAAAGAGAACGAATTCATAGACATATAGATAGAGTATAGCATTAGCTATTACAACAACATATCCAAATGGAAGTCTGTTTTCTCCACTTCAAGGAATATCCAAATATATGTACAGAATGATGATATACGTTAAACTAAAGTATAATGAATAAATTGTTTATTTGCCCTTCTTATCCTCAGGCAAAGCAGAAGCTTTGCATATAGGACATACTTTCTTCATAGACAACCACTTCCTAATGCAACCCACATGGTAATCATGTCCACAAGCTTTCAGCGTCCCGACATCGTCCATGTTCTTGTATTCTTCCTGCAATTTTCAATAAGAATGGATCAGTAACCGGATTGTTCTTCATCAAGATTTATTTTTAAAAAGTCCAATTAGTTCTGGAATATATATTTACTTATTCAATACTGGGCGTTAAGAGATGAACATACCAGGCAGATTGCACAAGCTTCTTCTTCTTGACTTTGCTCAGATGAACAGTATATTGTTTCTGTCAAATACTTGGAAATCAAATCCTCAGACAATCCTGTGCTCACATGGCCTATTCTCTCTCCAAGTGCAAGTAGTTCCTGGTCGAGCAAAGCATCCAAATAATTAACCAGATTTGATAGTGCATGATGTTAATTTTTAACACACACAAATAATAATTACCTCATAACTCATGTTGTCTATGTCCATCCTCATGTCTCTATGTCGATCAAGCATATTCCTAGGTCCATACAGTGAAGTGCGATCAACAATCATGAAACCCTGAAAGAACGATAAAACCAAATTTGAGTCATATACCCCAATAAAAGAACAAAATTTGATTTATTGGAATTAAATCCAGAAACTACTGTATTGCTAATATTAAGTTAATAACTAGTCCACTTCACGAAGGATATATTGGAACCAACGTGCCTATAAAGTTTGCTAGCTATACAAATATCTCAATCAAGGTTATATAGCTAAAATGGAGCTGGGAAAAACATGAACACGAGTGTTTCCAATCACAAGAACAGAGCTCTTGAGAGTTTAGATACTTATAGATAAGAGTTAAATCGTTAATTGAGACCAACCTCATCATCCAATGACCGATATCTGTCACTAGGTATTCTTGACCTTCCATTTCTATTATTGTTCTGCCAGCCAACGGTGGTCAATGGCCTTGGCTGTCTAGAAGAGTAACTTTCGGACACCATATGCAATCCATCATCAGAAGGTGCCACACGTCCCAAACGTAAGCTAGAAGAAGCCCTAAAAGTTGGAGTGGATCTTTGAGAGTAGTTACTGTGAACTCCTCTTGCAGTTTGAGTCAGATTATTATGAAAACTTTGAGGAGCAGTAGGATTTCTACTAGTTCCAAATTCATTATGAAAACCTCCAACATCTACAGGAGCATTACTAGAACTGCTTCCAATAAGGAAATGACTTGCCTCGTGATTAAAAGCATTTGCATCTGAATTTTAATAAAAAAGATCACTTCAGATATAAATAAAGTACAGAGGAATAGAATTTGAGTAAATTACAAACTAACCTGATGATGACACCCTTCCATGAGGAGGACATATACTCATTGGGCTCCAATCCCTGGTCAAAGTGCCAGAAGTTTGAGTTGAAAGATCGACCATGTTAGAATGGTCAATTGGTAGACCAGTAGAGTATGAGTTGTGTGGATGAGTATTTGATAAATGGGTCCTAGCCAGGTTGGATTCCAAATCAAGTGCAGAACGGCTCCTCACATTCCTTAAAGGACCCTCACCCCTTATAGATAGGCCTCTACCTCTAAATGTGGGTGTCATATTAACATGGTCCCAAGGCATATATAGAGAATCCATATTGGGCTTCTCTGGCTGCAATTCTGAAGATGTAGGACGATCAGCTGCATTTGTAGCATTGGAATATCTGCTTGTACTGCCTCTTTCACAGACTGGAGGAATTCCAGGGCTCTTTCGCTTGTGAGGCCCTCGTCCATTTCCCATTGTAAGATCAATAAAACCCCCATCAGCAGCAGAAAATGCTTGTCTGTCATAATTAGAATTAGAAGGCTGGTGTACATAATTTTCAGGCACTGCATAAAACATTCCAGCACTTGATGAAGGCAGAAAATGATCATGAGAAGTGCCTGATACATCTGTTTGATGAGGGGGTGCTTCAATGTTGAGACTTGTGGATGCATATCCGTTTGACCTTGGGGCAGTGTTCCAATGAGATGGAAAAGAAATGCTATCTATGGACATATTTTCCAAAGGATAAATAAAAGAACCATTGTCTGAAGTGGTACTCCTACCTGCAATAGAGATCCAATATAATTGATACAATGTTTGACGCTAGCAAACATACCAAAATACAAACCAAAAATAAGGCATTTCAAGCAACACTACCATGGTTCACATATTGTTGATCCATATGCATATGATTCCAGTTCTGGTCAGGTTCACCCTCAAATATTGGAGATGAGCTATATAAATGTCTATGCCCCATGACTCACTAGCAATCTCAGGAGTCAAAATAGACAGTATGGTTAAGTTAGACCAGCAAATAACTCAACCTGCAAGATAAAAAAGAGCATCTGAGTAATTCAGTAACAAAATGCAAAGTTAATTCAAAACAATCAAGCTACACCACTTCAAAGCTACAACTTATGTATGAGACAAAATTCATCCATGACTGCAGCATGTGAAATAACAACATAAATACAAAATAAATAATCAGTAGGATTTATCTAATTTCAAAAACACTGAATTGAAACTGGAGAGCCCTGCACGGGATTGTCAGTAAAAACCATACATATTATTTAACAAAATCCAGTAAAAACACGTATTTGAAAGAAAACTGGTTTGTAGTCTAAAGAGTTGCCTGGATACTGAATACAATTTAAACACTTATCGTGACAATCCCGCATTTACCAGTCAAGACTCAAGAATGAACCATTTAACAGTCATTGGGAGATATTTGCAAGGGAGAAGTGAGAGAGAAAACAACCGATATCTATTCGCAAACACATGTGAAATGAACTAGAGTCAGAACTAAGAAGTCACAAGTCAACAATGTAACCTTTTTTTTTTCTGGAAAAAGGTAATTACTTAAAAGTAGCATGGGGTTGATACCTAAGGATAATTCAGATAGTCTTGCAGGGCAAGGGAGCATATACTCTATAAACCACAACTTAACAATTTGTATAAATTTACAATTTTACTAGTATTAGAAAAAAAGTAGTCCTACAATTAAATCTAGCCTGACCTTCCTCTTCCACTTACAGCATATACAAGCACCACTGGCACTTCCACATGTCTAGTCAATAGAAAAATTCCTTAGATTATCGATATATTATTCATCAGTTTACATCATTTGCCATTCAATCCTTTACAGGGCAAAAGGATCTAGGCCTACAGAAGACCACCTAGCTTGAAACTTCATGTCCAGCTGCCAAGAATACCAAAGAAAATATTGAAGGGGTAAATAAGAAAAAACTAACCGATATAGGAGCTCAATGGATATCAAGATGATGTGTTTAATCAGCCAAGAGGACAATACTCACAGCATGAGCTATACTATCTATGTTAGTGTTCCAATTACCACCAAAATTGCATGATAGATGAAGGCTACAGCCCAGGTGAACTAGAACGCCATGAACAGGCATGCACAAAAAGAGAAGCATGACTACCAGCCACAATACAATTTGGCCAAATGAGGAGAATCGCCACTGGCAATTATTTCTGAAGGAGAGGAGGAAATATATGCTTCAGATCATCAAGGCTTGGGAATTCACCATAAATTGGCAGAAACTAGCCTGTAAAATACTAAACAGTTGCCACTCATATACTCCTTAACCATAACAAATACCATGAGCCCCAATAAGTTCAATCACTTGAAACCAAGCTCATAGGATGCCTCTCTTCATTGACACAAGAAAATATATGAGGGAAAAAGGAAGTAGTGTACATACACAAGGGAGAAAAAATGACATAGCTGACATTTAAATTAGATGGATGATGGTTCCTCACTCTAGCTCTAGCTTATCATGCATAGCAGCAAGAGTTCAGATATGACTTAAAAAGAGGAGTGATTGGAAGTAGGATGACTCAAGCAACAGACTTACCTGGCAAGATTTACAAAGATCACTCAGCAAATGTTAGCATTTCTATTCTTTTCCTGCACTTGAAAAAGATAACCAACTATGTGCACAATCAGGCACAAAAGTGAGTGACTCCTATATTTGCCTTCTAATAAGTATCAGTAGTCAAGGCAAGACCAACTAAACACAAATAGTTTATGTAAATACAGTGTATTAGCTAAACAAACAGAGTATTTGAACTACAACAAAAATGAAAGGTTTAATAAAAGTGATGTATATCTTACAGAAAATTTAAAGGATGGATTCATTGTTAAAAAAACAAAAACAAGTTCACCCTGTTTATCTTATACAAAGCACAAGAGTCTGGGGGAAAAAATGTCAAAACTAGACTGCAGTTTTTACTACAAGGAAATGACGTGATTTTTATGTCACAAATAGTTTAAGAACCAGCACCAGTTTTTTCAAAACCACTATCTTTTAATCTCCCAATCACAAAATTGTAACATAATTATGAGCAGAAAGTACCTTTCTCAATGGTTGAGACCAGGCAAACATAATAGTCAAGAAAATAGAAATCCACATTATCCCAGCTCTAATAATTTAAAGCCAAAATAAGGAAGAGGCATACTTTCAATGAGTTAAATTGGATCATTTCAATTTAGAAAGGAAAGAAACAGATTAAAACCAGTCAAGAACACTAAAAACATTAATTAACTATATGGAACAAAATCAGCACTGTGCAAAGGACATGCCCCTGACCATCCACATCTTACATATCTCCAGATATTGGCAATGTCTGAAGTGTACATAATTAAAAAGATGTCACTATATGTGCAATTTTTTTTGCCAAAAAGTTATGAAGCAATTCTTTAACAAACAAAAGTGTTAAAGCCAACAGCATCTGCTAAAAACTGGTGTTGGCATTGATAGAATCCAAATATAAAAATATATATATTAAATAATTAGAACCGGGGATTGTCAGAAAAAATACAGATTTAACATTGGCTTTCAATTATGAGGAAACATTGAGCTTCAGGTTTAGTTTCAGATTTCACTATAATCCAAATACTAAATAATACCCTCACAGAAACATAGGTTTTTGGTGTTAAATTAAACAGCACCGTAAATAATATTGCTTTTTATCATGCGTATTCCTGAATCTGTTCATATTTGAAGAAAAACTTCAAACTCAATGTAATGACTTTCCAAATAAAAAAATTGCCTTTTACCGGAATATCAACAACAAACCACAATCCCAATATCCAATTGTAATAAACTCTCTTCACAAACCAGAGACAGGGGAGTTGTGTATAAATGCATAAAAAGTGAATGAGGCCTGCCTTAAGAAGGTGCATCAGCCCCAATAAGGGATGACAATTCAAAATTAGGAAGAATAAATTCAAACTAAGAAGATTTTTTCCAGCCCTCAAACTAGCTAATGCAAAAGGGAGAAAGTTCATGCATTCTGGCTATGCTATCAACACTCTCGGCACTAGTATCCATCCATCCCTCAACATTTTAGGACCACGAGAGAATATAACCAACTTGTGGTGATCAAACAGCTTCTCTGTCAGCAAACCCACAGGCTCATATCCAAATAAAGCATCACCCAGCACTACATGACTCCCAGTAATGAGTAGGTGTGCTATTGCAGAAACCAACTTTTGGCAGAATAACAACAATCACCAGCATTAAAGGAAAGTTAATATCAATTCAGGGCAAATGAACAGTAGTCTCCATCAATCATATGCACTATTGGTCCAACATTGCAGTGTCCATAGTGCATACAAATTTACAGTGAATTCTTTATGAATACTGTTACTGTTACACTCAGTATACAGCCCCACGAAATAAGATCACCACAACAGGCAGCATAATGTCAAATTCAAAACTAAGAATGAGATGAATTTGACTAAGGCATTTACAAGTCACTGGGTCAAATAGTATCTCAGCACCCCAGAGCCCCTTTAGAACTATAATAAAATATGGTAAGTGCCACATCATTCCCTAGATTGCCAGTAACACTCCACACTAATATTTTGCTTCACCAAACATTGGAATGTGACACAGCTATTGCCACAACATCCTTAGCATAATTGCTAGGCCATTTCATGCCAAAAAGGCACCCAGTCCCAGAAGATGGACGAGCTTGATCTAAAGGCAACGTTCTAGTTGAATAAAAAGCCTATGCAATTCTTCCAATTAACAGGATTTTTGGTGTCACATTCTTTCTTCTTCCTATATGAAAGTTGGCATATACCAATCCATAACAGCAGCATATCATTATGCTAATAAATCCTGGCATTAATGCTCATGACAAAGTCGTTGTTTCTATGGTCACCCCATTAACCCAAGACTCAAACGTTCCTGCTACATCATCTGTGATTCAGACAACATAATTGATGAAACCAAATGAAGAAATTCATTCACTTCCATAACCTGTACAGTACAAATGTCAAGGCAAACAAAACCAGTTCTCACCAATAATAATAATAATAATAATATCACTATAATATGAACCCAAAGGCATAAGTGATCATATACCAAAAACTGCTTGAAAAGATCCGTGAAGTGTAAATTGCTAAAGAAAAGTGGGGAACAGAGAGAACGAAGGAGAATTTCCAACTCAAGCACATCTCACCAGCACATGCAGATGTAAGCGTATAATACACCAGCAGCACCAAGAAACCTGCATAATAAAAAACCATCTAAACCTAATAGATTCTAAGGAAATCTAAACAAAACAAGTACCAACAATATATGCAAGAGCAACCAATATTCAAAACCATAATTGATAACAATTAGTATTGAAGACTAGTTTAATTACAAAGCCAAATATCCCAATATACCACATACAGTGACAAGAGGGTGAACCTAGGCACAACAGTAAGGTTGCTGCCTTGTGACCTGGTAGGTCCAAATCCCGGGAACACAGCCTCTTCACTCGTGCTGGTGAAACAGTGTACATATACTTCCCTCCCCAAACCCCTTTTACCATACATAAAGACAACAGAAGTTGATAAAAAGTTAAAAACATGGATCAGGAAAAGATTTACCCTTCTTTTACAAAGTCAGCGAAGAGATCTGAACATGTTGTTAGGATAGGAAGTATATACTAAAAAAATTATGTATATTTTTAAGTATTTAACAATAAGAAGTTTGACCATAATTCATTGTTTTTTCACTTCAGCCACAAAAAGATATGAAGCAAGAAAGCATAAAAATAAACAAACCTGTCATATTAAATAGACTTGTTATGATAATACTTCAAACAACCAAATGTTCTTCCCATGAAAAATATACAAAAATGACAACATGCTATATCTCTCACCACCACAGAACAAAGGGAATGGAAATGAAAAACAAAGTTAAATCTAAGACCTTATAAGGGATCCCAGTTGAAATGATTTCTAAACCCAAGGAGAATGGAGTAGTACTTCGCACAGAAGGGGTATACAGCTATAAAAACCAATACCCATTAAACCACATTTGACCGATGTATAGATTTTTATTTTAAAAAAATGCATGCGGCTTTTATTATTAACACGAACAGCGTGATTCAACGGTGATTTCATTTCCACCGTTTCTTCCATACATTTGATATTCTATCCCGCCGCAACCACAGAACAGGAAGGAAGAAGACACGCAAACAAAATCGAAAACCAAACTCATGAACAGCATAATTTCCCAGGGGGAAATCCAAAATCCCGCACCAAACAAATAATCGGGAAATCAGAGAGTTCGTGATAAACAACGAAAAAAAGCATCACAAAAAAACAGATACTACTCTCTTCTCCAAACAAAAAAGGAAAACCACCACAAACGAGCCTGGGATAAGGCGATGATACATTAGAAACAATCAACGAGAAGATCAGCACCGATCAAGTGAGGGGATTGTGGTTTTGCAGAGCTAAATGAAATCAACAACACATAAGCAGTAGTTCGATCATCCATCGGTGATCATGCATGTAAGAATTGCAACAAAAAAACATAACATGGAATCGCCGAGATAAACGTGCCTTGGAAATCGGTTACGGTGCTGTTGTGATGGTGGTGGAGTTGCTGCGATCTTTCACACGCACAGGCAAAGGAAAAGACAGAGAGAGAGAGAGAGAGAGAGAGATGAAAGAAGGAGGATGTGAATTTGTCGTGAGAAGGAGACAATGAAATGATAATAAAGCAGTTGTACGCAGAAAGAAATAAGAAACACACACACAAGAGGGGGAGAAATTCTCTGCACTGCCCAATCTTACCGGTTTCCTGTACCATCACCCTTTACTCCTCTCATTAAATTCATTATTTACTAATCTCATCAACAACTTTTCCATTTTTTTTTTATTTTTACAACCCTTTCTTTTTACGCCATTTTTAATCTTTTTTGGTTTGTTACATCGTTTATGGCCTCTTAGGTTTTCCAGTGATAAGCTAAAATATTCCTCTAGGCTTCGGTTATTTGAATTAATTATCGATTAGATTAGAGTTGAGTCATATTTAAAGTTTTTCTACTCTTTCCCAAAAATATATTTTACGGGATTAAATTCAAATTATTTTTCTCGAACAACAACTGAAATACATTTATTAATAAAAAAATATTTTTAATATATATAGTTATAGTTAAATATGGCAAGGATTTAGATCATGAATTTGCTCCTCCATTTTTAAAAAATACTAAAATAATTTAGTTTCTCTTTTGTAAGACTTTATCATTTTTTTACTCATAATTTATCATATTTTTATAATCTCTTTTGTAATAGTTTATCATGTTTTTTAAAATTAACAATGATTAAATTTATGTGCTTTTAAAAGTTTGAGACCTAAATTTATTGATAAAAAATATAGGACCTTATCACATTTGACCGAAAGTATTAGAGTTAAAAACATATTTTTCTTATTGCAAATATAATTTTGGAGTAATTATTAATAACTGATAATGCTATTTTATGTGATAATTTAAAAAATCTTTATATCATTATTATAATTTAATTACATTTATTATTATGATTAAAATAATATTATATTTTCTTACATATTCATTAATTATTTTGTAGTAAAGTATATCAAATAAAAAATAAAAAAAATAAATTATATTTAATACTTAACAGAAAATAAGAAGATATTATAAAAAATATTATTATAATTATAATACTAATAATTAATGTTTGCCCTTTTCCTATGTTTTCTTTAGGGGTGGGACGGGGTGCATCTTTGTGCTTAATTTGTAACTGTTGAATCTAGATGCCATTTGTTACTCTCAAAACGTTTCGGGCTCTGCGGATGCGTGTTGACTTGTATCTGAATTAAGTTTTTCAGTGACACAAGCAAATGGTATGGTTGGGGATTCAACTTGGCTTCTCTCTTTTACCTTTACAAATTCTTTATGTTCCTTTCAAATAATATTATTTTTATGATTTTTAAAATTGAATCACAAATAAATATTAACATATTTATGCGACACAACGTCATTTTAAATGGATAACACCAGAATAATTTAAAAAGGAACAACAAAAAAGTCAGATGTCAATTAACCCAATTTTTTGGAAACTTAACATGTTACTTCACCAAAGCTGTTTTCCCTATTTTTTTCTATCCCTAAAGATACCATACAGACGGATTTATAACATTCACCTGTATTATTTAACCAACTCAACAAAGTCTTTAATAATAATTGTATTACTTTTAATCCTTTTTAAGGAATGAAAATTTTAACTTTTTGATTAGAGGAATAGAATATCCAACAAAATCTAAATGGTATCATATCTTATAATCACTATTTTAGTATTTAAGAGATATTTAGAAGATTTTGTTTCCAAACTTATTCGCGTTTATAAAAATAAATGATGATTCTAATAAATCATTTTAAACTTATTTTTTATAGATTTGCTACATAAATTTACTATAATGAGTATTTTTCAATTTATTTATAACTATTAATAAACATAATTACTCGCTTTAGTGTACATATTTTCTATTCCTCTTTAATATATATAATTATCTTTATTTCCTTCATAAATCTTCAAGATCTAATTGCTACCGCTTCCTCTTACAAAAAAATGTTACTACTACTTTCTTTAACTACTCTTTCTTATTTTCTTCTTTTTATTTTTTTAAAAATAAAAATACTGACACAAAGTGCGTCTTTTTCAACTAGTTTAAATAAATTTCATAATTAAATATATGGTTTATGTATATATAAGCCCTTATGTAACAAAAATATTTAAAATAAAAATTTAATTTGAAAAAATTGATGGCAATCATATAATGTGTTTGAGAGTTTTTTTTTTAAAAAGAAAATACAATGTGTTTGGGAGCGTGTCCATTTAAGAGTGACACAAGTTTTCTCAAAGTGTTCTATTGTAATTTTCATGTGGTTCTGGACTTTAGATGTGTAAAATGTTATATATGCATGTTTATGATGAGAAACCACACACATAATCTATTATATATGACCAGATTATTGATTTTTATAATGATTATTTTAAAAGTAATATCTAAAATTATTTTTAATTGGTTAATTAATATATACAAAAATTAAACTTATTGAATAAATATTAAATCAAATTATTACTCAAGGAATAGTCTGCGATGACCTTTGATACAAGGAAAAATCTCAGTTTCCCGAAAATCTTAAGTTATAAATGTTAGTTTCTCTTGTTTGATTTGATTTTTAAAAACTAACATTTTTATGAAGAAATATTTTCTAGAAAAAAAAATTGGCCAAGTTTTTAACAAAAAAAATTCCATCTATGATGTGAGAATCTAATTTTCTAGAATTAAAAAATAAGTTTAATTATGATAAAAATATTATATTATTCTTATTAAATTATTTAATAAGGTAAATAATTAAAGATTATAATAAATATACAATTTTATTTTTATATTCCTAAGAAACTTATATACATGATCAATCAAATCAATTTAGTCGTTTTTAGAAATCATAATTCCTAGGATTTATGATTTATAGGAATGATGATTTCTATACAGGAAAAAAAAATTCTACCAAACGTCATCTAAATGTCATTTTTTTATACATAAAATTTAGGAGAAAATGAATTTCCAGTTCAAGCTAGGTAAAGAAAATCTCTCAGTTCAAAGAACACTAGTAAAAATAAGTACTTACATTTATCTCACTTTAAAGATGTGATCTATCATGTATGAGATCATGTATTGTTTCACTTGATCAATTCATTCGGTTAGTCTAAATGTCATTTACTAGAAGATTTAAGTACTTTTAATTTAAAATCTTTAGTAAAAAAAAAATACTTTTTTTCATTTGCAGTTTGTACAAATACAATGAATCATAACATTTCATTGCTGGCAATAGATTAATGTTTTTACTTAATAAATACAGAATATATTAGAAGATTTGGAAAGTTTTAACCTCTTTTAAAATTACCAAAGGACTCAATTATGCATCCCGCTTTAACCACAATAGCAAGTGAGTGCTTGATATATTATTGAATTTCCGTTGTACCATAAAAGCAATCTGTCCACAAGATAAGTGCATCCAAAATTTATTCTGGTTAATCAAATGGGTGCATTCTAAATTATAAATACAAAATTTTAGTTAAAAACCATCTTATGTGATTCAATCTAAATAAATATATAGCATGGTTACCCGATAAATAATGAATTTATTTTCTCCACACAGAAATTAATGAGGAGATGTTAATATTTGTTTGCTAAGAAAGTAAAATATATAGCAATCTTCACAAAGAAATTAATGACGAGATGTTATGTTACATTCATATATGAGACATCGAGGGTACGCCATGTGAAATGAGACCTACCATGACCAACCAAAAAAGAAAAAAGAATTGAAAAAATACATTGAAGAAACCTTTTTTGTTATAAAAAAAATTGTGAAGAAAATTAAATATCAAATATATGTTCTCTACTTTTCTTTAACTTGTATTTAGTTTGAAATTTGAATAAAGTGTCACATAAATATATTGTGAGAATTATTTTATTATTAGGATTCTATTGATTGATTGTTTTGTTAAAAAAGATGATAAAAAAAGCCTAATATAATATTCATTGAAAGCCATTTTATGCATTAGTGGCTGGAATCACTTGTAAATTAAGTTGAGTTCAATATATAGTCGATGTGTTGCATTATGCTCTATGATGAGTAACATAAAATTTATTGCTTTCTTGTGTAACTGAGACGTCAGAATAAAATGGGTATAAAATGGGCTGGAAGTTCTAATGCTAGAGTACTATCTATGGTTTACTCATGCATAATGAATTTTTATATGCTATCATTCTAATGATATTTTGAAGATGTATTTAGTTTAAAATTGTTATAATTGTATTATCATTATTATTATTATTGAGTATCGATTATCAGCCTGAAAATAAAAGGATGGGGTTTCCTCAAGGTTACTAGCTTGTATTTCCAGGTCTTTCAAATCTTTTATTTAGACTTATAAGATTTTTCTTTTGGTTACAAGACTGAATAGATTTAAATAATGGTTAGACATACATAGGGGATTTTAATTACTCAAAAGTTTCAATTAAATCAAAATATTGAAAGTGGTCTATATCGCCTAAACGAATTTCAGTGAGTTAAGAATTAGTTTTTAATTTTCAAATCGAGATATACAACATCAATCGTCCGACTATGCTCAAATTTTTTAAGTAAAGTTTGAACATTTCATACCAATATCATATCATGGTTATAAAAACATATAATATATATATATATATATATATATATATATATATATTATAGGAATGGTTTGATCAGTGCAAACTTTATGTATAATTGTTTATTGGTTGGGTTTAAAGCAACCGTTATTTTATTTCAATATTTTGATCAGATTAATATTTTGGGTCTGACTAAAAGTGGTTTTGGCTAGACCGGTTAATCTATGTTATGTTTTTTTTATATTATAAAATATTTATCAATTTTATTAATAATTAATTTTTATCAGAAAATAAGAATATTCTTATCTTTATTTTCTAAGTTTTTTAAGAAAAGAAGAATATTTTTGTGAAATTTTTTCTTTTCAATTAACTTTTTTTTGTTATTTGAGACTTTACTTAAAGGAATAAAGCTAGTACCACTTATATCAGCAAGTTGTTAGTTGGCTAACTTATTATTTAAATCAAATATACGAATTTAAGCACTATATGTAATTAAATTATAAAATTTAAAGTAAAGAATTAAAATTAAGGAATTTTTATTATATATTCTAAACAAGCTATATCAATTAAAGATTTTATTAGGGTACTCATTAAATTTTTTAAAATATTTATTATTAATTAGTTTAAATTACATAAAAGTAATGAACACTTTTGAATTAAAAATTTGTTATAAATTTAATGCTTTTCATTTAATATTTACTATTTTAATTTTTTAATGAGTTTTCATAAGAAATTAATTAAAAAAACCCTAAAAGTTATCGTATTATATAGAATGTATTAACTTAAGTATAAAAATTGTTATTATACCAAATATAAAAAATAACACAACAATATATAACATCAAAATATATTAGATCAACTGAACAAAAAATTGACCTGTTCCCAGTATGAAAATACATTGAATAAAAGTTTTAAAAACCGGTAAAATTCAGTTTAAATTAGTACCTCTAATTTTAAGTTACCAACTTGCCAAGGATTATGTATATTAAAAAGATAGATAGATAGATAAATAAGGAAAGGGGGTTATCCCTCAACCACAAGTCCTTTGGGTTTCAAATCAGACACCGACATATCTTGTCCTCAAATTTAACCAAGCAAAGTAAAGACTTTTTCCTTTTCTTTTTCTTACTTTCTTTTGCCCCTTCCTTTTAGTTAATTAATAATAATTAACTAATTATCATCATTAATAGAAAGAAGAAAAGGTTCAAAACTTGACTTCTAGTTCTGATAGAGAGAAAAAAAAAAAAAAACCTAAATGGCGAACAATTTACAATGCACTGAGGAAAAGGGGGATGTGCCAACCACAAGTGTGGACCTAACTCACCAAAAAACAGTACAGCTACAAGAACATGTAGATATACATTTGATTAATTAAGTTTAGCATTTAGCAAATACCCCTCCAATTGACCATTTTTATAAGTAGCACTAGTTCCATGCTAGAAGGTCCCCACACTTGCTTTCACACTCCTGAATTTGCAACATGCTCGGTGACAATGGCGGATTCAAGATCCAAAGTTAGTGGGTGTAAATTATAAAAAAATAAAATTAGTAGATTCAATTATATAAATATAAATTAAATAAAATAAAATATAAAAATATAAAATTTTATTTATAAATTTAATAAATTTTAAAAAATGAGGGGTGCAAGTGCACACCCTCTTATCAATGTAGGTCCGTCACTGCTGCGTGTCACTGCTTAACAAAAGGATGAGGCTGACAAACTTTATCACATTAATCTTTTTTGGTACTGAAGTATAGTATTTTTTAAACCCACACAATTATATTCGAGTTAAACAATATTACTATATAAAAAATTATCCTTTAAATTATTTAATACTGTTATATATTTAGTATTTGAACTAAGACCACTAATTGATTCATGTTCTGGACTGTTTTTACCATATTATCTTAAAGAAATATCTTAAAGCAAAAAAATATATATATATATTTGCATATTTACTAGGTATTTCTTGACAAGTTGTTTATTTTTTTGTTTTCACTAAATGTGTGTTAAGAAACATGCCCGTTGAGGTAAATTTATGTCAATTTAATTTTTTGGATTCGAAAGCTATATTATAGAGCATCGGTCAAGATGTTCGTATAAGGAGTATTAGGAGAATGAACTTAGTTTCAAACATGCTACAAGAATATCCCCTAATAAATAGTTAGGATTAGTTTGTTTAAACTTTAAAAATGATAAAGGTTAATTTATAATATAAAAAAAACTTCTCAAAAAGCAAAAAAAATACTTATTTTATTTTCAATTTTTTTTAAAATAAACTTAAGCAAACAAAACTTGTTTATTGTAATGGTGCAAAAGTCACTATGTTTTTTTAGTTTGCAAAAAAAAAAAAAACTTGGCTTTTCTTTCTTTACAATTGCCATGATGCATAGACATAGTTTTTATTTTCTTGTTTTTAAACTATTACATATAAAATAAATTGCACTCTGTTCATTTGACTTATTGTTACCCCGCCAGTAAAGTTAACTAATGCACCTTTATTTTACCATATTATTATATGCATGCCCATATTGTGGCACAAACAACTTTTAATAATTTAACTTTAAATAACAGAATAGAAGTGTAACACTTCAAATTCTTATCGTGAAAGTAAGAACAAGGCCATGTACCTTGCACCTTCACGGCACAAGTCACAAAGCTATATTCTTTCGCCATTTTTTAAAAAGAAAAATTCAGAAGTGGTATTCTGAAGTAGAGTTTGCAAATATATATAGTTTGCTTTTCAAACAATTAAATTACTTTTCCTTAGCAAATTGGATTTATTAAGAATATATCAGTGGATTTCTTCTAACATCATTCTAAACTCTTTCTATCAAAGCACTTCTTTTGGACTTACAAGTAAAATACGAAGAATTAATGCATTAATAAAAAAGAGAAAGATTTCCCCATTTTTGTTTTAGACAAAAACCAGGACTATGAACGTATTTTTATAATGAGAATACCACACTATTCTTTCTTGAACACTACCCCATTCCTTTATAGCCATATGGTCCAAAAAAAAAACAGTAATTAAATCATGTAGGCATCTATAGGCCTTTACTATTATTTTCTTTTCTTTAACCAAATCAAGGTGTTGATTAAAAGTGTTCTTTACATTCTAAAACAGTGATATGGCGTCAAAACCCATCCAAGCGCAAGATAAGGACCAAATTAAACCTCCCATGCTAAACAAGAGAAGAAAAGGTGCGTTTAAAGTAATTAAGTTATTTTCACAATGTAAATATCAATCCTTTTAATTTTCTATTGTTTATTTGAAAGCTGAAACAAGAAGAATACTTGATAGAACTATTTTCTATGGGTCTAGGCTTTTTGAGGAATTTGTCTTTGCATAGTTATCTTGTTCGATTCTAATTTATTGTTAACCTTTTTTCGTGATAGAAGTTGCTACCCTACATAATAGGAAAGTTCATCACGGAAGCCTGAATGGACATAGGTGATTTTATAATATGTAAGATAAGATTAGAAAATAAACCAATCATGAAGATTGTGTTCCACTACGACAAAAAGCAAGTTCAAATTATTTAAGTATATATCTAATAAAAATATAGTTTAATTTTTTTTTCAGCAAACAAAATAAAATAACGTGCCAATTAATTATTATCCTTAAACAATCAACTACCTTTAAAACGTAGCCATATTATTTATTGATTAAGATTTTTTAGATGAATTTATTGATTAAGATTAAAGTAAATTATTCCTTTTTTTTTTAAACAAAATTATTCGTCTTCTTTTCATGAGAGATGTTTAAATTATGTTCTCCTTCTCTCTTATTTTAAATTATTCCTTTCCTTTAAGAGATGAATATGTGTTATATTTTAATATAAATAAATTAGTTTAGGAATTTTTTCTCTTGAGATTATTCTTGACACGATTAAAAACTAATTTAAAATATTTACTATCAAATTTGTTTTTGCTAAAAAAATTACTCTCAATTTAGTAGCATTACAATTTTTATTTTGCTCCAGCATTTTTACAGACCCCCTTGTTAGCCGAGCTTTCTAAACTGAAGTCCAAATTCCTCGTAGTTTTTAGTTTGTTTTCGTTCATTTAACCCCTATTTAAAAAAAATAAAAATTAAGATTTTAGATGAAATTCTAATTAAATTTGATACTATATGTTTAAAAACTTCATTCCATGCTCTAAACTAAAGTAATTAGAGCAATAGTAGAATGTTCGAGATCAACCTTTGATGACGTTCAAAGTTTGGAAAAAAAAAGTCAATTTATATTTATATTCACATTTATTAAGATTTAGTGAGCCCTAGTGTATGTAACTTCTTGCAAAAGACCTTTCAGTCTGGATGGTTTTTTGAGCTGTTTCCATCAAATTTTATAGGGATACATTGGAGATTCTGTATTCAATGAGGCTAATTATGCCATCTGAACGCAAAAGTTCGATAAATTGCTCTCAAATAACACGATTCGTGCACCTTTGGGCTATTCATAGTTTAGAAATTATAGCTATAATCTTTTGTGATGTAGCAAAATCTCATTATTAATCTGTACCAAAAAAAAATCATTATTAATGTTTTGGCCATATACCAAAAAAAATTAATATTTTGGTCAATCACGCGATACCTTATGGGCAATCTTATTAGCTCAAAGTAGTTTTTCATTTATGTCAAGATGTGGAATCTCTTCCAGTATGATTAAAATACTCTTTACTTTCATCACCCAAAAAGAAAAACACAATCTTTATATCTGTTCTGTTTCTATATTTGCATATTTTCTTAAAAGAGATGGAAAAACTTGTAGGCACCTACATCAACATTTCATAATTTAACAGTAAATTATCATAAAATTGTATAAAAAGCAAAAAATTCCTATAATAAAAATAATAAGAAGTAAATTAATTAAGTACTAACTCATTGTTTGATAAGTGGCGAGCTAATATTAAAATACATAGAGTAGTTACTTTCAAGTTTAAAAAAAATCTCATATAAATTATCGACTCGATCTTTTTAAAGTTAGACGACGTACCATATTTTTTTTTTAAAAAAAACTGGAGTTTGGAAAATCAATTAGTTTATAAATTTTAAAATAGCCCCACATTAATATTTTAAAACTTTTATTATTATACCCATTTTTTCATCCCAACTAAATTATTTCTTAAAATATTAACAGTGCGATTTTTTAAAAAGTTATAAAATATATTCACTTGTTATTCAAATTTTTTAATAGTTGAATTTGATTTGATGAGAAATAAGATAGAGTTTAATCAAAATATAAAATAATTTTATATACTATTTTCTAATAGAAATAACTAACCTATAGGATGACATAGGAATGTAAGATAATGTTGTAATGTTGTGTTAACATGTGAAATATTATTTATTTAATGAGGAATTTGTATTTGATTTTTTTTTAAGTCAATAATAATCATACATCATTAAGATTAATCTCAAATCAAATTTCAGAGACACTTATAATGAAAAAAAATAAAAAATTACTGCTTAATATATTTTTTTAAATAATTATTATAAAAATAAATAAATTTATCATACTTGATATTATGATTAAATAACATAAAATTATTTTATTCTATCAATATATAATATGTTTTCTCAACAAAGGTTATATTTCATAAAATTAGTTAAAAAGTTAATTAAAAATTAACTTATTAAATTATAAATATAATGTAAAATTAGTTTTTTAAGTATACATACCTATTTTTTTCTCTTTTTGCTAAATAATATAAGAAAATAATCTTACTTTTTTTTCTTTCCTTCACAATTTATTTCTTAAACCAAAATACCATAAAAATGATATATATTTACAATTAAAACCACTACTCGTGATACGCTTAATATCTTTCCATTTAATTACTTCGAAAAATTATACTTTCCCTTATCATAAGTTGTCATTCTAAAAAGTAAAATTAATAAACTTTTATTTTATATAAATTTAATAAAGAAATAAAAATTTAAAATAATCGTACCAGTGGCACTGGTACTGGTCACTATACTGTTAACGCCGGGTTTACCAAATTTTAAGTTTTAACCATAGCACACGGCAGTACAGCACACACGGTAAAATTGAACACCGGTTCGATCAATTTTCCCACGCACTGTTACTCGAAGGTAAGTTTCTAGTTCTACCAAATCCAAAAGAATTTTTAATTTTTTAATTTTTAAAAAATTGTTTCACCATGTTCATTACAACTGTTAACTTTCCCCTTTGAAATCCTTTCTCAGTTCTGCGCCAACTGAAACGCAGATCGAACTCCGCCGTAGCCATCATCACCGATCGAACTTCGCAAGACAGAGATCAAATTCTGATTCCGACACAGTAACAGTATGAGCGTCATCGACATTCTAACCCGAGTCGATTCCATTTGCAAGAAGTACGACAAATACGACGTCGATAAGCACCGCGATGCTAATGTCTCTGGCGACGATGCCTTTGCCAGACTCTACGCCTCCGTCGACGCCGACATCGAGGCCCTACTTCAGGTACGCCCCGGCAGAATTTTGCACAACTCAATTTGTGCCCTAATTGGTCAATTTCTCTTCAAAATCACGGAATTAGGGTATTCTCTCACGGTGTATGGAGGGCAGAAATCTGATATATGTTTTTTAATTTTTGTGTAGAAAGCAGAAAGTGCTTCCAAGGAGAAAGGTAAGGCATCAGCTGTAGCGATCAATGCAGAGATTCGTCGTACTAAGGCTCGGTTGCTGGAGGAGGTTCCCAAGTTGCAGAGATTAGCTGTGAAAAAGGTTTTATTTTATTGTTTAATGTTTAGGCTGTGAAAATGATTAATTGAATCTGTGAGATGTTTTAACTGTGAATTCTCATCAATCTTGTAGCTGGAGCTTTTCGGATGTAATGAAGAGTAATTTGGTTTGCTGAATTAATCTAACTAATAACTTGTTAGGAGCTTTAATAATTTATTTAATCTAATTGAAGAGTTCTGTTTTAAATTTTGAACACTGAGAAAGAGTAGAGAAATAAATCCAACTTCTCCATTGTTTGGTGTCTGCTATCTGCTTTTACTAGTGTAAGTGTAACTGTCCAGCTTAAGGGGTATTCTTGTTTCTGTCTGTAGTTCTGACTGTTTTAATCCTCTATTGAGTTATTCCATTTGGTGTACTTATTTCCATTGAAGCTTGATTTTTTATTTTTTTAAAGTTTATTTTGCACTTTGTAACTTATTAGAATGTGAAGTTTCAAAGTTAATGAATGATTCAGTTTATCCACAGGTAAAGGGGCTTTCATCACAAGAATTTGCTGCCCGTAATGATTTGGTTCTTGCATTGCCGGATAGAATCCAAGCAATACCAGATGGGGCTCCTCCTGTGCCAAAACAAACTGGAGGCTGGGCAGCTTCTGCTTCACGTCCTGAAATTAAGTTTGATTCAGGTAATCTAGTTATCCATGTCTCAGGCTGATGCAATTATCGTATTTCATCTGTGAGAGGCCTTTTAAATAACTGACTCTGTTCATGTATGTGAATCACTGAATCATCTCAAATATAGATGGGCGATTTGATGATGAATACTTCCAACAAAGTGAACAATCAAATCAATTTAGGCAGGAATATGAAATGCGTAGAATGAAACAGGCAAGTAACTTAAAGCAGTTGCGAGTGGTTTGCCGTTATCTTTTAGCTTAGGTTTTTGTTGATTATTGGATGTCTATCCAGGAAATGGTTCACCTTACAAATCTAACATCACATAATTTTTTAGGATCAAGGTTTGGATGTGATTGCTGAAGGATTGGATACATTGAAAAACATGGCACATGATATGAATGAGGTCAGTTGCTTTATTTATTTTTTTTGTTAGAGTATAAATTTAATCCCTATATTCAAGATTGTTTTAGTCCCTTAATGTAAAAACTCAACATTTTGGTCCTGCATGAAAAATTGTTTACAAATTAGTCCCTAGCCTGTACCATTTATTAAAGTTATATTGCTTTTTCCCCCACCTATTGGCACCAAAACTAAATAATGTGTCAAGTGTAGGGACCGAATGTAGTTTTTTTTTTTAAAAAAAATTTATGTAGTGACTAGTGACCAAGATAGGGACTAAAATGAAAAAAATGATGTCTGGTGTCGGAACCAAATTTTTAATTTAACCTTGTTTTTATCTTCCCTTGTGCGTGTGTATGTTTTAATCCTTTCTAAGTTTATTATTTATGTGTTGAATACAGGAACTGGATAGACAAGTTCCACTGATGGATGAGATTGACACTAAGGTAAGAACTGAGAATTATCAATTTCTGCCTGTATCCTAAATAAAAATATGGAAATGTTGGCTTTTAGAACTTGAATTATGAAGTTGAAATTAGTATAACACAATTGTTTGTCATCTTTACAGGTGGACAAGGCATCCTCTGACCTTAAGAATACAAATGTTAGACTTAAAGACACAGTGAACCAGGTTAGCTGACTACAATTGTATCTGTATAGATTTCCATCAATTTAAAGTTGTATCTGTGATAGATTTCTTGCTGACTCTTATATGATTTTTTTCATCCAGCTTCGATCCAGTCGAAACTTCTGTATTGATATTGTTTTGTTGATTATAATTTTGGGAATTGCTGCCTACTTATACAAGTAAGGCTCCTATCACTTTTCATGAACTTGAAAACTCAGCACTGCTCTTCTGCTCTTGAATTTCAATCTGAAAGTATTCTTTATAGTCCTGCTCAATTTGCTTATTGATTTGAATACTGGAAATTTTGCTGTATCTACTAACATGATCTTGTGTGGGAAATTTGAGGTACATTTTTAATTTTGTAACCTTGGATCAAATATTTTAAAACTTATATTTCATATGGTAACTTTAAGCTGCATTTTAAGTCTGAAATTGGGCTTGTGGGTTGTTAGTAAAGCATTTGTCTCATTTCCTAGTATGCATATGTAGCCTTTGCTGCAGAACATAATCTTGTTTTGTTCCCTCTGTTGCCCATGTCTCATAGGCTTGGTTTCTGACATGTAATCTCATTATCTATTTTCTTCGTGATTCATATTGGCGTATCCTTTATTGCCTCTTTACAGTAATTAGAATATCTGTCACTAACTTCTGAAACCTGATCTAATTAGGGAAAGTTTAGGTGGAGTGTGATTGAGGCATTCATTTGAAATTTGACGAGAATATAATTATCTAGAAAAAACTTAAATGCTTGCCTAAAATGGTAGTTTGCAAACTGCTCTAGCCAAGTGAATTTCTTGGAAATTTGAAATGATACGGTCATATGAATGAAAGTTTAATAAACTCTGTAGAGACAACAATCATTTTAAGGATTATTATAATGATTTCTTACGATTGGGGGATTGTGCTTGTAATTTCTGTCCCTATTCCCAAATATGTTTTTCTTTGAAATTGAAACATATATAAACTACTTCATAAACCAAATTTCTAGTTCAATGATGTTGAAATAAATTATGCTCTATCTAAAAAATTTAATATTCTATTTGCTCATTAACTGAAGAATAGTAGATTCTTGTCACTTTCTGATGGCGCTGCTGGGATTTGATTTTCAATATATCATAGCATCAGCATGTGTTTTTTTATGAATCTTGCATACTTTATGTTTTTTGAGATACCTTTCTGACTTACCGTGCTCATTTTGCAGCGTACTAAAGAAATGATGTGTACAAAGGCTGATGGATGTTCGAATGGTTTGCCTTGTATTTTGAGGATATCTTCTGATTTTTTTATTTTATTTCTACCATTGTGAAAATTTCCTGCGACTTGAGAGGCGTGCCCTTGTGCTTTATAAGCAGTCCTGTGTAATGTGTATGCAGTCATGTCAGATACCATTAGTATGTGTATGTTAAATAGTTGCTGCTTATTTTATACACTTGTTTTGGTATATGTTATAGTATTATAAATTGACGCTGATGAATTAGGAAGGATGCTTTGATTGAAATTAGGAATTCTAGCTGGAGTTAGCTAGCTACAAGCACGACGAAAAGATAAGTATGGGGACCCGCTTAATAATTGAAAGAAAATTATATTCGACTAATTATTTTGTTGTTTCTTGACTTGCAAATCTGTTTTTAGTTTTAAACATCTCGTGATTTGTGACGAACTCCTTCATTCCTTTAATTATGCTATATGATTACATGTCACATCATTTGTTTATCTGAGTTTAGAGGCATCAACCAAATTTTGTTTGTGGTGGAAATGCGATGTATAAATCCCATTATCTGTAAATGGATTTGTCGTTCATTTGGTTAATCATGTTGTGGTTGTAGTGACGCTATGATTAAACCTACTTCCCTAAAACTAAAAGCACCTCTTGGGAGGCCAAAAAGGCAACGAGTGTGTGGGATTTAAAACCCAGAGAAAGTATCTTGTGATTAGGATTAAGTTGATACTACTATTTGGGAAGAAATTAGTTTCACACTAAAAGATATAGGATTTTTAAAAAAAAAACAAGCAATATCAGTTAATAATACTTTCGTTTATAAGTCTGGGCTCCCATGTTGAGCCTTCCGCTAGGGCCCAAGATGAGCCAAATTACCGGTTAACCTTCTTAGCTAGGGTGTGTAAAGTGGTTCCCGACTTATTAAAAATTCATTGTTTTGAAAACTAAACCAAATTGGCCGGTTAGACCAGAAAATTGATGAACTGGTTAGGTGACCTGTTTAAATAAGTTATAAAACCTGTTGGAAGAAAAACTGGTTAAACAGCTGAAAAAATTGGTTAGAACTTAGGAAAAAGCTGGTCTGAAACCGATTCACAGTGAATCAATAAAAACTATTTAATACAATATCATTTTGGTTTTCATAAAAGAATGAAAATCAATCTAAAATGTTATTTTCTTTTTTATTCTAAATGTAAACTTGTTATTATTGGTAAATGTTGATGTGTATTATTGAAACTTACACTTAAGTATTATAATATATTTAAACCGAATTTTTGTATGTACTTTGAATATTAAGAATTTATAAAATTATTTTTTAATTTTACTTTCAATATTAAGAATTTATATAATTATTTTTTAATTTTACTTTGAATATTAAGAATTTATATAATTTTATTCTTTCTAATTTAATTATGGTTTAATCACAGTTAAATTATTAAACTTTGAACATGCTGTGACTAGTTTAATAATAGGGTTGGTTTGAAAAATATTGATAAAAATAGCTAGATTAGATTCTACTAGTGGAACTACTTAATGAGTGTTAATGTTTTAATTATGTTAAGATTTACGTTAAGTATAAGTGAATTTTAATTGTAATATTGAATCGAAGCTCAAGTCGTCTCCCAAGAGAATAGTGCAAAGATGGATATTCAAATTAAAACCTTTTAGATAAATATATTTTTTTTGTTTTTATATTTTAAACTACCTAAAACTAAAACCAATCAAAACAAAAAATAAAAGATATATTTTTCTAGAGAGATTAATGTACTGAAAATTTAATAAAAAAATTAAAAGAAAAGGTAAGAAGTTACTTGTTGACGTGATAATAATTATAGATGAAAATAATAACGTTAAGATGTTAAGATTGTACTTGAAATCCCCATATTTGCTGTAATTCCTCACACTTCTACGTCGTTATATTGTTCATCCCCGATTCACTAATGTATTCTATCCCTAATTCCTTAGATGATAGACCCTAAATCATTTGTCTTGATTCCCAATCTCTTGGCAAACACCAACACAAACAATCAACATTATCGTTTGAGAATTAACGAGTCTTAAATAATATTATTTTATTCTTAAAGATAATTCCAATTAAGTATTCGATTCAATTTGAATTTCAATGAGACTCGTCAAAGTACACGTCAAATTCCTAGAATCATCTATGAGGTGTGCAGGCTCACAAAACATTAAGTAAAGAAGACATGAACTCAAATAATATATTAATGTGAGAAAATTACATCAAATAGAGTTCAATCTTTTCCTCTCCTAGCTAAGAAAGAAACTAGCCATTCATGAAATACAAGAAGAGAGAAGAGAATAAGTTTTTTAGTGAAAAATGGTGTGTAGAGGTGTGCTTTTTTGTTGTTGCCTATGTCTCTTTATTTATAGAATCATAGATGAGTTTAATAGAGACAAATAATTTCCTTAATTTACAAAATAATATAATCTATACAAGAAAACTATCTCTTCTATTGATATAATCTATTTTATTTGTTATAATTATCTTCCAAGTGATTTTCTTCATTTATGTTCGAGCTATATCTTCATAATTATCTATGTTTTGAATTAATTTAGTTTTCAGATTTGGCACGCTCCTCATTTAAGCAAGATATTTTTTGTAAAATTTTATCTTCTCTATTTGAACAATGAGCTTCGCATCCGAAGGGTGGAATTCATATGCAGGAGAGTTGGATTTCTAAATTGGAACCTTTGTCCATGTAATGATAAGTTATAATATATGCCTACGAAGGAAGCTAGGGGAAGTATCAAATTGTGTATATCATCCACCAAAAATATTTTTAATCTTAAAACCACTGTGCATCAGTGCATGGGTTATATTTATATATTATATATTATATGCTGCTAGATCATGCAGAGAGTGGCAATTAATTATCAGGTAATATAGTATTAGGCAGATTATATTGTATTAGGCACGTTTTGAGGGAAAGATATATAAGAAAGCAATACCTATTTGTCCCATCTTCTTTTATAAAAGAAAAATGTTAAATGGGACGAAAGTTAAATTGCACGAAAGATACGAATGATTTTGATTGATTCATAATTATATTTATCCATAAATGTTTTTCGTCAAAACACCAACTTAAAATTGAGTTATTCCATGAAACAGCCACAACATGTTTTCGTGCAGTTCGTTCAAAATTACTTCGTACTATATAACAGTTCTCTTTATAAAAACATTGTTAGGGCATACCATATAATTTAATGAGTATGATTACGTTGAAATGTAGACAAAATATCGAATGCTATGGTGAGGTCATAGAGGGGTGTCTTTTTTTCCTTTTATACACAAGAAATCAACTCAGGTATTAAGAAGTTTATTATAACCTATGCACATTATTTAACCAATTAAATTAGATTCTTTTAATATGATAATGGATGTTGACTGATTAGTTTGTTTTTGTGTCATAAGAAAATAAAAACTAAATCAATCAAAATTTTAATTTGGTTTGATTTATTTGTGACAAATTTTTTATCAAATTAAATTCAAACAAATTAACAACATATTATTATTATTTTTATCGTAAGTCAATAATTATTAATGGTTTATATTAGCTAAGCCATTAATTCAGATAAAAAAACTAAACCATTAATTTTATTTATCAAAATTATAAGAAATTACAAGCCCCTCAAATAGCACAAGCAAACTTTTAGAAAGTACCAAGGTTTCTTGAGGATATTACAAATTGCGATCAGGATCTAATGTATGACTTTGTGCTGAAAGGGATTAGCCTCACACTCAAAAATGCAACAAAATCTTCGGAAACCAAATTACTTTTCTAGCTCAAGTTTTTCAACACTGAAATGTATACTATAGCTAGTAGCTAGTGCTTCAGAGCTCAGATAATTGTTAACTGATTCATAATATTAATTGGCTAGGGGAGTTACATAGTGGGATGCCACGAAGTTCATCATGTTGGCAGGATATCTAGGCCATGTAAAGAGGCTTTTATACAGTTCTAAATTTTTAAACAAGTTTTAGTTATTAACTTGTTAGCTACTAGTACAGTTTTATAATTAAGAAGAAACATCTTCCGATGAATTTTTTATAATCAGGTACTTGAATTTTAATATGAGAAAACCATTACAACCAGCGGAATAAAATCATTAATTAAGGAGATATATAAAGTTGACCTAGTGGTAAAGAAAGAAAGGAAGAAAGACAGGTGGTAAATTCAAGTAACATGTCACATTTTCAAATTTTTCTGCTAACAAAAATTAACAAACCAACAATTAACATTTGTTGATAAAATTAAAAAAGAAATACTAAATTAGGGAGCAACGTGTGAGAACCTGTTGCAGAAGGTCCTTGGAAGTAATGCTAACAATTTGAACTTATGGTGATTTTCACCAAAAGAAAATAACAGCTCCTGATTTCGTTTGTAATTTAACTAATTGCAGAAACTTGTATGCCTCTTATGAACCAGTACTAATAAGATAACATTATAAATGTGCATGATGAGCCTAATTCAAGTTTTCTATACAACATTTCATTAAATTGAAGGGCAATAACTGGAGTTTCTTCTAATTATGGGATGCACAATATTGATAGCTTATCACTCTGATATGCAATCTTAGTTTTCACTTTCAAAGAAGAAAAATAAGTAGCCATCTACTGGCTGGATGCATCTATTTTGAATTCAGTACCCAACAAATAAGTTTGTGCCCCACGGATTGTGTAAAAACAATTAGGTGGTACTGTTTTCATAAATTATTCACTTTTGTTTAATAGCTGGTTAAAAAAAATGTTTTAGAATAGATATGGAAACACAAATGTTGGGGTAAAGCAACTAGCTTTTCTCTGACAAGGAATCATGTTCAATTCAAATGTTGAATATTGTACATGGGTTACTTGGCAATTGTCTTTTAATGCATGCATGGATTTCAACAATTGAACTGATTGTACCTTTAAGATCAGAACTCTTTAGGGATTTATCCTAATCCAGGTTCTTTTATGACCAAATCCACCTATTCCAGCAATATTCATTATTATTCATTATTATGTGTGTGTACTTACCTAAATAAAGCCCAAGTTGGCTCAAACTTAAAACTGAATTAAATGTTTGTTTTCCCCAAATTTCTCCTCTTTTTTCTTTTATTAGACGAATTACAAGGTCAGATTTTGAGTTATTGTCATCCGCAAAATAAGACAAATATTGTGAACAAATTTATGAAGCTTGACACAGAATTATACTGGATCCCACCATGTTGATTATATTCTATTTCGGGTCCCAATGCGAACTTTAATTATTGAAAACCGGGTTACTTGTTCTTGGCCAGAGTGCACCACATTCTTCTGATTATCATTTTCACAGTTTACTACAGTATATGTGAGTAGTATTAGGTATGTATGATTAATAATTTGAAAAGAACCTAAAGCATTCCCTGTATTATATGACATTATAATGAAAAAATAGAATAGATTATGTGTGCAAAATAGTTTTATATTATTATTTAATATTAAATTATCATATATAATAAGTTTATTAATTTTTACATTAATTATTTTAAAAGTGAAATTAACGGTAATTTGTGATTTTTTCTAAGTGTACAAATATTTAAGTTTCAAACCCTTACATAATTGGTCTATTTGCATTGAAGTGGATCAGTTTCAAAACTAAAAAGATGTACTACTTTGCTTTCCCCATTTTTAAAGTATTTCTGCAGTGTCTACTGACGTGGAATGTTAACTAATTAATCAGCTGAGAGGTTACTTCATTTATGCAAACCTCGAAACATAAAACTTTAGTTTATACATATACCTCACCATATGTAATTACCAAACGGGAAATTCAGATAAAAATAAATAAATAATCTGGCGATTTGATTTGAAAAGAAAAATGGGCATGGGAGAAGCTTGTATTTGGCGTTATTCCTACCATACCAATACCTTAGTCCCATTGCACAAAACTCCAAGAAGCAGAACATGCATGGAAGCAAGCTGAAGAGACATAATAAGACCAACTTGATTCTGTTATTTGTTCTATTCTTCTTGGAACTATATAATCAGCTCTATAATCAATTTTCTTTATCCCCTTAATAGACAGGCTGTTTTGACATCACTGCCTTACAACTATATGCCTCTACATTTCAATCAGTGAATCATTGGTCAATGAACAAGCCCCACTTCCCACAGCTCTTTGCATCCTTTTTTTCCCTCACAAAATGTCAATTTATTAAAGTCAATACTCAAAGAGTGATGGATAATGAAATTAATTTAGAATTAGGACAATATTTTACCAACAAATATATCCTTTGAGTGTGTTTTCTTATTTGTAAGAATCAAAGATAATAAATCACGTATCATTCTCTCAATTAAATGAGTTAAACTTTCTTGGTATCATTTAAGTATGTGAATGAGTATTTAAAAACATTTCAATTGGAAATAAATAAATAAATTTATTTTGTTTTTCTTAGACTCTTAGCATCATATAAGTTCAAAACCGAGGCTTTGTCTTGTATATATACTTTAATGGTGTCTAATTCGAGGCCAAATTTTAAATTTGTCTTGGAAACAAATTAATGAAATAGTTATACAAATACCAACAAATTACGCAACTTGGTTGGTGTTGTGTATACGTATACCATTTTTTTTATCGGCAGATTGAAATTCGTCTATGATTTTGACATGCGTTTAGCCTTCAAGTCATTTCATGCGTAGTAGAATAGGCCTGAAGTTCAAATTAGTTCAAATGTGAACACATTGAAATTCATCTCAATTAATTTTCAAGCAAAAATGGTTATATACTTTTGTGAGTGGAGCCACACGGAATTATCTTATGATGGAATCGGTTTTTCTTTGCACGTTGAATGTTTTTGAGTATGCTTAAAACGCAACTTTTTTGAAATTGATTCGATTTATCAACGTAATCACGATTTACTCAAATCAATTCTGATTACAAGCTATACTATTATTTTAACCCATTACTTTGCAAAATGATTTGACATCACCATTCACCAATATAGAAACAGAGGTCAAACAAAAAAATGACCAATTTATACTAGTAGAACACAACTAAACGCTCACGGTGAGGCATGAATTGATACATATCTTATCCTTCTTATGTGGCTTGATATATATATAAAAAAAAAAATAGCAATGCAAAAACACACGAGGCCCCAATAGATCAGTCTATGTCGAGAGCACAATTTTTCTTCTTCTTCTCTTTCATGTCCTAACCAATTCAAGCATACAAGCATATTTAATCTTATCAAATTCAGCTGCTGTATCCCAATCATGGATACGAGTCAATTTTTATTCATTATTGTTGTGAAGTATAATGCTTCCATGTATAATCTTTGTCTCGACACTATTAGATTTTGTTAGTTGAACGGACTCTTAATGATTAATCAAACACCTTTAATTAACAACATATCAAACTATAATTTTTTTTCTTTTTTAATCGTCCTAATTAAGGTTTTTGATTCATCGGCGATACCCTTAAGTATCTCACAAAATTAAGTTTTTAAGTTAATTTGAAATTAATATCCTTAGTCGGATCGAGCCAGCCATATTAAAAACTTTTTGTTTCTCCTCAAAAATATTTTATGCAGGTTGAAAATTGATTTCAATTTTTTTTTCAGAAGCATGTGCTATCAATTGAGCCACACATGTTAAGTATACCAAATTACACGCAAGTGGTAGCTTAACTTGTCAAAATTAAACTCCTAATATATAATGACGACACTGATTAAACTGAAAAGCTAGTGAACTAAATGAAGAAATTCAGAATTCATTTAATAACTGAAAGATTAGTACAAGTTTGTTAAGAACATATCTATAACCGGACCATGCCTATTGTATGGTCAATCAAGTGAGAAGAGGGTGCAGCAAAGTGGAACAGGTACTAACAGTCATTCTTTGAATGGGACCGGTTGGTGAAGATTCCACATACTCCTATATGTTTGGTTCTGGAATAAATGTCTAATAATTAATAAAAAAAATCCTCACAAACACATAACACACACGATCATGTGTTTGTGTTTGGAGATTCACACCCCGCGCCCCCTTTTAATTTTTAATTGATTCGGAGATTGCTGAATCAGCATGCAGCTTTTATAATATATGTTTTTGTTGCAATAAGAAATTGTTGATCTGGGTGATATTTATTTTAATTTTTTAAAATAAGGTCTTGGATTTAAATTTTACAAATAAAAAAATTTAATTGAGAAAGAAAACCTCTACTAAAGATGATTAATAAGATTTTTTTAATAAAAATTAGTCATTAACAAAATCGATGAATATTTTATAAGAATAATATTATTAAAAAAAATGTTTTTGTTGCTGTGCCTATATAGTACGTCTTCCCAGTTATTAGATTGATATTTGAATAGTGCTAGTTTTTGGACTGGTATGACATGGTTCCGCAGTTTGCGCCGCACACATGAAAATAAACTTATGCAAGAAACCAGTGATGAAAAAGAGATTAGACAGTGATTTGCTGCTGGGTTCAATTTTGGAAAATAATAGATAAAAAGTTTGTGAAAAAAGATGCTTGGATTTTACCAATGAGCAATGTTTTTGTTTCGTCCTATGCAAAATCAGAGTCAAATACACGGCCGAAAAAAGAAAAAGCTAATTGAAAACATTCAGTCTCAATGAATTACGATGAAGCAAAACTGTTGAAGTGATCAGTTAGTTTTTCAAACAAAGCATGCTTTGATGTCCTTTCCTTGCTCTCTCAGCTGGTAATTAAATTTATATTCTTATTATGCTGAATTCAAACTGTTGTGAAAAGTAATGAAAGTAGAAGAAAAATAATTAACACAGGTTAACTGGAAACTTAAAAAGATATTATTGGTTTGAGTAAAAAATAGTGGTGGTGAAAACGAAATACTTTTATCAATTTTTCATTTTTGGTTTAAAATTTTAGTCCCTCTTAAGGGAGCTAAATTATCTTTAACTAATATAATATATAGTTCTATTTGATAATCTTGAATATATAATATAAAATTGTTTGTTAAGTTTATATTAAGTTTGATATAATGGCCCAGCTGGTGCTGTTAGCCTTTGGTTATCAATTATTTACATATCTTAATCTTATGTTAATACTTATGTAAACAGTGGCTCTCTTTTTGGATAATTTTCATATGATCTGTTTATGGTTTGGGCACCCATCTATGTCCTTTATTCAATATATTTAATACTTTGCCAATTAAAAAAATTATTAGTGTAAAATTTTATTTACACAGTCAAGTAAGCAAAATATTATTGAATTAGTTAAAGTTATAATCTTATTTTATATATATATATATATTATTGCATCATGATGTAAATTTTTTTTATACTCTCACTATATTTTCTTTATTTTACCACTCTTCGTCTTGTGAATCTCAAAAAGCAAGGTACCCGTTTCCGTTGGTTAAAATTCCTTTCCTTCTCTCCCTTCTTAATTTTAAAGGAAATTAACAATGCGTTGGTATTTATCAACTTAGTTTGGATGTGACCTTTATTAGGAAGAAATTATTGAAAAAGTTTCTATTAAAATGGTATTTGATAAGTATAGATGCAAAAGTTACTGGATTTACATATCAGTTTGATCTATATATAGATCAAGACGGGTGGCGGAACCAAAGAAAATTTGGAGGGATATATAAATTACGAGTGATCAAATATTTTATACTTTCATAATCTAATCAATTTAATTCATATTTAAATTTAATCAAATTCACTTATATATTTTAAAAAACATAAATAAATGAACTGAATGTATTAAATTTTGTGATTAATGGACGGATTATGGTTCATTTTTCTTCCCTTCAATCTATTAGATTAATTAAATTATTAAAAATTGATCTAGTGGTTCTTCTTTCTATTGCTATGAAAGTCCATTTCTTCATCTTTCTGTTCTCCATCATTACATGATTCACCAACAATAATGTTATAATTATTGAAAATAGATTTCAAAATGTAACATACTTTTAAAAGGAAGGGATGATAAAAAAAAATAAAAATTAACTAATGAGTTATAGCTTCAGTAAAAAAAAAAAAGAGTTATAGATGGTTTTAATTAAATGATGGATTATTTTTTATCCATTAATTATAATTTAACTCAAAATTTATCCTAGTCATTCAATTAACACCCCTAAAACAAACCGTTAAGATTACTTTAAAATAATTTGTTTACCTTTAAATATTTCCACTTATTTTTTTTCTTAATTTCTATTTTGATATAAAATTTCTTTGTTGCTTCACATTCTATTACTTAAGTATATAGAGGAAGAGTTCAATTTAACAAAAGTATGTCTCTTTAAAGTTTGATATTTGAAAGACTTATTCTATTTATTCTGTAGCAGAAAAGGAAGACAAAAATCTTTTCCTGCGCCATTGCTAACCATGAGGCCAATGCCTTGGATTATATAAAAGGGAAAAAACCGGGCCCTAATGAAGTTCTGCGACTGACGACTCATCAGATGCACGTAAAAGGGTTTTTTTTAATATTTATTTATAATTACTTAAACGGGTAATTTAAAAAAAATATAAACACCAAAGTAAAAAAATCGTCCGTGTAACTGTATAATCACTACAAAAAAACAATCATACTATATATATACCAACATAAAATTATTAACTAGTCATTAAACTTACTCTTATGAATATAACTTTTTGTCTAATAAATTGATCAACTGAGAGTTTTATATATGCTTCCCTAATTAAGTTAAGTAGTACAATATTGTAATAAATACAAATTGTACAGTTTCATGATAACATTTATCATGATAAACTCATATCAACAACAGTAACTCAGTTTATTATGTAACTAACATTATATATTAAGAATTAAGACATTCAAATAGTCACCATTCACAGCAACTATATTTATAAAAATGAACGAGTTTCTGAGTAATAATCAGGTTTTGTGACATCTAGATGAGTATCCCATCTTTAATCCATTTATACCTTGAAGGAAAAGAAATGGTTTTGTTCCACTTTTACACGTTGAAGCTATTGTGATATTTTACAAATCTTATATTTCTGCTCTTCACAAGTCAAAAGAGGTCCTGCCTATATAAAAAAAAAAAGTCAAAAGAGGTCCCCCCTTCAGTCCCTTGAGTATTCCCACTCTTGATATTGGAGTTTTCTCTCTACTATATAATTAGTTGTTTAAGTTAACCATATATTTTAGCTAAATATATACTTACAACTTTGTGATACGCTGTTTTGCTAGGTCAACTCAGCTTCAATAATTCAAGCTAACAAATTGAAGTACTAACATACTAAAATGTTATTAACTTATAATGTCTTTGGTATCAAATGAAGAGAAATTCTCCATATATAAAAAATAAATTAGCTTTGAAATATTTCATTATTTCTACACAAGAAAGTAGATCTCCACTCGCGAATATATTATTTCTTGTTTATCCATATATATACATTTTTCTACATATAATTAAGGATTTCCAGCAAATACTCGTACGAAATAGACCGAATCATTAGGGTCTTTGAAAATTCTAGCACTAAAACGCGTTTATGGATAACAAAAAATATATAGTATAATTTGGAAATGAACTTTCAGGAGAGCTGTTTAAAATTTGCAATCGAAGACCAAGCATAAACCGAAAGAAATTATAATTTAGAAGCAAGAATAACGGGACCTTCGATCTCTCTATACACTTGCGGGGAAGACGGGGAATCCATGGAATGGATGTATTTGAGGGATAATATATGTATTTTTTTATATAATAACTGTGAGTTTCATTCCTTTACCCTGCCCTACCTGCAAATCAAATTAGAGATCTTGTCAATTCATAAAACTAATTAATTTTAAAAAATATTATCACATGAATAAAAACTAAATATTAAAAATAAGATCAACAAACTCATAGGATTGTCAAGGTGATCTTAAGACTCCATTATATTCATATAAAAGAATAATTTATTTAGTAAAAAACTGTTGGAAAAACTCAGACTTTCTCACTTCGTGAAGTTTAAGATAGACACTTAGTAATTAAATGTAATAAAGGAAACACACGATTATAATTCTTCTTCAATATGGAGATTCTTTCACTATACAAAAAAATAGTAGGGTTACAATGATGTGTTTATAAAATTAACTCACTCTACGGTGTCTCAAACTTGAGGATAGAGACTTATGAAGCTATTTATCTTCTCTCTCAAATAGGCTCCCTAACTTTCTCACGTAGATTCACTCTTGTCGTGGATGATTAGGAATGAAAGCTCCTACCCTTATACTACTTCACCTCCACAATGTGGTGAAGATTACTTGTATCTTAGGGTGGAGATTAATTCTTTAGAATGCTTCACAAATTCTAAAAATCTCTATACTCTTCTACTCCCTTTCATATCTTTCCATACTCTTCCATAAGATTTCAGAAGGTTCCACACATCTCCAGAATATTCCAGATTTTCACAAGTTTCTAAAGAGTTATACATTACTCTAGAGTTCTACAGGACGTTCTATAGAAAATTTTATACTTTTCTAGAAAATTCTATAATTTTTTAGAACCTCTCCAATTAAAGAGCCTCTCCAACAAAAACAACTTATGTTTAATTATCTTTGGATGCAAAATTTTCTTAACCAATAATGATTACGCACCATGAGCCGATTAATTTTTTATCATTAAGATCAACAAGACGTTATACATTTTTTTTTCATTATGAATGTTTATTCTAAATGAGTAAAAATATTCACTGTGTCTCTCTAATATATTTTCTAATTATTAATTATCACATGGGGCTTTGCATGTCTGTCAGGGCTACTGAGAGGAATTGATCATAGGATACCGAAATGAGGACATCAGGAAACAAATAATATAGATTGGAAGGGAAGCTCCGAAAGCAAGAAGCCAAAAGCAGTTGAGTTGTCTGATATTTTTATAACACAACACATTACGTTTTCCCCAAATTATTATAATTCAATTATTTATATATATTTCCTTTGTTCCCCTCAATTTATTATGTGAAAAATTAATCAAAAGATGTAACCCCTGGGCGCCGATCCTGCTCGTTCAGTTCCTCAATACAATATTGTCAAAACCTTGGTCCCCACATCTTCTACTATAGTCTATTCTCTAATTAATCTATCTAATTCATTACTAATTCTCGGTTTGATTGATAGTCTTCACCTAATTCTGTTCCTTACCAATTCCACTAGCTTGCCCGGGTCTCAAATCTGATGATGCAATCTTAATCACTTTGTAAATCTTTAATACACCAAGTTGAAACTGTGAAAGCTAGCCTTTCTTTATTAACATACTCAATATATTATTCTAATTAAGTTTAGAATTAAAACTAGTGTCAGCTTCAATAATAATAGATACATGAGTCTCTTAAATAAGTTAAATAAGATTTATTTATTTTATTAGTAAGAAATATTTATCGACTTTGTCGATAATTAATCTTTATTAAAAAATTAGGTGAATCATTTTAGTGAAATTATATTTTTTTAATTATATTTTTTTTTCATCTACAGAATTCGAACTCGAGATCTTATTTAAAGGAATTAAATTTACCACTCGGATCAACCACATTTTTTTGCTATATATTTGTATGGAATTTTTTTATTAAGAAAAATATGTTAATTAAGGAATTAACTACTAGTTATATGTGCACACAAAAAGAAATTTTGGACGGAGGAGACGCAATATTGGAGTGCCCCATCTGTTTCTACACCATTAACCACCATATTTAAATGCTAAGACCAAATGAGGCAAGAGCTTAGAAATCTAATTAACGCTAGCTGTTGGATATATCATATATATCATGGCCCCAAAACGATTTTGCCAATCTAAGCACCATGCTTTTAACAGGCTACACCTATATATGTGATCTTATTCTTCCAATATGCTTATGGATTCAAAAAGGAGTATCAATAACGTAGGATGGTCCTCCTAGTAAGTGCATAATTAAATACATAGGAGACGTAAAGGTTCGCCCTCTCCCTCATATCTAACCCTTTTGAAGTGAAAGTCAATAGTCTATGCTTACATGGACCATTATGATGCGTGTGCATAGTCTCTAAACAACCATATACAAAAGAAAATGAACACACTCTCTGTGACAATCGGTGTCCTCTATATGGAATAGTTATCCCTCACATTAACCTCAGTGGTTGTGGTTTAGTTGAGGTGGAAATAAAAAAGGCTAACATTGTTACTTGTGATGGCAAAATTTGTTCCCACACGAGACATGTAGGGTTGTTGGAAATAGACAGAAGGAGTTATGACGAGGAATCAGAATATATATACATAATTTTCAAAGCTCAGTAATCTTTTTTAATAATCACGTGGACTACATATGGTATAGAGCAGGAAATGTTCTAATATTACACATATAACCTGCAGATAGTTATTGTTCATCTAAGATAGAAAAAAGAGTATAATAAATATAGGGATTGTGCAAACTGTGTATGCATGTGCATGCTTGTAATGCATGGTACGATAGTTTAATTCCAAGATGATTTTCTTTATTTTTTTTACCAGAAAAGTTGAAGGTGTAATAATTGTTAGATATAGTGTAATTAGAAATAGGGTATCTATTTATTTTGAGTTGGATCAATTATAAGAATTTTATCCAACAAAAGAAAGAGATTGTTAAATGATTGTCTTGGCTCGGTCATCATCAAGTAATTATCTCATTAATTGTGGTAGTGTGACTGTAAGGTGAGTTGTCTTTGTCACACAAGTAATCCTCAGATCTGTCCTTAAGTTCGCGTTGGGTTAGGAATATTACTTTGTTCAATATTTTCTTTGTTTTCCAATATAATTATATTCTTTAAGCCGTAATTATTAAGTATAGATTAGATCGCGTTTGGTTATATCTCTTGTTGTTATTAATCTGTGGCACACTTGTGCTAGATCAATTGGTTTACAAGTCAGTAATAAATTCTTTTAGCTTATGAAAAAACAACGCTGTGTTCAACCATTGACCCAAAGTTTGAAACGAAAAATAACAAGAAAAATAATTAATTACATAAAGAAATGGATATATTTCAAATTTATTTAATGAAACATTAGAAACTCAAATTTGACACAACTGGACATAATTAAATTTATTTAAATTATATAATGTAAATAATAATAATAATAATAATAATAATAATTAAGACCTTTGAAGTATATTAATTATTGAGTAGTGTTTTGTTTATTTTAACAAAATTTTTATAAAAATTAAATCATGATCAACATATTTAAAAAGATCTAATTATATTGGACTTGTGTCTTGTTAGTAGTTAACCTTGTTTCATTAAAAAAAAACCTTGTTCTATAATTAACATTTTTATTAGGTATTAAATCTTAATCCACTCCTAAAACACCAATTCACTAATTGTTGGGCGAATTTCCCGTGGGATCCTTTTCTCTACACACAACACACACAACAGTTGACATTTCTTCACAATAAAACATGATTTATTGTGAAAGAAACAACTCTAACAGCTTTTGAAATGAAGAAAAGAAAGAGTGAGTTCGTTCATCTCACCAAACTTTGGCGATCACATCAAGGATACTGCTGCGAGCAACAATCTAGCTAGGCAGGGGCCAGCCCAGCAAACCATATTATAAGCTTTATGAGGTAACATCGTCGTCGTCATGACCAAACCAATACGATCACATTTCCAGACATATATGTTTCGTGGTTGTGGTGGCATTCTAACGTAAATATGTACTCGTATACACGTACACATACCTACGTACGTCAACCACAACAACAACATCAACAACAATATCTACTAGTCTAGTCTTTAGCCATAAGCCCTTCTCATGAAACATAATGCACTAGTATTCATCACTCGCACTTTTTGGAATTGGACGGTGCATCAAGGGTCCCCCACGGTCCTCTCTCTGGGTCCCACACCGTGAACTCTGACAGAGACAGAGGTATCACGGACGGTCCTATCATCTTGCATTGGGTAAAGAGAACCCTCCCCCACATATCAATTTCATTCATCTCTCTAAAATTTACCCTATGCTCTCAAATTATTAAGTGTCCATCATCTTAGATCAGTCTTTATATCATATATACTTCATTTTTATAGTTTATGAAAAAATTAGTAATATTCATCTAACATATACTTTAATTGAATAAAGACTAATGTAATTTAAGATAATTTTGGGCTTCCTAATAATTTTTTATTGTCTCTTTCAAATACTACAATCTCACCCATGTTTGTGTTATTCTTGTATCAATAAATATTAATTTGTTAATTTTTATTAAAAATATCAGTTAAAAAATTTCAACATAATTTATTTCGTTTCTTTTATCTCTATTTTTTTTCCAATTTCTACATCGGTCATATATTTTTCTCGTCAGTGTCCGTATTGTCTATGTGAATGCCTCTCTGACCTGAACTCTGATCTGATATATTTAATCTCTCGCATGCTAAAAAAGGGTGGTCTTCAGTGCTGTAATTATGGCCTAATCATTCTACAACTGATAAAGCCTCTAATAAGGTAAACCACTTTTCTCGCTCGTTCTCAAGAACCGGGGCAGGCAGCGCCCTTTTCTTTTTATTTTTTAATTTTAATTTTAAGCTTGATTTCCTATATCTACTGCATGCACAACAACACAAGCAGTCAACACACACAAAGCCTCCCAACTGTGTCTATTAGTCTACTGCTACTAGTAGTGGTTGTAGTTGTACTATTTACCTCTCGAGATGTTTCATCATCAGAATATATAGTATATTTTTTATTCACTTCAACGAAAAGCTAATAGTACTTACTTGGAAATGCTTTTTTTCAAATATATTTTTATTTTCGGCTTTTAAAGCAAACAATTGGAGTTTGTGCTCTAATATGTGTGTGCTAGCTCTACAAAAACACAACCCCCTCCTACTTTACTTCTTCATATATTCAAATTTCTGGTTTACTAGGCAAAAAGGCAAAAGAAAAAAACCTCCCTCAAAACACAAGACACACTATCCCACGATTGTGCGTGTGGTTTGTGTCTGTTTTTGTGTGTCTTTGTGTGTGTGACTGTGAGAGAGAGAGAGAGAGAGAAGAGTGTGGTGGCCCATCTTAACATATGGCTCACCGTCTTTGAGGATACAAGTAAATAAGATGAGAAAGAGACTAGTCTCCAGACCAAAGACAGCAAGAGAGAGAGAGAGAGAGAGAAAATAGAAGGTGAAGTGTTAGTGTTATCTACAACCATCTTATATGGTTTATACGGGCTTTTGGTTTTATCTTCAAAGAAATGAAATCAAACGAACGAGAAACCAGATCATCACCACCAGTTGGAAGCTCATGTGCTTTGCATTAGTATATTAGTTTCTTTTTCAGGCTTTAAATATATTTTTGGTTCGATTCAAGTTTTTCAATTTATGGCTTTTTCTTGTCTTTTGGCAGAACGATATATATAAAGCCATCCACTCTCTTTATAAAGAATTCGGGTACCCTCCAAAAGAATTTATGTTCGCTTCTTGGCTTTTGCTACCCCAAAACCATTGTTTTCTTCCTTGTACTGTCTGAAACCTTTGAAACTTCGCTGTTTTCTTCTGCTCACACTGCTTAGCTTTATATCCTTTCCAATATAGTAGCCTAAATCTCCACTTTCCCCCCCTTTTTTTTTTCTAATATGCAAATGATGCCCGGTGACCCCTTTTCCTTATCCACTTCCATCGGAGGCTTCACTCAAGATCAGCAAAACACAAACCCTAACCCTAAACCTAATGCTCCTCCCAAGAAGAAGAGAAACCTTCCGGGAACACCAGGTCATCATCATCATCATCATCACCTTCATCTTCATTCACAATTCAAATCAAAGCACTTCAAACCATAAGAAAATAATTTATTAGCGACTAAATTTATTGACAAATATTATATATTCGTCACTAATATAACTTTAATGACGAATTTTTTAATATTTACATATGAATTTATTCGTCGCTAAAGTTAACTTTTTAATTTTTTTTTAGAAATTAACAACACCATACTAGACTCTTTATGTTGTTATTTCGCTCTCTTTTCTTTTTCATATTACAGATCCAGATGCCGAGGTCATTGCTCTATCCCCGAAGACCCTCATGGCCACAAACCGATTCATATGCGAAATATGCAACAAAGGGTTCCAGAGAGACCAAAACCTTCAGCTTCATCGAAGGGGTCACAACCTTCCGTGGAAGCTAAGACAAAGGTCCAACAAAGAGGTGAGAAAGAAGGTTTATATCTGCCCTGAACAAACCTGCGTCCACCACGACCCTGCAAGAGCACTCGGCGACCTCACTGGCATCAAAAAGCATTTCAGCAGAAAGCACGGCGAGAAGAAGTGGAAGTGTGAAAAGTGCTCCAAGAAATACGCAGTCCAATCAGATTGGAAAGCTCACACCAAAACCTGTGGAACTAGAGAATACAAATGCGACTGTGGCACCCTCTTCTCCAGGTAAACTAATTAATATATACATATATCTTTTTCCGTTGTAAATGTGTCTAAATTCAATAAATGCATTCATTCTTATTATAATTATAATTATATAGTTGTATATATGTAACATGTCCGAGGTTTTTTCATTGGTGCGTGGCATTAAGTTTCGAATTTAATGCTTCCTGAATTTATGTACTACTAATTGTGAAGGATATTGATGAGATGAAGTAATTAATGGGATTTCATTGGATTTTGAACACTTGAACAGGAAGGATAGCTTCATTACTCATAGAGCGTTTTGCGATGCATTGGCTGAAGAGAGTGCGAGGCTCACAGCAGTTACAACAACAACTCTAAATTTCAAGAGTGAAGAGGGTGCTAATAATGTGATGAACTCGCAGCAGCATGGTTTGGGAGGACATGGACTAATTGGAGCACAACAAAGTCTTCAAAATGTTTCTGGCATTCCAAAATTCGGACCACATAGTTTTCGTTTGGATTTCAATGGAATGGAACAACAGCAAAGGCCAAGTTTATCACTATGGTTGAACCAGGGGAATCCCCAGATGAATCATAATAATAATAACATTAATAGCAGCAATAGTACTTCCAATGTGGGACCCAATTACATGTCAGCATGCTCTTCTTCAGGTTTGCCTGAGATTGTGCAAATGGCTCAGGCTAATGCTATGATGGGTTCTTCATCGATGGTGTCCAATTTTGGAGTTCATCATGCGGGTTCTAATAATTCAAGCAGTGCAAATCTTTCACTAGGGAAAAGAGGGGAAGCAGGTGGAAGTACTGTAGTGGACATGGCTTCTATTTATAACAACTCTGAGGGTCAAAACAAGAATTCAAAGCCTGCTTCACCTATGTCAGCAACTGCGCTTCTTCAGAAAGCAGCGCAAATGGGTTCCACCAGAAGCACCAACCCTTCCATTTTCAGTGGTAGTTTTGGAGTGATTAACTCACCTTCCTCCCAAACTACCAGTCTCAATAATAACAACAACAATGGTGATGCAGCCATGATGCTGGGAAGTAACACTACTACTACTACTACTGTTGCTGCAAATGCAAATGATCACTTTAGCTCATTGACGCATTCATCAAACAGTTTTGACCAACTTGTGATGCAAGTCAATGGGCAGTTGCAAAGTGAGCCAGTGAAGTTGAAGCTTCATTCTAATGCTGTGGAGAACAATTTGACAAGGGATTTTCTCGGTGTGAGTGGTGGAGGAGGTGGTGGTGGACCTCAGTACCTTTCCCAAGAGCTTGCAAAGTTTGCTTCCATAAATTCACCAATGGGGTTGATCCAATTCACTAGCAACCAATGAACGAACACGTTTCGTTTATGAGCTTGTAAGATAAAACATCAAACTTCAAAGGTTTGGTGGAGGGAGAATGAATGAATTGGAGGGTACACCACTGTGAGAGATTGCTCGATCATGTTGTGAGTGGGGGGCCCATACTTCTTGAACGAAAAGAGAATATCGAACACCACGAGTCGTGCATGTTCTCCCAAATTGTTGTTATTGTTGTTGTTTTTATCTTCTGTCTTAAACCATGTTATCGTTTTTGGCTTCTCTTTTCCTTGAGAGAAATGAAGGGAGGCATAAAATAATGAAAGGAATTCTTAGTAGATAACTACGAGTTACGTAGTACTGTTGTTGACCGTCAAAATACGGTTCCTCGGCTACCATGGATATATCCTTAACTATAAAATAAAATAAAAAAATGTAAGAAATTAAATACTACTAGTAATATTATTATTAGTTGCAATGCTAATATAATTCAATCGTTTTGTCACTTTTAAAATTGGTGCGAAATAATCATCAAATTAACAGAAAATTTTATTGTGCCAATTATTTTTTATACACAATACTTAAATTTAAGATGTTATTTAAAAATTATGAGTCTAATTTTACTTCGATAAAACATATATCGATTAAGATAACCAATTTGATACTTTGGATATGTTTCACAAGATAGTATTTAATTAATTTAATGATAATAATAAATAATATAACTGAGGGGACTCTCATGCTCATGCCCAACCTTTTGGTAGATATCACAAGTGTAGCCAGAACTGTACTTGTAACGTAGCGAGAATCTAGGTGCCAGACTAGCTTTTTCGGTAGACCCTGCAGATAACTATGACAAAGTGAAGACTCTCCAGCTACACAGGACTAAAAACTGAAATTTCCTTTGGTGCAAGTTGCTATGATTTTTTTATTAGAGCAGGGTTGTTTTTTCAATAAAGATAATTTTGTTTAAATTAAATAAAATTATTATAAATTATAAAATTTTAAATATTTAATATAGTTATATATTGAAGATTCAAATTTAATTTTTTTTATTAAATTAAAATAATTTCATATCAGATTATTTAAGTGTTTTATTGAATTTGACTAATACTAGAAAATATATATGTGCATGCTAGTGATTAGAATGAATGAAAAATGGTTATTGGGTAGTGGGTGGTGGTCAAATTAACTTGTGTTGACTCCCAATGTAAATGGAATGTGGATTGACATTTCATTGCTTGACAGTTCGTGGTTGCTGGTCACTCACTCTGCACAGTAACTGTAAAGTAGGTTCTTGACTGCTTCCAATTCGGATCTGTGTCCGAAAACGATGCAATCTTCGTGTAAAGCCAAGAATTTTTCATCTGAACAAATGTGTTACATATTAATACACCCCGGCATGACTAACGGAGTAATAAATTTTCCTGTCTTTGTCTGGTGGAAATCTCAAAGGCGTGCAATTGGATTGATTCATGGAATAGAATGGGACACTATCAATTCTTGGTGAGGGGGGTATAAATTGGTTAATTTTAATCAATAATATCACACACTTTATTTTAGGAATATATATAAAATTCAATATTTTAAGTAATGATTATTCAATAATATTATTAATTAATATATCATTAGTTTGAATTAAATTAAACTTGAATTTTTTTTTGTAGAATATCAAATTTGAATTTTATGGGTAGAAAAACATGGAGGAGTGAAAAATTTTCACTAATTAGTTAAATTTAATAATATTATGACAAATATTTTCCATGAATATCACGATAAAAAATGAATTATAGCGCTGGTAATTTAAATCCGTTGAGTTTAAGTTAAACACTCAGACCCTTCAACAATGTAGCTCATTAGTTTTAACAGTAATCACAAGCTGAATTTTAATTATTGCTCTTATTACGAACTTTATTCAACTCAAGTTCAATTGCTTTTTCTTTTTTACGGAAAAGTTTAATTGGTTTCTGTACTTGCATCTTCCTTTGCTTCTTATTAGTAGCTTTCTAATCCATTGTAGTAGCCAGTACTACACTCGTGTAATTCTTTTGAACCAATCATAGGCCATTAATATTGACATCTTAATCTCCTGGTTGGTGTGTAGAGACAAAGAGTTGAATGAAAATAATTTGTGGGCCTTATATTTTTTACTCGATCGTCTCCTTTTTAGGGCCTTGTTTGGTGTGTCCTTTTAAGATTTAAAATGAAATGACAGGGTAGGATAAAGTGTATTCAGAGTAATGGTAATTATTTATAAATTTTTAAGGGATTTGTTAAGAAAATAATTATCAGTTACGGGGTGAGCTGAATTGGGTTAATCTAATTATAAGTAAGAAATTTATTATCAACTCAGATATTTGCTCATTGTAAATTAAACGGGCTAATTCATCGACTCATCTTTTTTTATTTTAATCTTGATCTTGAATTTCTTACTGAAACTAATTTTGTTATACTAGCAAGCTTGTAGATCAAATGTCCAATTTCAAGGATAAAAAATCCAATCCTTTGTCCATTGTAAGATTTTGATAAATTCAAACCTAAAGTCTAACCCAATAGATAAGTTTAAGGTTTTTTTTTTCACCATAATTTTGGTATGAAATATCCATCAAGATTTATTGATAACTAATTTTTATTAGAAAATCTAACTAATTACCTTTAATTGGATCTCCTTTTTTAACAATATTTTTTCCATCTACAAAAAAATTATAATTTGTGACCTTATTTAGGGAAACTGATTCCAGTTATACTTGGACACGACTAGAGCTATAGGATTGACCTAACAGTGAAAAGAGAAGAGAAGGAATAAGAGGTCATATAGTTGAATTCTTCCTGCTAATAAAAACTAACAAATGATAACAAATATTTGTCTAATAAAAAAAACTTTTAGTAGTTTTAGTTAAAACAATCATTTAAAAAAATAATAGATTAACTAAATTTAAGGTTAGCCTATGTTTAGTCAAAATTAAATCAAATTCAATTTTTTCGAACCTAACTTATAGAATCAAACCACTATTGAAGTTAATATAAAGAGTTATAGGATGATTTGGAATTATTCATAACTAAAAGATTTATAAGATATATAAGAGTCCCTGTTACAACCACTACCGAAGAAAACTCAGTTTTTAAAGTCACACATTTATTGTATTTAAACTCATTTATGAACCTCAAAATTTCCAAGCCACACGTTAAAAACTTCGAAAAACTCAAGTGGCATTTAAAGGTAGGGAACGTAGTCTAGCCCTAGCTATTTGTTTTTCTGGGGTTTGACTTCTGCTTCTGTAGCTAGTCCTCGTTTTGCAAAAGTAGTTCTAGTATAAATTGCTTTGTTTCCCCCACTTTGTTCCGTAATCTTTGAAAATATAACCAAACAGGATATATAAGATGTTTGGGATGCTAAGGAACGTAACAAGCAACACAAAATCCCAGCCAGCTGAACGATGTTTCCTCAGCCAATGCCTCAAGTAAAGGAAACCTAGGAAAGAGTAATGCCTTTGTTTTTTTATTGGACAATATGTCTTTGGGGATATTGATCCTCAATATTTGTAAGTAAATGAAGAGATTCATTCCATGCATGATGCACCCCCTCCCCCGTCGCTCCCAATGTAACGGGTTTAAATTTGATGTTCTTTATTAACTAAGTAGCTACACGTTCCTGTCGCCCGACAATATCTTATATCTTCATTAAAGAAAAAAAAAAGAACAAAATGTCAAAAGTAAAATAAAAAATAAAAAATCTTAACAACTATCTTAACAATGTTATTAAATTTTTTTGATATATTCTATTAAAATTTTAACCATTTAAAAACTTTTACCAACAAAAGTTTTAACAGTGTATGGTAATTGAAAATATTCAATTCTATATTTTTTTTATGGAACTCAATACATTATATAATAATTTATTAAATAGATAAAAATAATCATGCACCGAAAGTATAAAATAATTTTATACAATCATTTAATTATAATTTATTATTATATATATATATATTAAAAGTTGTATAAATAATAATTTATGATTGAATCATACAAAATTATTTTATATTATTAATGTATAAATATTTAACTCTATTAAATATTTTTATATATTAATTTTCTTAATCAATGAGTCTGTTAGTAATATTTTTTTTAAAAAAAGAGTGTAGAGTATAAGTTTAGAAAACAAGCTGTTTGCATTGAGAGATTGTCCCACAGCCAATTGGTGATGCTAATATACTAAGTGTAGGCCATAGCTAGCTAGGGCGCAGCAAAAGGATTCTTGAAAATGTACAAAAAGAGAGTTCATGAGCCTAAATAAAAGGCAATTGCCTAATAAGATTTTCACTTTTTATTGGTATTTGTCATGACAGCTTTTTGAGACCTGAGTCGGCCTATCAATCTCTTTGAAGTTTGAACAACTTTATGTTACCTAACTAACAATAATTCTCCCATGCCTTTTTTCTTCTTTGTTTTATAAAGTCTAAGGAGTATTGACTTTATAGTTTATATTATACACTGTACAACATTTGATTTTATATACTCTGTGGTTTGCTTTTCAAAACCCTTCTTTATCCCTTGGTTAATATTGTTTATTGGCACTGCCTTAGTCAATATTACTTGATAAAAAAAATTGTAGCCTAACTAAAAAATAAAGATGAAAAGAGGCACAATTGACTTTATATTGGCTGCTTGTATTTTATGGGAGTCTTATAACAAAAAGGAAAAAAAAAGGAGGTTGTTGTTTCCTCTACTTCCCAAGTTGTTTCTTCATGCACTCTTTCTGTAATATTTTTTTACCTTCTGAATTGTTCACTCTAGAAGCCAAAAAAGAGAGTGTAATTCGAAATGTAAAAATTACATTCTGGATGGACCATTCTAGAATGTAAAAAGGGAGTGCAGGAAACAGCTGGGAAGTGTAGGAAGCTATAGCCCAAAGAGGATGCACTCTCCTATTTCTCGACCTAAAACAAAAACCCATGCTTTCCCAAGAGCCAATTAAATACTCCAGTGGGCTTTGTTCAATTGTAATCAAATATTAATCACGAAGTTCAATCTACACATACAATAAGTCATGTTCTTCGTTGTTAAGAAAATAATCATAAAAAATGTATACGAATATATGTGTATTAAGTAATTTTTTTTGTGTTTGCTTAAAAAAAAGTAAATTTTTGTGGGCGATACATATGTACTATTGGGGATATATTTGTAGTGAAGAATTCTTTGTGGTATAATAATAGTATTTTTTTATTAGTGGTATAATAAGAATATGAGATGGATAAGATTAAAACTAAAATATAAGATCACTCAGCCGTTACTTGCGGGATAGAGAAAAAATTAAAAGTATTGTCATCACACCATATAATCTTTAAATTGAAATTTATAAATTTAATATTTACTGACTCGTGTAGTTTAACCAATTACTCGTTAGTTCAATCAATAATCCCCTGACTAATATCTTGATTGGATTGATTTTATTCCACCATGAATTGAAACTTTGATCATCAATGATATGATATAATTCTCTTTGCTTCAAAATAAAAATATCTTGATTGGATTAATTATCAGTCTAGTTCTCTCATAAGACTAGTCTAACACATAAATTAACAATAAAAAAAATTGTCCCTGCATCATCATCTATTGTACACCCTAACACACCTTATCACAATGCAACTTATTTCTATTACCCACAATAGCCTTCAAGGCAGGTGTAGGCTTGCATACCGGGTCCAAAAGAGGGGCAACAAACTCCCGAATAAAATTATAAATGGACCCATCGTCCACCAACAGTGGTAAGGTTATTAATAATGTATATCTTTCATTTAGCTTATTCCAAATTTTAAGATGACATATGTGATGTGTGTCATATTTAGATGTGCCACATGATTATAAAAAAAAAGAAATAAAAAATTTTTGTTTTTATTTTTAAAAAAAATTTATGAAAAGTAAAACCGATAAAGTAATTTCTAAAAGATTATCAATAAATTTAAGTATATACAATATATATATATATATATATATATAGGAGTTCATAACACCATATTCTTGGGCGGTGAATTGTGTTGACTTGGGCCATTTTTTCTTTAAATTCAATATTGTCCTTACATATAAGGCCATATAGGTGTTGAACTTATAATTTTCGTGTCATTAGCACGATGCTTTGATTGATTAAATTAATAAATTAATTATGTTAAAAAAATAATTAATGTCATTATATATAACATTAAAATTTCTAATATATATTTAATACACATGAATTTTATTAAATCTATGATTTTAACATAATTGACTTATTAGTTCAGTTGGTTAGAACATTATATAAATAATATGAAAGTCACATATATGAGACTTGTATGAGTCATTAATTTAAATTATTTTATAAAATATATTTTTAACAATCGTATACACTTTCTTGGATACGAAATGAGCCACTTCAAAAAGGTTCATTGCTCCGGCCCAGAATACTATTAATCCAGCATAAGGGTCCCAGAATACTATTAATCCAGCATAAGGGTATTTTTGATTTTTCTCTTTTCTAGGTGCAGAAAGAAAAACCCTTTTCACAATGGACCTGCCATGATGCCATATGAGCTTTTATCCGGTGCCAGAAAGCCCACCATAACCGAAGAGTATTCTTCATTTCTACGCACTCATACACTCGTTGAGTCGTTTCCACCAGCTTCGAAGATAACGGTTTTGCCGGTACACTATTTTTGCTGACTTTACATTTGCAAATTACAAAATTAGCCGCAAAGTATCGTATATATTAAATTTGAATACAATTTTAAAAAATAAATAAATTATGAGGAGTATTAAAAAAGATACAAACTTTTATTAAAAATTCAAATTATAAAAATATACTATAAACATCAAATTTAAAAGTTTAAATTTTAAAATATTTCTTTTTTTAAAATGATATGTAGCCGTAGCAGTATTTAAAGATAAATAAGATTAAATTGTTCTTGATATAACACATACTACTTTAATGCATAAGAGTTCCATTTCCCATGAGCCCGAAAGAAAATTGTATAAGAGTGATAAAATTAAATTTTGGGAGGAAAAATAACAAATTTTATTTTTTTAGAAGTACAAATTCTAATGTTAGAAAATTTAAAAATTAAGAATATATGTAGTTTGGCTAACATCTACAGTTAGTTAATAATGCTTTTATTCATAACTTTTTCTTATTCGTAATTAGTTAATAATGTTTGATAGGGATGAAACTTTGACTATTTTGAAAATGCAACAAAGAAAAATAGACATTTTAAAGGCCAGAGAGAAAAATTAAAGATTATTATTTTTTCCTTACCAAATACCTTTGATAAAATATTTAAAGGTTTAAAATAATCAATATAACAATATCATTAATATAATAATTTATAATATAAGGTTTTAAAAATATAAAAAGTATAAAAATAAGTTAGCTACCTTAAAAATGTATAATAAAATACTATTCTATTATTAAAATAATAATTTTATTTCGTTATACTATTAATTTGCGATAAAGGAAAAAAATACGAAAGAGAGAGAAATGTAGCCAATTTTGAAAAGATTAAAAATCATGACCGTCTATTCGGTTGACCTAGGGGCGTTAACGTCAAATCGAATCACGCCGCAAAACATCTGATGCAAACCACCCCTTTCTTCTTCCTCCTCCTTCTCTTTTGATCTGCAACTGCAACTGCAACTGCAACAACAAGCACAACAACTCAAACAAAGTCATTCTAATTCGTAACAAAGAGAAGGAAACTTTGAAGTCAAATTTGAAACTCCAAAGCACTGAACGAACTCAATTGAAACCCTAGCACATAGTCGAAGATAGTAGAGTGGATAACAGTGTGTGATGTGGTGATCCTAATCGCAAGCATGATGAACAACTCGAACGGCATGATTTCGAAGACGTCGTCTTCGTCGAATACGGCACAATCGCAACAATCACAATCCACTGGCCTCAAGATGCATTTCAAGACTCCCGAGGGCCGATACAAGCTTCACTGCGATAAGACTTATCCTTCCACTCTTCTTCACTACGCTCATGGCAAAACCGTCTCTCAGGTCTCTCTCCTTTTTTTTTTTTCCTTCACTCTTTCTTATTCTGCCTTCGCAATACTCTTTTTTTATTTTTATTTTATTGCTATTATGTCTCCACATCGTGCTTCGTGGATTTTGTATTCATTTCTAGGGTTTCTCAATTGTATTGACCACTTTAAGCGATTTATAGGTTTATTTCTTGAAAGTGTGTTATTCAGTTCCTCTGGTTAGTTTATTGTTATCTAAGTAGCTATTTTGTAGAATCAATTTCAATGAAGGCATGACAGGTACATTTATTTATTAATTTTAGTGTGTGATGCCTCTGGTTACTGTTTGTGAAATTAGGATGTGATCAGTTTTAGGCCTTGATTGTTTACAGCTTTTTTCAAAAACAGGCTTCTGATATCTAAATTTTGTTTGTGTCGTGAGTATATTTGAAAGTGTTTGTCTCTTGGCCATGTTTTTTGTTTTATAAACGTTTCTTTCCTTAGAACTTGAAGAAACTGATGAGAAAACGTCTCTCAGCTGTTTCTGTTTTGGAAACAATTTTCAAAACATAATAGATTTTGGATAAGAAATTTATTGCTGGGCAATGTAAAAAATGTGAAAAAGGAATCAAACATGCCCTTAATCTCTTGTTGGTCGGGTTGAATGATCAGGTAACTCTGGCACATCTCAAGGACAAGCCAGTGCCTTTGACTCCGACTGGGCAGTCTTCGACTTTCAGTGCCACCAGTGGGGTACGGTCGGCAGCAGCGAGATTGTGGGGAGGAAGCAATGGAGGCCGGTCTCTTAGTTTTGTTGGAGGCAATGGTACCAGCAAGAACCTTGGGGGGAACTCTAGGATTGGTTCAATTGGTGCTTCTAGTTCAAGTAATTCAACCACTAATTCAAATTTTGACGGGAACGGAACGTACTTGATCTTCAATGTAGGGGATGCAATTTTCATAAGTGATTTGAATTCACAAGACAAGGTATATTGGTTGGGTTAGGTGGATGGATTGTATTTATTTTGATTTTATTCACGAGAGGTTTCTTGTTCAATGTAGGATCCTGTAAAGTCTATCCACTTCAGTAATTCAAATCCTACGTGCCATGCATTTGATCAGGATTCTAAGGACGGGCATGATTTGATCATTGGCTTGAATACTGGCGACGGTAACTGAAAATGCTTTCACTAGAATTTAAATTTCTATTTTGGTAGGAAAATTTAAAATTTATCAATTTATTCCTATGTGTATTATTGTAGTTTACTCAGTGTCACTGAGACAACAATTACAGGATGTTGGTAAAAAGCTTGTTGGGGCCCAGCATTACAACAAAGATGGTTCTGTCAATAACAGGCAACATTTGATCCCTCGTGATGTTTTTTGCTTCTAGTGTCAGTTTTTCTTAAAATTGTTGCATGACGTAACTATTTTGCTAGCTTTTGTATATTATTATTACTGAGAGATATACTATGTCTTAGTCATTGACAATGGTGGCTAGTGCATTGTCACCCTGCACCCCGCCCCCCAAATTTAGTAGTAGTAATATTTTAATGATTTACTGATAGTAATACAGAGTTGTTATGCTGTTGGCTTTAAATTGCTTTTGAGCTATGCTAATGCTCATTTAACTTGTCTATTCTAATTTTAATGCTTCACAATCAAGCCTTGTGCATTTCAATTTGTTAAACACTTAAGCGATCATTCAGTCCTAATTCAGAATTGGCATCGATATAGGTTATATGTGACAGATATGAGTAGACCACAATATGGAGTTGTTCAGATAGAACATCAGATATACAGGGGGGCTACGAGTATCATTTGCTTAGGCTTTCTTTTATCTTGATAAACTTTTCATTATTTTTTACTTTATGGTGGTTATCTGCTAAGTTTGAGCATATTTTATCTTCCTATTCAGTATTCACATCTTAGGATTATTCTTACCATATTGCTGTTTTCCTTCTGTTTCTGCCTTCATATGTTTATGCTGCACTTCTATAGTAATGTGTCTATGTGCTAGTCATTCATACTGGTGTGAACTGTGAACCAATCTCTGTCTGAAGAAGATTTTTGATAGATGGAAAAAGTAATTTAATTGTGTGCTGCTGGTTTATTCTAAGTGTGTATTATTTGTACTAGGTAAAGTTTGCGAATGTTGGTTCACAATGAAATTCAATGGTCTTAAATGGCATTGAGTAGTAGAGAAGCTAGAGATCATTTATTGTTATAAAAATGTCCAAATTATGTTAAAGATCTTTATGCATTCCATTATTGTGTCAAGGACACTGCATGGAAACTAGCTCTGATTCATGCTTTTTTGCTTTTAGCAGTCGTTGTACTTGTATTGCTTGGGTGCCTGGAGGTGATGCTGCCTTTGTTGTAGCTCATGCTGATGGGAATTTGTATGTATATGAAAAGGCAAGACTCAATAATCAAGAGATGTGCTTATTTGGTTCAATTACTACTATGGTGACTTGAGCATATATTATATTTCCTTTCCACTTTCAGAACAAAGATAGTGCTGGTGATTCTTCATTTGCGGTTGTCAAAGATCAAACACAATTTTCTGTTTCCCATGCACGTAACAGTAAGGTATCGAGTTTGGCATTTGGTTTCTTAACAAAATATGAATATTTGTGTTATAAATTTCCACTTTTGAATATTTTTCAAAATTAATGACAATTTGCTTTGTTTGGTTCATGTGTATTTGTTTGTTTGCTTGTGTGTATCAATGTTAAAAACTAGGATTAAATGCAATTCTGGGGCCCCTATTTTTTAAAATCGGTAATTTTGGTCCCTCTATTTTAAAATAGAGACATTTTCCCATATTTTTCAAAATCCTGAATTTTGGCTCCCCTATTTTAAAATAGAGACATTTAGTTCCCCGGTTTTGTAAAATATGTGATTTTGGTCATTCCATCCAACTGAAAGTCTTGCTTGTTTATGACATGGATTAAACAAATAATCTCATGCCAATTGCTAAAATTGGGTCACATCAGGTTAATCTCTTACCAGTCAATGCTTCGAATTTGATGGAAGTATCAAAATTGCGGATTTTACAAAACGGGAGGACTAAATGTTTCTATTTTACAATAGGAGGACTAAAATTGCGGATTTTGAAAAATATGGGGACTAAATGTCTCTATTTTAAAATAGGGGACCAAAATTACGGATTTTAAAAAATAGAGGGACTAAAATTGGATTTAAGCCTAAAAACTATGTACTTTACCATTTACAGTGTTCTTTAATATATGTGGTGTCGCAGCTCAAACTATGAAAGGAGTTGACAATATGCAACTATTTTACATTTATTAGTATTATTTTTTAGCCTTGTGAAATTATGAATACTTAGTTCTCCTAGAATGTTGTAAATTGCAATTTGATTGCTTAACATTTGATTAGCCATGCGCTTATTTAATACATTTATGGCTTAATTTGTATAGGATGGTCCCAGGTTTTTCTGTTTTGGAGAATTTCTTGTGTTCTCTCTTCATCTTTGTTCCCCTTTTAATATTGGCTTTTGCAGAGTAATCCAATAGCCAGATGGCATATATGCCAGGGTTCAATCAACAGTATTTCTTTCTCAACCGATGGGACTTACATAGCAACTGTTGGACGGGATGGTATATTTTTTTTATCCAACTGCATCACATTGTTGTAGTTCTTTTTTTATTTAATTTTCGTTACAAAATTATCTTCATGAATTTATTTTACTTCATTCAGGTTATTTACGAGTGTTTGATTACTTAAAAGAACAACTTATATGTGGTGGGAAAAGTTATTATGGTGCTTTGTTATGTTGTGCTTGGAGGTGAGGCATATTTGGTTTTAAGTCAACCAATTAATGGATTGCCATCTTTCGATTAATCTCCTATTTCCTCAGTTCATTCCTTTCACTAGACTCTAGAGCTTCTAAAATAATAGTGCTTGACTTACTCTATTGTTACTATGGTTCTTTGTCTTTTCTTTAATTCATACTTAAAAAATTCAATGCCATAATGAAAAGTCTGCTGTACCAGCATGGATGGAAAATATATTTTGACGGGAGGAGAGGATGATTTAGTTCAAGTTTGGAGTATGGAAGATCGCAAGGTTGTGGCATGGGGTGAGGGACACAACTCATGGGTAAGTTGCATGGTAATCTTGACTAGACAAAAATTTTAATTTTTTATACCATAAGTAATAAATTAGTATGAGGTGAGATTTGGCACAACAGTAAGGTTTTGGTGTCTTGTGATTTGGTGGCCATGGATTCTAGACTTGTAGTCATAGAAGCCTCTTCTGAACTTGTGTTCATAAAGGTTGTCTACAACCAACCTTCCCCATACCATGCACTAGACTGTTGTTAATACTTAATTTTGATGCTTTGATGTTTGATCAGGTCAGCGGAGTGGCTTTTGATTCATATTGGTCATCACCTAATTCAAATGATGATGAAGAGACCATTAGATATCGATTTGGTTCTGTTGGTCAGGTACCCAGACAAACAGATGTTTTCATTATACATTTTTCTGTTTCCTATTGTAGCTTTGGCTCTACTTCCTGTATGCCTACTTAAATTAAAGCTAACTTGAATTTTCCTTACCAAAAAAAAAGAAAGAAAAAAGCTATCTTGAAAGGCAAAAAACAATTAATGAGGAAGGCCTTATATACATAGTTTATGTAGATATATCTTTTCTAGTGTAGTGATTTGAGTACTGGGATTTAGCAGATTTCATGTTTCTTCATACGATGCTCTGACATGTGAAGAGAGTGTAAAGACATTAAATGTGGAAACCTTTCAAAATTTGTGACACTCTATTTTAGGTCTCTATATCTCTCTTTACATAACATGCTTGTCGTGTGAAAATTTCACAAGAGGATCCATTATGTATATATGTAAAGTATGTCATGTTCGGTGTATGATGTTAGACTTTTAAAAAAAATGGCCTTTGATCCTTATGATCATTAGCTGAGGATCAGAGTATATTCATTCCTGAAATTTCCCAACCTTTTGTTTATGTGCGTTGCATTTTTTAAATTGTTACATATAATACAAATGCACTAAAGATATTTGGTGGTTAGGACACACAATTGCTTCTATGGGACCTGGAAATGGATGAGATTGTGGTACCCTTGCGACGTCCTTCTGGTGGATCCCCAACTTACAGTGCTGGAAGCCAGTCATCCCAATGGGACAGTGTTGTCCCGTTGGGTACCTTGCAACCTGCTCCTAGCATGCTGGATGTTCCGAAAATCTCTCCACTCGTTACCCACCGTGTTCATACCGAACCACTCTCAGGCTTGATATTTACCCAGGAATCTGTACTTACTGCTTGTCGGGAGGGGCACATAAAAATCTGGATTAGACCTGCAGCTGCTGAGAGCCAATCAAGCAACTCTGAAACTCTGTTATCCACCGGCCTTAAGGAGAAGCCTTTAATTTTGAGTAAGATTGGCAATTCTAGCCACAGACAATGACTAAAATCTTGCTAATACTTGAAATATATGACAGGGTTTTCACTTTGAAAACCCTTTTAATAATTTCTTCAATGTCCTTCTTAGTCTCCCTCTATTCCTTCCTTTTCACAGGACTAAAAGCCATGCGATTTACTTCTCATTGGTGCCTTGAGTGGCCTCTGGTTTTTAATCGAGCCCAACGGCACCGTGTGATCAATGTAGTTGATCTCACCTAGTGGGTTAAAAGCTATTATTATTGTTCTTAATATGGTTTATCTTTTTATCCGGTTGATTACCTGATTAATTTTTTTTATTCTAGTAAAGGTAAACCAAACTGGTTCTATTCTATATACTGGGATGAGCGAGTACTTTTTCGGGCCTCCAACTGTAAGTAAAAAACGGCTGTCATTACTCATTAGTATATGCCTCATAACAGGAATAATTGTGTGCACATCGATACATAGTTGGGGTGGGGAGGGAGCGATTTGTGTAATGGGAACATTCTTAAAAATGTCTCGGAGAATTCAAGGGTGGATGTTACTGGAAACGATGTTTGGTTTCACATCATGTCTCCCCTGAATCCTGATAACGTTATTTTACGTGTATCCATCCAAATATCAACTGGCAATTGATAACGATAAGGCTAAGCACCCAACATTTTAATTTGAGGCACTTGTGAAGCCCCCCTGGCTTATTAATTAATCCTTTTATTTTTCTTGCCTTAAATTGTAAGGATAATATTGATTGACATTATGGGTTAATACAATTTAAAGTAGTTTAAACAAATAGTTATTTTTTAAAGAAAAAACAGTTTAAAGAAACTAAAAAACAGAAAAATTACTTATTTTATTTTAAAAAAAAGAGAGTATTTCTTGGCCAAAAGTCGAGAACTAAATACTAATGTCTCAAAGTATTAAGATTTATTTAAGGGATGGATTCATCTCGAAAATATATTTTTTTATATGCACATATTAAGAAGTGAATAATTGATCATATGCTTAAGAAATAAAATTATCTAACAATTATGTCACATTGTGTTGGTAAAAAAAAAAAGTACTTTTGATTATAAGATTCAAAATTAATGTTTTTGGAAGGGTTAAAATTAAAATTCATTAAATTTGCATAAACTGTAACATATGTGAAACTTAATTTTTTCATACAAATAGATCCTTTTTTTAAAGCTATACAAATACAAATAGATCCTATGACTTTGTTTAGATACTTGATGCTAAAGCAAAAAATGTGGATCATATAATAGCCAACAACTTTAGACGTCCGTTAAGAAAAAAAAAATGACATACATAAGTTAGTTTACTTATTTAAATCATTTTTATCATAAGAGATATAAGATTGGTTGAATCCTTAAAAAGGAGAAAAAATAGAGAAGCATCATGGATTCGACTCTTTCTGTTAAACAAAAATTAAGAAACTAGATAAAAAAAAAACTTTACTTATTTTGCTTAATAGTTGGCTTTCAGACTTTGACAGTATTGGCATATTTAGTTGCACTTGCTGTGGCTGATTGACAAGATTTTTTTTCCATTTTCGAACCTGGAAGTTGAAGGTTGACATGCGCTGTGGCAACAAGTCACTCGGGAAACCGTGATGACATATTAGCTATGTTCAACTATATTGTAATTGTATTTACACTATAATTATTGCAAGTGAGTTCAACCCTATTGTAATTGTTTTCACACCCATGTTCAACTATACATTTTAATCACTCATAAAAAATCTATATTATTTTAATTATATTCACACTCCTTAAAATTATCACAAGTGGTTTTAACTATATTGTAATTATATTTACACCAGTGTTTAACTATGTCGTAATTTATTCACACTCCTTAAAATTACCGTAAGTGAACGTTTAGCAATGTTTTTTATCCAAAAATATTAGTTGTTAATTGTTAATTTTTTTATTAGCGACAAAAAATTGAACTCACGATCTTTTCATCGTTTTCTTCTCCTTTTATCATCAAACTCATCATCATGAACATTTACCAATGTAAAATTGTTTAATGCAAAAGTAGATAATTATTTTTGGATCAGCCAAAACGATATCATTAATAGGAAATGGTACAAGAAATACCACTCCAAATATACATGGAATAGAAATGCATGAATAAATTAAGATCATAGACCTGTATGGTTATTTAGATGATACTACGCAACCTAAATATACTATAACCAGAAAGTAAGAATTCCTTAATATTAATAACCCAAAGTAGATTGTAAACATGTACCCCATCTACATATACACTGCTGCAAGTATCAACATCATCAAGAATAACCGAAGACCTGGTTTTTATATTCCATAACCAGCCTAATCCAAGTCGTGCGTAAAACTAGATAAATTATTAAGCAATGAAATAATAGTGTAAGCTGAATGATTTTTTATTTCCCCCCTCCTTTTATCATGAAATCTATCATGGCTGATGTTGCCGAAACACGGCTTTCCCGTGGTTTTTAATAAAATTTTCTCTCTTAGGGTTCCCTAGCACCGTGTTTGCCACAAAAAAAAAAAAGTTGAATGATTTTGCAACGAAGCTTAAATGAATACGGTCATCATTGCCTTGGCAAAAACCATCTTAGGAAAACAAAATGATTTAGATCATAAAGCATCACTTTAAATTCTCATAAATCACTTGGCGCACCGATTAGACTTTGACGATTTCCTCCTTATCTGAATACATTTTTTTACAAGTAAAAAAATTCATTCACAATTGCGTAGCGAATTTAGGTCCCTGCAAAGAGACATTATATCATTCGTCACATAATATGATATCAAATAACGAATAGACATTATATTAAATTATATGTCAAACCAACGAATCCAACTCATCATTATGTATATTATATGTGAAACCAACAAAACCTAGTTCATCGAATAGACATTATGTTATATTAATATGTAAATTCAGCGAAACCCAGCTCAACGAATAGAAAAATTATTTCATATTATATGTGAAACTAGGGCAATACCAACCCGTCAAATGGACATTATATTATATGAACCCATCGACTCCCTTTCAAAAAAATGTAGACATTATATTATATGTACAAATAGCACATCTCAACTAACTACCTACTCTTTTTTTTTTTTCTTTTTCTTTTTACAAACAGATTACCTACTCACTCCTGGACCTGGCAAATATTTTCTTGTGAACAATTTAGCCAACGATAGTAAAAACTAACTGCGTTAGTTTGTAGAGTTTCAAATTTTGAAAAATATTTTGGAATTAATACTATTATAATTTAGTTTACAACACATTAAATTTATTTGTTTGTGAAGAAAATTTGAATTTGATTCATTCATACTAAATACACTCTTAAGAAAGTACACAAGAAGTTAAGTGTGACTAAATTCCATATTGAGAGGATAAATTAGTCTTATAATTAACCCAAATAATCAAAGCTTGTGAAGATAACTCAAATACAATCGAAAAAGGTCCTAATTATATAGTGATTGAAAAAATCCTATATAGTTCTTCGACTCTTGGTTGACTTAGACTTTGTATAAATACCATAATGATATACCGAAATGATTCACAGAAATCAAAACCATACTATTCCAACGAGTTCTCATTGCATTTCTTTCCCCAAAAATCATGGCTGAGTCACTTCTTTTCAGCTTTGCAGAATCATATTAATAGGGAAGCTCGCTTCTCCTGCTGTTGAAGAAGCTTCTCTAGCGTGGGGTGTGTATGATGATCTACAACAGATGAAAGATACTATGGCACTGATCGAAGCTGTGCTATTAGATGCTGAGCAAAAAAGATCGCAGAACAATGCGTTGAAGGAATGGCTGAGATATACAAAGCATGTGTTCAGCGATGCCGAAGACATAGTCGACGATTTTGAGTGTGAAGCATTGCAGAAGCGCGTTGTCGACACTCACGGTAGCATTTCAGAGAAGGTGCCGTTTCTTGACTAATAACACTATCATTTATCGCCTTAGAATGACGCATGAGATAAAAGACATCAACATGAGGTTGAGGAAGGTTGCATATGATAGATTCGCATTTGTTGGCCTTGAAATCATTGGTGGGGATACACGTGTGGTGCATGTGATCAGGGAAACGACTCATTCCCATGTTATTGAGACAAGATGATAAAGAGAAAATAATAGAGTTTTTGCTACAAGATGATTGTGACAAAAGTCTCTCTGTTATTCCCATTGGGAAAGACCACACTTGCAAAGTTGGTGTTCAATGACACCAAAATTGTCAAATCTTTCCCATTGAAGACGTAGGTGTGTCTCTAATGATTTTGATCTTAAGAATGTGCTTATTAAAATCCTCATTTCTGCTTGCAGCTCGACCACAAATTTTTTTGGAATGGTTGAGACTGAGCAACTTCAAAATCGTTTGAGAAATATCTGTCCTCCCTATACAAGAATGATCCCATCTTGGAGTGCTATGCTTCTTTAGAATTTAGTATCAACCCTCAAATTCTATTCTTCCGTACTTTATTTATATCTGAAGTGATTTTTTTATTTATTAGAATGCAGATGCAAATAATGATTTTAATCACCTACGAGGCAAGTCATTTCCTTATTGGAAGTGATTTTAGTAATGCTCCTGTAGACGTTCGAGGTTTTCATAATGAATTTGGAACTAGCAGAATCCTACTGCTCCTCGAAGTTTTTACAATAATCAGACTATTTAAATACTTTTTGTCATTGTAATTTAATATTTTTTTATTTTTATTCTCGTAAAAAAATCATTTTAATCCTTATAACATATATGTTTTTATTTTTTGTTTTTAAAATATGATAAATAATATTTTAAACAGTAAAAAATTGTGTTTTAAACAGTAAAACAAATATTATTTAAAATATTTTAAGGACGAAAAAAAACATATTTGACAAAAACTAAAACTAACAAACAAAGAATTTTTATCAGAACCAAAAAAAAAAAAAAACTAAAACTGAGGGGGAACAAGTATTTAATCACAAGATTTTCAAATTTAAGATTTGTAGACAGTTTAACAACTTTAGACTATAAGGGAAATGGAGTAGTCTTTTTCCATGAACGTGAGTGACAGGAACCGGTAAAACATTTATCAATTCTTTTATGCTTAAATATATTTTAAGGTCTTTAAATGATCGAATTTTGTTATATATTTTTAATAAATTTTTACATTGTTTAGACACCTTTAACATATTTAAGTCATTCTTTTAATGTGAATTGATATATTTAAGTCATTCTTTTATTTTAGGTCCCTAATAATTTTATTTTCTAGTTCTAGTAGCATCTCCTAAAATCAAGGAGATCTTGCAATTCTAAAATACATTCTTATATTGTCTTTTCTACTACTTTCTTCTTTTACATTTTCTTTCTCCTAAAACAAAAACCAACAATTGGTATCTAGAACCTTTTTCTTATGGAATCTATAGAATGGAAGGTGGATATCAAGTTTCTCCCAATTTGCTCTTCGAGTCTTTGATGGTGAAGGTTATGACCTATGGCCAGTAAGAATGGAATCTTACATAGAAGGATTGGATTTATGGGAAGCTGTAGAAGAGGATTATAAATATTGTTCATTCCTTGCTTGAAAATCTCACCTTAGCCTAAATTAAAAATCATAAGGAAAGAAAAATGAAGAAGACATAGGTGATGTCATGTTTGTTTGCTAGTGTTTTGCAAGTGACTCTCACTAGAATCATGACTCTCAAGACATCCAAAGAAATTTGGGACTATTTGAAGGAAGGATATGAAGGAGACGAGAGGATTTGAGGCATGCAAGTGCTAAACTTGATGATGGAATTTGAGCAGCAAAAAATGATAGAGTTTGAGACAATTAAGGGTTACTCAAACAAATTGTTTGACATCGCTAACAAGGTTAGATTGTTGAACACTACATTTGCAAATTCCAGAATTGTTGAAAAAATTGTGTTTACAATGCCTAAGAGATATGAAACATCAATAATCATTTTGGAGAATACAAAGGATCTATCAAAGATCTCTTGGCGGAGGTGATACAGGCCTTGCAAGGCCAAGAACAAAGAAGATTGATGAGGGAGGAATCAACAGTCAAAGGAGCTTTAGTAGCCAAGTAGAAAAATGTGACCAAATACAAGAACTTTGATGGATCAAGATGAAGTTCAAAATCAACCAATGCAAAAAGAAATTAAAAGAAATCTTATTCGCCTTGCCAACATTGCGAAAAGAAAGGTCATCCTCCATTTAGATGCTGGAAAAAACCTGATGCTAAGTGCAATGAGTGCAATCAAATGGGATATGAAGCTATTATTTGTGGAAACAAGAATCAACCACATGGTGAAGTTACAAGGACTACTGATCAAGAGGAAGAGGAGTACTTGTTTTCTGCTATGTTTCTCTAGCATTGAATCAAGTTAGAATTGACTTATTGACAATGGTTGTACTAACCACATGACAAAAAATAAGGATCTATTCAAGGAACTAAGCAATTCATGCACATTGAAGGTTCGAGTTGAAGATGGCAAGTACATAACTGTGAATGGAAAATGAATTGTAGCAATATCAACCGATAGAGGTACAAAGTTAATTTCTAACGTGTTGTATGTTCTTGAAATTGATCAAAATTTGTTTAGTGTTGGACAACTAGTTAAAAAAGGTTATACTTCGAGAACAAAAGCTGTTTGATTAAAGACACTGGTGACAAAGATATTCTCAAAGTAAAAACGAAAGGAAATATATAACTTTGCTTTAAATCAATTGGAGGAGGAGAAAATTGCTATTCTAGTAAAAGAGAATAACACTAAATTATGGCACAAAAAACAAAAGGTTGATGAAGATCAAGCTAGTTCTAAAATTACAGCTCTCACATCTTGTAATGGTGTTGTTGACAGCAACAAAGGGACAAGAAAAATCTACTTTGGAGATAGCAGGAGCATACAAACAAGAAGATACAATTGAGAGAGAAAAATGCAAAAATTGAACACAACGAGAAATATTTAAAGTTTCCGACTAAAAACTTGAAAAGACTCAGTCACATGAGAAGGAAGCAATTTCAGCACTATAATTCAGCATGCTGATGCTACCAAAGTATTTTTAATTTGAATAAGTCAAATTTGTTATTTTATTGTTATGGACAAGTTAATTTATGGTTTTATTTTCTAGTTATCAATAACATCTCCTAAAATCAAGGAACATTATCTTTTATTTAATTATCTCAATATATTTAAATATGAGTTTCATTAAATAAAAATATAAGCTCCTTTAATTCTAAAATATACTCTTACCTTACGCTGTCTCTTCTACTACTTTCTCCTCCAACAAAAACCAATGGTAACTATTCCCACTTGATAAGCAATTCTTCTCAAAATCCAAATAGATCCTTTAGTGTCTAAGAGTTAGTTGAGTAGTCACAACTAAGGTAAAATTAATATGGGAGAGTGTCTTTTCATCCTGTCACTTTTACTAATAAAAATATCACAAACTACATTGTAACAGAAGAATAGCTTTGAATGCAGCAAAAGAAGTGAGTATCTTTTCCGTTTTATGAAAAATCTAAAATATATACTAAATAAGTAAATATATATGGAACGAAAAGGACAACTAACAGAATTGCATTACCAACAAAAGATTATCAATCACATGACTGGAATAAATTGGAATGTGAAGATTCATCACTTCAACCATTATTGTAGTATAAAAAAACCTTTCTTAAACTATACACCAAGCAACAGAGCCAAAGCAATTCTCTACAAGTATTGGTGTCTTTTTTTCTAATGAGAGTGAACAATGGATGCCATACATGATACATGTCTATTCCTTTATGTATCATGGCATCAAAAAGGAGAACAAGAGTCTAATGTGCCCAAACCTGTCTATACAATATTTACATTATGTACAGCCAGATAACTTTATGATGCCAGCATTCACTCAATAGCTTAAATATATTTTTATCCCTAAAAATACAACTTTTTTTGTTTCAAAATTAATCTCTATTTTATTTTCTTAAGAATCATATTTTTTTTTATACTTGATGTGAGGGACTTAAAGAAGTATGATTTTTTTTTATTAAATATAGGAACTAAAACTGATTAAAATTAAAAAAGAGGAAAAAAGTCATATTTTAGAGATCAAAACATATTTGAGTATCACATTCTGTCAACTCCTCTGTGCATGAGACTCTCCCAAATTACTTTCAGTTTGTTCAGAACCAATCTGAGCTTGATGAGGGATTGTAGATGATTGATCAGGTGGCGGTACTGCTTCTTGGGAACCTTGTTGTTGATTCGACTGAGCCAGTGATCTTCCCCTCCACTTCAAAATCTCCGTAAGAATAAAATTTCCACACATTACAACTGCCATCCCAGTACATGTAACAGCATCGATATTTGACCTATGAAACTTGCCATCCCAAATAAATGTATAAAAATACATGATTTAAGAAATATTTTGAATATGTAAATTTTGGCTAGTGCTCTATGATTAGAACTGAAGGCAAAGTGGCAAAGTGATCAGCATTTTGCTCACTGAGCATGGCTCTACACGCCTGTAACAAAATTTTGCTAACTACAATTCTTTTTTATAATCTGATTTTAGTTTGAATGCAAATAGGCCTGGATAATTTTCCCAGAGGCGTGGAGTTGAGAAAGGAATGGTGTGAAATAGGGTACTTAGCTGCATGTTATGACTTGCTTACATAAGAAAGCCTTGTGACATAAGTAATGTTGTACATTAACACTAAAAGACTAGTCTATTTGGGGAGATAATCTTCTTATGGTTTAAGAACTATATTGAGCTTTCTATTCTACTCAACATGGGACTCATAAAACTTGTCCTCGGAGTGATCAGTTTCTTATTTCCCAAAAATTAACAAAAAGCACAAAATGTCCTGTAACTATGGTTGCAAAAATAATTTCTTACCAGTGAGAAGAAAAGATGTTCAATGAGAAACACTAGACAAAACTGAACAGTTGCATAAATCCATACATGATTTCTCCTCACTAAGAAAATTTTGGAGGAATTAGTTATATATTGCAGAATAACAAAGGACGAATTCAAGTACACAGAGTTATCTAAAAGTAGAAAAAAGCCTTACCCATTACTGTAGCTGTAAAGCTTGCAAGAGAACCCAATACACATGAAAATGCGAGACAATGGACTATAGTACCAGATCCCATATTAGACACCTGTCCATCGATAACAACAGGAATTCACATGGGCTAAAGGAAATATTATCTAAGTAGTTAAACTTACATGAAACCAAAAGTAAGCCAGCATGTTGATAACAACAAGAATGGCAAAATCCGGCCAAAACCTGCAAAAAAATTGCAAATGTTCTGTTGTACCATGTTGGAAATAATACTGAAAGATATTCAGGTCAGAGAAAGGGCTAAAAAAAGTTAGGCTTCCTTAAAATCCCAAAAGGATTCTGATACCACTAAAATTGACATGAAGTTATACGTGTCACTTGCAAGTCAAGGCAAACTAGAGACCTTTTCTCAAATCAAATTGATGTATAGTCTATCAGTGTAACTAAAAATCACTGATTGAAGCTTGTCAATAAAACAAGGCCTACATTGCTGAGCCATCAAATCAATATTAAAAGTCTAGAAAGTTACATGCCCCCTCTCAACTCCCTCAAAAAAATAAAAACAATCCAAAAACATTCAAGCACAGCAATTTAGTTTGGCCTTACCTGTATCGAGAAGCATCAGCCCCTAGCATGTTATGTGCCAGACCATTTTGTGCCAGACCATTTTGTGCCAGACCATTTTGAACTCGTAAAAGAGTGACAGTTAGATTCTGAACTTCTTGCTTGCACACATCGCATGTTCTATTACCTTTAATGGTAAACCATTTGACTGCACATCCTCTGTGTGCCAATGAAAGGTCACCTTTGCAGCCACACTCCAATTTGAAAGTATTACCACCTTCTCCAAGTTCAACCATACAAATTCTACAGACAGCTTCTTCTTCAGGAATATCTTCACCAACATCCTCATTTTTAACTGAACCAAAATACTTAGATGCATAAATTAGTTATTGAAGTAACTTAATCTAGAGGTCCAAGCTAATAACCGATATCTTAAGATTTGTAAAATAGCAATACTATCAAAGCCACTAGTTAACCCTGAAAAATAAGTTTGCATAGCCAAAGAGAATATATTTCAACTCAAATATGAGATAGAACCCAATATATTTTACTTCTAGTCCTGTACACAGATTAAATATAATAATTGAAAAGGTTAACAGCTGAAGCCGGACATTGAATAGAAGGAGAAAGGAAAAGAATGATAATAAAAAAAAATTAATAAAGAAGGAAAGGATATGATAAATGAGCAGGAGAGAAATGAACATGGTGAAGATGAATCAGGCTTAGTTGGATTCACTGAAATTTTAGGCAAGTAAACACATAACAGTTGAGCCAGTAAAATAACTTCAGTTTAGGAATCTATTTTGTAGAATAATCAAACATAAAAAATTGTTATTAGTGTTATATTTTAATCAGTGATACAAGCATACTAAAATCCTTAAAGAGCAATGCTAGCAATAGACTCAATTATTGGGGGAATTTTCTGAGTCCCACTGAACACATAGGCCCACTCACTTTTTAGCACACGAAATTCACCCAATTATATAGTTTGTAAATGATGTGTTATTGTTAGCCTTTCTCCTCTTTGAATTAATTGGAATGAGCATTACAGTCATTTGAAGTTATCAGTTGATAGTCATAATGAATATAAACAACAAAATTAAGTCCATCTCCGCGTAGCATATAGTTTAGTTTAGTCAAGATAAATAAGACATTTTTGAAGATTCTGAGGTTAACGTATCTTCATAGAACAATTCTGAAAAAGAAATATTACCAGTATCATGAATTGGAGATGTCATAGGTGGTGTTGTGGCAATTTTCTCATCTAATCGTAGTGTGGTCGGAACTATACGAAACATGCCACGTACAGGCGAGTTACCTTCTTTGTTAAGCATAGGTGCTGAACGGGACCGACGAATTGGAAAATTCAGTTCTTTCTTCTGTAAAAATGAGGTATAAATTAGACATAATCATATAAATCAGTACCAAATTATCTTAGAGATAACAAATGTCTAATGATGATTTGGAGCATAATAATGTGAAAATTTTATTTTATAGCTTTAACATATCAAACTGAAATGTTGCAGACTTCAGAATAACTTGAAGAAAGGGATACGTAGTAATGATAAAGCAGAAACTGAAGAGATGCATCTTTTGAAGAAAGCCACTTAGTGCATTGGACTATATGAACTTGGTGTATGTAAAACCCATACTAATATTGAATGTGTTGATACCATGCTTACTCAATCATGGTTTCTTCACTAGATGACTAGAGGAAGAAAAACAAATCAGCTGAATCAACTCCACCACATGCAAAATGAAAATATCATTGAAAATGTTAATTAAAAGGGAAGCAGGTGTTACTGCTCATTGCTATGTGCGTGAAATCTGTGAAGTGTACAAGTAGGTTTTAATGAATACTAAAGAATAATTTTTTATGATGATGCCAAGATATAACTGACAGATTCAAACATAAGGGTCAATTGCATAAATCTGAAATACCATGTGAGGAAAATTTTAAAATTGATAATGTGAATTAAAACCATTACTGAAAGAACAATCTCTTGAATGATGCCATGCCACACTACATCTGTTTGGCGTTTTCAAGTTTAGTCTATTCAACAACCAAAAAGAGAACTGACAGTTTTAGAGAACAACACACCAATACAATCACATCAGAAAACCTGGTTTCATGAATATAAAGCATCACCAGAAACATTCCAAGGAAGAAACAGTTTTTTTCCACAATGATTTTAACCATTTCTATTGTCAAAAAATGTTAAATAACTAAATATAATAATTATAATTTAACATATTGCATTAGTTGTCAAGCTACTCACAGCTGTTTCTGCAAAAGCCAAGTTCCCTCCATGTACAGACCCTGGATTTGAATAAGCAATTGCGGTTACCGGTAAGGATGATGTTTTCTTCCCTCTGGGTGTGACAAGTAGCACTATGCAAAAAAATCCAAATATATAACACCAATCTTTATCCAATCCAATCTAATACACTTTAAATCCATTTAAATGGTGTAATTTTATATCCAAATCCAATTTTTCGGATTTTAAATACAATCCAATTAATTGGATATGGATTGGATATTTGCTTGGATTTTTAAATCCAGTATAATTTTTTGGACGATGACGGCTAGGTTTTTTTGGCAAACTTCGGCAGGAGTTATTTTTTAGTTGATGCCATCTACAGTTGTTTTGGCCAACTGATGATATTTTTAAGCTGTCATCAGTTGAGACTGTTTTTTGGTTAATGTTGGTAAGAGTTTTTTTTTACCAAAGTTGGTCAGGACAATTTTTTGATTGCTGTCATCTAAAGTTTTTTTGGCCGACATTAGTCGAGGTTATTTTTTTATTGATGTCACCTACGGTTTTTTTTCAATATCTATCGAAATTATTTTTTGGTCGACGTCAGGTAGGTTTTCCAGTCGATATTGACTAGGGATTTTTTGGTTAACGTCAGATAATTTTTTTGGCCAATGTCAGGTAGGATTTTTTGGTCGACGTCAATCGAAACTATTTTTTTGCTGATGTCGGTTGGGATTTTTTTGTCAACATCGGTCGAAAACATCATCAACCGGCATTGAACAAAAAAACTAACTAACATCGACCAAAATATTCCCCCATTTGACGTCGATAAAAAAAACCCTAGTTGATGTCAACAAAAAAATCCCTAGCCGACACCGATCAAAAGAAATAGTCATGGCTGATGTTAGCCAACAAACCCTAGCTGACACCAACAAAAAAAAATAGTTTCAACCAGAGTCAACAAAAAAACCTAGTCAATGTCAACCAAACAATAGTCTCAACTGATGTAGGCCAAAAAATATCAACGATCGACATCGGCAAAAAAAAACTTTTCGTTGTCGGTCGCAAAAATCCTAACCAACGTCAGCCGAAAAATAGTCATGGTTGACGCTGATCGAAAAACCCTTAGTCGATGTCGACAAAAAAATATCACTGACCGACATTAACTAAAAATCCTAGCCAACCTCTACAAAAAAAAAAAAAACTCTACCTAAGATTGACCAAAAACATCCTTGACCGATGTCGACCGAAAATATACTGACCTATATTAGTAAAAAAAAATAGTCCTGGTTGATATTGGTTTAAAAATACAGGCCAATATTAGTCGAAATTGCCCTGATTGAGGTAGGCTAAAAATACCCTAACCAAGATCGATTGAAAATATTTTTGACCAAAGTCTGTTGAAAATAACCCTTTAATGGACAAGTGCTACGTTTTCACTTTTTAGCGTTTAATTACTAAAATTTGTAAAAAAAAAATAAAAATCCTTATATCATTTAAGTGGATATAGATTGGATATGCCAAATTCATATCCACTTAAATGGATTGGATCTTGAATCCAAATTATTTTTTTAAAAATGTGAATATAAATATAAGATTCAATTTATTTAAGTAGATATGGATTGAATTCTTAAAAATCCAATCCATGTCCACCCCTGGTGACGAGATAATGTCCCTTAAGAAGGCTTTTCAAGATCCAATCCATTTAAGTAGATATGAATTTGGTTAGAATTGTTGATCCTTCAAGTGCTAGGAAGGTAGCCTTTTCAATCTCCAAACTTGTGTTGCGAAATTTCAAACTGAGTTTGGGAAGAAAGGTTTTAATTTTTTATCTACTTTTTGATGAGGAGGGACCTGGGTATTTTTTGCTTCTTGGGAAAACAGGACTTAGACCGGGAGGAAAAATCAGTCTTCTTGGAGGAGAAGTTAGAGGCATGTTTATCCTCGCATAATCTTTTCTTGCTTCCTCCTGAGATATTGCAGGAATATCCAAGATAAGGTTTTGCCTTGTCCCATGTTGTTCTCTTGGGAATTCCTCGGTTATTTCAGATGATGCTGGACCCTATGTATAAAGAAGCAGAAGAAAACTTTCTTAAGAGTAGAAAAGGAAAATATTTACTCATTGAGCTGCAAAGTAATAAATCCTATAGTTAATACACAAATATATCAGAAACGTGTAGATAGTTGGAGGGTACTAAAGTAAAGGTTGATTTTCAATTGAACTAATTTTCAAGGAATATCTAAATTGTTGATAGTTTTCCCCTTCATAGAAGAAAGTGCTTATAAATATGGTGCATTTGCCAGCATAGGGGAGACACAGAGTAGGATGGCATGAAAGTAATCTGAATTCTGATAATCTTTAATACTTGTGTAATCTCAAAAGAGGGCTGTGTATGTAAGGCAGAACCATACAATTCATCAAACAATTGGTATCATTAAAAATGTAGAAGCTTTCGCAAATGGAATGGGAACAAATCATAGTAGTCACATCTCACAAGCACTATACTATTTGAAAATCCTTAGAAGATATTCGGTACGCTCTGCTGATAAGCGTGATTGAAGATTTGATTCTTGACAACTACTATACCTTGGTGAGAACCACCAATTTTTCTAAACATGCTTTCAGAACAAATGAAACTCAATAATACATAAATTCGAAGAGAAAGGACTCATGGAATGATAATTCGAGGATCATACAACTTTTAGTGTCAAATATATTTCCCAAATTTGTAAGAAGTATCTAATTTTGATATGGAAAATACAATTTACACAATTGAGAGCTAGAAACATCTGAGCATGGTAAAACAAATTATGAACCAGGGCAACATAGCTTACACCATCTTCTTGTCTGCTTGTTCAAATTCAAAACTCAGAAATTTAAACCTCTACAATTTAAATTTCTGCTTGGGAAATTTGCAAAACCAAATTCCCAACCTTTACCAGAACCCAAATTCCTATCTCTTCTATAAATTCAATTCAAGTGACCAATATTTCATGTTTATGCATATAACACATACAAGATGAAAAGACCAATTAGTCATGCATGAACACCTGACACAGAAAGGTTATGACCAATGACAGATTAAAAAGAAAAAGGGAAAGAAAATAAAGGCAGAAACAGAACACCTACAACCACAGCCTTCAAGTCATGAAAACAAAAACACAGAAAACTGTTTGTACAAAGCAAGAGAAAAATAGAGACAGCAATTGAAAGACCTTTTGAATTGGGGTATCAGCCCTATTTTCAGTAGTGCCATGGCCTTGGTTAATGTTGTCCTTGGAAGATCCTGCAGCTTCAGTTGCCATGTTCAGTGGGGGACCCACCAAACCAAAGAGAAAAAACAACTGACGTTTGAGCTGAACAATGGAAACAAATGTTTATTCTGCAAGAAAGATAGATGAAACCTTCCTAGGATCATGCAAGATGGAAATTGCCTGAAAAGAAGCGCAGAGAGAATAATATAGTAAGAGGGAGAGGAGAAGCACCATGGAGACAAGTTGTGGTGTAAGCTTGAAGCAGACATGTTTCATATTTTTCCCAATTTAATACAAAATACATTTCATACATGTATTATCATACACAAATTATAATCTTCCTCGTTCATCATCTTTTCATCTTTTTTTATTTTTAAGGTAAATGACCATGTTGATTAATGAGTAAATTCTTAACAATTTAGTTCCTAAAAATTAAAAACTTGAATACTTAAATAATGTATAAAAAGTATGATAATTATATCTTATGATATGATTTAATGTCAAATTAATTGGTAAATTTTATGAAATAAATTGTTTCCTTCAATAATTCATTAAGCACTATTCGTTTATATACAAGATTACAAGCTAAAGATATATAAGCAAAAGATATGACTAAAGATAAATCTAATAGAATGACTAAAGATAAATTCAATAGATATAACAACTATAAAACTGAAGATAAGCCTAATAGTTAAAAATATAATTAAAGATAAATCTAATAAATATAACAACTATATAAAATCATAATATATTATCATATCTTCTAACACACCCCCGCAGTCGAAGCGGGAGGTCGATGGACACTGAGACTGTCTTGGAAATCCTCAAATAACACCAAATGAAGTCCTTTGGTAAATATGTCTGTAATCTGATAACGAGACGGGACATGTAAAACTCGAATTTGACCACGAGCAACCTTTTCACGAACAAAATGTATATCCATCTCAATGTGTTTAGTGTGTTGATGTTGAACCGGATTGCCCGCAAGATATATCACACTCACATTATCACAATAAACCAATGTAGCCTTCTGGATCGGACAATGAAGCTCCAAAAGCAGATTTCGCAACCAACATGACTCTGAAACTACATTGACAACCCCTTGGTATTCCGCCTCTGCACTAGATCTGGACGAAGTAGCCTGTCGTTTAGCTGACCAAGAGATCAAATTATCACCAAGAAATACACAATGCCCAGAAGTAGACCGTCTCGTATCCGGGCATCCACCCCAATCAGCATCCGTATAAGAAACAAGAGTGGATGTAGATGATGGATAAAGATGAAGACCATGGTCTATAGTACCCTAAATGTAGTGCAATATGCACTTGAGAGCGTGTATGTGCTCATCCTTTGGGTCATGCATGAATAAGCACACATGTTGCACTGCATATGTAATGTCAGGTCTGGTAAAAGTAAGGTATTGTAGAGTCCCGGCAAGGCTCCTGTATAGAGTCGGATCCTCAAATGGAGTGCTTGATGTATCACTAAGCTTTGGTTTAGTATCAACAGGGGTAGGTGATGACTTACAAGAAGATATGCCAGCACGATCAATAATCTCCATGGCATATTTCTTTTGAGATAAAAACAAACCACCTGCATGATGAGTTACAACAATGCCCAAAAAATAGCTCAACTATCCCAAGTCCTTCTTAGCAAATTCTGAGCTAAGAAGGGTAATAATGAACTTACGAAGCTCATCAGAGGAAGCAGTCAAAATAATGCCATCCACATATAACAAAATATAAACCATAGAAGTACCTTGTTGATAAATGAAAAGAGAATGATCCGAAGTGCTATGAGAGAACCCGAGTGTATGAACAAAATCAGCAAATCTCTTATACCAAGCCCACGATGCCTGTTTAAGCCCGTATAAAGACTTCTTTAACAGACAAACATGATTAGGTTTTCGCGGGTCCCTAAAACCCATAGGCTGATGCATGTAGACAGTCTCATTAAGTTCACCATGTAAGAAAACATTTTTGACATCAAGTTGATGAATGGGCCATGCCTTAGACAAAGCCAGACTCAGAACTGTGCGAATAGTTGCTGGTTTGACCATCGGACTAAATATGTCACTATAATCTACGTCAACCTGTTGAGTTTTGCCATCGCCTACAAGACGGGCTTTATGTCTCTCAAAAGAACCATCAGATTTTTCTTTATGGGCAAAAATCCATAATGACCGAATTACATTAACATCAGGTGGACGGGGCACCAACTCCCACGTCTTATTTTTAATAAGAGCATCAAATTCATCATCCATAGCCTTTTTCCAATTTGGGTCCTGAAGGGCCGACACGGGGTTACGTGGCAGATGGGATTTAGCAACAGTGGTATGAAGATTAAAGATCTTCTTTGGCTTAACTATCCCATGTTGGTTGTGTGTAACAGCCCGAGGAGGTGGGCTGGGACGTGAAGAAGGGGCTGGACTAGGAGGAAGGGAAGCAGTCGCTGGACAATTTGTACAATTAACAATATTCTTCTTTGGCTGAATGGTTGGGCTAGTTGCAATATTAGGGGAGTTGGGACCAAATGGAAATAGACCAGGAGTTTGAGCATTAGGAGTAGTGGATTAAGACACTAAATGGTGGACCACGTATGGGTTTGGGCCATCATCTAAGAAATCATAAGTATGGATATGAGGAGTATGTAATTTAGCAAATGGAAATTGTGTCTCATCGAAAATGACATGACGACTTATAATTATTTTCCCACAAGATAAGTCATAGCATTTATAACCACGGTGATTCGAAGGATATCCCAAAAAAAACACATGGAGTAGAGCAGGGTTGAAATTTATTTATGGTAGTGGAAGGAAATAGAGGATAACATAAACACCCAAAAACCCAAAGATGAGAATAGGTCGGATCCTTATGATAAAGAACCCTAAGAGGAGATTTATAGTTTAATAACTTATGAGGAAGAATATTGAAAAGGTAAGTTACCATTTGCAAGGCATGATGCCAAAAGGAAGGAGGTAATGACACGTGGGCAAGTGAAGTATGAACAATATTGTTAATTGTATGAATTGTCCTTTCGGCTTTCCCATTTTGAGGAGAAGTATGAGGACAAGACAATCGAAAAGAAATGCCATTCACTTTACAAAAATCCCAAAAAGGCTTATTATCAAACTCTTTACCATTATCACATTGTATATTCTTTACTTCTCGTTCGGATGAAAGTTCTAAAATTTATGAATGTGGAATAAGCATTTGATTTGTTTGACAAAGGAAAAGTCCACAAAAATTTAGAATAATCATCTAACAACAAGATATAATATCGGTGCCCTGAGGAACTCAAAACAGGTGATGTCCAAAGATCAATGTGAACAATATCAAATGGCATAAGAGTATGAGAATGTGATAAAACAAAAGGTAACTTAATATGTTTTCCAAGAGAACATGAATGACAAATACAAGAATCTCTAATTTGATTACATTCAATAAATTTATTCTTCCTAAGAGAATGCAAGATAGATACTCCCGGGTGTCCCAACCGCTCATGCCAAAGAGAAGGAGCTAAGGCAACAAAAGTAGAGGAAGAAGTGGCTGGAGTGGAGGACTCGGTGATAGGATAAAGCGCGCCCCGACTCTCACACCTTATTAGAGGCATCTCTGTCTGAAAATCCTTCATAGAAAACCCAAAGGGATCAAATTCAACAGTCACAAAGTTATCAATGGTAAATTTTCTAACCGACACTAAGTTTTTGATTAGTTTAGGAGCATGAAGGACATTTTTCAAGGCTAAAGGATGATGTGGGGAAGGCAAGTTAGTTTGACCATAACCACGAATAGGAATTGATTGACCATTACCAACAGTGATACCACGATGATTGCTCATATTAAAATAAGACGTGAGATTACCTGAGGTGGATGTCATATGAGAGGTGGCACCGGTGTCCATATACCAATTCGGATCCGGAGAAGTAATATCGAGGGTGTGCATTGCAGCCTCGATGTTTGTTGGAGTAGGAGTTGTGATTGTGTATGCCTGTTGAGGTCTAGACCCAAGAATACCAGGTTGTTGGTGCGGAGGTTGTTGATAATTGGGTCTTGCCCATGGAGCAGCTGAGTACGGACAAGAAGGAATGGCCCACTGCATCCATGGCCAAGGCCATTGCTGACTTGCAGGCCAGGGGTTGTTCTGGGGCTACTGTTGTCCACCCCCGCGATTGTTGCCACCGCCACCTATACCCCCGCCATCAAAGCCTCCCTTGCCAGCGCCTGAGTTATCACGACCACCAGTGTTGTTGCGATTCTTTCTAGAATTGCCACGGTTTGGATACCGTTTTCCACCATTATTTGTGCAGCGTGCTGATGAATGATCAGACATCTCTTGAGATTCATCCGAGTCACGAACCACCATGGCGGAGGAAGAGGTCTGAGCCGCCTTCTTGATGTCGGATTCTTCAAGAACAAGCATCAACCGTGCTTGATAAAATTGAGGCAAGGGATCACTTTGACGGATGAGTGTGGTCACTCCCTTGTAGGGTTCAGTGAGACTAGACACCAATTGCAGAACCAACCTACTGTTATCGATTGGAAAGCCGACGTTCTTGAGTTGATCCGACAATGACTTAAGATGTTGACAGTAAGCAGAGACACTTGAAAAGGCCTCCATGGTTGTGTGGGTGAAATCATACTCAAGTGTAACGACACAAGAGTGTTTGTTATCTTGGAATATATCATGTAACCTATTCCAAGCCTCCATTGCCGTGGTGCCGGTTCAAGAATAGTATGTAAAAGATCATGAGAAATGGTGGCATAAATCCATTGTAGAAAAGTGACGTCTAGTGTCAACCAGAGTTTTGTTTCCTCCTCCATTGGTGGTGCCTTCTGCTTGCCATCCTGCAGAGAAATTATATGATCAATTACCCTATGGGTTCGTGCGTGAATTTTAAAAAGTTCAGCCCATGTCGCGTATTGGACATTTTCCATCTCAAGAATGATTGGGACATGATTCTTGATGTTGGATATAGAGCAGAATGAAAGGTAGATTTTGAGTCAGGCATAGTGATGGAGAAGAAGGGGAGAAGAAGAAGAAAGGGGCTGAACGGCGCTAGGGCCTGTGTGCGGAAGGCTGAGGAAGGTTCAAAAATCTTTTCCTAAGCAATCTGATACCATGAAAGGAATTTTTTCCTTCAATGATTCATTAAACACCATTCGCTTATATACAAGATTACAAGCAAAAGATATATAGGATAAAGATATGACTAAAGATAAATCTAATAGAATGGTTAAAGATAAATCTAATAGATATAACAACTATATAAAATCAGAATATATTATCATATCTTCTAATATTTTATAATTTTTTATCATTAAATATCACATCTTAATTGTTATATTTTTTACACATTTATCATTTAGTTATTAAATTAAAAAAATTGTCTTTCAAACATTAAATTATTGATAATTTATATATTTGGAGACTAAAATAATTATTTATTTTTTATTTGTCTCTTTCTTTTTTGTCACGTTACTTATTACATTTATTATTTTTTTATTTTTATCTTTTTTTTTTCTTTTCATCCTATATAATGAATCTATCCTATATTAAGGTATACGTTTATCATCAGTCATTATCAAAAATATCTGTTGGCAGGCTAAAACATTATTCTCATTGTTTCCGATATTTGGAGTTCGAAGTCATGCAAGTAGGTAATAATATGATATTTTGTTAGAACAAATAGGTAATAGATTAATACTAATTAGAGTGTACTCGCTTATTATGTAATTATTAATTAACATTAAATATTTATTAAATTTAACAAACAAGCCTACCTCAACAAAAAAATTTCATTTGTTGGTCACTGTCTCTTTTATTTTGTCTTTATTTATATTTATCCAACTATGCTCCAATGATACGCTAACCTCCCAACCTTCTTTTAAAAAAATGGAGACTAATGACAATGGCATGATAAAGATTTTTTTATCATTCAGAAAAATGGCATGATATAGATTTGTATATATCTGAAGAGTTACTAAAACATTTTTTATTCTCTTTTTCAAGATATGTTTTATTATTATGGGAATTATGTGTAAGTTTTTTTAAATAACCTTCATCCATATTTTGTATAATAAACCTCGCATATAATTTATCCAATAATTTAAGAGTGGTGTTAAGAAAATTGATACTAATAATTGTGTGCCACGAAATTTAAATTATTAATTTCTATAGGCTGTATTTAGATTTTAAAAGTGAATTTTTGGTGTGTTTTTTTCCCTTACTTTAACAACCGTAGGAAATCAAATTCTAATAATAATAATTAATGTCCTTGAGAGGTTTTAAATTATCATATCTTCGACATTCTCGTTTTTAATAAGTGTGTTTCGAGTGCAAAGTGGAAAATCTAAAGTCAATGTGTTCATTGTGCTCTGTATTATCTGTGGACGAAGACAGACATTCATCTATCCTTTAAGATTTTTACATAAAAATTAGAAATGCTTTAATCTCATTTTTTTATGCTCTTATTTTTTTTTCTTTCATTTTTTTAAAATTATTCTTGTAACCTAAGTTACTTATCATTTTAATATATACATTTAAATTAATTAAACACGTTTTCTTATAATTTCAATTTTTTTTATAAAAAACTTACTTATATTTTCAATTTTTTTAGTTTTAATTATACTTGTAGAATACACGAAATATTTATTAAATACATATCGAAATTAATTTCATTTCTTATAACTTTAGTATTATACTATTTTTATTAAAAAAACACTTTTATTTCATTATCTGATAGGTATTATCTCGGCAATTCAATTTAGAACATGTAAAAGTTAGCATGTGTTTCATAAATAAACAAAATGTAAAAACTTATATATTTGCCCACAGATTTTGTCCCCCAGATTTTGCGTGAGTCTACATCAAATATGCCATGAATATACGCATTTAATAACTTTTTCACCCTTTTATGGTCAACCATAAAAGTTATTTTTTATAAAATTTAGGGATAAAATTAAACTTTGATGTTTATTTTATTTTTTGTGTGTAGGGATAAACTGAACTCTCATGTCATTTTTTTTTTAGAAAACTCTCGTGTCATTTTGTGAACATAAATATTGAGATTTTTTTCCCCCAAAAGAATCCTCTTAGTACATGAAAGGCTAACTTTCTAATACGGTTAGAAAATGTTTCTAACATATATTTTCTACCCACGTTATCTTTTTTTTTTTAATTGTAATTTTAGTTTCTTAGTTTCTCAAATTTATAATTTTAGTCACTTAAATTTTAATTATAACAATTGATCCCTCTAGTCTTATGAATCGATGATTTTGATTCTCTTAATAAATTATTAACAAATAATTCTAATTAATTAAATTATTAAGTTAATTATAAATTAATCAAAAATTAATAATTATTAAGAATTCAAATAAAAAAATTATTAATTCTAATTTTTCATAACACTCTATTTTTTTTTTCAACAAACACCTCTTTTATCTCTATTTAATTTTTGCATGCACTCTATCAACAATAACATCATATTAGGATTAATAGTCTTTTATTAAAAAAAATTTAATGATTAATAATATTTATTTAATTTTTAATATTTCTAATAATCACATTTATTAGTAAATAATCTATGATTAAAATCATAAAATTATAAAACTAAAAGAATTAAATGTTACAATTAAAAAAGGATGAAAATCATAAATTTAAAAAATTAAGATATCTAAATTACAATTAAAATTTTTTTTTGGACGTAACTCAATATCACTTCACATGTTTGATTAACTTCAATCTCCCGCTCAAATCAACACGAAGTAAACATTTATTAGAATCTATCATGTTTGGGCAAGTGGTAAAAGCTGAAGTAATGTGCCTGAAAGGCTGAAATCACAAATTTTAACCTAAGGGCGATTATTGTGCACAATAAAAAAATATTTATTATTATTTTCCTTTATAAAAATATACTTCATGTATTTTAAAATAATTTTCACTTAAGATGTTGCCAAAAAAAAAATGTCATTAAGTTTCCAAACCAAACCTCAGTGCTGGAAAGCTAAACATAACTAAACTCTATTACCAAAAGCCAAAAAAAAATGACTAATTACTTTTTCGCTCTATTGGTGTTTTCTCTTATTTTACTTGTTAAAAACATTAAGAGATGATGATTAAATTAAAAAGATCATCAATATTTTTAATTTTATATAAACAATTAATTTTTTAAAATAACAATTATTTTAAATACAAGTATATCTTTAAACAAAACGATTAAATAAATACTTTTTAACTAATGGTGACGAAACACTAATTAACAAGACCAAAATTTTATAGAAAAATAAATTAAGAATTCAAAAATAAATAAATAAAGTATTAAATCAGAATAAAAACTTTCAAGATTTTAATATATGAAATACTTGATAGTAAAAACTTTCAAGATTCTTTTATCATAATAAAACCAAAGCAGTTGAGGGCATTATGGGTTTGCTAATGGGTTCAATCATGCAATTAAGCAATAAACACCTCATTTATTAAATTAGTCCAATGGTCAATTTTTCATTATCAGCCGTTTGAGTTTGGAATAAAGATCCTTGAAGAGCATATTGCATCGGGTGTAGTGGTCCTTTATTTTCTCCCTTTCTTTAATCCTATAAACTACTCCAGTGTACAGGGTGTCCTTGCATTTCTCCCCAATAATATAGTTTGCCAAATTTCATATTACATTTACTGCATACGGTGTTAATCAATCATGAAGTAATTAGGTGCTGTATATATGACTGGTTTTTTGTTGTTTTTGGGCTATATATGACTGAATTACTTCCTCTAACTCGGTATTATATTTTAACGCATCGTATGATATTAAGTTGCATTAATAAAACCAGTTTAATAAGTAACAGTTTAAAGATCACGGTACACAAAAATAAAGGTTTAAAGATCAAAATTTCATCATAGAAATATATTTGGAATTTCTTATACAGATTCAACTATATATGTGTGTAAAGGCGATCGATTTAACATTGATACTGAATTTTATACTAGAAATTACATAGCATATATGTGCAATTAGCATCAATTAGTGTGTGCGCCCGCTGAGCCAAATAATCTGATACTAATAGGACCACAATAAATATAGAATCATTTGTGTTTGAAGAAACCAAACAATGTTGTGCTTTAAAACAGACTTAAAACATTTCCAATTGATCAGTCGATACTTAATTACGGTAATCTTCTTAAAGTTAGAATAATTCTATTTTCTTAAAAGTAAATCTCTTAAAGAATCTTTAAGCCGCATCTTTTAAAAAAAAAGTCATTATTAAAACAAAAATTGTTAATGTATCTTAAAGCAAAAGTTAAAGGATAAAAGAATCATTTATTATGATATAGAATAATTATTAAAATTTCAAAATAGTAAATGTTTATGTTTTTTATTTATCATCTTCCATGCCGCAACACAATAAAACTCTTAACAATATTTTTTTAGTGGACTTAAATTTGTTAAGATTTTGTAATTTTTTTTAATAGAGAAAATGTGACTAAAAAAAGATCTTTTATCAATTGATAAAAATTAATCATTAATAAAAGGAGTAAATACTTTAGGTAAAGTAGAAAAGAAAAAAAGACCCATCAAATATTTTTAGAGAAGTAAAATGAAATTTAAATATAATTAAATTTTAAATTAAAGATTAATCTCATAATCAATTTAAAGAATAAAAAATTTATACGAATATGAATATTTCATAATCTAAGTCTGGGAGTTAAAAAAAAATCTTAATTGCAATAATTATAAATAATTTGACAATTAAATCAATTTGGATACAAATCAAAAATATTTTAAAGAATTAGTTTACTTGAAAATATAAAACTTTTTGGGTAAAGAAGTCACAAAAAGTTGTGAAAATAGGGCCAAATAAGGGAGTTGTATATGTGTGATATGATGCCACGTAAACCTAGGATAGAAGGATTCCCCACATCACATTACACAAGATCCCACTGCGCTTCCCAAAGTGTGAGTGCCACTTTTGTGTCCTACCTTATATGTTCCCCACCCTAGGTCCCCTCTTCACCACACTTCACAACCCCACAAGGTTCCTTAAAATCCTTCTTCATATTCTTACCCCCCTCAAAATCCTTATTTCAATCATCTCCTTCAGATATAGCAATGACTTTTCAGAAGCAGCAAAAAGTTCCTTGATTCATTACCAGGTTCAAGCTCTCATTTTCCTGAGATGAACTTATCTCCTCTCACAAACGAAGGGATTCACTCCACCCAACATGAGTGGTGGGGGCTGCTACAAACCGACACCAAACAAGAAGGTTCCAACAACACTCTTGCCATGCCTCAAAACCTCAACCAATCAGAATCACCCTTTCTTCAAGGTTTACACTTTCTCTTCCCTTCTCTCACAACCTAGTTTCTCATCAAACACTCTTTCACTTTCTTAAACTCCATATCTCTAGCTCAGTTGGTTGAGATTGGTGAGTTATTAAAAAGAAAAAAACCCTCTCTTCTCACACTTAGTTCTTCCTTAAACAAGAACACTTTCCATGGATTCTAAGAGCTCCAAACTCCACGGGCTGAGCGGCTCCATAGCTCAACGCGTTTTCTTCCGCGCGTTATTCCTCGCCTCCGCTGTTTCCCTCGTTGCCCTGATTCGCTTCCTCCCCGCCGTCGATTTGGAATCTTTGACTCCCAAGACCAACGTTGACTGCGTCATCGACGACTCAGATTCGCTCTCCGAAAACACCACCTTAACCGCCGGCTCCTACTTGTTCCAGAGCCGCATCCTCAACACCTTCTGGGGCTCCTTCGACTCCATGAACTGCAAAAACGACACGAGTTTAGCTTCCACCATCATCACCATTCTAAAGGGTAAACGACTCTTGAACTTCGGAGCTAAAAGCCTCTGCGTTGGAGAAGGGTCTAATGTAATTGTCTCCGCAATGCAAAGGTTGGGATTCTCCAGTGTTATTGGTCTCCACAAGCACCCTTTTTTCTCCCTCAACAAAAAGAAAATCGCGTGCCGCTTTGAGTACGATGATTCCACATTCGACTTCGTGTTCTCCAAGGATGTTGTTGACAAGGTTTCTGTTCCTGCGTTGCTGGTTCTTGAGGTCGAGCGTATTCTCAAGCCTGGTGGAATCGGTGCCTTGCTTGTTGGCTCTTCTTCTTCTTCTTCTTCCTCAGTGTCTTCATTGTTGAGATCTTCCAACGTGGTGCATGTTGGTCATGTCAATGAGCTTAGCCTTGTGGTTTTCAAGAAAAGATCTATTTTTTATAACCATGTGCTTCCAGAAGATTGTGCAAGTGTTCAATTCACCAAGCCTTTGGTGAAACTAATGGAGCCTCTTGTGGAGGAAAGAGTAAGAAAAGATGTCAAGTATGAGAAAAAAAGTGTCTCCTATTTGCCTAAGTTTGTGGATGTTTCTAATAAGAAGAGGTTGGTGTATATTGATATTGGGGTGAAAGAGTTGGTGAATGCAAATGTTAACGTTAACGTTACTGATTGGTTCCCACCATCTTATCCCATTGATCAGAAGGCTTTCAGTGTTTATTTTGTTCATTACAACGCTTCTGTGTTGTTGTCCTATGTGAAACGGCCTCGTGTCACGTTTATTTATCATCCGGGTTTGGCTGGGAATATTGCACACAAGAGTGGTGTGGATGGAGAAATGGAACCTTTTTTGGGTGAGGAAGAGTTTGATTTCCTAGTGTGGTTCATGGAAACTGTGCAGCATGCTGATTTTGTGGTTCTGAAGATGAATGCTGGGGAAGCTGAAATAAAATTCCTATCGGATATATTTGAGAATGGAGCTATATGCTCTGTTGATGAGTTGTTTCTTAGTTGCTCGGAGAGTGGAAATGGTGAAAGCGAAACTATGAGCAGCAGGGAACGATGCATGGATATTTACAAAGGTCTCAGAAGCAATGGTGTGTATGTTCATCAATGGTGGAAAGCAAAATTGCATCAAGGGGCTTAAGTGTCATATGTACAGTGAGTGTTGCTTGAGAAATTATATCTGTTTTGTGTGTTTGATGTCTTGCTGTCTTGAATTACAGAACAACTATCTAGTGGTATTGTTTTTGTTGTCTATCAAGGAAAGAGGATGCTAATGCTAATGCTAATGCTAATGTTAATGTTAATGCTAAGGCTATGAACATCCGCATGCTTTATAAATTAATAAGCTCCCTTTGTCATTCTCCTCTGCAAATAAAATCAGTGTGCTCATTGGTTTTTCTTTTCTTTTTCTTTCTTTATAATGTTTTGGGGGTTTAATAATAAGTTAAAATTGTCTGGACCAAAAACTATAACCAAGAATTTGGAGATGAATGAACCAATTTTAATGATGGAACCTGAACCATTGTCATACTTGATCCATCAGACATTGTGAACATCCTGGGTATCGGTATTTAATGATGGAACTTGAACCAATTTTAATTTGTAATTCTTTTGTTTTATTTGGCTTTTAGTGTCTACCTTATCGGTATCGGTATTTAACAAAATAATGTTATATTATATCCTCTTCCAGATTCGCTTTAATATTTTATAAAGAAAAAATAGTGCATAAAAATAGATATATTTAATGTATTAAAAACATAAGAAATAGTATTATTTTCTATTTAACAAATAAGATCAGTAAGAAAAAGTTACAGCAAGATTTAAAATGATTAATCTAACATGTGATGTGCATATGCTTATGGTCTAGTCGTACATGGTGGAGTAATTTTTATTTGAGAACCGTGGATCCTCTGCGTGCTTTGAAGATCAATTATTGGACAGAGGGCAACGCATGCGAAGTAGTAATTTAAGAAATGCTTAACCAATTGTTAACGAAACATGTGCAGGCTTACCCTCATATATCCTTTAAAGAACTTAAAAAATTGGTGTGCAAACGTGTTATCCAACAATACTTTGCATAAAATGTATGTGAGGTGGGTGGTGGGTTTCTGAAGATAAAAGCTACTTACTATTCAATAATCATTTCCCTAACCAAGGGTATTGACATAAAATGGTTCATAAAACCTTTATCCGAAACTAAAAAAACCCCACCAGAAAGAAAGAAAGTGGTTGAGAAAGTTAAATAAAGTTTCCAATATTATGTCAACCTAAATGCATTCACGTAGTCACAAATCTGAACCGTTAAATGAAGATAGGATGGTTCATATTTTAGTTTTTATTTTAAGTTTGACCTATGAGTTAAAATATGATCCGTCTGATCATCATCAGACCGTCACCATTAGCTGACTGTGAAACTGTGAATGCATCAAAATTTTGCCTGCAGGGACCGAAACTGAAATGAACCACCACCCTTCAATTATTGGCCAAATGGTAAATTGCACAAATGCAGTATTCAAAATACAGCAACTCACTTGATAAGATTAAATTGACACTAATTGATAAATTTAGGAATTGTGAACTATAAGAAATTTTCTGCAACTGGCCTAAAGTTGGATTGAGTTACGTGCAATTTACTGATTTAGACCAAAAAAAAAGATGTCATCTGAAGAGAAGGTGACAAGTGAGAAACATATAAATATGATTCAGAAGGGAAAGCCACTTAAAAATTAGAAGTAAAACCAAACAAGCATGGCGGAGGCATTGGCTTATACAATAATACAAGTCAGGTGCAATGCCAGCCTGCTGTACATGTCAAACATAATGTCATACATAAATTCCAATTTCTATTTTTTGGGATTATTGGAAAAACCTGATAAAGTAAGTGAATAGTATTAGCTATAACAGTTGGATTGTACAGGAAGCTTGTGTCACTAACAATGTATCTTCACTCCTCAAGCTCGGGTCCAACTTTGATCTCCAAAAGCCTCTCGACTGGTTGTCTGCAGATTGGACATCTATTTGTCTGGAACCTCAAAACCTTCGCACAACCGCTACACATACACTACAAGAAGGAAACAAATCCAGCCAAAGTATATCAACAATTTAATGTTGAGAAAAAATAATAATCAGTTTGCTAAGACTAATTACGGATTAGTGACAGAGTAACTTGAGTGTTAAACATGTTTGGTATGTTTGGTATAAACTATTTTTGAGGAAATAATCACTTATTTTTTGGAAGCTCTTTCATGAAGTTGACTAAAATAAGTGATTGTTCCTCAACAAATTAAGTGGAAGCAAACACACATGAAATAAAAAATAAAAAATAAATAATGACAACAAATTCTGATTGTTGATGAAATTCTGATTTAACACTCTTTCTGGTAAACTAATACTCATAGTATTAATGACTACCATCAGAGCATCATTCAGTCAACCAATTAAAAGAAATTAATGTAAGAAAAAAAGGAAACCAGTAATTAAATACCATGTGGCGACATGGAAGGACAGTTGTGTCCCGAGGCTCTGACAAGCATATAACACACTCTTTTCCCGGGTCATTCCCATCCACATCACTCTCCACTGAATTTCCAATACCATATATCTCCTGAAGTTCATACCTCATTCCATTTACCCATAAGATCTGCTTAACAACCTTCACCTGGAACTCTCCTTTCTCCTTCTCAAACACTGCTTGAGTTATCTGAGAGTTTGAGCTACCGGATGCAGGAGTTTCATTTGATTTTGATTCATCATGGTCGCCGGAGGATGCGTCTGCTTTAATTGCAACAGGATAGACATCCATGTCCCCTGCTTTCAATAACTCAGACTCCTCAAATGTTGAAAAATCAATACCGGTTCCAGCTGGCTGTTTAAACTTCTGGCCAAGACCTTGCTGGAAATTTACAGTCACAGGTGGAAGAACATTTTCCTTCATTGGGGTTAGGGTGCAACCTTCCCCTTCTTTTGCAAAGAAAAGTATGGTGATGCTGTTATGGAGATAAAAGGAAACAAAAACCTTTAGATCAAACAATTTAAAGAACCATCTTACAAAATATTCATATTCATAGTTTTTAACATCCACACACACACACTATTGCCGATCAAAAAAAAAAAAAAATCCATACACACACAAATGGCAACTTAACCTTTAATATTGAATGCATAATTAAACATTTAAACTGGAAGTGCATTAAGTCAACTCAAGGTAGTTGAAGGTGAGAGGCATACTTTAGGTGCTAGTGGGTTTTAATGCCTTGAGACAAGAAACACCAAAAAGCACAAGTCTGACCAAAGAAAGGCATTGGCTTTTCATGTGAATACTAGAAAAAGAAAAAAGAAAAATATTTGACTATACTGAGTCAACCACATCTCGTGTATTGGCACCACTTACATAATGATCCTTAATATAGGAACTAGGAAAGTAACAAGTACTTATAATACTGAGTACTGTAGTTTATTTCCTTCAAATGTGCTAAAATTTGCATTTTGTCATTTTGTTATGCAGCTTTGGCAAAAATTGAAATTGGTCAAGTAAAACATGCATTGAACCAACCATTCAAACCCTTGGCATTGGCAGTGAAAAAGTAGGAATTGTATCCATGTATCTTGCTATAGAAATAATTTTCATTTCTTTTAATTGCTACTAACTTGACCATGATGTAGGCAGAAATAGCAACAAATTCCAGTTTCAACTATTCTATTTCCCAATATGGCATCTAAAAATAATATTAGGAGCATATAAGGTTGGTTATCTTTTAATCAGAGTAGATAATAATAATATAGATTAATTCTACTTAAAAGACGTTGACTTTCCTACATGAGAAGGTCAAGCACATAAGGAGAATAACTAGTGATGATGCAGAAAATGGCTTTGGATAATATATGTGAACATGTGAAGTTCTTCAAAGTTATATGTCATTTTGCTAGTAATTTAACCGCCCCCCACAAACACACAATAAAATAAATACATAAATAAAGGGACCACAAGGTCCAACAATTTAATTGAAATAGCAACCTCAGAGTGTCCTATCACTACACATATAACCAACAAAAAAACCCGAAACAGTCAAACTACTACAAAGTTATCACTTTCTCCTCTAATATGGCCTCCTTCCATTCTTAGCCAATCAATTACTGTAAATAAAACTACAGTTAAACTGACACAAATAAAAGTCACTCCAAGAATGGTGATTTGACAGTAATAACAGCTATTAGCACAAGTATATCAGGAAACTAAATGATCTATAAGCGATTGTTCAGGCACAAATAACCTCATCTTTCAAACCGACTAATGTGTACTGAGCTAACCAGTAACGACCTCATTTGCCATTAAAGTGCACTGATCAACTTCACTTTCAATCTCTAAAAGGTAACAAAACCCCATGCAAAATAGAATAAGCAATTTCTTCACCTCCCTAAAAAAGGAATATTCAATAAAAACAACACTCTTGAAAACCTCAATAGATATTCCCAACCAAATAGATGCAAACTTAGTGTGTGATCAGATCAAAATCTAGAACATGTCAAATGGGGAAAAAGTAGATAAATGTTTATAAGCAATCTTTAGCAGTAATTGACTTTGCTTCTCACTCAGGCTCTCCAGATTGTCAAATATTTTTGTATAATACTAATGGATAGGGCCTCATTGGTAAGTGCTACAAGATCTCACATTTGAACCCATTGTTGTGGACCCGAATCCATTAGTATGGGACATTTTCTTCTCTAAGTGAAATCCCCTAGTATATGAAAGAGTGAAAAAGTGTTTTCGTTGTGTGAAATAAGAAATTCAACCCTAGCAACACATAGATATGCCTATTCAGAAGTAAACAAAATGCACACAAAACAAAAACGATAGCTACTCTGGCACCAGTAAAGCCAAGGAGATATCTAAGCGATAAATGATCAACTCAAGGGGTCTAGGAGGGTGAGTGACCCTAACACTGTCTTCAATTCCCACATATAAAAAAGAAACTTATTTCACACATACACCTGCTTATACCTATACTTCTCATTTGCAAAATATTATTTACTTGCAGCTTTGCACACCCCTTTACTTATCAGAATCCAAATAAGCAAATTGAGCAAAGCAATTAAATCCTGCATGCACTCAAAAACAAGCTTAGTAACACTAACAGCACCCCATCAAGTAAAGCCAGCACAGGATCACAACAACAACATCTCCAAAACATTGCATCTGACAAATAATACCATTCACACCACAGAACACATTAATTTTTTTTTCTGACCATGAAATAGTTCCTGCCGAAAGCAGTAACTAATTAATTTTCGTCCAAGACCGCGAGTACACCTAAGGAAAACATAATTACCTTGTTACACCATCATTACAAAAAAGGAAAATACCTTCCCGAAACGGTGGCATCAAACGTAAACGACACGAGAAAACAGCCAGGATTCTCGTCATCAGGCTCAATCCTAAGCGTCTCCTTCTTGATGTTGACATCGTTCTTAATCGTAACCGCCTTCTGGTGCTCCACGTACGGCGCCGGTGCCGGCGGTGCCGCCGGCGGATACCTCACCCACATCGGGTCCACCGCCGGACGGTGGTGGTGGTCGTATGGCGCCGGCAACGGCGCCGGCATGGTGGTCGGCGGCGGGTAGTACCCGGGGTAGTTGTGATACGGCGTGGCGGCCGGAGGGTACACGAATCGGTTCGCCGTTACCTCCGGCGGCGACATCACCGGCGGAGGCGGCGGGTGAATCCGCCTCCCGCTGCCACCGCCTCCGCCGTGTCTCCAGCGGCTGTTGGAGCCGCTGCTTCCTATGTTACCCATGAAAAAAACCAAATTACCAAATTAACCCAGAAAAGGCTTTCTTCTATTTTTATCTGGGGTGTTGATCTTTTTCCGAAAAGATGAGAAAATTCGAAACTTGGAAGCTTTGGCTAGAAGAAAAGTGGGGTTGTTATTTTAGTTGCGGTGGTTCAAAGAGTGTTATGAGACAGTGACAGAGACAAACGGGAATGAAGGGGTAGATAATAGAATAGAGATTAGAGAATGCAATGAAAAAAATTAAAAATAAAATAGGAAATAGTATAAATATAATAATAGAGAATAGAAGGAGATTGAGAGAAAGAGAGAGTAATGGGATTGCGTAAAGCTCCACCCAGCAATTGGAACACTATTGATGAGAGATGGGATGTGAAGGTTCTGTTGCTAAAATGACCCACTTTATTTTTTTTTATGCTTTTGTTTGGTTTGTCATTTTTCCAATATAATAATATTAATGGAATATGGTGTAGGAGTTTTGAGGATTTTCTTCTAGATTTGGAAATTGATGATTATGTTGGCTTTAACAGAAATCATGTTCAAGATTCCAGAATGGCATTGCCATTTTCGACACGCTATTAATCTATTACTAGTAGTTTTAGGGCCTAACTAAATCATTGTATAGAATATGAAGGTTTTCTCAAATTTGAACTGAGTAGGTCCACAAAAAAATTCAAACAAGTTTATGTTTAGTTTTTCAAAAGAATATTGTTTATTTTCAAATTTTATTTGTGAAAATATGTTATATATAGTTCTTATTTCTAAATAAAGCATCAAAAGAAAATGATTTGTTTGTAAAAGACAAATACAATGTTGGATAATTTTTATAAGATATAATATGTTATTCGTCTTTTTAAAATATAGTTTTAATCTTTAAAAAAAGTGTTCTATTTTTGTCAATTTCATTTTAAAATACTCCATTTAAAGTCTTTAAAATAGTTCTAATTAACTTTTAATGAAAGTTATAAATAGTCAAAAGCTATATGTTGAGGATCGAAAGTAGAGTATCTTTAAATTAGAAGATTGAAAATAAGACAATTCTTTTTTAAAATATTAAAATTGAATTTGAAAAATTTTAGAAGACGAAAAACATATTTAATTTTCAATAAACAAGAAATTAAAAAGAGATTTAATTTTAGGGACTAAAAATGAATATTATTTTATTTACAATGACTAATTCTTTTATCTCATTGATAAATTGGATTGTTTTTTTATTATATTTATGGTATTTTATTTTTAAAAATACAAAAAGGAACTTTAATCTTTAGAATTGACAATTCTTGAATATTTTAATTTTTAGTATTAAAGATTTCTCGATGTTATCTCTATTGATTTTGATTTGATTTTTGTTTACTTTAATAGCATGAATTAGGTGTAGAATCATTTGACATTTTGAGGACTTCACGTGGAGATCAACTACGGCAAGGCAAACAAGTTCAATGGTGTAGAATCATTTGCTATCCTTCCGGGTCCAATCAACGAACCCAATGCTGACTTTGATACATTACGTAACGAAGAAAAAATAATAACAGAAGAGAATACATGTTTTATTTGGTGTCTGCTTTACCTATTTTGTCCCATGATATATATATATATATAAAGACAAAGAACTCAAGAGAATAACTGTGTCTTTATTTGAGATTTTCCTCGTTCAATAACACCCGGTTTGAAACAGAGTCAAGGTTTGTGATTACTTTGAGTACAGATTCCAAATCCGTTAGATGGAACACATTTTCCGGCACTACGTGTTTGTACTATGAGACAGTTAAGTGCGTCTGTTTTTTTTTTCCTAAGACATCCCATTCATAAAACAAAATAAAATTGACTAATTCAGAATTCGGAGATAAATTTGGAGGTAAGTTAAGCGTGTGTTTATTTAACTTTCAGACCAACGTGATATACGAGCAAGGTATAAGAAATAAGAAATTAAAATTATTTACAGTTGAGATTTAAATCTTGTATGAATCCCAAATACCACAGTAAAAAATTTATCTTTCACTCAATGGGCAATGGCCTTAGCAGAAAGTTAAAACCAATAATCTCTAAAATAAATATGCCGTAAGAAATCAAATGAAAACAATCCAAAATATTACATTAAGCTCGTTTATAATTCTTCTAAAAAACGGAAGTTTATAATTTAAGCTTTCTCTTGCTACTTTATATTATCGACTTTTATATATTAGCATGTATCCTAAAGATAGGCTGAAAATCTCATACTTCAGCACCAATTGGTATTGATAAGCTTCCAAGGGAGAAATTAAAAAAGGACAAAAAAATAGTTATGTAGAGCTATGAATACCTTGAAAATTGAACTTTGCTTAAATTAATTTGTCAAAATCAATCTTTTGAGAGAATTTTAAAAATTTTCAAATAATATTACTCAAAGTACGAATGAGTGTATTTGAATTGTTTTTGTTTTTGTTCAAAGCTATTTATTTTTAGATTTTATTAAAATATACTGACAATGTGAATATTTTTTATATGACATTCAATCATAAATTCTTATAGATAATGAAATTTTTATCTTTTACAATAATTATTTAAAAAAAATTATATTTAAATAGTTTTTAATAAATTAACATTATAAAAACATACTTTTATACTAATGATATATCAAAATTAAACTCATAAAAAAATCAAATATTAAAATGTGAAAAACCAAAACATGCACTTGAATTGTAAATGGGTAAGCGCAAATTAAACTTGTTTGATTAAAATATTGTGAATAAATTGATTATAATTTCGAATATAACACCAAACTCCCTTTATATTCACTTGATGATGTAGACAGCACTCTCTCCGCTTTTTCCTCCAAAACACATACATCGTGCACAAACGTCGTCACAAGTGAAAAATATTATTATAATTAAGGGCGTGGCGTAACATTCAAAATTTGAGATAATACTTTTATAAATTTACAAATCTCAATGAATGTCTTAGTAAATTATTCTAGCAACTTATAATAAATCATATACATACATATAAATTTGAGTTACATAAAAAGTTATACAGTAATTATTTTACCACCACACATAATGATAGTGCAGATTAAAAACAAAATATCGCTGTGTTTTACCAATTTGAATTATATTATACTTATTACTAGTTTGAATTATTGGTAAAAGATTATGTAAATCAGATTGTGGTGTCCTTTATTGTTCAATTTACATTACTTTTTGTTTGTTTATTATCAAAATGTGAGGAGGAGAAGGAATGGGGGCAGTGCCGTACACGTGTATTCCCACTACAAAGAAAAACATACATAGAGACAACTAACTTTGCTGCATAGCTAAGCACCAAATGTTAGAATAATTTTAGTGGTAGATTTTAAATTAGAATCTTAATTTTTGTTTGATGGATTCTATATTGTCACATATGATTGAAGATCTCTTGAGATTTTTTTTTTCATCTTTTGTAGTAGTAGATCTTATTTTAAAATTTTAGATTATTTTTTTAGATCCCACGTAAATCTTACTTTTAAATATTTTATTTAATTATTTATTAAATTTTACTTAATTTTAATGAAACATTAAAAAAAGAATTTATAAATATTAAGAAATAAGAAAATGAGTATCTATTTTTTTTTTCGACTGATATACTATGCATTTTTTTTACCATAACTATTGTATACAGAGTGACTACTTTCACCTTTCTTCTCTCCCAACATTCACTCTCAGCTTTAGTGTACCCTTCTTCTTCTTTCTCTTGCCTCTCCCCTTCCCTCTCCCCCTTCTTCCTTCTACCCCTCCCCCTCCCCCTCCCCATCCGTGACCCCCCTTTCTTACTCCCTCCCCTTCTGCGGCCTCCAAGTAAGTCCTTTTTTTTCTTTCTCTTCTGTTGGTTTTTTTTTTCGTTCTTCCATTTTTTTTTTCTTCTTCCTATGGATTGCAGTTGGTTAGTTTTTGTTTTTAAGTATTGCTTTTGTTTTTTTAAGCTTATGCAGAGATCTTCAAGGTTCTTGTACAATAACTCATTTTTCACCTTATAGATCTCTGCTACACCTTTATTGTAAGATCCACACAGGACCAGATCTTGAGTTCAAGATCCTTGCTCAAGATCTGACACTAAAATTGCTCTTGGGTTCTTGAAGATTGTCTTGTTCATATTATTTTATTTGATTAAAGGAAATGGTATAACGCATTTTCTAACATTTTTTATAAAGTATATATACTTTTTTATTAGTTAAAATTTATTTTAAATAATTAAATTTATGTGATTTTTATATTATATTTAAAGATTTTTTTTCTGATTTTATAATTTTTAATAAATTTTAATTAATTATAAAGAAAATATTTAAAGAGACTAATATTAATACTCATTTTTTTATTCATTTCCTTCAAAATATTGATTTTTGAAGTGATAGCAACACATTTATAATCAAGGAGGAAATCAAATTGATAGGGAACTTAATTATATAAAATACAATGTTTATCCACAAACAAAGCATATCATGAATTTGAATCCTGCATGCCCATATGAGTATCCTACACCCCTCATTTTAGTTTGAAAATATTAAACTATCCTTAACGAGTTAGTATCTCCTTCCTCAACCCTAACACCTCTCTTATTCAAAAACCATTCAATCTGCGACAGTAGCTCCTGCCATGGGTCCTCTCCCTCCCATGACAACTCATGTTCTTCCTATGACGACTTTGTTCACTCTTTGACAAATGCGAAGCATCATTACATTATCCAAATGACCTGCAACATACACAAGTGCCTAGATAGGCTTTGGGATGCTTTAGTTTTTAAAGAGAATGTAGCATTGCCATATGTCTCCTCCCCCTCCCCGCCCCCCCTCCCCCAAAATGGTTTTAAATTCTTAAGCTTGTATATATGATTTACTATTTATTTTCGATTGTAACATGTTCAGGTAGTTTGCGCAGGTTCAATTTTCCTGTATCTCCTTTAATTCTTTCATGAGACTTGTTCAAATTCAGAAAGGTAGTTTTTGTTTTGTAAAAAGCATAAAAAGTTTCTTAGATTCTATTCTAGCAAGTTGTGGCTAAGTTTCAATGAGTTGTGATCGAGTTCCTGGTCTTCATAGAATCTTTGATCTCCTACTCCAGTGTCGGGGGAGGTACTTACAAAAAGGACTCTAACGATCAAGTCAGTTGAGCCCAAGGTGTTCGTGTATTTGTGTATGGGGTGATAAAAAATGTATCTTGTTGTGTTTTCTTTGGGTCTATATGTACACGTTCAACCTTGAGAAGATTACATTGACTAATTGATTCTTTAGGCGTCGTGCGTGATCGTGGAGAACTAGTGGTCGTCACTAGTTGTTAACTCCTTGGCAAGTGTATCAATTTATCATAGTAATACTAAATAGTAAGATCGAGTATTGAGTTCACATGAATTTTGATTGTGCTCAAAGTTTGTATATACCGAATTCTAAGCAAAGGAATGACTAAAAACAAGTATATTCAAAGTAATAGTGCAAAAATGTAAAATTCAACAATAATAAAGGACGAGAAAAACAAACACTTAGGGTGTGAAAAATGGTACTTGGTGTAGATTTTTGTAGAATTGCTGGGTGCTTAACACACCAAAAGTACTTTTGATGTAATGTCAGATTTTTTAAGGCTATTATAACTATTACCTTCACCAACTAAACTATTCTAATCATGATCTTTGATGTGAAAGAGTTTAAATCACTTGATTTCACTCCTAATCCATTAGAAAACTAAATCAAGTAACTTGCTTTAAGAATAAAGATGTATAGATAAGGCTAAATAATACCATTCCATTCCTAAACATGGGTTACCTATAAGTTCCTTCCCTAGAGTAAAAACATTTTCAAATGATTAAAATCCTATAACATACATGTAAATGGGTGATCAAACTATAAACAAAGCAATAAATGTAGAAAGGACGCAATAATATTGAAATAACATTAAATTGATAGTAAAGATCATTACATCAAAGAGTTTTTGGTATTCAAGCCTCAACAATGGGTAAGTTAGCCTCTCATAGTCATTAGAAACTCAAAACAAGAGATGAAACAAAGGAAATGAAAGAAGAAGATCCCTCAAAGTGGATGTTTTGCTTCAGAATGTGTCTCCATTGTTGGCTCCCTTCAAAAAGCACAATGCCTCCTTTTTCCTTCAAAATGTGTTGCATTGTCATGCTTTTTGAAAAATCATTGTATGCTAAGCTTGCATGTGCGTCCTGAGCACACATGTATAGTATAGTTGATTGAAGTGACCATGCGCTAAGCCTCCAAACGTGCGCTTAGTGCCCATGTATGATATAGCCGACTGCCAGCTTGGTTTCTCGCACATTGTGCTGCTCCAATTCTTCAAACAACTTCTAGTCATTTGTTGATGTATCAAAACTCTACAAAATAGAACAAAACATTGTAAATTTACTAACTTTAGCATTCTTAAGATAAAAACTCAAAAGAATTTAAATTCTTATCTTTTTAAGTCAAAAGAAGCATTAAAAGAGAATAAATTAGATAATTGTTATGTAATTTAAGTGTACAAACTAAGTATGTATAACAATTATCACTAGTCGAGTAATTGTCGAGTTCATGGATTGTACGTACATCACCACTAGTCGAGTAACTGTCAAGTTCATGGGTTGTATGGTATGGATTTTACACAGCTTAACACAATTGAGTCTGCACGATCAAAACTATTCGAGCAACATACAAACTCGGTTTGACGAACATGTCAAAAACCTACATTGAAAGGTCTACCTAAATGAGTTATAATTCAAGTATCCAGTATTACGTTTCAAGGTGGCAATCATATAGTTGTTTGAAGAGTTATGAACATAGGAAATAGAAGAATTATGTAAATATAAACATTTTACACAAGTTTTTCCATTGAGAGAGAAAGGAAAAACATAGAGTATGATGTACTTTGCTGGTACACGATTTTGTCTCACTGTGTAGGTCAACTTGATGAACTTCCTCAGGTGCTATATAGAATCTTCATGGGTAGGGCCATTGAACGGGTTGTTCTCCAACATCTATATGAACCCATGTTTGAAGTCAAATGTGACTCCCTCAGGTAGATTAGGAAGTTGAATGGTATTGGCTTTCCCCAAAGTAGGAGTGAGGTAATCCATAAGGGTCTGAGTTGGATCAGTTGTCATTGCTTTTTCTTGATACAGAAACAGCGAGAAGAAAATTTGACATTACCAACTTATGTATAATTTTCATACGGAATAAAAATACAATTGCACAACAAATTTCAAAATAATTTTAAAAAATACATAAATGGTAGCTTGTTTGTTGTTTAATATTATTTAACATTTTAATACCAACCATATTCGTATGAAAATATTCACTTAAAGATCTCCGATGTAAATATAAGAAGCAATAAATACTGAGATGAGAATTACGTGGTTCGATCATATAGACCTACATCCACGGGCATAGTAACGAACACATTTCACCATGACAAAAATTTGAGTACATGACAATGTTGTTCCTTCAAGATCGACATTTGGACACAACCTGATGAATGATCTTTCAGTGTAAGCTGTTTTGGGAACTCATTTTGGCCTACTAAATTAAAAAAGGCAAGGCAATACATTGCACATGAATACATTTCACACCTAATAAATTAGTTAATCCGAACTTTGTCTTATCGACCCTTCTTACCTGTAAATTTAAATTGTATAATCTAATAAAATTAACTCTACTTACAACTCAAATTATAATATTATTCCTCAAATCATTAGTGAATAAGAGGTTTTTAATAAATAGGAAGTCTTTTTTAACGGTTTGTTAGTTTTATTAAATTATTTTCATGTACAAAATTACCAAGAAATTATCTTTACATTCAAGTATAAGTTTAAATTTAATAACAATACAAAATTTCAAGAAATGCTCAATTAGATTAAAGACCAATTCATTTTAACACATCACCAAAAAATTTCTAAAAAACCCACAAATAATATCTTACCAACATGACTTAAATTAGACATGACAACGAGGCGAGGACGGGTATTGCATCCCCAATCCCCAACCCCGACTCCCCAACACCCGTAGCCGTTCCCAATACCCGATAGATTAAAATTTGTTATCCCATCCTCGTACCCTCGAGTATCGGGTATCCTTGTCCCCGATTTAGACTTGTAAAAAAATTATATTGAAAATCTGATTTAAAAAAAATGATTATTACACATTTATTTTTTAACTATTTGTATTTACAGCGCATTTGTCTACAAAAATTATCAAGAAAAGAATCTTAAATTATGTAAAAATTATAAAAAAAAAATTAACAAGTAATTATTAAAATTTTAATAATTTCATCATCAGAACAGGTACGAGAATGGGTATGGGATAGGTAGTGACACCCCTATCCCCAATTAAAAAAGTTGGTTAATCCCTGAACCCGATCAACTTGGGTATTTCCTGTCAAGATCGGGACGAGTTTGGACGAATATCCACGAGTAAGGGTTCCATTGCCATGCCTAACTTAAATGAAGTTTCAGCATTATTGCCCATTACAAATTACATTATCAGCATTCTAATAAATGTATCCCAAAAATATAATTTCTACCATAATAATTACAAAAATCAACAACCCATCGACATGACTTGAATCTAAGTATTGGTAATTCAGCATTGTTATCAATAATTTTAACATAACATTCTGATGAAAGGTCTTAAACATTTCAATGTCAAACATTTTTAAGGAATATCCATTACTTTAGTCCAAGATCCTTCAAATAAAAGCTATATTCCTAGAAAATATATGACAAACTCATATAGATGTAAATTCACATTGGTTCAAACTTCTACATGTCTTTATCCACATAATGAGGAATTTTACTAAAAAGACACTATCATGAAATATCAATTATTTTAGTACAAGATCCTTCAAATAAAAGCTATATTCTTATAGAAAATATATGACAAACTCACATAGATGTCAATTCACATTTGGTTCAAACTTCTAGATGACTTTATCCACGTAATGAGGTCGGTGGAACAACACCTAGATCAACAATGTGAAACCTACTTCTAAATTTTCACTGTTCCTCAATGTACTGTTCTGTCACGACCCACCCTTGGACCATGATCGGCGCACATATTAAATAACATGTAAAAGAACATATAATATATCTAGACAAATACACACACACACACACACACACACACACACACGCGCGCGCGCGCGCACACACACACACACACACACACACATATATATATATATATATCATTCTAACAATTAAATAATATCAATGTCTCAAGAAGGAGAACACAACATAGCATGAGTCTTTACATCCAAAGAAATTTAAATAACCTTAAATAAATAAAATGCAACTTGCTTTTAGAAATCATTGTATACTCAAAAAAAAAAAAATTCAAAACTACTCATAAACTGATATTTAAGAATAATAACTTTATAATTAAACTTTCATACCATTATGTGCACATAGACCACATTATCTTTTCGTTATGGTGAACGGTAATTATATAACTACAACATTTAGCTCATAGCCTGCATTATCTCTACATTGCAGCGAACGAAAAATATAAATATACTATGAGTAATTGACTCAGGCTACATTATCTCTTCGTTGTTGCAAACGACAAATATAAATATATTATGAGTAATTGACTCATATGCTACATTATCTCTTCGTTGTAACAAACGATAAAATTAAATATACTATGAGAAATTGACTCATATGCTACATTATCTCTTCGTTGTAGCAAACAACAATTATAAATATACTATGAGAAATTGACTCAGTATCTCTTCGTTGTAGCAAACGGCAACTATGAAGCACCGACACTGACACGAACACCGGACACGGACACGTGAACACCCGTCAAACACATCAAACTCAACCCAGACACGGGCGTCGGTGTCGTGTCAAACACCAAACAAGGCAAGGGACTGGAGTGTCCGTGCTTCAAAGAATAACAATCACTCATGAACTCACAATAAATAGAATAAACAAATAATCCAACATTCATTCTTATATAATATATATATTTTGAAGTTTACTTGCTTCTCCTAAAAGAACTTTAAAAAAATGTCGTTAAGTAGATTAACTACTCACACAAAAGAACGCAATCAATGTCTTCCAATGCTGTTGGGAGGATCAACCACCGTATTTCCCACATGATCTTCTAAGCATTTAAAATAAGAGAACAAGAGATTAGGCAAAATCCCCAATACTTAGTTTCTAACCCTCTTCACACAACCCATAACTAAACAATGCTATAAATACTCATCTAACACAATGGGTTATAAATTTTTACCTTGAAGAGATCAAATAGAAAAAATTTTAAGGAAATGAGCAGCATTATTCTACATACCACCAAAGATCCCTAATACTTATAAATTTTTACATTGAAGAGATCCCTAAATTTTCCGTTCCCTTTTTTTTAAGTGAAACAGTGCGTTTCATGTTCTGAACTGACAAACGACATCCAATTTAAGGGGATATACTTAAAGATCATATAAAAGAACAACATAATTCTACATACCAAAAATTGACCTGACTGTTCAATATACTCTTTCCAATATACTAGTAGTCCATTGAGAAGACACAGTAACAAAGATCAATTCTTTAGAAACATGTGAACAGCGCCCAGTACTCATGACACAAGCACAAACACACAAACACAATATAAATTCATTGTTCATCTTCCTAGTAAAGCCACATAAAATTCTTGAATAAACCTCACACATACTTGAAATAACAAATATGATCAAACTAGTAACCAAGTCGCACTATTCTTGATACAAAAACAACGAGAAGAAAATTTGACATTACCAACTTACCAAATACCGTTGTTAGAAACAACCAATCCATAACCCTATAGAAGCAGATAACTTAGTCAAGAATGAAGTCAACCCCCCACAGCATCCACGGCCTCTACACATTCATTACTCGTAAAATCACTAGAAGTATATAACTTATCCACTTAGAAATCCAACAATTCAAAATCTAGTGAAAGATCAAACCAGTAACCTTAAAGTCGCCCTTATTCTTGATACAGAAATCCAACAATTCAAAATCTAGTGAAAGATCAAACCAGTAACCTTAAAGTCGTCCTATTCTTGATACAGAAACAGCGAGAGGAAAATTTGGCATTACCAACTTACCCAATACCGTTGTTAGAAACAACCAATCCAAAACCCCATAGATCCAGATAACTTAGTCAAGAATGAAAACAACCCCCCACAGCATCCACAGCCTCCACACATTCATTAGTCGTAAAAACACTGAGAAGTATAACTATCCACTTAGAAATCTCACAATTCAAAATCTAGTGAAAGATCACCGAAACATAAGAGGCCATGCTATAAAGAACCAGCTAACCCTCCCCCTCGTACATTTCCCAAAAGAAAAATCAAGTCTAACACTAACAGAACACTGCACTGTCAAAAACAAGTCCAAAACCAACAAAAAAGGATAGTCAGTCCACAATGAAAGGCATAATATTTTATTAATTCAATCCAGAAAATGAAAAATATAAACAAAGCCATACAAGACATTTAGGTTTATCTGCAGCCAGGTCTAGTTCACGTTTGCCAGAAAGGCATAATATTTTATTAATTCAATCTTCAATCAGCAACACCATGGAAATAAAACATCTGGAATCTAGAAAGGCATAACAATGATAGATGAACAGGGGTACAACAAGTAATAGATGAGGAACCCAGCAAACACACTAACAACAAGGTGCAAATAGGAAACAGAGCAAAGAGGGCAATTGCTAGGCCTGCGTACCTGCGAGACTATGTGTGAGGATGCTGAGTGGGCTTAAGGGATCATTTGCAGGGTTGTTGTCTTCGAGTAGGGGGCCACAATAACCAACAATTGGCATAGAATATTCCATTAGATATTTCCATTTTCTATTCTTATCTTTTCTAGTAACAGAATTGTAATAAACCTGCAGATCAATGAAAATACAATTACCTCTAGCTTCTCCTTCTTCTTCTTCATAGGAGGTTATGGTCCTCGAAACCAGAGTAGCTTGCCCCTAACATTTGGTGCTCTCGTCGCCATGCCTGATCCTCCCCCCAACCCCCTTGAAGTTGCCCTCCTCAAACTTACTAACCTCCATGCTTCCTTGGGTGAAACCGTTCAAAGCATGGCTCAGAAGTTTGATGCCCTCTTGCTGCGCTCTCCATCTTCCCCTTCGTCCTCATCCCCAAACCCGAGCACACCTTATTTTCCCTTTGTCCCTGCATCACAACACAAAATGAAACTCGACATTTCCAAGTTTGATGGCACTGACCCTTACGGGTGGGTGTTTAAAATCAATCAATATTTTCAATACCACGCGACTCCCGAGCACGATCGACTTACCATTGTTTCCTTCTATATGGATGGCCGTGCTCTTGCATGGTTCCAGTGGATGGCTAACAATGGCCAATTCACGTCGTGCCCTGCATTCGTCCAAGCCCTTCAGACTCGCTTTGCCCCTTCTCACTACGACGACCCCACAGGCTCCCTTTTCAAATTGCAGCAGACCGGCACGGTGGCCCAATATCTTTCGAACTTTGAGGATTTAGCTAACCGAATTGTTGGGCTTCCCCCTCAATTCCTCCTCAGCTGCTTCATATCAGGATTATCGCCCGATGTTCGCCGTGAAGTGCAGGCTCGCCTCTAAGAAGAGAAGCTTCTTGATGCGCGACCCTCCCTTCGCACTCGTGCTCCATCGGTTGTGCCTCTCTCGCTGCGTCCGACGGCCACCCCTGCCTTGCTTCCTCTTCCCACTTCACGCCCACCGCCACCACGTTTACCCGCCACATTGAAGAGACTCTCATCGGAGGAAATTAGCTCCCGCAGAGAACGGGGCCTCTGTTTTAATTGCGACGAGAAGTACCATAGAGGCCACCGTTGTACCTCTAGGGTTTTCTTCTTGGTCGCGGAGGAAGATGAAGTTGTTGACTCTCATATAGGGGAAATTGACCCGAGCCCCGACCCACCCGAGATCCACGACCCGGGCCCGACCCAAATTAGTTTTAATTCCCTTGCGGGCCAGCTCGCCCTGGAAACGCTGCGTTTGATTGGCACGGTTGCCGGCACCACCGTAGTCGTCCTGGTGGACGGTGGGAGCACCCACTATTTCATTCAGGAGTCCCTCGTCACTCAACTTGGCCTCCAAACTCAGCCCACAACCCCACTTCGTGTAATGATTGGTAACGACCAACATTTGGCTTGTGATCGTCTCTGCCCTGACCTCTCCCTCACCATGCAACAATTCCATTGTGTGGTGGACCTGTTTGTGCTTCCAATTGCAGGTGGGAATGTCGTTTTAGGTGTGCAATGGTTGAAGATGCTCGGCCCAGTCCTCACCGATTATAACACTATGAGCATGAAGTTCTTTTCAGGAGTCCACCTTGACGATGCTGACACCACATCAATTTCGCCGGTTATCTCGCAACTCCGACACTAGCTCCTTCTTCCATATTGCAGTCCTCGCTGAGACACCGTTACCTGACTCCAGTTCACCCCTGCACCCCGCAATTCAGGACTTGGTGGACCATTTTGCTATTCTGTTTCAACCCCCCACCGCGCTTCCACCGAAGAGAATCACTGACCATCACATTCACTTAATTCCACAAGCTACCCCAGTGAAGGTGCGTCCCTATCGGTACCCTCACTTTCAGAAACGTGAGATTGAGCTCCAGGTCGAGTCCATGCTTCAGAAGGGCCTCATCCGTCCCAGTACGAGCCCTTTCTCCTTCCCTGTGCTCCTCACGAAGAAGCAATCATGGTGGTTTTGCGTGGATTATCGCGCCCTGAACGTCGTGACTGTCCGTGACCGCTTTCCAATTCCCACCATCGACGAGCTCCTGGATGAACTGGGTAAGGCTTGTTGTTTTTCGAAATTAGACTTGTTGCAGGGCTATCATCAAATCAGGATGCATTCCTCCAATATTGCCAAGACAGCATTTCGCACTCACCATGGGCATTACGAATTCAAGGTAATGCCTTTTGGTTTATGCAATGCTCCCTCATCATTTCAGGCAACCATGAATATGATCTTCAGACCATTCCTTCGTCGATTCCTGATCGTCTTCTTCGACGATATACTTATATACAGCGCTACACTTAAGGAACATGTCACACATGTGCAACAAGCTTTTCAGGTCCTTTTGGATAATCATTTTGTCCTTAAATTATCTAAATGTTCATTCGCACAGCAACAGGTGGAATATCTCGGGCACATGGTCTCGGAGAGGGGAGTGGAACCAGTAGCAGCCAAGGTAGAAGCAGTCCGGCAATGGCCAGTTCCCCACTCCATTAAAGCTTTACGAAGCTTTCTGGGCCTTGCGGGCTTCTGTAGGAGATTTATTAAGGGGTATGCTTCGATAGCTGCCCCGTTGGTGGCAGCAACCACGGTGGAGCCTTTTCAGTGGACCGCGGCGGCTCAGCTCGCATTTGAACTTTTAAAGAAAGCCTTGTCTGCTCTGGTACTTGCCTTGCCGGATTTCCAATTGCCATTTATGGTCGAGACCGATGCTTCCGGGGTGGGCATGGGTGTCATCCTCTCCCAGCAGGGGCACCCAATTGCATACTTTAGCAAGCCAGTCCCACCTAAGCTCCAACACTCGTCCACTTATGTCCGAGAATTATTCGCTGTGACGGCAACAGTCAAGAAATGGAGGCAATACCTCCTCGGAAACCGTTTCATCATCCTTATTGATCATCGCAGCTTAGGAACTCCTTACGCAAGTTATTCAGACCCCAGAGCAACATATGTACCTTGCTCGGTTGATGGGGTACGATTACCAAATTCAATTTCGTTCCGGCGCTTCCAATCAAGCTGCAGACGCCCTATCTCGATTACTTGAACACTCCACCTCTCTGTTGCTTACTCTGTCGGTGCCCTGCTTAACGTTTATGGAGGAATTGCGAGCACAATTAGCTCAGAACCAGCTTTACCAAGATAGACTTCAGGCGATTAGATCCTTTCCAACCAAGTACCCCGAGCTCACTATAACCAATGGCTTGATACTTAAACGAGACCGTATTTGGTTACCATTGATCCCCACTCTTCTTCGAGAGTATCATGCCACGCTGACAGGCGGCCACTTGGGCATCGCGAAGACCATTGCTCGCGTAATGGATAACTTCAATTGGGAAGGGTTACGTGAAGATGTTTCCCAATTTGTTCAAAGTTGCGTGGATTGCCAATATGCTAAATAGAGACAAAGAGAGTGGCGGGCTTGCTGTGTCCTCTTCCGGTGCCACATCGGCCGTGGGAGGACCTCTCATTGGACTTCATTATGGGGCTACCTTCATTTCAGGGAAATACGGTTACTCTCGTTGTGGTTGACCGTTTCTCAAAGGGTATCCACCTAGGGATGCTGCCGACATCACACACGGCCCACGCGGTAGCCTGTTTGTTCATGAACATCGTCGAAAAAATCCACGGCCTTCCACGCAGTCTGGTTTCTGACCGAGACCCGCTCTTCATCAGCAGGTTTTGGCAAGAATTATTTCGCCTAAGTGGAACACAGCTTCGTCTCAGCTCTGTGTATCACCCACAGAGCGATGGACAAACTGAAGTTCTTAATCGAGTGATTGAGCAATATCTTCGCTCCTTCGTGCATCGCCGGTCGGGATCATGGGGCAAGCTATTACTGTGGGTGGAATGGTCCCACAATACAACGTGGAACGCGGCCACGGGGTCTACACCCTATGAAGTCACCTTTGGGAGGAAGCCTTTCAATTTTCCGGAGTATCTCACGGGTACTTCCAAGGTGGACGCAGTGGATGAAATGTTGACCAACCGCGAAGAAACCTTCTTGCTCATCCGCAAGAAGCTGCTAAAAGCTCAAGAGCTTATGAAGAAGTACGTTGATCACAAGCGCCGGGAGGTGGTCTATCAACCAGGGGAGTGGGTGATGATCAAATTGAGGCCACGAAGGCAAATTTCGGCTAAACCGCAATTGGGCTCTTCCGGGAAATTGTCGAAGCGCTATTATGGCCCATTTCAGGTGGTGAATCGCGTGGGGCCCGTAGCTTATCGTTTGAAACTCCCCGAAGGCACCAACATTCATCCAATATTCCATTGTTCCATTTTGAAGCCCTTTAAGGGATCACCGGAAGTAGCGAACTCAGCCCCATTACCTGATCAAGTTGTGAATAACCAACCTTTGATAACCCCCCTTTAGCAATTCGGGATTACCGCAAGGCGTCAGAGGGAGAAGAGACTTACTGGGAAGTTTTCGTGCAGTGGACAGGACTACCCCCGGAGGAGACTTCATGGGAACGCTAGACTCAATTAGCTGAGGAATATCACCTTGAGGACAAGGTGCATTTGCATGGGCCGTGGAATGATAGACGAACAGGGGTACAACAAGTAATAGATGAGGAACCCAGCAAACACACTAACAACAAGGTGCAATTAGGAAACGGAGCAAAGAGGGCAATTGCTAGGCCTGCGTACCTGCGAGACTATGTGTGAGGATGCTGAGTGGGCTTAAGGGATCATCTACAGGGTTGTTGTCTTCGAGTAGGGGGCAGCAATAACCAACAATTGGCATAGAATATTCCATTAGATATTTCCATTTTCTATTCTTGTCGTTTCTAGTAACAGAATTACAATTCTGTTAGAAGCATACTATAAATATCATATTGTAATAAACCTGCAGATCAATGAAAATACAATTACCTCTAGCTTCTCCTTCTTCTTCTTCATAGGAGGTTCTGGTCCTCGAAACCAGAGAAGTTTGCCCCTAACAACAATTTATTGATTCAATCTGCAATCAGCAACACCGCAGAAATAAAACTCATCGGGAATCTAGCATGCGGCAAATGAATAAATACAGTAGATGATTAAACCAAGTGGTTATAATAACCAGCAATAAGATAGCCACTGCTTCAAGCCTTCAACAGCCACTGTTGTGACCCAAACACAAAAAAAGGAGAAGTAATTTGAGATATGAAGCAAAAGACAAATTCCAAGAATTCTAAATCCAGGGTAGTGATCACCAAATCATGTAATAAGATAGCCACTGCTTTCACAACACCACATTTCCACTACTTGACTTCCCTGTGAGACCAAAAGCAGAAATCATAGAGTAAGTCAAGAAACACCCATAGTAGACCCAAGAAAATTGTGAAGACAAATTTGAGTTTGATCTGGGGTAGACATCACCAAATCATGCGGAGACTGGATGCTATGCAGAATGCAAAACAAAACTACTCTATAATGCAAGAAAAAAAGGTTTAAAACTCAATCCATATGCCTCAGGATCAAATTCAGAAACTAACATTACTGAAGATCCCATTGAAGAAAAATCAAATTCATCTAGACTTATTAGCCATTCTAATTTGCTGCATGGACGGCAAATTGATACACACCGAAATCTCATGAACATAATAAATCAGCACATGCTGCAAATGAATGAACTTGAGCAGAAAAAAGCCAATATCCACGGATCAACAGAAGATAACATTTAAATGATATTTACATAATTGAATAGAAATAGAAAATCATAAAATTAAGAAAAACAAGCTTGGAAATTGGAAAAGCAAAACCATACAAATACTGATCCTAAAATAAGAACAGCAAAAGCCAAAAATCATGAAATTCAAATCATCAACTCAAATAGAAATGAGACCTCCAAACATAGGAACTAAATAATGAAATGCTAAAAATTCATTATTGTTCTTCTCTATAAATGAGACATCAAGTGCCTGAATGCAATATAAAAAATAACTGGAAATGCTGAATTGAAGGTAAGTTGAATTTATATGTATATATATATATAGCAATTTTTTCAAAGTAGATTAAATTTTTTTTTAAAAAATTAAACAATAATTCAACAAAGAAGAAAGGTATCACGATATAAAACAAAACTTATATTAATATGACCCATTTAAAAGATAACCATTACAATACTCTTAGGAATACATGGCAACTAACTTTCTATATGCCTTTGGATTTCAACTTAACAAGAACATAAGCAAACAATCAGTATGAAGAATAAAGAAAATCCAAGGGAGAGAAAAATTGGGGACTCAATATTTGGTGACTTCAGTCCTGATAGAAAAACACAGAAAATCCAACGTTCCAGATGACATAAAAATCTAATCCACATAGCAATGACAAATCCAAACCCAGCACAATTGATTGTACACTTGTCAAAAGTTAACACTTTTCTTTAAGTCCAAAAATGAAAAGATAAACCGAAGACTTCACAGTGAGTAAGCCAATAATCTCCACCACAACTGCTACCACATCCTACCAACTTCCATTGTCGTTCTTCCCTGCAAGGCCCCAAGTGGAAGTCACGGAGAATAAAATCGAAAAACTAATGGCTTATAATGATAAACAAAGAACGACAGAAACGAAAAGAAAATCCTAGAATTCAAAACAGTGAGAGATATCACCAAATTACGCATGAGGCTCGATGAGTAGAAAAACACTACACAAGGCAATGCAGAAAACAGGCTAACAATTCAATTCAATGTATTGCGATCAAATCCAAAGAAAAAAATAATGCAGAAAAAGAAATCATCAAAGAAATCAATTCATCAAGAGCTGTTATCTGTTCTAAATTCTTCAATCGGCAACAAATATCTCATATCAAGACTCAGCATGCTGCATATGAATAAACACAAGTGAGAAAGTCAAAGAGTTCTCCAAACCCAAATATGAAACAAATAAATTCTCTGTAAATTCTCCAATGCCTTGAAAACTCTTACTATTATTTTTTTTTGGGTGAAATTGTTGAATACTAATTCCTGTTAGAATCACACACAACTACTCTGACACTACCAGGTTACCGTACAGCATCAAAACACAGAAGAAAATAAAGAATGTGAGGGTAGTAAAACCCCTTCTCACAGGAAGTCCATCAATAATCTCCAACCACTGCCTTCCACAGCCAGCAAACATCCATTTGCTTATCTTCCCTGTAACCCCCCCCCCCCCCCCACGGGGAAGTCACACAGAATATAAAAACGCTCATGATAAACATCAAAAGAAACGAAAAGAAAATATAAGAATTCAAAAACCAAGAGAGACACGCCAAACCATGCATGAGCCTCAATGCAACACAAAACCATTTCAAACATTACATTGCAGAAAGCAAAGGTATTCATTGCTTATGTTTCGCAATCATGTCCAGATGAAAAATAATACAGAGAAATTAATTTATCTATAGCTGTTGGCCATTCTAATTCGTTGTATCAAGAATCACAGAATACTCTTATGATTTAATCTTCAATCGAAAACAGAAATACCATACGAAGACAAACTCAAAACAAAGTCAGATGAGGAGCAGGCTTCCCTGAAAGTTGCTTTGGCTGACTTGCCCGTTCCGCTTCTCAAGCCGTTCAACACTTGGGATATATCTTTCGCATAAAAAATTATCTAGAAAACAGCGGAAGAGCCACAGAGTTCTCCAAACCCCCCAAATGCAACAAACAAATGCTCCACAAAAACTTCAGTGCCTCAAATACTATTATGTTCCTGTTAGAAAAATAAACAATAACTCTCCACCACTGCTTCCCCAGCCGACTAAACATCCATTGACTATCTTCCCTGTAAGGCCCAAGTGGAAGTCACAGAATAAAATTGAAAAAACTATAAACACTAAAAAAAATGAAGGATAGAAACAAAAAAGTTCAAGAATGAAAAAATCCAGACAACACCATATCATTTGCACGAGGCTCGATGAAATGCAGGACGTCACACAAAACAATTCCAAATACTACACTGCAAAGGAAATAGGATCGCAATTCAATCCATATATTCTGATGAGAACAAGTCCATAGAAATACAATAATACAAATGAAACTCATAAAATAAATTAGTATCCAGAGCTGTTAGCCATTCTACTTTACTGTATCAAGAATCGCACAATATCTTTCATTATTTAATCTTCAATCCAAAAGAGAAATCGCATGACTCCCTGCTGCAAACAAATAAGCGCAAGTAGTTCAACACCTAGATATATCTAATCTTCCATATAAAAGTTATCAAGAAAACTATGAAAGAAGAGTTGCGTAGTTCTTCAAACCCAAATGCAGATTCTTGAAACAAAAGTGAAAACCCATCCCTTATTGCTCCTGTTGAGAAGATAAATCATAAACAGCATTTCTTATCTTCCCTAGGGACTCAACAATCATGAAGCACTATTGTAAAATGCCCATAATTGAACACAGGTGGATCAACACAAAATCGCACTGAAATAAATAAAGTTCTCGGTAACCAATGAAAAGTTTATAAATCAAATACGAGATTCATAATCCAGAGTAGAGATCACCAAATCACGTAATAAGACAGCCACTGTTTCCACAACACACCACACATTCACCGATCTTCTGTGAGAGATCAAAGCAAAAATCATGGAGAAGTAAATCAAGGAAAGCTCATACTAGGCCAATGAAAAGTAGAAACTATCGGCAAAATCTGAGAAATCAGAATCCAGGGAGTAGAGATCACCAAATCATGTAATAAGAGACAGCCACTGTTTCCACAATACACCACACATTCACCGATCTTCTGTGAGAGATCAAAGCAAAAATCATGGAGAAGTAAATCAAGGAAAGCTCATACTAGGCCAATGAAAAGTAGAAACTATAGGCAAAATCTGAGAAATCAGAATCCAGGGAGTAGAGATCACCAAGGCTGTTGAGAAATCAGAATCCAGGGAGTAGAGATCACCAAGGCTGTTACCCAAAACTACTCAAAATACTACACAAAAGAGGTAGGTTAACGACTCAATCAATATACCCCATGATCAAATTCAGAACCTAACAACAGAGATCCCATCGAAGAAAAAATAAATTTACCAATACTTGTTATCCATTCTACTGTGTAAAGAATGAATGCAAAATTGATATACTCCAGCATACTGCAATATGAACGCCATTTCAACAGAAAAGATCTCCAGGTGAAGAATAATATTAATATGATTGAGGAGAAAGACAAATATCAGTTTCTTCAGATTATCAGTCATTATTCGAAAAGGAAACTTTAAGAAAAGCGCATAAATAAAATTGGGAAAAGAAAAGGTTTAATATTGGAAAAGCAAAATTAGGGGAATAAATCCTAGAACTAAAATAGCAAAACCAAGAACCATGGAATTGAAGAAGGCTTTACTTTAAACGTTTTCAAGGAAACATATGAAGCAATCTTTTCAGGATAGAATCAAATTTCAAAAAAGCAATAATTCTATGAAGAAGAATAAAATGCATATGTATGTGTACACACACACACACAAACTCTTGGAAATTACATGGCAAGTCCTGCAAGAGATGCCTTTGGATTTTGATACAAAATATAGAAAATAGGACAAGAGATGTTTTTATTTTAACCTTACTCCATTTCCAAAAAAGGAAATCTTCAGCAGTAACATGAAAGATCTGTTTTTGACTGTAAATCATAAAAGCACTTGAACATGGATTCAAAAAAAAATGTTAAATTAACAAAATTACAAGAGATCCACATCGAAGAAGAAAATAATCAGTACAAAGAAAGTGAAGTAAGGAAAATATTTGGGTCCAGATTAATAATACAGAAGTACCATTTGTGGGGGAGCCGGGGTCTCAAAAGGTGATTTTAGCCCTGATATAGAAAAAGAAAGGAAATTCAAAAATTCCGTATAAAAAATCTAAAGGGAAGTTAGGAAATGGAAGTGATACCAAAAACCCAGCAACATTTCATCGATTAATCTGTACAATTTAAATTGTCATCATAAAGGAGTCTAGTCTAAAAATGAAAAGATAAAACCAAGAATTCTAACTCCAGGTGATCACTTAAATTATGCAAGAACTTCAGTGTTTTGTGGGAAGAACCAACACAACATCGTTCCAAACACAAACTGCACAAAAACAAGTTCAAAATTCAATGTGTGCTGCAGTCGATGCAGAAAGAAATTAAATCAGTCCTCTGCTCTTTCTGATTATCATTTGGTAAAATCTAGATAGCTATTAAGATCCTGTCTTCAATTTTGCCACTCCTAAGAAAATAAAAAATTAATTCAGATAATCTCAACTAAGAAAAACTAGATAAAAGAAACTAATCATATAACCCTGAGCTCTTGCTGATATATTCTGGTAAAATCCTGAGCTCTTTTCAAAGATCCTATCATCAACTTAAACCTAAGAACACTGTGCACAAAAACAGAAGCTACCTAAACCTAGATCAACAACGCTTCATCTAAGAAGAAAGGAAACAAACTAATCTTAAAAAAAAATCATATAATATGGTAGCTTAAACAGTTCCAGACAACTCAGTGTCTAATCTAAGAGTTCAGAGAAATCAATAACTTCAGCAGCATCTCAAGACTTGTTATAGTTGTAACCCTGATACAACAGCTGCCAATCTCACCACATGTTGATTGGTCAATACAATAACAATAAAAATAAATTAATATTAATTTATGAATAAAACTTACAAAAATGAATCAAATTAGACAAAACTATTTACTTGTTTTTGAAGGATATTTAAATGTTCAAATAGACATATATAGCCAGAAACTCGTATTGTTAGAAGACTAAAAAGAAACCACCGAGTTATTTTATGCATTAGCATGATACTTCACAAATATGTTGCACAACATAATCCAAAATACTAAGCTGCACAATAACAAGATCAAAAGTTCAATACATTTGATGATTTTACATGATCAATCAGACAAACAAGACAAATTAAACCCATCTGCTAAAATGGACATCCTTTGATCCACCCATCTTCAATTTAGCTACGACTAATCACAATAAAAAATTCATTTCAAAGACCCTGTGCTGCAAAACACAAGTTGCCTAGATATTAACAATCCTCATCTAAAAAATAAAATAAAATAATCCAAAAAAAAAAAACCTCTTATCGGAATCAAAAGATAAGTTCCTGTAATAAGAAGTTACCTGGACCAAAAATCCCCCAAAACCATGCTTGTAAATACAAATCTCATTGGTAGAAAAACTTAGTAGAGTGAGTGTACAACATAACACCACACAAGACTAAATAATTTAGATGATCATATTAGCTAAATTTTATCATAATAACACTATTGAACCAGTATTTCCATGCTCCTGCAGATTTCAGCGGAAAAAATCACTCCTATAGAAAATGGGAGGTCTCGTGCCACTGTGACGAACAGGATATTCAATTAGAAGATGAGACTACTAAAGACATTATCAAGAAAACAGTAAAATGAGCAGAGTAGAGTTTCTCCAAACCAATCAAAGAGTAACCCACCCAATCACACAGTCCCAAATTCTTCCTGTGACATTGTAACAATCCCCAAATGCATAATACTTTGATTGTTCCTGTTACAAACCCACACAAAAACTCCCACACTAACAGGGGTTATTATACTTACACCGACAAACAACTACCATCAAATTCCAAAATAAACTGGATAGGCATAGCCAGTCCAAAACAAACAAACAATAAAATGATGAATGCAAGGGTAATAAAACCTAAGGCTTCACACAGAAATCTTCCGCCAGACAGCTTTTCCACAGCCTCCCATGCCAGTCACATCCGTTGCTTATCTTCCCTGTAAGACCCAAGCGCAAGTCACAGCAAATTAAACCTAGAAAACTAAGTGAAACATTGAAACAAAGAGACAAATCCAAGAATATTCAACTAGTAGACACCACCAAACCATTTTCGAGGCGGCTTCACACTACGCAGAACATTACACGAAACTATTCCGAACACTACGCTGCAGAAAACAGATTCACAATTCAATCCGTGTGTTTCGTGATCAAGTCCAGGGAAATTGAACAATAGAGGAAAATCAAAGAAGAAATTAGGTTTATCGAGAACAGTTAGCTGTTTAAATCCACCGTATCAGGCATAATATCTTTTTATATTTTAATCTTCAATCTGACACAGTAATCTTAACGTGCTGCAAACCGATGAAACACAAACAGTTCAACTCCATCAACTATTAGATAAATGATTATCCATGACAAAATGAAGAAAAATGCTCTATAATTCAAATAATTGATGTAAAAAGTCACTAGACTATCAATTTCTTAAGATCTTCAATTCCAATAAAAGGGTACCAATCGGAAAAACACAAACTCGATTAAGATTGGAACAAGCAAGAAGCATAACAATCCACTTAATGGAAAAAGAAAAATAGAACCGAGAGAAACAATTTCCAAAGATGAAAGAACACATTGACCCATAATTGCAGAGATAAATAAAGCTCTCAGTAACCATTGAAATCAAAAATCAAATCCAAGATTCAGAATCCGGAGTAGAGAACACCAAATCATCTAATAAGACAACCACTGCTTCCACAACCCACACCACACATTCACTGATCTTCCCAGAGAGATCAGAGCAAAAATCATGGAGAAGTAAATCAAGAAAAGCTCGTACCAGGCCAATGAAAAGTAGAAACGAACGGCAAAATCTGATAAATCAGAATACAGGGAGAAGGGATCACCAAATCAAGCATGAGGCTGGAAACGCAAAACTACTCTGTGTTCCCATTATTGGCAGCCATATTGTGTTGATTGAATGAATAGCAATAGAGTTGCAGAAAGAAAGAAGGAGAAGAAGGAAAACAGTGATCTGAATCTGAATCTTCCTTCTTGCAAAGAGGGGTTGTGTTGGTGAATAAATGAGAGGAGAAAAGGTGTGGCTTAAAAAAGGTTGTACTAGCCGTTGCGGAAATCACCAAACCCTATTTGCGTAAATTGTTCAAATAATTTGAACGTTGCAACAAAAGATCACAACGCAACCGCTAATAGCCACAAATACAAGACGCCCGGTCCCCCAAACGGGTTGTGTAACCCTACTTTGCTTTCCTTTCGGCCAGCATTCAATCTTTTTTATGACACAAATTTTGTATATATATTTTTTCAAGTGATTATAAATTTATTATATTGATTGATATGTGCCAAAAAAAATTATTATTAATCAAGGTGTGTCGGTTCGAAGGAAATGATTTTGAAAAATTCTAAATTTTAAAAATTTTAAATACTTTAATTCAAATTTTTTTATTTTCAAAATATTGTATTTGGATAAAAAATAAAAATTAACGGGATGGAAGGAAATGAATGAAAAGATAATAAAATATATGGTTGGTATGTTTCTAAAAAGAAGAATATTGGTGCGAAATAGAGAGTCGTTGGGGACCGAGACCCACACCCGATTGCTCCGCTAAGACGATGTTTCATGAATAAAGAGATCTTTGAGGAAAGAGTCATGAGTTTGAGAATAGAATTTCAAAAAACTTTCGGGTGAAATAGAGGATGAAGGTTATAAAGAAAATACATGAATATTTTGAAAAGATTTTCTATCAAGAAGAGAATTTCAATTTCTTACCCCTTAGAAGAAAATTAAAATTTCACATTTTTAGTTATTCTAGAAGGTTTTTGTTTCTATTATGAATGCTAATTAGTGTTCCAAGGATAGGTATTATGTATTAGTGCAAAAGGCTTAGGTATTATGTATTAGTACAAAAGACTTCTGGATTACTTGTTTTGGAAATATATTTAAAAAAACGACCCACGATACTCATTACAGAAAGTATACAGATTATTTTAAGGAATATGTTTAAATGTGAGGTTTTCCATATTACAAGATGCCATGATTCTTAGCCTCACGATCACAATTAAGATGTTGTTGCCTTATTCAATCTCATAGAGAGTTCAGATACGAAATAAAAATGGTTGGTTGGGAAGAAGACCATGGAAGGGACTACTGTGGCAGAGCAACAACCAAAGAGCGCGATGGCAACGATATTGACGTCAATGTGGTTTGGGATGGTTGACGTTGTCTTCCACATGTCGCCATTGGAGAACGACTACATTAACTTTGGTACATGTCATCGTTGGTTCAAAGAGCACGACTGTTACTAAAAAGGGAGGTGCAGGAAGTAAAAACCTTTCTTCTTTTAGCTTGTCAAGTCTGGCCTTAAATTTTCTGAGTCCAATTTGTTTTTTTATGTTTTGAGTCCAATTTACCGTATGTTTTTTATTTTCTTTTAAAAATAACCATAGCTAAACTAATTATTATTATTATTTTTAAATAATAATAGTTATAAAAATGAATAATTTATTTAAAGCATATATTGGTCATATTTGCGAAGACTAAAAACGGATTAAACCCTAGAAAAAATATATATCATACCATGAAGGAATAATTTTAAGATATTTGTTTACCTTATGATGGGAAAGACTTCCTCCAATTCCAACAATGCTTACCAAATGATGACTCTTTCACCCCAAGTAACAACAACAAGCTATATCATAAATCATGAATGAAATAAGAAAGCTCTTACACTACTAGTGTTAGGACTTGAATCTGCTTAAGCATTCCACTTTTGTGTCAAATATAAACAATTAAAACGCCTTAATTCAAAGATAAAGCTTACTTAAATACCTAAATTTTAACTGCAGAGTGTGCAGTATACAGTTGTTACAAATTTATTATCACAAATTTCTTACTTAATACTTAAGTTTGATTCTATTATGCAATAATGTAATTCTAATTTTGTCTGTGTTTTGCATTTCTCCTCGCAACCGACAATGTTAATTTCTAAACTTTATGAATTGTTTTGAATCGTTTTAAAAGTTATAAAAGCATTTCGTATTCATTAAGAAAGATTCACTTTTGTAAGTTTTTACTTTCTCTTGAAAATTACAGCAACTCGTTAGCCATTTATGTATAATTTTCATACTGAATAAAAATACAGTTGCACAATAAATTTTAAAATAATTTTAAAAAAATACATAAATGGTAGCTTGTTTGCTGTTTAATATTATTTAACATTTTAATATCAACCATATTCGTATGGAAATATTCACTCAAAGATCTCAGATGTAAATATAAGAAGCAATAAAAACAGAGACGAGAATTATGTAGTTCCATTATATAGACCTACATCCACGGGCATAGTAACGAACAAATTTCACCATGACAAAAATTTGAGTACATGACAATGTTGTTCCTTCGAGATCGACATTTGGACACAACCTGATGAATGATCTTTCAATGTAAGCTGTTTTCGGAACTTATGTTTGGCCTACTAAATCCAAAAAAGCACAACAATATATACATTGTACATGAATACATTTCACACCTAAAAAATTGGTTAATCCAAACTTTGTCTTAACGACCCTTTTACCTATAAATTTAAACTGTATAATCTAATAAAATTAACTCTACTTGCAACTCAAATTATAATATTATTCCTCAAATCATTAGTGAATAAAAGGTTTTTAATAAATAGGAAGTCTTTTTTAACGGTTTGTTAGTTTTATTAAATTATTTTCATGTACAAAATTACCTAGAAATTACCTTTACATTCAAGTATAAGTTTAAATTTAATAACAATACAAAATTACAAGAAATGCTCAATTAGATTAAAGAACAATTCATTTTAACACATCACCAAAAAATTTCTAAAAAACCCACAAATAATATCTTACCAACATGACTTAAATTAGACATGACAACGGGGTGAGGACGGGTATTGCATCCCCAGTCCCCGACCCCCCAACACCCGTAGCGGTTCCCGATACCCAATAGGTTAAAATTTGTTACCCCATCCTCATACCCTCGGGTATCAGGTATCCTTGTCCTCGGTTTAAAAAAAATTGATTGTTACACATTTATTTTTAACTATTTGTATTTGCAGCGCATTTGTCTACAAAAATTATCAATAAAATAATCTTAAACTATGTAATAATTATAAAAAAAATTAACAAGTAATTAATAAAATTTTAATAATTTCATCATCAGGACGGATACGAGAATGGGCATGAAACGGGTAGTGACATCCCTGTCCCTGATTAAAAAAGTTGGTTAATCCCTTAACCCGATCAACTCGAGTATTTCTCGTCAAAATCGGGACGAGTTTGGACGAATATCCACGGGTAAAGGTTTCATTGCCATGCCTTACTTAAATGAAGTTTCAGCATTATTGTCAATTACAAATTACATTATCAGCATTCTAATAAATGTATCCCAAAAATATAATTTTTACAATAATAATTACAAAAATTAATAACCCATCGACATGACTTGAATCTAAGTATCAGTAATTCAACATTGTTATCAATAATTTTAACATTATCAACATTATGATGAAATGTCGTAAACATTTCAATGTCAAACATTTTTAAGGAGTATCCATTACTTTAGTCCAAGATCCTTCAAATAAAAGCTATATTCCTAGAAAATATATGACAAACTCACATAGATGTAAATTCACATTAGTTCAAACTTCTACATGTCTTTATCCACATAATGAGGAATTTTACTAAAAAGACATTATCATAAAATATCAATTATTTTAGTACAAGATCCTTCAAATATATTCCTATAGAAAATATATGACAAACTCACATAGATGTCAATTCACATTTGGATCAAACTTCTACATGTCTTTATCCACATAATGAGAAATTTTACTAACAAGACACTATTAAGAAATATTCATTATTTTAGTACAAGGTCCTTCAAATAAAAGCTATATTCCTAGGAAATATATGAGACACTCACATAATCAATTCACATTTGGTTCAAACTTGCTTCTAAATTTTCACTGTTCCTCAATGTAAAAGAACATGTTAAATAACATGTAAAAGAACATATAATATATCTAGACAAATACATACACACACACACACACACACACACACATACATACGTACATCCACTTAGCGTTTATGAAGGTTTCTTCTTGTGGGTAGTCTATCTTGAAGCAATCTCCATGCAAAAGCTAGAATTTTATTTTGTACTTTTATCTTCCACAGTTCGTCAAAAGCTGCATCCGCTGTCCCTTCTGATATACCCTTCCTCATCACATAATAAGCACTTTTGATTGTGAAGTGGTCGCTAGGATCTGCCACCCATACCCACTCATCACGTCTTTGTGGCTGAATTAGCTTGCTTTCCACTTCATTAAGGAATGAGACAGCCTCGTCCATTTCATTATCAAATAGTGCTCTCCTCCAAGTAAATTCTCATTCCCCCCCTGAATCCTTGTGACTCCCCATCTGCTGGATATTTTGATTTTGCTGATTAGAAATAATGTACAGCCTAGGGTATTTTGCTAATAATGCTTTATCTCCTCCAACCCAGTTATCCTCCCAAAACTTAATTCTGTCACCACATCCAACCCTCCACTCTATGCTCTTCTGCAATGCCTCACCATGTCCTGAATGATGAAAGACCATCTTTAAATCCCTCCACCATATGGACTCGCTGTTGCTTCTGGGTGCCTCATTCAGACCCTTCCATCCGCCATATTGGAACTCCAATACCCTGGCCCACAGTTGCCCATGATGGTGAAATAAATCCCACTTCCATTTTGCGAGCAATGCAAGATTGAAAGTATTACATCTTTGATCCCCAACCCACCGCTTTCTTTTGGAAGGCAAATAGTGTCCCATTTGACCCAGGCTGTTTTGATCTGCAGCTCCTCCCTATAGAAATTTTCTCTGTAAACGTACCATCTTGTCCACCACCTTCTCTTAGGAACCCTGAAAAATGAAAAGAGATATATAGGAATGGATGTTAGTACTGACTGTATGAGTGTCGCTCTCCCCCCAAAAGAAAGGTGTCTTTGCTTCCATCTCGCTAATTTTCTCTCACACTTGTTGAGTACAGGATCCCATATTTGACACCTTCTTGGATTTGCTCCAATGGGTATGCCTAAGTAGATGAAAGGAATGGTCAACAAGCTACAATTGAGATACTTTGCTGCTTCACTTTTCCATTGTTCCGACATGCCAATTGCTCCAAAACTACTTTTTGTAAAGTTGATTTTGAGACCTGAGACAAGTTCAAAGGTCCTCAGTATTGCTTTGATTGCTTTTACATTCATCATGGATGCCTCCCCAATGAATATTGTATCATCCGCATACTGAAGGATGTTGATGTCCACTTTGTTTACTCCCACTTGGAATCCCCTACATAGGTTTTTCCCCATAGCCTCTCTTACTAGTCCATTTAGAGCTTCAGCCACAATATTATATAGGAAGGGCGCTAATGGGTCCTCCTGCCTTAGTCCTCTCTGTGGGATGAACTCATGCGAAGGGCATGAAATTCACCAATATTGAGATAGATGCGGATTTTATACATCCCTCAATCCATTGAATCCACTTGGTGCAAAAACCCATCCTTCTCAGTATGTAAAATAGGAAATCCCATGATACTGAGTCATATGTCTTCTCATAATCAACCTTAAATACAATGCAAGGCTTCTGACCTCTCTTAGCTTCTTCAACCACCTCATTGGCTATTATTGTGCTATGTAGCAAATGTCTTCCTTCTATGAAAGCAGATTGCCTTTCATCTATGATGAATGGCATGACCTTCTTCAATCTGTTGGCCAGTAGCTTGGCCACTATCTTGTAAATGCACCCTATCAATGATATAGGCCTGTAATCATTCAAAACTTGTGGCTCCGCCACCTTGGGAAGAAGGGCTATAAAAGATGCATTACCGCCCCTAGGGAATCTTCCATTGACATAAAATTCATCTAAAAATCGAAGGACATCCGATTTTATTAGATGCCAATTTGAAATTGAGACCGTCTGGACCTGGACTTTTCTCACTTCCGCATTCCCACACGGCACTTTTCACCTCATCTTCCTTGAACCGCTCCGTTAGTGTCATTTTGCTTATTGTCTATGGCCTGGAAAACTATACCATCCAACCATGGTCTGACTTGATCGTACTGCCTCTTTGACTTTGACCGGGTCTTCACTCCAAGATCCATCAATCATCACTCCTTTCAAACAGTTATTTCTATGGTTGGCATTCATCAGCAAATGGAAATACCTTGAATTGCAGTCTCCTTCTCTTATCCATCTAGATCTCGTCTTCTGCCTGAGTAGAGACTCATGTGATTGAGCCGCTATCCACAGATCTTCCTGAAGTTGTTTCCTTGTCAGCATTTCTTGAGGGGTTAAGTGTCTATCACTTGTGTCGGTCTCCAATTTGTTTAGCTCCTCCTCAATTTTCTTGAATTTCTTAAAGGTGTCACCGAACTGTTCTCTATTCCACTGCTTCAGCCTTTGTTTCAACCTTTTGATTTTTTCTTTAAGCACGTATCCTCCCCAACCACTTTTGTTGATTAGAACTCCACGACTCCTGAACAATTTTCTTGAATGAATTGTCCGAGAGCCAACAGTCCAGAATCCTAAACGGTTTAGGGCCCCAATCAACATAGTTGGATCTAAGCATAATTGGACAATGATCAGAGAAGTTTCTATCCAATGTATGTTGAGTGCTTCCTGGCCATTTTGCAAGCCATTCTGGAGAAACCAAGCATCTATCTAACTTACTCCTCGCTATACTGTTCGATCTGTACCATGACACTTCCTCGACCTCCATGTCTTCTATCCATCTGTTGAACTCATTGTTGTGGCTTTCCCCCATCCCTCTTTGGCAGACTCCCAATCATTCTGAAGATAATCTGATGCTATTGAAATCGCCCAAAATGCACCACAAACCCCCTTGGCTTTGGTTTTTCAGCTGTTTAACATTATCCCATAAAACTCTTTTGCTCAGGATGTCACATGGTGTGGATTTGTTGTGTCTCCTGATGCCACTTCCCTACCAGCATTATGAACCCAGGTCCGACAACCTTCGCTTCCAGCTTAAAAGTTCTTTCGCTCCAAATACATAAAAGTCCGCCTGCTGAATTTGAAGCAGGTTGTGCCTCCCAACTGACTTCAGAATCCCCCCACAAAGCTTGGCACACATAGCTTTGTCAATGACCTCCTTTTTTGTCTCCTATATACATATCATGTCAATATGTTGTGAGTTGACCAATCTTCTTATTTCTGGCCATTTCACCCCCCTCCCGAGCCCTCTGACATTGTATGTGATAATGTTCATTGTAAACCTTTCTTGCTTCCCAATCTCCGTGCCTCTTTTTTATCCCTCTCCTCCATTTCCATTAGTTTGTTCACAAAATTCTGTTGCGATGACCCGTCGGTGACTCCCAAAGCCTTTGCCACGGTCCATAAAGCTTCTGCTTCCTGCTTCTGATTATTGGCATTTTCTGTCTCCTCTTGGTCTTGCTGGGCTTGCCTAATATCTATTATTTGTCCTTGTGCAGATTCACATTTATCATGGAACTCATGTTGTTGGTTGGTTGGGCTTGGGTTGATAGACTTTGTATCCTTATTTATGATTGTATTTGAGTCATCTGTGCAGCCCAGCTGCAATTTCTGTTTGTGATACCTTTTTCGGGAGAAAACCTGGAGTTTACTTGCTTGTGGGTTGGAGAGCTGTTGTTTGATAGAATCAAGGGGGGTGTGGGCAGCAAAGCCCAAACCATTTTCCATTGTGCCTTCAAAGTCACGTGACTCCCTTGGATTTAAAATTTCTGTTCTGGTGACATCATCAGCCTTCTCCTTTTGTTTATTTCCTATTTCGCACCCTCTGTCCTCCCTTACGGACTGGATTATTTTCCCTATGCACTGCCTTTCACCAATTTTGTGAAAATTATCTTCACTTTCTGCCAGATCATCTCCTATGGCACGCTGGAGTCTCCGTAGTGCTCCCCTGTGAACAACTTCCTCTGACCTGTGAATGGGTAAAAGCCGTTGAACTTATTACCCACTGTGCAATGGTTTTCTCCTTCTGCTTACTGTTTGCCCTTTGTCCCGCGGGTAAAGCCGCGTTCTCGGGAAGCAGTGTTCCGGACGGTGGTGTTGTTGCTTCACACTCCAACGCGCCGTCTTTAGGAGAGGTTGCCGACATGCGCCCATCTTTTACCTTCGTGGTTGCCGAGATAGTTACCCCCGCCGGCGATGCCGCTTCGAATATTGCCTGCACACCACTATTTCCGAACGCCGCCGCATCAGATATTGCCTTCGCCTCGTTATTTCCAAGCGACGCCGTGAACCCTGAAACATCACTATATTCTGTTTCTATCTCCTCCGATGACCTGTCCTCGCTCCGGCGCCAGCAATGGCACCTTTCAGGATTGCTTCCACTATATGCACATTGTACACCTCCCCTTGGATGTGTACATTGACTATGTGCTGTATGTATGGCTTCCACGGTGTCTTTAGGAGGACCCGAGCTCTGTCCATCCTGCGAACCAGCTCTACGTCGTCATCAACGTCTACCATGTCCCCGACGACAGCGACTATCTTACTAATTTGTTTACTGTCCCAGGCCATTAAAGGTATCCCCCAACAACTGACCCACGTGAGTCTATACCTGATGCGGAGCTTCAGACTCCATTTTTCTAGGGAATGAAAAGGTGTAGTGTGTAGTCCCTCCTTCTTTTTCTTCCTCCTCCATCTGCTTTGCTTTTTCGTCGGTGAGGCCTAACAGTAACACCATGTCATCCCCCATATACTTAGGGGATATTTCATCATCAATATCCCAATACATATCATCTTCGACTCTGTCAAATATGGCCAGGTTTTTTAGTCTCCCTACCCAAGCCCCGTTGAATCACTTGTTCCTTATATCCGATAGTTCGAGATGCACCGATGACCATGACCATTCATACCTGCGTTTTTCACTACCTGCTTCTCTCATTGGACCTGCTCCTTTGTTTTTTCCCACCAAGACCTCCGCGTACGACCCTTGACTTGGCCTAGGGTCTAAATGCCTTTGCCTAGTTGCCTCCTCTCCCTTTGGTGCTGCATATTCCATTCTTTTTGCCTCTGGATTTGTCTTCTGAGAACTGTTTCTCCCAAATTTTGGGGTGTTGACATACATCTTGAGGCCACCGAAGACAATGTTATCTAGCTCCTGCCGTTCTTGTTCCTGTTCTTCGGTGGCCTAGGGTCTAAATGCCTTTGCCTAGTTGCCTCCTCTCCCTTTGGTGCTGCATATTCCATTCTTTTTGCCTCTGGATTTGTCTTCTGAGAACTGTTTCTCCCAAATTTTGGGGTGTTGACATACATCTTGAGGCCACCGAAGACAATGTTATCTAGCTCCTGCCGTTCTTGTTCCTGTTCTTCGGTGGCCTAGGGTCTAAATGCCTTTGCCTAGTTGCCTCCTCTCCCTTTGGTGCTGCATATTCCATTCTTTTTGCCTCTGGATTTGTCTTCTGAGAACTGTTTCTCCCAAATTTTGGGGTGTTGACATACATCTTGAGGCCACCGAAGACAATGTTATCTAGCTCCTGCCGTTCTTGTTCCTGTTCTTGGAGATGATGACCTCCCTTACATCACCGAACTTTTTGAAATGATGCCATAAGTCTTTCTCAGTCGCGTCCTCCGGGAAGCGAGTAAAGTAAAATGATGCGATGTCTTTCCGCCCTCTCCAAGTAGCTCGATTGTCGCTCGATTGTTGACCAATCCTATTTTCGGCATGAATCCGATAGGGATCCTCCCTCAAGCTCTTTCTGTCACTCACTATTTTCTCTCTCCTGGACCTCACTCTCTCCCACCCAATCTCTCTCTCTCTCTCTACTCATTCTCTCCTTATCAAATCCAGAAAATGAAAAATATAAACAAAGTCATACAAGACATTTAGGTTTATTTGCAGCCAGATCTAGTTCACGTTTGCCAAAAAGGCATAATATTTTATTAATTCAATCTTCAATCAGCAACACCATGGAAATAAAACATCTGGAATCCAGAAAGGCATAACAATTTATTGATTCAATCTGCAATCAGCAACACCGCAGAAATAAAACTCATCGGGAATCTAGCATGCGGCAAATGAATAAATACAAGTAGATGATTAAATCAAGTGGTTACCAGCAATAAGATAGCCACTGCTTCAAGCCTTCAACAGCCAACCCCCACCATGTGACCCAAACACAAAAAAAGGAGAAGTAATTTGAGATATGAAGCAAAAGACAAATTCCAAGAATTCTAAATCCAGGGTAGTGATCACCAAATCATGTAATAAGATAGCCACTGCTTTCACAACACCACATTACCACTACTTGACTTCCCTGTGAGACCAAAAGCAGAAACCATAGAGTAAGTCAAGAAACACCCATAGTAGACCCAAGAAAATTGTGAAGACAAATTTGAGTTTGATCTGGGGTAGACATCACCAAATCATGCGGAGACTGGATGCTATGCAGAATGCAAAACAAAACTACTCTATAATGCAAGAAAAAAAGGTTTAAAACTCAATCCATATGCCTCAGGATCAAATTCAGAAACTAACATTACTGAAGATCCCATTGAAGAAAAATCAAATTCATCTAGACTTATTAGCCATTCTAATTTGCTGCACGGATGGCAAATTGATACACACCGAAATCTCATGAACATAATAAATCAGCACATGCTTCAAATGAATGAACTTGAGCAGAAAAAAGCCAATATCCACGATCAACAGAAGATAACATTTAAATGATATTTACATAATTGAATAGAAATAGAAAATCATAAAATTAAGAAAAACAAGCTTGGAAATTGGAAAAGCAAAACCATACAAATACTGATGGATCCTAAAATAAGAACAGCAAAAGCCAAAAATCATGAAATTCAAATCATCAACTCAAATAGAAATGAGACCTCCAAACATAGGAACTAATTAATGAAATGCTAAAAATTCATTATTGTTCTTCTCTATAAATGAGACATCAAGTGCCTGAATGCAATATAAAAAATAACTGGAAATGCTGAATTGAAGGTAAGCTGAATTTATATGTATATATATATATATATATATATAGCAATTTTTTCAAAGTAGATTCAAAAATTTTTAAAAAAAAATTAAACAATAATTCAACAAAGAAGAAAGGTATCACGATATAAAACAAAACTTATATTAATATGACCCATTTAAAAGATAACCATTACAATACTCTTAGGAATACATGGCAACTAACTTTCTATATGCCTTTGGATTTCAACTTAACAAGAACATAAGCAAACAATCAGTATGAAGAATAAAGAAAATCCAAGGGAGAGAAAAATTGGGGACTCAATATTTGGTGACTTCAGTCCTGATAGAAAAACACAGAAAATCCAACGTTCCAAATGACATAAAAATCTAATCCACATAGCAATGACAAATGAAAGTGATACCAAACCCAGCACAATTGATTGTACACTTGTCAAAAGTTAACACTTTTCTTTAAGTCCAAAAATGAAAAGATAAACCAAAGACTTCACAGTGAGTAAGCCAAAAATCTCCACCACAACTGCTACCACATCCTACCAACTTCCATCGTCGTTCTTCCCTGCAAGGCCCCAAGTGGAGGTCACGGAGAATAAAATCGAAAAACTAATGGCTTATAATGATAAACAAAGAACGACAGAAACGAAAAGAAAATCCTAGAATTCAAAACAGTGAGAGATATCACCAAATTACGCATGAGGCTCGATGAGTAGAAAAACACTACACAAAGCAATGCAGAAAACAGGCTAACAATTCAATTCAATGTATTGCGATCAAATCCAAAGAAAAAAATAATGCAGAAAGAAGAAATCATCAAAGAAATCAATTCATCAAGAGCTGTTATCTGTTCTAAATTCTTCAATCGGCAACAAATATCTCATATCAAGACTCAGCATGCTGCATATGAATAAACAAAAGTGAGAAAGTCAAAGAGTTCTCCAAACCCAAATATGAAACAAACAAATTTCTCTGTAAATTCTCCAATGCCTTGAAAACTCTTACTATTATTTTTTTTTGGGTGAAATTGTTGAATACTAATTCCTGTTAGAATCACACACAACGACTCTGACACTACCAGGTTACCGTACAGCATCAAAACACAGAAGAAAATAAAGAATGTGAGGGTAGTAAAACCCTTTCTCACAGGAAGTCCATCAATAATCTCCAACCACTGCCTTCCACAGCCAGCAAACATCCATTTGCTTATCTTCCCTTTAACCCCCCCACGGGGAAGTCACACAGAATATAAAAAACGCTCATGATAAACATCAAAAGAAACGAAAAGAAAATATAAGAATTCAAAAACCAAGAGAGACACGCCAAACCATGCATGAGCCTCAATGCAACACAAAACCATTTCAAACATTACATTGCAGAAAGCAAAGGTATTCATTGCTTATGTTTCGCAATCATGTCCAGATGAAAAATAATACAGAGAAATTAATTTATCTATAGCTGTTGGCCATTCTAATTCGCTGTATCAAGAATCACAGAATACTCTTGTGATTTAATCTTCAATCGAAAACAGAAATACCATACGAAGACAAACTCAAAACAAAGTCAGATGAGGAGCAGGCTTCCCTGAAAGTTGCTTTGGCTGACTTGCCCGTTCCGCTTCTCAAGCCGTTCAACACTTGGGATATATCTTTCGCATAAAAAATTATCTAGAAAACAGCGGAAGAGCCACAGAGTTCTCCAAACCCCCCATATGCAACAAACAAATGCTCCACAAAAACTTCAGTGCCTCAAATACTATTATGTTCCTGTTAGAAAAATAAACAATAACTCTCCACCACTGCTTCCCCAGCCGACTAAACATCCATTGACTATTATGTTCCTGTTAGAAAAATAAACAATAACTCTCCACCACTGCTTCCCCAGCCGACTAAACATCCATTGACTATCTTCCCTGTAAGGCCCAAGTGGAAGTCACAGAATAAAATTGAAAAAACTATAAACACTAAAAAAAGTGAAGGATAGAAACAAAAAAGTTCAAGAATGAAAAAATCCAGACAACACCATATCATTTGCACGAGGCTCGATGAAATGCAGGACGCCACACAAAACAATTCCAAATACTACACCGCAAAGGAAATAGGATCGCAATTCAATCCATATATTCTGATGAGAACAAGTCCATAGAAATACAATAATACAAATGAAACTCATAAAATAAATTAGTATCCAGAGCTGTTAGCCATTCTACTTTACTGTATCAAGAATCGCACAATATCTTTCATTATTTAATCTTCAATCCAAAAGAGAAATCTCATGACTCCCTGCTGCAAACAAATAAGCGCAAGTAGTTCAACACCTAGATATATCTAATCTTCCATATAAAAGTTATCAAGAAAACTATGAAAGAAGAGTTGCGTAGTTCTTCAAACCCAAATGCAGATTCTCGAAACAAAAGTGAAAACCCATCCCTTATTGCTCCTGTTGAGAAGATAAATCATAAACAACATTTCTTATCTTCCCTAGGGACTCAACAATCATGAAGCACTATTGTAAAATGCCCATAATTGAACACAGGTGGATCAACACAAAATCGCACTGAAATAAATAAAGTTCTCGGTAACCAATGAAAAGTTTATAAATCAAATACGAGATTCATAATCCAGAGTAGAGATCACCAAATCACGTAATAAGACAGCCACTGTTTCCACAACACACCACACATTCACCGATCTTCTGTGAGAGATCAAAGCAAAAACCATGGAGATGTAAATCAAGGAAAGCTCATACTAGGCCAATGAAAAGTAGAAACTATAGGCAAAATCTGAGAAATCAGAATCCAGGGAGTAGAGATCACCAAATCATGTAATAAGACAGCCACTGTTTCCACAATACACCACACATTCACCGATCTTCTGTGAGAGATCAACGCAAAAATCATGGAGAAGTAAATCAAGGAAAGCTCATACTAGGCCAATTGAAAAGTAGAAACTATAGGCAAAATCTGAGAAATCAGAATCCAGGGAGTAGAGATCACCAAGGCTGTTGAGAAATCAGAATCCAGGGAGTAGAGATCACCAAGGTTGTTACCCAAAACTACTAAAAATACTACACAAGAGAGGTAGGTTAACGACTCAATCAATATACCCCATGATCAAATTCAGAACCTAACAACAGAGATCCCATCGAAGAAAAAGTAAATTTACCAATACTTGTTATCCATTCTACTGTGTAAAGAATGAATGCAAAATTGATATACTACAGCATACTGCAATATGAACACCATTTTCAACAGAAAAGATCTCCAGGTGAAGAATAATATTAATATGATTGAGGAGAAAGACAAATATCAGTTTCTTCAGATTATCAGTCATTATTCGAAAAGGAAACTTTAAGAAAAGCGCATGAATAAAATTGAGAAAAGAAAAGGTTTAATATTGGAAAAGCAAAATTAGGGGAATAAATCCTAGAACTAAAATAGCAAAACCAAGAACCATGGAATTGAAGAAGGCTTTACTTTAAACATTTTCAAGGAAACATATGAAGCAATCTTTTCAGGATAGAATCAAATTTCAAAAAAGCAATAATTCTATGAAGAAGAATAAAATGCATATGTATGTGTACACACACACACACACAAACTCTTAGAAATTACATGGCAAGTCCTGCAAGAGATGCCTTTGGATTTTGATACAAAATATAGAAAATAGGACAAGAGATGTTTTTATTTTAACCTTACTCCATTTCCAAAAAAGGAAATCTTCAGCAGTAACATGAAAGATCTGTTTTTGACTGTAAATCATAAAAGCACTTGAATATGGATTCAAAAAAAAATGTTAAATTAAGAAAATTACAAGAGATCCACATCGAAGAAGAAAATAATCAGTACAAAGAAAGTGAAGTAAGGAAAATATTTGGGTCCAGATTAATAATACAGAAGTACCATTTGTGGGGGAGCCGGGGTCTCAAAAGGTGATTTTAGCCCTGATATAGAAAAAGAAAGGAAATTCAAAAATTCCCTATAAAAAATCTAAAGGGAAGTTAGGAAATGGAAGTGATACCAAAAACCCAGCAACATTTCATCGATTAATCTGTACAATTTAAATTGTCATCATAAAGGAGTCTAGTCTAAAAATGAAAAGATAAAACCAAGAATTCTAACTCCAGGTGATCACTTAAATTAAGCAAGAACTTCAGTGTTTTGTGGGAAGAACCAACACAACATCGTTCCAAACACAAACTGCACAAAAACAAGTTCAAAATTCAATGTGTGCTGCAGTCGATGCAGAAAGAAATTAAATCAGTCCTCTGCTCTTTCTGATTATCATTTGGTAAAATCTAGATAGCTATTAAGATCCTGTCTTCAATTTTGCCACTCCTAAGAAAATAAAAAATTAATTCAGATAATCTCAACTAAGAAAAACTAGATAAAAGAAACTAATCATATAACCCTGAGCTCTTGCTTATATAAGATCCTGCAGATTTCAGCGGAAAAAATCACTCCTATAGAAAATGGGAGGTCTCGTGCCACTGTGACGAACAGGATATTCAATTAGAAGATGAGACTACTAAAGACATTATCAAGAAAACAGCAAAATGAGCAGTAGAGTTTCTCCAAACCAATCAAAGAGTCAACCACCCAATCACACAGTCCCAAATTCTTCCTGTGACATTGTAGCAATCCCCAAATGCATAATACTTTGATTGTTCCTGTTACAAACCCACACAAAAACTCCCACACTAACAGGGGTTATTATACTTACACCGACAAACAACTACATCAAATTCCAAAATAAACTGGATAGGCATGGCCAGTCCAAAACAAACAAACAATAAAATGATGAATGCCAGGGTAATAAAACCTAAGGCTTCACACAGAAATCTTCCGCCACACAGCTTTTCCACAGCCTCCCCCTGCCGGTCACATCCGTTGCTTATCTTCCCTGTAAGACCCAAGCCTCACAGGAAATTAAACCTAGCATACTAAGTGAAACATTGAAACAAAGAGACAAATCCACGAATATTCAACTAGTAGACACCACCAAACCACTGACGACGCTTCACACTACGCAGAACATTACACGAAACTATTCCGAACACTACACTGCAGTAAACAGGTTTACAATTCAATCCGTGTGTTTCGTGATCAAGTCCAGGGAAATTGAACAATAGAGGAAAATCAAAGAAGAAATTAGGTTTATCGAGAACGGTTATCCGTTTAAATCCAATGTATCAGGCATGATATCTTTTTTATATTTTAATCTTCAATGTGACACAGTAATCTTAAGGTGCTGCAAACCGATGAAACTAAAACAGTTCAAACTCCATCAACTATTAGATAGATGATTATCCATGACGAAATGAAGAATGATGCTCTATAATTCAAATAATTGACGTAAAAAGTCACTAGACTATCAATTTCTTAAGATCTTCAATTCCAATAAAAGTGTATCAATCGGAAAAACACAAACTCGATTAAGATGGGAACAAGCAAGAAGCATAACAATCCACTTAATGGAAAAAGAAAAATAGAACCGAGAGAAATAATTTCCAAAGATGAAAGAACACATTGACCCATAATTGCAGAGATAAATAAAGCTCTCAGTAACCATTGAAAAGCAAAAATCAAATCCAAGATTCAGAATCCGTAGAGATCACCAAATCAGGTAATAAGACAGCCACTGCTTCCACAACCCACACCACACATTCACTGATCTTCCCAGAGAGATCAAAGAAAAAATAATGGAGAAGTAAATCAAGAAAAGCTCATACCAAAATTACAAACGAAAGGCAGAATCTGAGAAATCAGAATCCAGGGAGTAGAGACCACCAAATCAAGCATGAGGCTGTAAACGCAAAACCATTCAAAACACTACACCAGGAAAAAAGAGGTTAACAACTCAATCCATATGCCCCCATGATCAAATTCAGACAGAACCTAGAAACAAAACAAAGGTATTCCATCGAAGAAAAATTACATTATCTATACTTGTTAGCAGTTCTAATCTTCTGTATGAAGAATGAATGCAAAATTGATACTCCAGCATACTGCAATATGAACATCACCATTATCAAGAAAACAGTAAAAGGAGCAGTAGAATTTCTCCAAACCAATCAAAGAGTCAACCATACCTTCGCATAGCGAAGAGCCTCTGAGCAATGGGGTACGAAGTTTTTTTAATCAAAGAGTCAACCACCCAATCACACTGTCCCAAATTCTTCCTGTGACATTGTAACAATCCCCAAATGCATAATACTTTGATTGTTCCTGTTACAAACCCACACAAGAACTCCCACACTAACAGAGGGGTTATTATACTTACACCGACAAACAACTAGATCAAATTCCAAAATAAACTGGATAGGCATAGCCAGTCCAAAACAAACAAACAATAAAATGATGAATGCAAGGGTAATAAAACCTAAGGCTTCACACAGAAATCTTCCGCCACACAGCTTTTCCACAGCCTCCCATGCCAGTCACATCCGTTGCTTATCTTCCCTGTAAGACCCAAGCGCAAGTCACAGCAAATTAAACCTAGAAAACTAAGTGAAACATTGAAACAAAGAGACAAATCCAAGAATATTCAACAAGTCGACACCACCAAACCATTGACGAGGCGGCTTCACACTACGCAGAACATTACACGAAACTATTCCAAACACTACACTGCAGAAAACAGGTTCACAATTCAATCCGTGTGTTTCGTGATCAATTCCAGGGAAATTGAACAATAGTGGAAAATCAAAGAAGAAATTAGGTTTATCGAGAACAGTTAGCATTTTAAATCCACCGTATCAGGCATGATATCTTTTTATATTTTAATCTTCAATCTGACACAGTAATCTTAACGTGCTGCAAACCGATGAAACACAAACAGTTCAACTCCATCAACTATTAGATAGATGATTATCCATGACAAAATGAAGAATGATGCTCTATAATTGAAATAATTGACGTAAAAAGTCACAAGACGTATCAATTTCTTAAGATCTTCAATTCCAATAAAAGTGCATCAATCGGAAAAACACAAACTCGATTAAGATGGGAACAAGCAAGAAGCATAACAATCCACTTAATAGAAAATGAAAAATAGAACCAAGAGAAATAATTTCCAAAGATGAAAGAACACATTGACCCATAATTGCAGAGATAAATACAGCTCTCAGTAACCATTGGAAAAGCAAAAATCAAATCCAAGATTCAGAATCCGGAGTAGAGATCACCAAATCATGTGATAAGACAGCCACTACAACCCACACCACACATTCACTGATCTTCCCAGAGAGAGATCTAAGAAAAAATAATGGAGAAGTAAATCTAGAAAAGCTCATACCAAAAGTAGAAACGAAAGGCAGAATCTGATAAATCAGAATCCAGGGAGTAGAGACCACCAAATCAAGAATGAGGCTGTAAACGCAAAACCATTCAAAACACTACACCAGGAAAAAAGAGGTTAACAACTCAATCCATATGCCCCCATGTTCAAATTCAGACAGAACCTAGAAAAAAAACAAAGGGATTCCATCGAAGAAAAATGATGAATGCAAGGGTCATAAAACCTAAGGCTTCACACAGAAATCTTCCGCCACACAGCTTTTCCACAGCCTCCCATGCCGGTCATATCCATTGCTTATCTTCCCTGTAAGACCCAAGCACAAGTCACAGAAAATTAAACCTAGAAAACTAATTGAAACATTGAAACAAAGAGACAAATCCAAGAATATTCAACTAGTAGACACCACCAAACCATTGACGAGGCAGTTTCACACTACGCAGAACATTACACGAAACTATTCAGAACACTACACTGCAGAAAACAGGTTCACAATTCAATCCGTGTGTTTCGTGATCAAGTCCAGGGAAATTGAACAATAGAAGAAAATCAAAGAAGAAATTTGGTTTATCGAGAACAGTTAGCCGTTTAAATCCACCGTATCAGGCATGATTTCTTTTTATATTTTAATCTTCAATCTTACACAGTAATCTTAACGTGCTGCAAACCAATGAAACACAAACAGTTCAACTTCATCAACTATTAGATAGATGATTATCCATGACGAAATGAAGAATGATGCTCTATAATTCAAATAATTGACGTAAAAAGTCACTAGACTTGTCAATTTCTTAAGATCTTCAATTCCAATAAAAGTGTATCAATCGGAAAAACACAAACTCGATTAAGATGGGAACAAGCAAGAAGCATAACAATCCACTTAATGGAAAAAGAAAAATAGAACCGAGAGAAATAATTTCCAAAGATGAAAGAACACATTGACCCATAATTGCAGAGATAAATAAAGCTCTCAGTAACCATTGGAAAAGCAAAAATCAAATCCAAGATTCAGAATCCGGAGTTGAGATCACCAAATCATGTAAATAAGACAGCCACTGCTTCCACAACCCACACCACACATTCACTGATCTTCCCAGAGAGAGATCTAAGAAAAAATAATGGAGAAGTAAATCTAGAAAAGCTCATACCAAAAGTAGAAACGAAAGGCAGAATCTGATAAATCAGAATCCAGGGAGTAGAGACCACCAAATCAAGCATGAGGCTGTAAACGCAAAACCATTCAAAACACTACACCAGGAAAAAAGAGGTTAACAACTCAATCCATATGCCCCCATGATCAAATTCAGACAGAACCTAGAAACAAAACAAAGGGATTCCATCGAAGAAAAATGATGAATGCAAGGGTCATAAAACCTAAGGCTTCACACAGAAATCTTCCGCCACACAGCTTTTCCACAGCCTCCCTGCCGGTCACATCCGTTGCTTATCTTCCCTGTAAGACCCAAGCGCAAGTCACAGCAAATTAAACCTAGAAAACTAAGTGAAACATTGAAACAAAGAGACAAATCCAAGAATGTTCAACTAGTAGACACCACCAAACCATTGACGAGGCGGCTTCACACTATGCAGAACATTACACGAAACTATTCCGAACACTACGCTGCAGAAAACAGGTTCACAATTCAATCCGTGTGTTTCGTGATCAAGTCCAGGGAAATTAAATAGAGGAAAATCAAAGAAGAAATTAGGTTAATCGAGAACAGTTAGCCGTTTAAATCCACCGTATCAGGCATGATATCTTTTTTATATTTTAATCTTCATTCTGACACAGTAATCTTAACATGCTGCAAACCGATGAAACACAAACAGTTCAACTCCATCAACTATTAGATAGATGATTATCCATGACAAAATGAAGAATGATGCTCTATAATTCAAATAATTGACTTAAAAAGTCACTAGACTATCAATTTCTTAAGATCTTCAATTCCAATAAAAGTGTATCAATCGGAAAAACACAAACTCGATTAAGATGGGAACAAGCAAGAAGCATTACAATCCACTTAATGGAAAAAGAAAAATAGAACCCAGAGAAATAATTTCCAAAGATGAAAGAACACATTGACCCATAATTGCAGAGATAAATAAAGCTCGCAGTAACCATTGAAAAGCAAAAATCAAATCCAAGATTCAGAATCCGGAGTAGAGATCACCAAATCATGTAATAAGACAGCCGTTCACTGATCTTCCCAGAGAAATCAAAGAAAAAATAATGGAGAAGTAAATCAAGAAAAGCTCATACCAAAAGTACAAACGAAAGGCAGAATCTGATAAATCAGAATCCAGGGAGTAGAGACCACCAAATCAAGCATGAGGCTGTAAACGCAAAACCATTCAAAACACTACACCAGGAAAAAAGAGGTTAACAACTCAATCCATATGCCCCCATGATCAAATTCAGACCGAACCTAGAAACAAAACAAAGGGATTCCATCGAAGAAAAATTACATTATCTATACTTTGTTAGCAGTTCTAATCTTCTGTATGAAGAATGAATGCAAAATTGATACTCCAGCATACTGCAATATGAACATCACCATTATCAAGAAAACAGTAAAAGGAGCAGTAGAATTTCTCCAAACCAATCAAAGAGTCAACCACCCAATCACACTGTCCCAAATTCTTCCTGTGACATTGTAACAATCCCCAAATGCATAATACTTTGATTGTTCCTGTTACAAACCCACACAAGAACTCCCACACTAACAGAGGGGTTATTATACTTACACCGACAAACAACTAGATCAAATTCCAAAATAAACTGGATAGGCATAGCCAGTCCAAAACAAACAAACAATAAAATGATGAATGCAAGGGTAATAAAACCTAAGGCTTCACACAGAAATCTTCCGCCACACAGCTTTTCCACAGCCTCCCATGCCAGTCACATCCGTTGCTTATCTTCCCTGTAAGACCCAAGCGCAAGTCACAGCAAATTAAACCTAGAAAACTAAGTGAAACATAGAAACAAAGAGACAAATCCAAGAATATTCAACTAGTAGACACCACCAAACCATTTTCGAGGCGGCTTCACACTATGCAGAACATTACACGAAACTATTCCGAACACTACGCTGCAGAAAACAGATTCACAATTCAATCCGTGTGTTTCGTGATCAAGTCCAGGGAAATTGAACAATAGAGGAAAATCAAAGAAGAAATTAGGTTTATCGAGAACAGTTAGCTGTTTAAATCCACCGTATCAGGCATAATATCTTTTTATATTTTAATCTTCAATCTGACACAGTAATCTTAACGTGCTGCAAACCGATGAAACACAAACAGTTCAACTCCATCAACTATTAGATAAATGATTATCCATGACAAAATGAAGAAAAATGCTCTATAATTCAAATAATTGATGTAAAAAGTCACTAGACTATCAATTTCTTAAGATCTTCAATTCCAATAAAAGGGTATCAATCGGAAAAACACAAACTCGATTAAGATTGGAACAAGCAAGAAGCATAACAATCCACTTAATGGAAAAAGAAAAATAGAACCGAGAGAAACAATTTCCAAAGATGAAAGAACACATTGACCCATAATTGCAGAGATAAATAAAGCTCTCAGTAACCATTGAAAAGCAAAAATCAAATCCAAGATTCAGAATCCGGAGTAGAGAACACCAAATCATCTAATAAGACAACCACTGCTTCCACAACCCACACCACACATTCACTGATCTTCCCAGAGAGATCAGAGCAAAAATCATGGAGAAGTAAATCAAGAAAAGCTCGTACCAGGCCAATGAAAAGTAGAAACGAACGGCAAAATCTGATAAATCAGAATACAGGGAGAAGGGATCACCAAATCAAGCATGAGGCTGGAAACGCAAAACTACTCTGTGTTCCCATTATTGGCAGCCATATTGTGTTGATTGAATGAATAGCAATAGAGTTGCAGAAAGAAAGAAGGAGAAGAAGGAAAACAGTGATCTGAATCTGAATCTTCCTTCTTGCAAAGAGGGGTTGTGTTGGTGAATAAATGAGAGGAGAAAAGGTGTGGCTTAAAAAAGGTTGTACTAGCCGTTGCGGAAATCACCAAACCCTATTTGCGTAAATTGTTCAAATAATTTGAACGTTGCAACAAAAGATCACAACGCAACCGCTAATAGCCAAGAATACAAGAGGCCCCGTCCCCCAAACGGGTTGTGTAACCCTACTTTGCTTTCCTTTCGGCCAGCTTTCAATCTTTTTTATGACACAAATTTTGTATATATATATTTTCAAGTGATTATAAATTTATTATATTGATTGATATGTGCAAAAAAAATTATTATTAATCAAGGTGTGTCGGTTCGAAGGAAATGATTTTGAAAAATTTTAAATTTTAAAAATTTTAAATACTTTAATTCAAATTTTTTTATTTTCAAAATATTGTATTTGGATAAAAAAATAAAAATTAACGAGATGGAAGGAAATGAATGAAAAGATAATAAAATATATGGTTGGTATGTTTCTAAAAAGAAGAATATTGATGCGAAATAGAGAGTCGTTGGGGACCGAGACCCACCCCCGATTGCTCCGCTAAGACGATGTTTCATGAATAAAGAGATCTTTGAGGAAAGAGTCATGAGTTTGAGAATAGAATTTCAAAAAACTTTCGGGTGGAATAGAGGATGAAGGTTATAAAGAAAATACATGAATATTTTGAAAAGATTTTTTATCAAGAAGAGAATTTTAATTTCTTACCCCTTAGAAGAAAATTAAAATTTCACATTTTTAGTTATTCTAGAAGGTTTTTGTTTCTATTATGAATGCTAATTAGTGTTCCAAGGATAGGTATTATGTATTAGTGCAAAAGACTTAGGTATTATGTATTAGTACAAAAGACTTCTGGATTACTTGTTTTGGAAATATATTTAAAAAAACGACCCATGATACTCATTACAGAAAGTATACAGATTATTTTAAGGAATATGTTTAAATGTGAGGTTTTCCATATTACAAGATGCCATGATTCTTAGCCTCACGATCACAATTAAGATGTTGTTGCCTTATTCAATCTCATAGAGAGTTCAGATACGAAATAAAAATGGTTGGTTGGGAAGAAGACCATGGAAGGGACTACTGTGGCAGAGCAACAACCAAAGAGCGTGATGGCAACGATATTGACGTCAATGTGGTTTGGGATGGTTGACGTTGTCTTCCACATGTCGCCATTGGAGAACGACCACATTAACTTTGGTACATGTCATCGTTGGTTCAAAGAGCACGATTGTTACTAAAAAGGGAGGTGCAAGAAGTAAAAACCTTTCTTCTTTTAGCTTGTCAAGTTTGGCCTTAAATTTTTTGAGTCCAATTGGTTTTTTTATGTTTTGAGTCCAATTTACCGTATGTTTTTTATTTTCTTTTAAAAATAACCATAGCTAAACTAATTATTATTATTATTTTTAAATAATAATAGTTATAAAAATGAATAATTTATTTAAAGCATATATTGGTCATATTTGCGAAGACTAAAAACGGATTAAACCCTAGAAAAAATATATATCATACCATGAAGGAATAATTTTAAGATATTTGTTTACCTTATGATGGGAAAGACTTCCTCCAATTCCAACAATGCTTACCAAATGATGACTCTTTCACCCCAAGTAACAACAACAAGCTATATCATAAATCATGAATGAAATAAGAAAGCTCTTACACTACTAGTGCTAGGACTTGAATCTGCTTAAGCATTCCACTTTTGTGTCAAATATAAACAATTAAAACGCCTTAATTCAAAGATAAAGCTTACTTAGATACCTAAATTTTAACTGCAGAGTGTGTAGTATACAGTTGTTACAAATTTATTATCACAAATTTCTTACTTAATACTTAAGTTTGATTCTATTATGCAATAATGTAATTCTAATTTTGTCTGTGTTTTGCATTTCTCCTCGCAACCGACAATGTTAATTTCTAAACTTTATGAATTGTTTTGAATCGTTTTAAAAGTTATAAAAGCATTTCCTATTCATCAAGAAAGATTCACTTTTGTAAGTTTTTACTTTCTCTTGAAAATTACAGCAACCCGTTAGCCATTTATGTATAATTTTCATACTGAATAAAAATACAATTGCACAATAAATTTTAAAATAATTTAAAAAAAATACATAAATGGTAGCTTGTTTGCTGTTTAATATTATTTAACATTTTAATATCAACCATATTCGTATGGAAATATTCACTCAAAGATCTCAGATGTAAATATAAGAAGCAATAAAAACAGAGACAAGAATTATGTGGTTCGATTATATAGACCTACATCCACGGGCATAGTAACGAACAAATTTCACCATGACAAAAATTTGAGTACATGACAATGTTGTTCCTTCGAGATCGACATTTGGACACAACCTGATGAATGATCTTTCAATGTAAGCTGTTTTCGGAACTTATGTTTGGCCTACTAAATCCAAAAAAGCACGGCAATATATACATTGTACATGAATACATTTCACACCTAAAAAATTGGTTAATCCGAACTTTGTCTTAACGACCCTCTTACCTATACATTTAAATTGTATAATCTAATAAAATTAACTATACTTGCGACTCAAATTATAATATTATTCCTCAAATCATTAGTGAATAAGAGGTTTTTAATAAATAGCAAGTCTTTTTTAACAGTTTGTTAGTTTTATTAAATTATTTTTATCTACAACATTTGTAACTCCCTATTCATTTTACATTTCAAACCTTAAATTGTACATATTTAATATTTTTAAAATTTACAATTATTCCAAATCCCAAAATATGCCTCTATGTATACATCAAAATTACTCTACCATAATACAACACTAAACAAAATTAAAATGTTATTAACGGACCATTAATCATTTTCTTCGAATTACAAACACTGGCCCAAATATAGCATACTACTTCAATATTGCTGAGATGGGTCTTCAACAGAAAATCATATACAACGGGCAAAAAAATCATAACTAGATGGATCTTCAACAAAAAATCTTCAACAAAGTCTCTGATGGGGTGTGAGCAAGCATCAAAAGCTCTCTGTTTTAGATGGACTAAGCTGGACATGGCTTCTCTGCTGTCCTTTTTCATGTTGTCCCATTAAAATAACAATGCATAAGAGTTGTGTTAATATTTAATGATGATATTTAATTTTAAAAATCATGAAAATTGTATAATTTTAAAAGACACAGGAAAGGACAATAGAGAAACCAAATTCGACTAAACTAGCTTTTTGCGCACATTCAAAGTCTATACAACATACATATCGCGATGGCTAACTAATGCATTGAGGCTACATTCAACAAACCTCTCCCTCCCATGACAACTCATGTTCTTCCCATGACGACTCTATTCACTCTTTGACAAATGCGAAATCTATCAGTAAGTGTACTGAGTCACAAGTAATATAAAAGGTAAGAACTTAATGTCAAATCATAGGTAGTTTGTTTCATTCGGAAAAGCATTCATTCAATATGTAGACATTTGTATAAAATCATGAAATAGAAATAAACACAAGATATAGTTGCAATTCTAAAGATACCTACAAAATTAATTATGTAAATGCGAGAGATAAACATATGATTAAAACGTTGGGTCATTCTACTGAGTAACTTGATGCAATTAAAGGTTTTTCTCTATTTAAGGTTGTTTCTGTGTTCTATGCTGAGGGCAAATACACCAAACACCGATTCCTCGCGTGAATGGACTAATTCTATTTAAACCTCGTTCTAGGATGTCTCATCGAACTTAGCCTAAACGAATTGCATTACAAATACAACATATTAAAAACTAAATCCTTGCACTTCGTGTCCAGACACAATTATCTAGCCCTGCTCTATCCCGTTCTAAGGATTCAAAACATTTTCCAATGCTAAAGATCCCTAACTTTACACACAAATGGGTGATTAGTCCACAAGCATGCAATAATGAAATGCAGATAGAAGCAATGAACACATCAAAACAACATTAAATAGATAGTAAAGAGTTTTTACATCAAGGCTCAGCAGAAATTCCCAACAAAAGCTTTAGCCTTTCATGGCAAGTTATCACTTTTCAGCTACAATAGGGATTTTTGGAAGCAAAATTCAGATTACACAGTGGTGAGGATGTCTCCTCCACCTCTAGGAACCTAGAAATCACTCTAAAACCTAGAATCCTCTTGAAAGTTGAGGTTTTTGGTGCTCCCCTTGCCCTACTGCGTCTCTCACGTATATCTCTATTCTTCCAAAAGCTAAAGAGTCCCTCTTTTTTTTTTACGCCAACTTCAGCTTTTAAGGACTTTCTGTCCTCAAAGGCTCACTTAGCGCCATTTTCGCGCTAAGCGCGAGTTAGTGATTTTTGGCTTAGCGAGTCAGGCGCGTTGGGCGCCAGAAGAGACAAATGACTCTCTGGGCAAGCTGATGGCGCGCTGAGTGCATGCATGCGTGGCAGATTCTCCTCACTCACTAAGCCAGCTGATGTCTCGCTTAGCGGATGTTGCTCGCTAAGTGCATATACCTCGCTTAGCGAGACACCAGCTATTGCAACCTTCTTATTCTTCATCTTTTCACATGAAACTGAAGTTGAAAACACATTAATTCACAATGAAGGGAATATCTACTGCATAAAAATTAAACTAAACATAAAAATATGTACAAAACTACAAAAAGAACTATAAATTAGGGGATGACATAAATTTCATAATGTTTTTCAATACAAAAGTTAGTCGTAAATGACGACTAACAGACTCCTCCTTGTCTCGCACCACCTTCTTCCCTCGGCATCGTTCATATTGTCATGGCTCTTGTTCTTTCGCCTTTTGGAATAGGTGTTCCATAACAGTAAAAAATTAGCTTTCGGAATAGATGTTCCATAAGAGAAAAATAAATCTTCCAAAATGTGTTCCATTATAGTAAAAATAGCTTCCAAAATAGGTGCTCCATATAATAGTAAAAAAATAGTTTTCTTCTTTTAGAATAGGTGTTACATAATAGTAAAAAATAGCTTCCAAAATAGGAGTTTCATAACATTAAAAAATAATTTCCGAAATAGGTGTTCCCTAATAGTAAAAAAATAACTCCTGGAATGCATATTCCATAACAGTAAGAAATAGCTTCTAGAATGTTTGTTCCATAACAGTAAAAAATAATGGTTAAAAATTAAAAAAAAACATTTTATGCATTTTAGAAAGCCTATTCTGAAACTCAATCTATATTCCAAAATGGTGATTCCTTAAGACTACTATATAGCTTCCAGAATCGTGTCTCTAAAATAATGGTTGAAAATAAAAAATAATATGATAGGAAGTGTAGAAGGATAATTTGATATTTTCAAAGAGAAATAGGAAGTGTAGAATACACACATGGGAGTGCAAATTCAAATCCCAGCATATCAATCACAATTAACATCATGCCTCGTTTTTTTGGGGTCAACGCACACCATGCCTGAATGAGCCCAATCCAAATCAAAATTTACCTTTAGGCTGAGGCCTCATTTTATTGAGCCTAAAATTTTGAAACCCATAAGGAGCCCAAACATAAGAGTTCAAAGACCATCGATAAACAGTAAAACTGGGCACCGCCCCAAAAATTCAATAACCTAAACATAGATAAACAAAATTACAAAATAGAAGCAAAAAAAAAAAAAAAAGAATAAATAATGACTCAGTTTAGTTTTTTTTTTTTTGAGAGAGAACTCAGTTAAGCTAAGGTTTACTAGTTTAGACTAACATTTGTCTTACACTAAATGGGTTTGGAATAATTTTTAGAAATAATAGTTTTAACAAAATTTTAATTATATAATTATTTAAAATAAAAAATCAATCTCAACATATACGTGTATGTAAACAATGATTTTTAATTAAAAATTATCATCTTCATATCCTTTTACTTTTGAAATTTGCTTAAGTACTTGAGGAAATAGCCATGGAATGGAAGGCCATCCTCAAGAATTTAACTTATATGGATAATTCACTTCAATTATTATTATTTTTGTTTGCTAATTATTGGATACTAAAAAGAAGATGAATCAACAAAACTAAAACTAAAAGTATGCATAACATTTTGTAAACCTCCAACTTTTCTAGTTCAGAACTCGTTTAGCTTAAAATGTTTTCTATTTTTATTTTCTAAAAATATTTTTCATTTGCATATTTTCAAAACTTAATAACATGCTTATTTTGTCGCTCAAATCACTATTTTCAAAAAATGAAAACAATGAAAATGCATTTAATTTATCTATTTTTAAAAAATAATTTATATGATTTTTTTTTTAAAAAAACTAATGCAAATATATCTACATTTCTATTAATGAATAAAATTTTGATACGTATTTTAAGTGTTAAATGTTTTACACTAACATCCGGTTAAAAATTTCTACACTGTCATTTTTCATGAAATTTTGAAGTCGTCATATCAATAGTTTATAACAGTCTTTAGCCATCAATAATGATTTACTGTGTATTTGGATTTCCGTTTAAAAAATTGAGTTTGGTTTAACTTAACTTTTTGTAAAAAAAAAAAAAAACTGTATAAACTTAACTTTAGTTAAAAATAAAAATATATTTGGATAACTATTTACAGATTATTTCCTAGAGATACTTGTATAGTTGTATCCCATCTTTAATGTGAGCATTGAGGAGGAATTCTTTACTCGGGCACAAATAAATGTGTCAATTAATTATTATTAATTGTCAAATTAAAATAACTAAATAAAAGTTATACAGGAAATAAAATGCAAATAATATCGATATGTTTATGAAACATTTTAAATAATATGAAAACAATAAAAATAAATAAGCTAATGGAAAATTAATTTATTTATTTAATTTAATTCAAATAAATTAGAGTTTTTAAATTAAATCATAATTTATTTCTAAATTTAGATTATATCACTTTTATCTAAAAATCGCTTTAAAATAAACTGCAATCCCACTTCTAGTGAGAACTGAGGAAAAAAAAAAAGTCGACCCCGACCACTGTAAGCCATCCTTGTGGACATCATGGGAAAAAAAAAAAACATTACCATATATGGTAAAAAAATAGAACACGCTCGGTCAGATTTCAGGTACATGATCAATTAAATTATGTTCAACTACTTGTTTAAATTATGCGAATATTCTGTACGAGGAAAACGATTTGACACATTATAATTAAAGATTCCATCATATATAAATCTTTTTAAAAAGACAAAAGAATAATATTAAAAGAAGAAAAAATTATGCCATAAAAAAATTATACAAAAATTATAATCTGCACCATGTATAATAAATTTATTAATTTTTAAAATAATTTGAACAGTAATTCATAATTATATAATAGTATAAAATTATTTTATACTTTTAATATATAGATATTAAACTCATATTAAAAAAAAATCCAGTTTTGAACCCAGGATGGGCCGAAAGCCGATAATAATAAATAAAAAAAAGCACAAGCACAGAAGGATATAACAAAAAACAAATACATCTTGTGCCCAATGAAGTCATTTTAAAAAATCATTTAATTAAATTCTAATGTGTGCCCAATAGACTTAACAATGTGGTAATACTTTCTTTTTACATAATGTTAACAACAAAAATCTATTACGCAGATGCAATTCCACCTCCTTCCATTGGAACCTCCTTCTACGCCATTGTAACTCTCGATTCCACTCATTCACTAACCAACCTCCCACCTCTACAACCATACATTCCTTTTATTCTTGGCCCACCCATATTGAAGACCAAAAGCTCACATCACTTCCATCTTCCAACACTCTAAATATTCCCTTTGAAACCACCCTTCACCACCCCCTACAAAGTCACACACATTGACCAAATCACTCCACCATTGGGAGCCATTCAAAGAATTATGACCCTACACAAACTTATCTAGACTTGTGATACCATATTTATCCAACAAAACCTCCCTTCAAAGTCTATCTTTCTCACTCACCAACCTCCACATCCATTTCCCCACCAAAGCCCTATTGAACACTTCTAGATTTTTAATTCCTAAGTCACCTCTCTCAATAGGAGAACACACCACATCCCACTTTATCCAAATACTTTTTTTCGCATCTCTCTTTGCTCCCCATAAAAACTCAGATTGTATCCTATTGAACACAACATACACTTTCATGGGAACTTGAAAAAGACAAGAAATAAAGAGGTAGAGAAGATAATACCGACTTAACGAGACAAATTCTCCCTCCAAAGGATAAATGCCTCTTCCACCAAGGTGCTAACTTCCTCTTCATCTTCTCAAAGATAGGTTGCCATGTTGTCATCTTCCTTGCATCTACACCCACTGACATTCCAAAGTAGGTAAAAGGCAAGTTCATGGTTATGCAATTCAATAGGCTAGCACAAGTTAGGACACCCATTTGATCCATATTAAGGCCCATCAAGCTACTCTTTGAGAAATTAACCTTCAAATCAAATACCAATTCAAAGCATCTAAGAATAGTTTTTAAGGAAATAAAGCACTTGACCTTATTTTTGAAGAAAAAAAATTGTATCATCTGTATATTGAAGGAGTGATATCTTGAAGTTGTCATTCCCCACACTAATACCTTCCACCAATTGCTTTTCTTACCAACCCACTTAACCCCTCCGCCACCACCATAAAAGAGAAAAGGTGTCAAGGGGTCCCCTTAACACACTAAATTCCTGTGTAGGACTCTCATTAACAAGAATGGACATAACTGAGAATTGTAGGTATCCCTATATCCATTGGATCCAAAGCAAAGTTTGCATAAATTCCCTTGTATCTTGAGATTCAATTAGGACAAATTTCTCTAGGTCTTGAGAAGCAATTAAGAAGGAAATGTAATTTATTCAACCTCTTTTCATACAATTTATTTATTTTCAATTCTCATATTTAAGGTTGAACTACATAAGATTAAATTGATAACACTTATTATGTTTGGAGTAATCTAAATAACATATATGCTAGAAAATCCCACCTTATCAAGTCATTAGAAGCCTTTTCAAAGTCGACTTTAAATATCAAACATGGTTTTTTGTTTGCTTTTACCTCATGAACCACCTCATTAGCTATCATCACACCATCCAAAAAATTCCCCCTCCTATAAAGGACGATTGTCTTATATCCACCACATTGCCCAAAACCTTGCTTATCCTCCTAGCCAAGATTTTTGCAATGATCTTGTAAAAGCAACCTATTAGTGATATAAGTCTATACTCCCCCAAACTAAGTGAGTTTTCTTTTTTAGGAATGATTATCAAGAAAGAAGCATTGGAGCCTTTAGGCAATCTTCCATGTGTATGAAATTCTTGAATAGCCCTATGGATATCATGCTTGATGACCTCCCATCACTTGTTGATGAACTTGAAGCTTAGTCCATCCAGAATGGGCCTCTTATTCCATCACATTCTCACACAACCTTTTTTTTTATCTCTTTCTCGATAAATATGTCCACAAGTAAGATTCTATCCTCCTCATTCCTAACTAAGAAATTTTGGAGTGAGATTCATGTTGTTGATAATTACTTTGAGGAGCTATGCAAACTAATGATGCAATTTGCTAATGTACTCATACTAAAAACTAAGTGTGTGTTCACTACAAGAAATTTTCCAAACACCTACCGACACTTTTAGGGGCGGTCATTAAAAATGTGGGTTATCATTCTATACCTACAAACATTTGATAAACTATGGGTATAGGTACTAGCATATTACTACAAATGTTTGATTTAATCACTATTTTTTTAGTGATGGATGTGAAATTATGGGTATAAATAGCATATAGCTACAAATGTTTGATTTCATCACTATTTGTTTTAGTGATGGGTGTGAAACTATAGGTATAAATAACATATAGCTAGAAACTAGGGAGATCATGAAGAGCTTGTTGAATCCTAGCCTTGGGTGTTATTTAGTGTGAAATCTCCTTTAAGATCATGTTGATTCTATAAGATGAAGTATTTGGATAATCCTGACGTCTTGCTTTTGCTTTTGCTTGTGATGTCATCCTAGTTAAGAGTGTTAACGTCAGATGTCCATGGTGTAGCTATTCATCAACTACATGTACTCCTAGGCTACCTTCACAAAAAAGTTTTAAATGATACCACATGCATATAAGATAAGAAATATTTGATACATTGGATTACGGGTGGGTAAGCGGGTCGGGTCCATGGATTGACCTGCGGGACCCACAGTCCGCGCGGGTAACAGTGTGGTATGTGAGATGATACCACGCATTGGAAATATTATTCTTGATCATGCTGGGAGATTAAGAACTAAAAAACTTGATCAAAGTGTGGTATGTGAGATGATACCTATGATGATTATTGAACATGATATTCCATTCTCTTTTGTTGAACATATGAGGTTTAAAGAGTTATTACAATATTTGCATCTTGATGTTAAGGTACCCTCTAGGCGTGTTGCCACCATGAATGTGAACAATTTGTATGATTTTTGAAAAGAAAAAAAGAAGATGAAGATGTGGAGATGGAAAAGGCTCAAGCTACTTCAAGTATGGAATCATTTGTTGTTGGAGATGTTTAAGTTTCATATTTTATATTTAATGTTTGGATTTTCTTTTGTTAAGACATTATTTATTTTGTTGATGTAATTGACTAATTGATGAGATTTTATTTACATTTGTGTTAAACTTAATTTGGTTGTGTAACATTTTTGTTGAAATTGTATTTTTTTAAAAACTATGTCCGTAGACCAGTCCATTTGGTCCATGGGAGGGCGAACCAATTTATTAGATCCGTTTAAGAGTGAGGGGGGGGGGGGTGGGCCCAGTCCACTGCCTATGTGGGCTAACACAGACAGGCCTTACGCGAGATGGATTGACTTGCTTTTCCACCCCTACATTGGATTACATGAATACCTCAATGCGTATGTGTTTGATTAATGTCAAATGTCATGTTTGTTACATGTCTCCAATTTCATACGACGAGCATGTAATGAGATGTATCTCACTCGTTTTGTTTTGTGTGTTTTTGTTATATGTGTTGGCGATAGGTGATGTCTAGTAGGACCAAGAGGATGCCGCTAGATAAAGCATAAGCCTGTATTTATGTATTTTTATTTTACATTTAATTTGGAATTGTAAAATTTAATGGGTTATGAAATGGAGATTGGATTAATGTTATTATTTCTTAAGTTGGTTTTATTTTTTTATACAACCTTATTGTATCACCTTCGGAGTGCTAAGATAGTTTTGAGTTAAATTAGTATTTGTGGTATTTAATCATGTGTGGTTTGAGGATGTGATATTCTATACTTATTAAAAGTTTTTTTTTTTAAATTTTTTTTGGTAATATAATCTTTTGTAATTTTATGCTATCGAGGTAAAGAGTGTCACAACCCTCTTAATATTTTTTTATTAAATTATTCTTTGAAAAATTAATTTTTATTACTATTGTTTTAAAATTTTATTATTAAATTATTTTAAAATATTAAACTACTAAATTCTTCCTTATAATATCACTTTAATATTTTTTTATCAACTAAAGTAATTATCGTGTCTTTTATAAGAATAATTTAAGAGAAAGAAAGGTTATACACTAACATGTTAGTATAAAATTTTTTTACATGTCATCCAATCATAACTTATTATTTATGGTCATTTTGTTGATTTATTAAATAATTATTTTAAAATAACTTAAATGGTAATTTGTGATTAAATGACCATGTAAAATAATTTTACACTCTCAGACATTAAACTCATAATTTAATCACTATATTTTTTTAAAAAAAATTGATGTAATTAACATATATTATTTGTTTTCTTTACATGACATATATTATTTGTTTTAATTTAAAGCTCTCAAATTAACAATTATTCCCTGTCCCCTTTTTAATTGTCAATTTTTTCAAATATTTTTATTTATCTTTCATTTGCAAAATTTAACATCGCATTTTTTTTATCAATTATACATTTTCTTGTCACCTAATATTTAATTAATTTACACATGCATTTATTGTGGAGGAAAGAAATAAAATAAGAATTTATACAACTATTTTATTGAAATAATATTATACTTTTTAGTTTTTACATGAAAACTTTAAAAGACATGAAAAGGAACGCAGGGAGTGTTTTTAAACTCTTACACGTTAAATTTTTATACTGATGTTTTTATGATTATTAGAAGATAAAAAATATTTATTCAAACTGAATAATCTTAATTAATTAACTTTAATTAAGATTGGATACTAACAAAATATCATACATGATATTAATACATTTTTAATTTCTTTATTGCAATATTTATTAGTTACACTTATTAATATATAATATAACCTAGATCTAGTTTTGGCTATTAGATACGTACGTACTTAAATGGATAAAAATTAGAAAGATTATTTTTATTAAAGAATGTTTAATATATATTAGCAAGTTTTGTATATTCTTATAAATGAGTTTTTTTTAATATATTTGATTTAAAAGATGAAAATAAAAAACTAATGAAATAATTATTTTAATAAAAAAATTATCTAAATCAAACCATTAAAAAATTAATTTAATTTAATTCAAATCAAATCAAACTGACTTTATCAATAAAATAAAATAAAACCAAATTTTATCGCAAATTTCTCTAAATTGTTTGAATTGAATTTAAGATAAGGCAAAAGTACTTTTAATTTAGAAGCAACTATTAATTTCTTCTTTATTTATTACACAAAAATTTGTTATTGTGTATTAAAATTCAGAAAAAAAATACTTTACATACTTTGATTCAAACATTAAAAATGTGGATAGAAATGGATTATTCATGCATGAAAGTGTGGATAGAAAAGCAAAGGTCACCTCATCAGCAAAGTTCCATTCTATTGTTCATACTTCATATTACAATCAATGATTTGTTCCGGTCACTTGTTAACGTCAGAAACCTCCAACTTGCAATGGGAATGAATGGGTCGTCACTCTAGACTTGTGAGAAAAAAAAAAAATTCCAAAATGGGAAAAGAAGAAAAAGAAAGTGTCAAAGGCATAATGAATTTCATTACCGTGTATTCTCTGTTCTCTGTTTACTGAAACATGGTCTTTCTCATTTTCTCCACACGCTCTCCCTGTCCAAAACCTTCATATATTACCCCGAAGCACCAACATCCAAGAGAGTGTTCAGTGTTGTTACGTTAAGCTTATCTCAAAACATGAAGATTCCTTGTTTCTCTTGTTTCTCGCCATCGACCACTGAAAAAAACAACAACAACGGTACACACACATTAATTATTATTGAACATTTTTTGTCTTTTGAATGTTTTTATTCATTATCTTTGGTCTCTCTTGGCTTGCACTGCAGATTACCCAGATGAAGAGATCAACGATGGGAGCTTTCGTTTATTCACTCACAAGCAATTGAAATTAGCCACGCGCAATTTTCATTCCTCGGAGAAGGTTGGAGAAGGTGGCTTTGGATCTGTCTTTAAGGTAATATATACATTCTCTATTCTCATTCTCTTAATGAGTTTATTGCTTGATTGGCATTGATATGCAATGCAATTTGATATATTGTAAGTTTGTAACCAAAATTAACTAAGAGGGTATGTTATGTGAGACTGATTTGGGATTTTGGCTTGTAAAAGGGGAAGCTTGTGGATGGATCTTTTGTGGCGGTGAAAGTGCTTTCGGTTGAGGTGGAATCCATGCGTGGAGAGAGGGAATTTGTGGCGGAATTGGCCACACTTGCAAACATCAAGCACCAAAATCTTGTAAGCCTAAAAGGGTGTTGTGTGGAAGGTGCTTATAGATATTTGGTCTATGATTATATGGAGAACAATAGCCTCTACAACACTTTCTTAGGTAATTAGTCTAAGGATAATTAGTTTCTGTGTTATGCTTTTGAATTTCCAATTAAGTGTTAGCAATTGAGGGCAGAAATTAATGATTTTTCTTGTTGTGGCTTTTGATTGATAGGTTCGGAAGAGAGAAGGATGAGATTCAATTGGGAAATAAGGAAGGACGTATCCATAGGTGTGGCTCGGGGGCTTGACTTTCTCCATGAGGAGCTTAAGCCTCATATCGTACATAGAGACATCAAAGCCAAAAACATACTTCTTGATAGAAATTTCATACCAAAGGTTTCAGATTTTGGTCTGGCAAAATTGCTGAGAGACGAAACATCTTACATCAGCACTCGGGTAGCAGGGACATTGTGAGTTAGAACATTAAAGATTTTTTAAATTACCTTGGCTAAAAAATTTGAATCCTTTTCATTCCATGACTAATGGGGTTTCTTGTTTTTTAACCAACAGGGGTTATCTAGCTCCAGAATATGCAAATTCCGGCCAGGTTTCGCGAAAATCAGATGTTTATAGCTTCGGAGTGTTGCTTTTACAAATTGTGAGTGGCCTAGCAGTGGTGGATGCCTATCAAGACATTGAACGTTTCATAGTGGAGAAGGTATGAAATTGAAGTCAAACATTATAATTAATGTAGCTATCTAGCTAGTAGATTCAGCCTCACTTGCTGGGGATACAATTAAAATCAATTAGAAAACGAGATAAAGGGTTTAACCCAAACGGGGAATAATTAAAATTGCTTTTTTGTCTGTTGTGATTTGGTCAAATTGAAGAAACGTGTGTTTGTGTGTTAGAAGTTTGAGCATGAACATGATTTTTCAATTTCAGGCGTGGGCAGCGTATCAATCTAATGATCTATTAAAATTGGTGGATCCCATGCTTAATATGAATTTTCCAGAGGAAGAGGCATTGAAATTCCTCAAGGTGGGGCTGCTTTGCGTGCAAGAAACTGCCAAGCTTAGGCCACGAATGTCAGAAGTTGTAGAGAAGTTGACCAAGGACATTGATATGAGAGATGTTCACATTTCGAAGCCAGGGTTCGTTGCTGATCTCAGGAACATCAGAATCAAACAACAAAACCTAAACTCGTCCGAGGAATCAAGTTCTGCTGGAGCAACCTTTACAAGCTCCATTTCGAGTTCGGCCAATCTTGCTCGTTATTTATTAGATTGAGCACGTTTTATCGGCATCATCCTCGATCCGTATCGTAATTGTTTTACAATTAGTTTATAACCGACCCGATAAAACAACATACACCAAGATTGAACATGTTTTTAGGATTAGGATCATGACAAAATTGGTCACCCTGTATAGCGGTGAGGAGGATTGATCAGTGTTTATAGTCATTTTTTGTTCTTTGGTTGCATAGGTTGATTTTTTAAGATTTTTTGTTCTTCCGGAGAAAGAAAAAAATATATTCTTTTTTGACTAGGCTGCGGAGTCACATTGGGCGTGCTTTGTGCACACTGCACAGGGTAAGTAAGTACAAAGTGTAGACCATGTCCTCATGTCAATAATTTTTTCATCAACTTTCCAAATCAATTGGATGATGTTAATTTGTTACGAAGAAAGAAAGAGATTGATCAGAGCAAATGCTAATATGTGGTACTGAACTCTTTCTTTGAAAATTGCCTCTTCTTTCCTAGTTGCTTCAGTCTCGATTTGTACTAAAATGCAGACTAATTTTCGCATGTTCAATTTTACTATTTTGGTTAATGGCCTGTTAGAAGATAATCAATATTAGACACAAATTGAGAATTGTAAAAAGAAAAAGGAAAAAAAAAGAGACACAAAATGAAAACATCTATGTCGTTGGCAACTAAGATAAGTGGCGGCGCCGCGGCGTTTTATTTCTTTATATACATGACAATATAGTGTTTTTCTTTAGGGAAAAAAATATTTTGACACCGAAAAGAGGGTGTGTTGTGTACACATTCTTTGTATAAGAGAAAGCTGAGAAGAAAAGACAAAATAAAATAAAATATAGATAAAGATGTATGCGTAATATGATGAAAAGTAAAAAGAGAAATAAAAAATAGTGTAAGAGGGGAATAAAAAATGAGTTTAGGGAGATTACTTACGCCTGTTTCCTAATATATACTAAATCCTACCTTTTCTTCCAAGATTTGATAAAATGACAGTTATTATTATTTGATTTAAAAAGTGTGCTAAATCATTTTAATTAAAAAAAAAAAGAGGTCATCATTTCATTTTTTTAAGGAGTGAATGAATTCATTTTATCGAGTAGCAGAATTGGCAAAGGTAATCGATTTAAGATAACTTTTTTTGTCGTTGTTGTGAATAAGTCATCAAAAATTTAAGATAACTACAATAAGCTAAAGTTGACTTTAAAATAGTCTAACACTAACAAAATAATTCCTTTCGTAAGGCAATCGGTTACATACCCAACAAAAAAGAAAAACATCACTATTGACAACTCCAACAGAATAAATTCCAAGTCAACCAGATAGCAATCGATGTATATATATCTAAGAGTAAAAGAGGTTTTTTTTTTGTTGAAAAGAGGTTAAATAAACGAGTAATGCTTTATTTTTTTACAACAAAATAAACCAACAATGCTATATTTATTTATGAACACATTATAAATCAGCATCAAGTAAAAGATAAATATATTTAATATTTTGAAAATATAAAAAATATTCTAAATTGTTCATGACTGATAAAGTAATAAAAATACTGTAGAAATAATTTAGAGCCATTCTAAATGATTTATGAATTTATTTTAAAAAAATTATAGTATAAATATTTTTATACAATTATTATTTAACTACAATAAAAATTTTAATTTTATTGTAATTATTTTAAAAATTATATCTAAAATAATTTAGTGTGAATTTTTATATAGGAACAATACATAAAAATTAAATTCCTATTTTAATTGTTGGTTTCACTTATCTTAGTTTTTCCACCTTTGTGATGCTTTCTCTTTTTCAAAATGATTAGTGATCTAAATAATATCTAGTGAAAGAGAAAGAGAAATCAAAGATACCTATAAACAATAGGTGTATATGTATAAGGATAGATAAGTAATCTTTTTTTCAATTTAGCTCTTCTTTAAGATTTTTTCTTTAAGTATTTGGTATCTGATGGTCCAACAAAAGGAGGGGAGATACTTGTAAAAGGTATTTCGACATTATTTTCAACTTAGAACAATAAATGTATTTTTAATATTAATAAATAGTGTTTACCTTAATATTTTTACAGCTATCTATACATCTTTTAATGGGTTCATGAACCTTTGGGCCTTGGCGTTATTAGTAATATGCTTATAATTACTCTTAAAATATTTATTATTGTTTTTAATATATTTTATGCAAAGTAATTGCATTTTTATGATTCTTAATTATGGTTTTATGATTCCGAGTACCGAACACTAGATCGAATTTCTCGTGGGGACTAGATGTAGGATTAGATGCATTTAGGTACTCTGCTTCATGGTTATCAAATTCTTGAGTTAATATTGCTAACTCTTATGAGTTTATGAATCTATTTATTCTCTTGGAGTTGACTCATGTGCAAAATTTTTTTAGTTGACTCTAGATAAACTTAGTAGACTTTCGAGTTTATGATTGAGTTATCGAATCAACAAATTTAAAAATTAGACCAAATCACATGTTATTTTGGGTTATTTTCTATATATTTAGGTTTCAACATACTTTTATTTAGTGTACTGTTCCTGAATCAAAGAACTCACATCTCTAACAACATTAAATCTTTAATAAGAATGTTTTATTACTATAATAAGTTCCGCAAATTATTATCTAGTGGTGACGTATTACTAGACTTAATTATTTAAATATTAAATTTATTATTTACTATTTTACTTTATTATATTATAAAAATATTTAATTAATGTATTATTTATAAGTATTTTATTATTATTTTTATATAAAATATACTCTTGTGAGTTTAAGAGTCGAGTTTTTAAAATTGCATTCCCAATCCACGTAGACCCTGAAATTTGATAACGATGCTCGACTTCACCGAATAACTGAGTACATTAGGCGTAAACCACATAAGGGTGTTGATATGTACCCAGGCAGGCGTTCAATTACATTAACTACTTGAATACTATAGGAAATGAAATGCATATGTATTCGAGTAGCTGGTTGTGCCAAAAACCGAAATACTTGAAGATTTCATATACTCTATTGTTTGTTATTTAGGTATTTGACAGAACTGATTACTTAAGTACTCTCTTGAAATAATTATGCTTCAATATGTTTAAGACTTTAGGGGTATATCCGAATTGTTTGTAAAGTATAATAGATAATATAATAATATAATATTAAAAGAAAAGAGAAATAAAAAAGGGTAAATAATTATAAATATTAATGAAATCTTTATAATAAAAATGTATCCACCAATTATTGCTTTTTTTTTAATTTCCTATGCGGTGCTTTATTATCTTTCTATTAAGCATTTTGTCAAAAGAAGCCGCCAATGCTTTACCGACATGTTTCGGTGGGTCTAAGGCGGTCCTTTTCATTTTCTTTGTTGATTTTGTTAGCTTAGTTTAAATTTTATCATATAAATAATAAATAATTGCCTTATACTCTATTATAGTAGATTAATTTGATAGTTGAAGTTTTTGTTTTCTCGTATCGATATCATCGTTTGACTTTAGGAAATAATATAATTTCAAATTTATTCAGCTAAACTCCAAATCATATAAGTAAGGCGTAGAAAGCAACGCAATAATGGAAGGGAAAAACTTTATTTGAAGCCACATACCAACAGCTGAAATTCCTGATGTAACTCTCTTTGGTTTGACTATATAGATTTGAGTTTAACTATAATATATTGTATAAAAATTCTATACTGTAAATTGATTATAAATAATTTAAATGTAATTTTATTATGAAAATTAATAATTTTATCTCACATGATAATATATAATTAAATGATTTGTAAAAAAAATAACAATTTAATGACAATATATATATTTTAATTAAATTTGACAGATTTTATGGGATTTATTATAATATTTTCTTTTCGTGATAAGGTGCTTTAACTTTTAAGTATGTAATCCGAATTTTATATTCTTTGTTCATTCTTCATTCTTCATTATTTACTTATTGAAATTTAATAATTGTTCGTATGTGATTTTCTTATAAAAAAATTAAGTATAAAGGATAATTTTGGTAAGAGCACTTGAAGCAATATCTCCTTCTTCTCAACTCTTAAAAATACATCTCCTATTTTTGGTACAATTAAACACATCTAGTCTAAGAAAAAGTTATATTTAACGTAAAATAATGAAACATGTGTATTGGTTGGTGTAAATATCTTGGTACTTATCTTTGACTTTTATGGATAAAAAAATATGTACAAAATTTTATATATAATTAAAAATTATTTTATATTTTATTAACTAATTTTATTTTAACGTAAAATATACTTGTCAAAATAAAAATAAATGGTTGTTATAAAATTATATATCAATGAATGTTCAATTTATACATGATTTGACCTGCTTGGATATCGCATGATTTATTGATTAGATTTTTGAATTTTCCACTTTATAAAAATTTATTAAAGAGTGAGAGACTTTAGGAGCAAGTGAAGATTAGTAATTCATTAGTTTAAACCAACTAGAAGGTTGCTAACAATGTAACTATCAAAATATTAAATGGTTGGATTAATATATAATTAAGTAATTCTACCAAAAATTATTCTTAAAATAATTTGATTCTCATTTTATATATATATCTTCGCTCGGTACGTGTTTGATTTGCTATCCTATGTGAAGGTCAATAATTTATTTGTTTGTATAAACTTTTGGCTAACAACCTGATGACGATCATTGCAAGAATGATTGAAGGCACTACAATTGCATTTATAACAATGTGTTTGACAAAAGGTACATTATTTGAATTTTATAAATTTCAAATTCAACTTTATAAAGTATGTGTTGATTGAGTTTCTGTTTTCTCTTAAACATACAAACACGATGATTTATGTATCAAAGTATCCATACATGTAATTACCATCACCATTTTATGGACAGTAACGAATCATCAACAATTTATGAGTACATCAGAAGGTCCCCTTCTAGCTTGTATCTATGACCAAAGTTAGAGTTGAATATATGAATTAGCCCGATTTGAATAAACCTGAAAATAAAGCGAGTAGAACTATATTGACCTATGAAATAAAGCGAGTAGAACTATATTGACCTATGAATTAGCCCGATTTCTCTAAAATTAAGCATCATGAATATAACATGTAATACCCTCATAAAAATTGCAACTCAGACGAACAAAAAAAAAATTCTATATTGTGTCATTTATATGTGTATGTAGTTAATTACAATGATTATATATTTTTAATTCTCATTTCGTGATTATTATGTGTGTGATTAGTTTAGTGAAACTTGATAGAAAAATAGAGATTATCTGAATCAAATTTTCATATGTGCAAGAATTATATTGTGCATTGAGTCACACAATGTAATATTTCTCTGTGTGAGGTTTAATCTAAGTACACCTATCCCTAGGGAGATTAACACAATAATTTATGAAGTTAGCACATCAATCTAGACGTTTAAGATAGGATTTATCAATTTTGGAAAAAAACAATTTTTACCATTTTTGCCTAAGTCTACTTTAGCCATTTTTGGTTAAAATTTCAAAAGCAATAACACCTATAAGAAGCATGAATTGACACGTTAAACATGAGTAGTCATTCATGTTGTCAATTAGGCTTAATCAAAATTCTTTTGGACAAAAGCTTTAGACCTTATCTTCATAAGTCTTTAAAAACAAGTTTTTGGGACCTTCTTCCTCATTTCTCACAAGCTCAAACAAGGGAGAGAGAAGTCTATTTTCCTCTTCTTCCAAGCTTTATACTAGTGTTCTTGAGGTTTCTTCCATCAAAGCTTTGGTAAGGAGCTCTTAATCTTCTTTCTCTTTTTGTTTTTCTTACCAAATTCGTGCAAGCTTCTCATTCATTGTTCCAAAATTTCATTTTTATTCTTAGAAGTTTGAGACATCAAGGACTTGAGCCCCTTGTTCATCTAAGTCATTTCATGTAACATCATTCAAGGTAGAGGGAGGGGTGGTCTTTCCACTTCTTGAACCTTAAACTTGTTGTCTTTGGAAGCTAGGCTTCATTGCATGTTGTTTTGATGTTCAAATATTCGTTGCTACTGCCTTGGCTAAAACTAGAGGATATGTTGTTTTTTTGGAAATTTTAAGGTTAAAAATTATTTCTTTGGGTGTTAAAGCTTAGGGTTAGCCTTAAATTGGAATTTTCTAGCAAAATTTATGAATAAAACAAGTTTAATGGCATTTTGTAAAATATGAATCAGTCATGAAATTGAACTGATTGTTATAGCTGTATGGATTATTTTACTTAAAGTTTTGACCTCAAAAATGAGTTTATTAAGTGTGGAAATGTAGGGTAACATATAAGATTCATGAAAAATTGATTCTCGGAACACCTAGAACACTGAAAATAAGTTAGGAGCAAAACTTTGTAAGAATGAGTGGAAGAGTAATTCTAGACAGTAAACAACTTAACATTGAGATCCATGCCTCTGGATAAGTTAACTTAGAATTATTTATTTTCTGAAACTATTGATTTAACTGCTGTATTTTGCTGAAATAAATTGCAAGATCTGATAACTAAAGCATGTTCTGGAATTGTGATGATTCTCTGCTGATAAAAATTACATTGATGCATGCATGTATAATTACTACTATTATTGGTGAATGATAAAACCAACAGAGTGTGAACTCTGGCAAATAATATCTCTGGCGTGCGAGCTTATATTCAACTATATATCTGTATATTGTTATTTTATCTATATGCGTTGTGGTTTAGGTTCGGGGGTGTTCGACCCTTGGCAGATTGTTTGTTATGATTGTTAGATGGTTGTAATCATAGTTGTTATGTTGTCCGATTGTTTTGTTTGACAAGTGGTTTCTATCACTTAAGGGACCACAATTGGTACCCTAAGAGTAATACATAGGCTTAAGCCTCATCTCTCTTTCTTATTTGTTTGTTTGTACGTATTTGTTGATGCACGTGACACGAGGGCTACACACGCGATGCAGTGGCAGAAGTAAAAAGGATTGGATGAAGAGTAAGGAACTAATAATTTTATTTTCTTCTGTGAGAAAGTGAGATTATATTAAGAAAATGGATGATAGACAAAGATACACTAGGATGCAGTGGGTAAAGAGGTTCAAAGAACTTGGGGGAAATTAGTGAGTGGTGACTATTTGACATTTAGTGGGGGAATTAGTAACTCACATGCCTCACTTTGTTAATTACTCCTGACAGACTTCGAGACTATGCTTTTTAAGTTAGGAGCTTGGGGATTAGTGTACGATGTATCTGTATGTGATGATTACTCTTGAATGTCATCCACATGATTATGTATAAGACCATTAATACCTGGGAGGATTGGTGGCAAAGGTTGGGCCCTAATAGGTGAGAAGTGTGTTAGTAACACGCTTAGTATCTCGAGAGTGTTGTTTGCTTAGAGAACCCACACATAGTGGTTAATTAGGTTGCATGTTATCTTTGTTCAACTACTATGTGTTTGTGGGGTTTGAGGAATGAAGGCACCCCTACAACCAACAACTTTCAAGTTCAGGAGATGTCGAGGGAGATGCTCCCTCTGTGAACTTGGTGTAGTAGGCAGACATAAAAAGTGTGGTTGTGTCACGATACATATACGTCATTTTACATGTGTCACACTCTGGTGCACATGGTGCCAATAAATAGAACATATGTTATGCCCATCACCATCAATTACTTTTGGTATTGCTACATTCCTTAGGGACTCGTTGACAACTAGAGTGGTTTAAAGATATAAGTTTTTATCTAGGCATAGAAGTGTTTTACGATGCTGAAGAATTCATAGTGACCACAATGAGATTTGATGCGAAAGGTAATGTCTTGAGTTGGAGATTTGAGTTAGTACGTCCCGTGTAAATCCTGAGGATCAAGGAGATCTCACCGATATGACGCCCAAGGAGGAAGAAGGGTAACACAAGCTTCTATGAGACTTAGAGCCTTCATCTGAGGAGGAGGAGGATTGATTACCTTCCTTTGTCTATACCTTAGGTGTAGTTTAGTACTTTTAGTCGGGTGACGATTGATAATTTCCAAAAATACTTAACTGAGACATGTGGATTTAGACAATTATCTTATCTTTTCTCTTATTTAGGACTTTGTTTATGCTTTTTTGATGTAAATTGTTAATTTGCAGTTTGTTCTATTTAACTTGTTATTTTGTCAGATTTCACATGCTTATTGATGGACCGTTTAGTAGAATTTTTGAATTGGATCGAATAACAATTTTTTGGAGCAAGGTTCAATGAAAGCTTGAAGTGAAAATTCCAGCTTAAATGTGCTTAAGTTGGGGTTGAGAGTCCATATTAAAGTTTATTTTTGGAGAAGATGAAAAAGAAAGTTGTAGAGAAAAATTGACTTCAGCAAAACAACTTTTGACTTAAGTTGAATTTGGACAGAGGTGAAAAATTGCAGTATTTGTTTAAGCCCGAAGTTTTTGGCTTGAGCAGACACTCACTTAAGCGCAAATTTTTTGGATCTATATAAATAGATTCTCTCATTCATTTTAGGGCACACTTCTTCATTTTGTAAAACACCTTCTTTACTAAAGTTCTTCTTCCCCAACTCTTTTCTTCCATTGTTCCTCCATTTTCCTTGCTTTTGGAAGTTATTCATGGAGATGGGTAGCTAAACCTTCCATTGTTGAGGCTAGATTCTTTCCCAACCTTATGCTCTCATGTATTTCTTTTAAAATAGTATTATATATTCATCTTGTTCTTAAATATTAGCTTTTTACTTCTATGCTTCATGCTTGTTATAATTTGGCCACTCGTAGCTTGGTTTTTGAATGAGATTGTTATTGGAAAATACTTTCTTTATCTTGAACTATGGTAAAATGCCCATTAAACCTCAAAGCTAGGAATAGGATGAAGGATAATGGCTATCTTTGGGTCATTGAGCTTAAAGCAAGTTCATTTGTTAAATGTGCAAGGGATTGACATTTAATGGACGAACTTTGGTCTTTTCACCTAAGGAATTAGGGATTAGAATATCATTTTTGAACTATGACTAATATTAATATTGGATTACAAGTAGAATATCATATTTTAGCCTAAAGAAAGTTTTGTTCAGAGAAATCTAACCCCAACAACCTTTATCACCTAAAATTTATATCATTTTATTGTGTGTTTATAAAAAATTCCAAAAATATCATAACTTGTATCTTTGTTTTTGCTTTTTCTTTATTGTTGAATGTTATGTTCAAATCATCCTTGTTTATTTGTTAGTTTAGATAATAAAAACCTATGATATTTATTAAGTATTGCGCAAGTCTTCGTGGGACGATAACTCTTATTTATCAAATACTACTTGAAGACTTGGTATGCTTGCCAATGACTCAATAGTTATCTGCATTGATCCTAGGATCCTTTTTGAGATTTTGATGTATTTTGAGGGGTAGGATCTTCACTGTAAGTGTATTTTTTGATGTAACAAGTTTATATCGATCGTTTCACTACTTTTACACTTTGGATTGTATCCAAATTTCTTCTACCATGACACTATTTATTTGCTTTATTTATGTACAAAGATTTTGCATTATAAATCTATGTTCCTTTATTTACAAATTTAATTGCGACGTGAAAGCTTAACGCTTTCCACGCAATGTGCTTATTTTTTTTCTTTATTTGATTTTATCCTATTTACAAAAAAAAATGATGAGATATTTTGTCAACTCAAAAATAAAAATTAAAAGTTAATGATACATATTCCACAATATTTATTATTAAAATAGTTTTGAAGAAAAATTTCAAAAAAAAAGAATTTAAGGTGTTACATAACAAGTCTGTGAAAAACAAGTATTCAATGAACTGTAGTTGGAGAATCAACAAATTGATTAACAATATGCACAACATAAGGAACATTAGGTCTAATAATCATAAGATACACTAAGATGTCAACAAGAATATGATTATATTCAAATTGGGATTTGACAAAGGAACACCATGAAAAGAGGTATACATAATTACACATTATGCTAAAGAAGTCTTTTTGGATAAGCTTGATCAAAGATGTTGGTGATGTGTTTATAATGAGAAAATATATAACTTCTAAGAGACTAGGTAATGGTGCGTAAAATAATGATTGAACAAAAACAAGTGTATCCTACGCAATAATAACAATGAATTAAAAGTCTCGATATCGAACCCAAAGAACCATTCTCAAATAATCAATTTTATTAACTTAGTAATTAAGGAAAAATTTAAAATAAAGAAAGATTTGTTTTGATCAATTATCCTATGCAAGATAGAAATAAAATAAGGAAGATAAGTGTGAATAAATAAGATAGATATCCACAAATTATAATTCATGCATACAAATATCCCTCAATTCTTAATTCTAACAAGATTCAATTGTCGGTTTCCCAAAGTCAATTTCTAGCCATTGATCGTGGTCTAATAATGCTCCTTGCCTTAAAAAATACTCAATTGATCATTGACATATTAATTTAAACCAAAGGATTAAGTTTGGTGACAAGGGTAATTAATCAATTTCTCAATTAATCTATCGTAGATTATCCAATCAATTTGACTATGTAGTTTGATATAAAACACTTCCTTCCTAGATCCACTAATTACATATAGATGATCACTACTATGCAATTATGTATTAAAATGATCTTTTCCAAATAAGAGTTAAAGAGTAAGGAAGAAAATCAAATGACTCAAAAAACATCTCAAGAAAGGGTTCAAGTTACGATTACATCATAATCCCTGTACTAGGGAGACTGGCCACTTATGGTTATGAATACACTAGAAATCCCTAAGAGATATGCAAACATACCAAAAGACTTGAAATTTGACCGAGGAACCTTCTCAATTGTGATCTCTAAGCTTCGTTGGAGCTAAGGACTCTCACTCAACACTCTTGCCTTTCAAAACTCTCCAAATCACAAAAAAAAAAAAGACTTGAAACCAAGTGTCTAAAAGATACTATTTTTAACAAAAGATTTAAGTACAACCAGTATATCCTGATCACGACCTTGATGAATTGATCAAAGCCGTGATGATTTTTCGGATTCAGATCTGCATCAAGCCATGATCAATCCATCAAAACCTTGATGAATTGATCAATGCCATGATGACTTTTCAACATTGATCCATGACAAAAACAACACAACTTTGATGATGTCCAAGTTCATCATGGCCATGATGGTTGATCAAGATCGTGATGAATGGTCAAATTCTAGCTTATAAGAGATTTTGGCCAATTTTTCAGTCCTTTTTTTCTAAATGCTCCTTGACCACTTATTTAACAAAACTAGCTGCAAAAACCGTGAGCTTTGTCATAAATGCATGTAATAAACCTAGAACTACACATAAAAAAGTAATCAAAATTCAATTTATAAGACAATTTCAATGGTCCAAAAGTAACAAAAGGTATACAAATCTTTCCTCTTAAATTATTGGGCTTATTGCATTTTTAACTCTTATATCTCATCAACATCATCCCTGGTGTTAGTCATGACATCAACTTACGGAGAGCAATACACGTCCATGGGAAATACACTACACAAACAAAGCAAAATCATGAGGACTAGAGTGGAAGTTAAGGGATTCAATAACAATGGAAAACAAAATTTTCAATCACAAAGGAAAATAATATTATTTTTAACCAAAATCCTTATAATTATAAATTGAATTAAAATATATTGGTAGTAGTTTTATTCAATTACAAATTATTAGAGCATTTTTAACGCAGTTATCTTTATAAATATCATATTTTGAGATATAATATCTTAATTTTTATTCCACTTGGAGCAAGTCTACATGTCATCGATGCTTTCTTAGAAATAAGCTTCATATCTTCTATAGAATATACTTGTTTATAGATAAAAAAAATCATTTTATTATGTCAAACAAAACCAGCAAAGTAATTTTTTAATTTGAAATAAAATTAAGTACAAATAAAAATTATAAAAATATGATTTACTTAACTTTTTTTACAATTAAAAAAATTATATGTGAATTTTATAAATATTACGTGATATTATGGATCACTGAAATTGCATTAATATAAGACAAAATATCCAAATGAACATCTTAAATTGATAGCATTAGAGATGCTCCCATGTATGATGAATTTATTATTTTTAATAATAATTATTTTTAAAAATTAATACAATTATTTTAAAAGTTATAATAATGAGTCTAATAAGTATACACTATCAATATACATTTATACATTGCCTACCAATTAAAAAAATATATGTTTAATATAATTTTAAAATAGTTGTCATCAAATACAATAAATTTATCATATATAATTATTTATGATTGAAAGAGGACGTAAAATTATTTTTACACAGATTATAAATATCTTATTTTCTTGGTAATATTTTTTAATCAATTAACAATGTAATAATATTTACATTTAAATTAAACTTTATGATTATACCCATAAATCCAAGTTTGAAGGCGAAGGATCCCACGAATCCAATATACTTATTTTACACAGATGATAACTATCTTATTTTCTCCGTAATAATTTTTAATTAATTAACAATGTAATAATAATATATACATTTAAATTACACTTTACAATTATATCCATAAATCCAAGTTTGAAGGCGAAGGACCCCACCCACGAATCCAATATACGGTTCCACAGCTTCCACTGTTTTCTTCAATTAAAATTCAGCACTCCCAAATTTGACCAACGTGTTACTATTTAAGTATTTATGGTTTGAGGCAAGCGAGTTCTTTCGTTGTTTTGGGATATACGAAGTTCAAAATATATTATTAATGGATGATGGGCCAGTTGAAAATAAAATATGAAATTTTAAAATAAACGTTTTTTAAAGAAAAATTTATTCAATAAATAGATAGAAATTTCTTATTAAAATGAGTATTATAATATTTTTAAAAGAAAAATAATTTAGACAAACACACTAAAAAATTACTTATTTTTATTACAATTTTTTTAACAAAGTTTAAACAAATTGGTCCAATAAGATCTTCTTAATGTGAATTTATTTGTGAAATATACAAATGAGAATATATCTTTAAATAAAGTGTAAATGAAAATATATTTATTTTAAAATTTAAAGAGTTAAATTACAATATACTTTTAAACGAATCAAGAGTAAATATATTCTGAATATATGTAAAATATGTTTGACAATCTAAAGATATTTTAATATATAATAAGATAATATCAATTACATGAATTGTAATGTTTTTCACCCTTTTATTCAGTCATTGAAAGAGTAAATATACTCATACATCCAGTCTTTAATGGAGGTTTGGGTAGTTTATAAAAGTCATAAATTTAAATTTATCATCGTTATTGTAAAAAAAAATATTTTCTTCATATCTATATTTCATTACATTATTTATTATTATCTATTTCTCTCAATACGAAGGAGCATGTGCTAAAAAGTAAGAATTAACATACCTAACGAGTTTTAAAGGTTGAAGTTAAAGCCTCCATTTGTACTGCATGTGTACTGGTCCAACTTATATACCCTACTTGAGGTGTTCATGAAATGACTCCTTAAGAAATTTGGATTGACAAGAAGCTCAGTGTTTCTCATTTGTGAGTCTTGGAAGTATAGCATGCATATGCTCATATAGTTAGTAAGTTAGATGACAAAAGTGAAAATGTACGTCTTCATTGGCTATATTACACAAATTCTAAGAGCTATAAGTTGTTTAATCATACCATTAAGAAAATTGTAATTATTAGTGGACATGTTGATTTTGATGAAGAAATTAAAGCTGGTGTGGATTACTCCCAATATACGCTTGGAGAATTTGACCATAATAGACATGAAGTTATCCACACTCCTCCTCAACCACACATTCCTAACTAGAAGAAATAGTGAAAAGCCCTCAAACAAAATATTGATATCATGGCAAATGAAATGCAACAACATACAGATTCCAAAAGCTACAAATTGATATATCTTGCCATGAAAATCTTTTGGCAAGATGGATATATATGAGATTTAGTATGCACATGCTTAGTGGTGTTTACAGTTCAATAAGCATGGTTTTAGCAGATAAACAATTTCCTACATTTCTTATAGTAAGTAATTAATTTACACCCATTAAGTGAAAAATAAATTACTATTTAAGCAGTACTGCGATACACATGAATTAAACTAACTTTTACTTTGTGTAGGGAGTTCATATAAAATTATTGTGTTTAGACTATTTTATTTTATATTTAAGGTACGTAGCTTATAAATTTCACTAAGGTTTTGAAAAACAAAAATAAAAATTTAACAAATCCTAACATACTAGTATATATTAAGCAGAGCCATATATTGCCGTTGTTAAATTTTTTAACATGTTTAGATTCGACTGCGAAAAGCTAATGTACTAAGTAGAAGAGACATTAGTCCAATAGACCTAAGTTCCAGCTGTATGAATCCAAAGGGGGCGAGGGAATAACAAAAGCCTGGAAAAGACAATCACTAGTGCTAAACATATCTAAGCAACAAAATAAAAAGAAAGAAATAATATAAAGGTCATTATTTATATCGTTGGCTAATAACATTCAAGTCTCGGTTAATTAGGTTTTGTACGTACATTATTAATAAGTTATATAGTATTAATATCATTTATATAACGAGAGGTTTAACAACACACTTTCTAATTTCTAACACATTCCTTCTAACACACTCTATATTTAAAATTTATTAAAAATTATAAAATCATGAAATAAAGTCATTAAATAACAAATAAAATTTATAAAATAATTTCATCTCTAATAAATTTCAATCACCATAAAAAATATCTTAAAGAGTGTCTTGCTAGCATTTATCATTACATAACATACTGTTTTTTTTCTACGATTATATAACATCCTTATAGTCTAGATATTATGCTAGTATTTTTTTTTTTAATGAATCCAAACAGTGTATAATTAAAAGTCTGGCGGCGATTTTAAATTAATTTGTGGTGAATATAAATAAATGCGAGGGACGCCAAGACGTTAACCACTCAGTTACAACAAAAATGACAACACAACAACGAAAACGATTGGTGACTACGTCCACTCGAAGGTAATAATAATGAACCTTACTCGTTGGAGAAGGACTGCATAACCTAAGTCAATTAGCTGCTAAACAGATAAGAAATGAAGGAAAATAATAAAATACCAAAACCAAAAGACAAAATATTTATTTCTACTTCCTAATCATTTGCTATAGTTTTGTTAATAATTTTTTTTTAAAAATACCTCTTTTTATAATTCGTTTCTTATCTTTAAAGATTTATTCAGCAAACGATGTAAAGACCTTGTCTAAAATAGTAAAAACAACATTAATATTTTCATTATTTCCTATGAGTTTTGAAAATAAGTACTATATTTTAATTGATAATAACTAATTAACTAATAAATATAAATAAAAAACATTTTCTCACCAACTCTCCTAAATTTCTTTGCTTCATGTACCTAATAAAACCTACCTATATACTATCTACTATCTAACCAAGTCAATGCCATATGCATTTTGGACCAGGAATCTCAATTAGACAAACTAATATTACTTTAACATAATTAACGGATTATTAATTATTAATTAATTAATTAATTACATACCATAAGATGAAAAGGAGATCCGAAGACCTATTGAAAACCCAGTTCCCCAACCCCTTCCCAGATGTGATAAATAAACAAACAATAAAGTGAAATCAGGGAATGGACCAAATAAGGTAGAAAGTTAATTAAGAAAACATGCTGAACATGATTTTGTAGAAGACAGAAATTCTAACCCTTTAGCTTAATTTAATTCCCTTGGTGAGCAAAACACAGCATGCATGACTCCTCATACGCCATTTGATAAGGCCATCACCATTGTGATGGGGTCTACAAATGGCATACAGGGAGCCAGGCACACAATGTATGCTAATACAAAAAACAAAACCAAAAATGTAACAAAAGTGCTACTTCCTAGACCAACAAGCACAACAACATGGAAGAAGATGATGAGATATACGTACTAAGATGTAAGAGCTAACCAAATCTGTGCCGTTCTTCTTCAATCAATGACGTTTCTGCTTGAACTTGGAAGTGATCTGAAAGTGATCCAAGCTAGGTTAAGAGGAGGAACTGATGCAGCATATAAGAAAAAGGAGAGAATTAAGTTAAGTCCCTTCCAAAATCTCAAGTTTCTCTTCCACAAAAAGGACAAAGAAGGGGTCCCTCTCTTAGTTCCATAGGGCACTGTTTTCTACTTGGAAACCAACCAAGCAGCTTTTAAGTTGGCAATTTGGCATGAAGTGAAGAAGCAATAGCTTCGAAAATACTCTACCATGCAGGTCTTTTTCCAACCTTTTTAAACTCTCTTAGCTTATTAGGATATGACTTTGGAGAGATTATTAGGGGGGGTCACATATATGAGACTTTAAATAAAAGAGAGGGTAAAGACTAAAGAGGGAGATGAATTGGTGGATAACAACGAGACCCTTTTTCTCCTGTTTGCTGGACGTACGCTATGATGACTCTAGGGGATGATATGATGCTGCTTTCAGAGTTCAATTTCTTTTTCCATTCCCACATAAAGGGCAATATTCTTTTTTTAAAATCAATTAATTCTGAATCAGATTTGTCTGCAAGTGCTTGGATCACCTTAGATTCCTACCACTCCCACAATGGAACATCTTCAAAGAACGAGATCTTTCCCCTACCCCTTGTCCTTTTCCATTTATATTTTGTATTGCTTCTGTTTTTTTTTTCTTTTTCCTTTTTTTCTCATTTTGGTACACGTCATGTATGAATACATTGTTGTCTTAAACATTAAGGGAGGTCCATTGGAGAGAACTTAGGTACTTGTTCCCTCTTTCTTTGTTTGTGTTCCTTCACCATTCTCTCTTATAATTTGAACAAATTTCTGCAATTTCAAAACTATGCCGTATGTTTATATCCTATGTATATAAACACATCAAAATGAAAAAAATTCTCTTAAAACAATCATTTCTCTCTTGACCATATATTCACTTTACCCGTGATTGATTGAAAATACTTTTGCTATCTACGAGGTACACTTATTAGATAAGATATATGAATACAATATAATACGGGGGCGATAAAATTAATATAATATACACAACTAATATAAAATTGACGACGTGAAATAAAAAATTTAAAATATAAAGGGTCATTCATGTTTGAAAAAAGTGAGACTCACTCACTCACATAATAAAAATATTAAAACTTGTCTAAGCATTATGATATACCTCACATAATAAATATAAAGGATCATTCATGTTTCAAAAAAGTGAGACTCAATCAGTGAGATCCGATCGAAAGTTTAACATTGTTGATATAATTTAATGTGATCTAACATTGATGAATCATGAAATTATTAATTTTTAAAATTTAATTATATATATATATATATATATAATATGATTTACGTGAGAGTACGATTTTATGTAAGAACATGATAACAACTAATAACAATAATCAAATTAAAATAAAAATTAATAAATGATTGAGATTAAAAAATATTGAAAATTTTAAGATTTAATATATTATTAAATTTCTAAAAGATTAACCAAAGAACAACAAACAAAATTATAAAGATTTTAACTATCTCACTCCTTAAAATATCTCAAGTAAAAAGTTACTATCATGATGGTGTTGTCGTAACCATGAGCACAATTACAACCTATCACCATAACTATTGCCATCATCATCAACCGCTACTATCATCGGCGTTAACCACCACCACCTCTGTCGTCATGACCTTCATCGTTATCGCTGTCATCACCATAATCATTGATCCAACCACCACCATAATTGTCATCGCTATCATCACCATCAACTATCACTACTATCGTCACTATAATCATTGTTGTCGTCATTGTCACCACGACGGTGGTGGTGACAGCATCAACGGCGACAACGGTCATGATGACAAAGGGGGTGACAACAATGATGACTACGCCGATGGAGGCGGTGACCGTCACGGTGATGGTGATAGGTTAACTACAATTGAGATACTTTAGAACATGATTTATTTGATGAATTTTTTTAAAGATTTAATGATCGTATTGTATTTTAATTTAAATATTTTAATTTCAACCATCAAATATTTTTAATCATAATTTAACTTCACACCATAACCGTTGGTTTAATTCAATTATGTAACCTCCATTTTAATATTTTTGAGTCATCAAATCAAAACTTTAACGTTAATGTTGATATGATTTAATGTGATATAACATTAATAGAATATTATTATTTTTTAAAACTTAATCTTTTAGATATATTTTTTATAAAAGATAATACGATTGATTGAATGTATTTTGAATTACTATTTTTATTAAATAAAAATAGAGAAAACTAATAAAAAAAAGATAATGTAACTACTTAAAAATAATATTCTTTCTCACTTCTGCATTGATACTGTTCTAATGCTACCACTTTTCTAATAATAATAATAATAATAATAATAATAATAATAATAATAATATAATTTTAATTTTACTAATTGTGAGTGTTCATTTATGATGTGATGAAATTAATCAATTCAAATATTTAATAATATCACATAATTAAAAGAAGTATCTTTAAAATTATTAAAATATTATTTTTAAATAATTAACAACTATGTATATTTAATAAAAAAATCTATTTCAAAAAATTTAAAATAAATTTTAATTTTGATAAAATAAGTATCTTTAAAATCATTAAAATATTATTTTAAATAATTAACAACTATGTCTATTTAATAAAAAATAATATTTCAAAAATTTAAAAATAAATTTTAATTTTGATAATAAATATATTTAAAATTACTACATATTAATATTATATCAACAATAAATAAAATTAACAGAAACATTTTAATAATTATATAGTATTATATATTCATATTTATTGTTTTAGATTTTTTTTTAATTTATTCTTTTTATATATAAAAAATAAACTTGAAAATGAAAAATAAATAGACTTTGCACGAATTGCACGAAAAAAAAAATACTTGTAATCTTTTAAAACGAGCAACAACTCATTGACGGAAATCAAGGATAGTTATATCTTAAAATTTGATCAATCAAAACAATTCGATCCTCTGTTTTTGTATTGCTACTTTTCGTAAACTTTAGCATTTTCCTTCAAGTAAAGAACATGTAAAAGATAGAACTGCAATGAGGCAACATTTATTCATATAAATAGAGACCATATATTGTGTAAATGAAAGTCTAGCTAGAAAGGAAACTGTATTTGTTAAAAAAAGGAAAATGTAAAATGTTTATAATATAATATTTATATTTATCTGTCCATTTCTATATATGAAATTTGTTTGCCGAAATGCTTGAAATAGAATTCTTATAATAATATCAAGGGAGTTTAGTCGAATTCAACTCCTACGGATAAAAAATAAAGCATTTAATGTCTTAAAAAAATTAAATTATTCTTATACAAAGAAAATACAAGAATTAATAAGAAGATATATTCTAGGAGGATTTAGAATTAGTCTTAAAAAATTACATTGGTTTGATAAATTTAAAAGCAAATTAATTATCTGAGTTTAGTGAAAAAAACTGTAAAAAGTGATGGGCTCTATAATGCCATAAAATTTAAAAATGGAATCAAATACTATACAACTTTATATATCAACCTAAAAGAAAAAAGATAATCACAAACCTGAAGCCATAAAAGTACTCAAAGATCATCGGATTTAATTTAATTGATTGAGTACGATGTAGGTTATAAATCTCTTCATATTATATTTAATTTCTACAAATAAAAAAAGTATTCAAAGATCACAAAAACTACTGGATTAATAACATATATATGTACCAAGTAAAATTAATTAATAAAAGGGTACGGATGGTCATTGGTATACCGGTTTGCACAATGACAAGAAATTCCAATTTATCATCAATAACGACTGACCTTGTTAACCTTCTATGATTCTATGCTCCTGTTCACATACATTCTACCGAGGTAATTAAAAGACCAAGGTGCTTTATCCTTAATCGATTTCACTACTCAAAAGAAAGAAGGTCAAGGATTCAAAGGGTGCATAGTAATGTCTCCTAAACAAACTTATTAAACTCGGTACCCTCACTGATAAGTTGAGATAGTAGATCAATCGTTTAATCAATGGGTCAGTAAATGATTTGACTTAATATATATTAAAAAAATTAAAATTATATATATATTTATTATATATAAATATATAAATAATATTTGATTTAGAAAAATTCATTCATACTCCAAAATTTAAAATAATAATTGAATTATTAAAGTTAATAATACAAATCCACAAATAATAATTCAACAAAAAATTTTTGAAGCATTCTTTTTTACATAAAATAAGTTTTAAAAATCGGTCTAGATTACCGGATTTACTCCAAATAGACCGGGTTTCACTGGATCATTTCGGATCAAAAATATAATCAGTCCAATAATTAAATCGGTTCAATTATGTCATCAAATTCCAATTGAATGGATCCGACCGATTGGGTCGGATTAAATTTTTGAACTATGCTCTTAAACCTCTAAAAGAAAATATACTTTTTTAATTTGTGTCTTGGAATTCGAACACCTTTATAATGTGAACTCAACAATGATCACCCCAAAATTTTCCCACGTGCAGAAAGTTGAAATCAGCTGAATTGGTAGGTGGTCAAAGCCTCTTTTATGTGCATAGATTCAGTTGCCCAATTCTTTCGTTGAATGGAGAAATTACTCCATAGAATGACATGTGAATACACATAAGACAATAAAATAAATTTGGAAAATATCTTAATTACCATTTTTCAAATATGGAATATTATATATCTTGTTATATATATCAAAAGGTTCAATGCTTATAATCCTATTAATTAATGAATAATTCTAAATATTTATGTAATATTCTTTCATTTTAATTTCTGAATACCAATTAAGTAAATTATTAAATATTTTTATTTAAGGGTTTGTCTAACTAACCCCAACTAAAATCCCATTCTATGTGGTCCAATAAAATTACACCCATTTGTTTAGATTTTTTTATGCACAAAAATTTATATAATTTTATTGGTTCACATAGAATGAGTTATTTAATCTCATTTACTTAGCTACATTTAGATCACCCCTTTATTTAATATTTTCTTTATAGATAGTATATTACTTATCCGTATATTATACAGCTGAATCAGTTGAAAAATTAAACTTAGTCATAAAAAATACTAAAATTGATAGTTTTACGTGTTAATTCTCTCATATTATAAATACAAGTCTTAATTATTGAATATAATTAATGAATGTACATACTCTCCTTCTCAAATACTCATCATGTCAAATCAATTTTATCTTTTTAATTAGCTATTTTCTCAAACAAAACTTTGACTTTTCTTAATTCCATTAATTAATGTTTGAATTTGTTCAATTGATATTAAATATAATGAAAATTGAAAATCATCAATGAAGGAAATCTTTTACAGTATGAATTAAATCGATTTTCCACATTCAGTACAAAAAAATCAATTTTCCAAAACTAAAAGTTTAATGCATATATTTTATATTTTAATTAAAAAAATTGGTGGCTGTTTTTTAGAAATACTTTACCTGCATTTAAAAGTATCCGTGCAATTCACACAATACAATACGTACTCATTAGCAACAAATTAAACTCAGTTTTGTTGAGAGCTATTATACATCACTATAAAATGAACCAAAGTAATCGTATCATACAATAACTTGTAACGATGTAAAGACTAGCGGGTTGGTTCTCTTTCAATTTCATGAAAGCTGAAGTAACATGGTGGTGATTGATAGTCTAAAAATTCAAAAACAAGACAGACATTGTTTTTGTCAGCTAAAAATTGTAATTTATCCTCTGCATGCTTGCAAACAAAAAGAGTGTGTAACAAGAATTCATCAACACTTCTACAAAAAGGGCAGAGAAATTCACAACCACTGATTTCCACATTCCTTCTTTTCAAGCTATCTCCAGAAGGTAAGTAGGTAACCTTATTTCTAAGGAGCCTCCAATCCAAAAGAAGAGTAATTCTCTGACATTTGTTTCCTGTACTGCCACTATTGAATGTTGCACCTCCCATTCTATTCTAAAAAGTTCATTTCAAAATGAATATCCGAAAGCAATGAAAGGTGCATAATTTAAATAAGGTGGTGTAAGATTGAAATGCCTAATTCTCCCTACATAGGCCCAACTTGTCCAAAGGACCAAAATTTATCCAAATTTTAACCACAGTTAACTTAAAAGACTATTATTGCCTTATCCACTTTTGCTTTTTACTAAGTACACTCTCCATCCCTTTTTCTAAAATCAAATTACCCATCCCAAGATACCCACACATTACCACAGTGACCAAGTATAAATATTTATAAATGAATATTATCACATCCTAATAATTAAAATTGTACTAAATTAGCACTAATAATATAAAAAGAGTTTTACGAAATAATAATTACAACTTTTTTGTAATAACTTGTTTATATATTTATTAAATTTTATATGTTATTACAACTTATACAATTTATTAAATAGTTGCCTAAATTATAACATTGAAAGTTTGAAAATTGAAACTATACTAATATTCCCTCACGCACGGAAGCAAACATGAGAGAGGAAGAGCTTTCTAACTAACTATATTTCCATCTCAAAATTGATACATCTGATACAATTTGGAAGCATGGTATGCCGTATACCGTGACTTCATAATAAAATATTTAAATTTAATGAATAAACACACACTTAATAACTAAGGAAAGTATTGAATTAGCCAATCATATTCATATAACTCCGTGCTGTTATATATTTCAGCAGCGATCAAATTGCAGATGGGCTCTTCAATTGGATGCAGTGTGGCATAGTAACGGGATAGGCGCCAAAAATATATCAAATAAGTGAAATAAAATTCGGTGGATTTGCAAGTGTTACTTACTTCAAAGCACATTCCTAATTAAGCATTCTTCAATCGGTATATAGCTCCATAAGCTTCATTCATTTTTTTAATTCACCAACAAAATATACCAAGGTAATAATAAAAGTTTTACTGCTGGAAGTGTGACAAAATTACTATTCTCAATTGCTAAATGACCAGAGTGGTGGTTTCCAGCAAGAACAAGGTTGCACATTTATTGAATCACTAATGCCTGACCAAAAAAATTCATGTTGACTACCATTTTAAGTCACTGTTGTACATGTAAATTGATTCTATCTGTATGCTGGAAATGGTCTTAGGCTTATATGAGAGGAAAAAAAATTCACAGCATGTGTGTATGTTGCAATAATGCCATGTCCTTCACTTCGTGAAGATTAGGAAAAGTAAACCCAAAGAACTACTACAAAGGAGATAAGCAATCTACAACAAACTCAAAACAATTTACAATCGCAGAAGAGAGCATTACTCACAGAAATTTATGAAAAAGAAGATATTGTGGATGGATCAAAATTCGAAACAAGTTTCTCACAGGGCAATGATTAATGCTATAAGATCAATCCGTCCTTCACAATTTGCTCCAACCAAGATGCTATATCTGACATAGGTGGACGCTCACTTGGACGCTCTCTCACAGCAAGCTCTGCTATATCAGCAAGCTTTAGCAAAGGTTCAACATTTCTTGGAAGAGCCACGTACCTATCAATTATAGCAGCACCTTTCCCTTGTTTGATCAAAGGCACTGCCCACTCAACCATGTTGGAAGGGGTGTAATCCCTATCATAAGCCTTTCTTCCACTCAGAACCTCAAGCAACACAATCCCAAAATTGTAAACATCACTTTCTAGGTCCCCATTGAGATCCTTGTCACTCGAAGCAAGAAGTCCAAAGTCCGAAATCCTTGCCCCCCACTCCGAATCCAAAAGAATGTTGGAACTTTTAAGATCGTTGTGCACAATTGGAGGCACAGGTTCCTTGTGAAGATACTCAAGTCCTTTTGCGGCCTGCATCGCAATCTTCAACCTGAGGCTCCAAGTCAGCGGAGAAAGACCACCGTGGAGGTGATCATAGAGCGTCCCGTGAGGCATATACTCGTAGACAAGCAACCTCTCCCCCATCTCCGCGCAATACCCCAACAAGTTGACAACATTACAGTGGCGAATTTTGCATAGAATCTCCAGCTCCGTTTCAAAATCACGGTTATTAGTGTGGATAATGGTAGCAGCATTTGCTCTTTTAACAGCAACCACTCTCCCATCAGCTAATGCAGCCTTATACACAAACCCATAACTCCCCCTCCCAAGTTCATTAAACTCCTTGAACCCATTAGTAGCATCCTTCAGCTCAGAAAGCCTGAAAACCTGAGGCACACCGGGGCAAGAATTAACCGAAGGTGTAGAGTTAAGAGCAACATTCACATGATCATCCTCCTGATCCGGTTTTCCCATGCAAGACTTGGATTGCTTCTTAGACCTCTTTCTAACCATAAGAAGACACCCACAAAGCAAAATAACCAAAAACCCCAAAACTGGACACCCAACTATCACCACCCATTTACGTAAATCATGCCAATGCCAATGCAAATGAAGCCCCGATGAAGAGTGAAGTCCACAAACATTAAAACAAGAGCTGTTCTGACAAAGAGAACAAGCAGTGCAAACTCTATCAGCATTCCTAGTACATTCACTAGACAAGAAGTATCCTTTGGAACAATTTGACCCACAAGGAGAACAAATCCTCAAATCTTCTCTAACACACAAGCTTGTCAAAGCTAGCTCGTTAAGAACACTAACATTGAAAGCAAACTCATCAACCCCACACTCACTAGCCCTGCAGAGTCCAGGGCTTGAAAGCTCCAAAGGAGGATCAAAATCGGGTTTTGAAGCGTTGACCAACCAACAATCCAGAAGAAGATCATCTTCCCTGATCCCGCACGTGGTGAAATCCGAAGAAGCAATAGCCATAAAGCCATTACCTTTTGGAACAACCGAGGAATTCAAATCACCCCAGCATTCAACTTCGTGATTATCCATTCTCACGCCACAGAAATGGTTAGCCCCTGCTGATAGAGAGACTAACCGAACCGAATCCAACGGAGGATCCGAATACGAAACCGGGTCGCCCCAGCATTTTAACTCGCCGGAAACGTTGAAAACGCCGCAAACGGCGCTCCGGCCAGCCACCAGAACCGCAAAACTGTCGGTAACATTGGAAATGTTAATGTTTCCCAAATTTTCCGAAGTGGGTCCCCAGCAGATTAGTCCACCGTCGTTTACCTCGCCGCAGGTGAACCCTTCACCGGAAACAACCCTCTTCACCTCCAGATTCGACATTAATTGGTCGTTGAACTTATCGCTCTGTTTCGCCGTCAAAGTTTTGTTCGCGGTTTTCGTGATTTCCCAGCAGTCAACGGTGCCGGAATCGCGATCGGCGAAGTAGGATCCCTTGACGGCGCATACGTGATTCTGGCCGGCGGCGATGTGGGAATAAGCGGTGTTCCGGTACGCCGGAGGCACGAGGATTAGATCTGCGCTCGGTTTCGTTACAGCGCTCCAGCAAAACGCTTGCGATGTGTTCGCTAAAATGCCGCAGAGAAAGCCCTCCCCGCCGGAGAGTGCTGACATAGCAGGGATGGCGTTTGCGACGGCGGAGAGCGACGGTGACGTGGCGTTGTTCCCCCAACAAATAACGTCCTGTTTTCCACTAGCATCGATGGAGCAAAAAACCTCGTCTCTTCCGAACGACGCGGAGATTGGTCCCATTGAGCCGAACCCGTGTGCGTTACCGAATAGGAAAAGGAATAAGAGAAGAAGAAAGAAGGAAGAGAAAGAGAGGGCGGTGAGAATTTGCATGGTTGGGTTGGGTACTTGGGAACAGTGTCATTCATGAATTTGATGAAGAAGATGGTTCTGTTTGTGTTTTCTCTTCTTCACGAAGTGAGAACCGTGTGAGTGAGTGAGTGAGTGGTGATGACGATGAAACCACGTGGGTGTCGCCATTTTTACAGCTTCCATTTCGACCGTTACAACCTCAATGTACCGAACTTGGTTGAGTTACTTTCGTCTTTCTTTTACTGTTAGCTTCTGCTATTGATGTTTTTTCTTTAATCTGATATTATTAAATAGTATTAATGACCATTTTCTTTATTTGTTTATTGTTTGGGGGAATCTAATGACCAATTTTATAAGAACAAGAATTAACTACCATTCCTGATCTGCAAACTACTTGCTTTATTTTACTATTTTATTTTGTTGATTCCCAAAAATTAAATTAAGCTTATTCTTAAAAAATACGGTTGACTTGAAAGTGAAAAACTGTAAATTTCGTGTTGACTTAGGTTTTATGTTAAATTTTAGATTTAATTAGTCCTGAATTTTAAATACGTGTTTTTTATAATTCCTGAAATTTAAAAATATTTTTTTCCCTAAAATTTTAAAAATTGTATTTTTTTTTCCTAACATAATAAATTGATATTTTATGACAATTTTTTATTATTTTAAATTAATTTTTGTCTTTTAATCACTTAAATTCTCCTTTTAAAACTACTATAAAATGCTAAAAAAATTAGCCACAACGTGTCAATTTATTATATAAAAGACTAAAAAAATTATTTTTAAAATTTAAGGATTAAAAAAATAATTTTAAATTTTAGAGATTAAAAAAAATATACTTCTAAATTCAGGGGCTAAAAACAGTAGTTAACACTAAAATTTATTCCAACTTTGTTAGTAATTGTTTGAATTGCGTGTTGATTGTAATTGTTTTATTTCCAAATATAATTAGTTTATAAAATAATATAATATAAAATTAAATTGGAAAAAAATTCACCCAAGTATACTAATTAGTATATTTTGTTCCTCAGTTTTGTTTTGACTCTTTCCTTGAATTTTATAATTTGGTGCACACTAGCTTGTTCCTTAAATGACTGTCATTGATTTTTTTTTTCAGAACACACAAATCATTAAAATAAATGGGTTGGCAGGGCATTTTCAATCGAAAACAAAATACTAATATTTTAAATAGTTAATATTTGTCAATAGATATCATTTCATATATACACTTTTGAGTTCAAACTCCTGACTATACAAATTGTTAAAATAAATCTCACCCTTTTAAACAAAATATCAGTTATACCCACACTAAAGAAGAATCTCATTTTATAGTCAAGAAACCAATTATGTACTAATTATGGCGAATCTTGTTGGTGGCATGGGTTTACAGCTGGAAAGTACGTGTATATTTAAATATGGGTCTCGTTAAGTAGTGTGACATTAGTTAATGAATTAAAATTAAAAATTTGTATTAAAAAATACTAATAAATATTAGCATTTGGCTTTAAACATTAGGCTTCCCGAAAAGGTGAAAGATCATAAAAGTTAAAAGATTGTTTATTTGTGTGTTTGTCTGAATGAAGTGGGTGTTGTGTTGGAGTGGGATCGATGGAGTATCTAAAAGAGATTTTATCTGTAGCAGGAGATGGGGCCCACCCAGTGGACAGTAACAAAGAAAAGAGGCTATGAAAGTGGCGTGGCTGAGTGTGAATGTCCAAATCCATGGAGATAGATTGGTGATCGAAGATGGTGGGCTCTGTAAACTTTCCATAAGGACAAAGGGATCCCATCTGTAACTTCTTACCACCACTTTTCACGTAATTCTGCACTTCAATGTGTTTAGGGCAATCAACATGCAAGATTACGTACCAACACTTCAACAACTTGAATTAAAGGAGTATAATCAAATGTCAATTAATTAACCAAAATTGTTAGCCTTGACATTTAAGTTTTTTTTTTATTTTTCCATCGGGATATAGAGTTGTAATTAAATTGAGGTATTATTTCATTTCAAAATGGACTAGACAAGAGAAAAATCATTAATTTATATGCTAAGTAAGAAGTTTCAAATACCTTTTTATTAAACAAAAAATGTCAATTACTTTTTTTTTATTCTTTATTAAATTACTCAAAATGGGGTGTTTTTTTTTCTAATTCCACTTTTGCACCCTGCTTTTTTAAATTTAGGTGTGATTTTAGTTTTTTCTTTAATTTTTAATTGCTCATATTTATTTATTTATTTTTTGTATTTTTTATTATTCAAATTAAGTTTTTATTATAAATTTCATTCAATAATTAATAAAAATACAATAGAAGTATAATCTATCATTGATTTATATAATTAAATAAAATAAAAATTACTTTTGTTACATCTTATATATACTTCAATTTTATTTAAATAGTTCATGTATTTTATTTTGTTAATATATAAAGATCAATGAACTTTATCTCTCATCTTACTCAAGCAGAATTATTTTCAATAAAGAATTCTTATGGTCTCTATAAAAAAAAATCAATGATACCTTACATCTTCATTATATTCTATGAATTATTTGATAGAAATTTGATATGAACATATTTAAACAATTGAAAAACTAAGAAGCTGAATGTTAAAAAATTAAAATTAGACACAAAGGTTAAATTATGAAAACCAAAGTTAAAATTAAATACATATTTTTAGAATAAATATTTAATTATTAATTTTAAGTTTTGCATATTATGTTTATGTACCGAAAATTTTAATTATGGGTAAATTTATCACTCAAAGTTCAAACAATTTAATAACACCAGAAATCAAAATAAATTGTTTATTATAATAATAACCAACAAATAAATAGAGCAGTACAAAAAAAAACCAAATAAATAAAAGGATCGATTAAAATATCTAAAACGTTGAAAGGAAGATTCCTAAATCTTAATGTTTACCCCTCCTTTTCAAACTTGCGTGTAAAGTTAAACCAGTGGCATCGTGCAGGCTTATTTCATTTGGTTTTAGCGAATTGTGATCAGATGAAAAGCACCATGCATCATATCCCCCAGGTTTTTCAATTTGACTTCTTTCTTCATTTGTTTTTTTTTTTTTTTGCTATCTCATGTGAATTTGTAAAGTATTTTGTCATTTACCAAATTAGATTGATAAACCATTGTTTGATAAATTTTCTTATAAAAGAATCATTGTTTACTTTAAGCGAAAGTGAAACTTTTATACCGAAATATCTGATTAACACTACGAGGGAGGAGACACAAGCTCAACTAGTAATTAATTGGTTTAGGAAGATTTTGCGAAAAAAATATATTCTCGCATGGGATGATGGTTGATGATGAGAACACATGATTATCAATTTTGCTGAGTCAATTAATTCAATATTCAAGAAAAAAAATATGAAATCTGTCAATATGTATACCGGTAAAATCAACCTATATAAGATGTAATATATTGTTCAACTAAAAAGGGAGAGAAGTTATAACAATCTAGTCAAGTTTATACACAAGTATTAAACAAGGCTATGGAAGACAACAAAGAAAGATAATCTTTCACATTATTTTTGAGTTTGATCGATGCGACACACGATTCTTAGTCCATGAGACAATTAACACAAGAAAGGTTCAGCCTACTGAAAATTTTCCAATTAGACTAAATGAAAGGTAGTATGATAGTGACAAATTTCAAAAAGTGTATATATCTTGTTTTCATGTTGTTGCTACTTATAAGCACGTTCACCATGAGTATAGGAACTACAAACATCATGTGTATACATTGGAAAGTGTATCCAACATGTAAAGAGGATTATTTGACGAATTGCGCAAAGAAGCGTATTGATCATTGTGTCACAAGTCAAGAATTTGTCATGACCCAAAGATGAAAAGAAATTTTAAAGGTTGTCGTGTCCCCTCTCCTATACACATCAAAATGGATATCCGAGAATCAAGTTAACCAAAATGATGTTTTATGTGTCGCATCCCAGACCATTCAAAAAATAATGCTCCCACCGTGTAGGCTCAAACCAATAATGTTAAGTTTATGTCATATTGTTTGTATTTTAAAAATTTTGTTGTATTATTTCGAATTTAAATATTTTGTTATATTGTTTATAATTTTCTATTTATTTTGTAATTTAAATATTTTAGTTCAATTCAACTTGTTGATTAAATATTTTTTTTTTAAATTTCAATTAAGTTGTTGATTGATTATGTATTTTAATAATCAAATAAAATGAAAAATACAAAATATTTTTAACTCTTCAAAAATGATAAACCATAAAATATGCAAAAAAAATATTAACAACAACATATGCAAAATAATAATATTTTTTTAAAACAAAATATAAATATAGACAATTAATAACACAGAAAATAAATTAAAATACAAAAACAATTTAAAAACAAGAAGAAGAAAAAACACAGTTATTCTTAACATGTACAATAATATATATCATTCACATAAATAATAATGTGGGTGTATTATTTATGTAAATATTTAATTTATTTGTATTTTTTTACGTAAATAACGATAAAATATTTTACAAAACTTCATTTACAATCGAATAACTCTATGTATATATTATTGTTTTCATCTTTTTAAATAGTATTAACCTATAGTTTTCGTAATCTTTTTACGAAAGATCTAATTAAACACATTTAATATAATCTTTTAATCAGAATTTTTCATTTAGCATATGTTTGGATACACGATACAGTATAGTGAAATCAATTTTTTTTTCTCGGTCACACTGAAGCAACAGTTGCTTCTAATTTTTCACACAGTCACATCACAATTTTGACTGCCATAATCAATTTGAAAGAAAATCCAAACATGCACTTATAAGATTAAACTCAAGATTTTATATAAAATATTTAAATTTAATTTTACTGGAACTAATTTAATATTAATGTTTAGAGTTTTCATAATCATAAAAATGACATTTAAAAAGATATCAAATCTATCATTTCGTATTATATTTTCCTTGCATTCATATAGATCTAGAGCAAGAAATCTCTCGGTGAGATGTAGGTGCTGGTGCAGCTGTTAGAATGACCTAGAACTTCTAAACCGCTGATTGCATCACGTGGATGCCCTATCTGAGCTGTCTGGCCTCCTCTAATTGTTCCTTCAAAAATAATATATATATAAAAGAATTAGTGAAACAATATAATAATATATTATGTTTATATAAGTGAGAATAATTTATTTAATGGAATTAATGTGTTTGATTTTTATTGTGTATAAATTTTTTTTGACTAGTAACGATTACAAATTGTAGGAGTGTAATTAGTCTTTTAACTCAATAGATTGAAAGATATCTATCATATCTGACATGAGAAACAAAATATACCAAGAAAAAAAGCAATGAAAATTAATAATGGCATGAGGTCAAATAGACATGCATGTTTTAACTTGAAAGTTGAATGGTCCATTTGGTGCTTGTAGGGTACAGCCACCCTCCCCAATTGGGGTGCTGGCCTGCTACTGCATGTGCACTATACCAATTCACTTTTATGCTCCACATAAGAAGATTCCCTGTCCCTTATGTGCCTAGAAAATGAGTCCAATGGTAGTACATATTTTTTGTGGACCCCGTACGAAGATTTTCAACAGCAGCCAGCCAGCAGGACTATTAGCAATAATCTCGGGTATACGCACGAACCTCATTTGCCTTGCCATGCCATGATTAAGATTAATTTCATAACTTTTTTAGTGATTTAAAAGATTTTACAAGATGGTGCACTTTATAAGGGTCTTTAATTGGTTTATATTAATTTTTAAATCGAGCGATCATTCATGCGTTGTAAAATTGTTTTATATCTTGATTTGACGTCCAACTTAATATTCTTTAGTTCGATCTGTACTCAAATCATCATGTGTTATATATTGATATTTTGTAGAAGAAAGTTTGAGGTTTCTTTTTGTAGCTAGAGTCCGCAAAAAGGTTGCAAAATGTGGTGGAGATGGTAATGGGATAAGGATATATGGAACGCATCCCATCGCTATATTTTTGTTTCTTGTCTCTAGCTTATAGTAGCCATGGCGAAATGAGATCACCATGCATGCACTGCCACCGACCTGCATCTTATTCATGTCATGCTATGAGTCACTTCTCAACTACTCTAATATAATTAATCATCATGGGTATAATCTAATTCAAGTAGGGAAAGGAGGTTGAGTTGGTGAGGAGAAAGAAGGGTCCATTTTTTAAAAAAATAAAAAATAGGTGAATTGGATTTGATAAGTTCATTATAATAGATACCAAAATTAAAAAAAAAAAGTATAAAAACACTTATAAATTATTTATTAATAAAATTTTTACTATCAACATCAAAATTTGAATTCACGTTATGATAAAATACGAATTTGATTTTTATTGACTAGACAGACATTTATTAGGAGGACCCATTTTTGCTATTTGTTAATTCGTGGGAAATGATGTAGGAATGGAAAGTTAGAAAGTGAGGCAGCACATGTGTTGTCTATGGGGTAAGAGGCTAAATTGAAGTTGCCTTAGATTTCCCTCTCAATTATTCTCTTTCGTATTATCTGTCATTCTATTGTTTTTTTAAGACTATGGTCTACAGTGTGGTGGCTAAGTAAGCAAGCGTTGGGGACAGGAGACAGGGGACATGTAGGGTAGGAGTGAACTGCAAAAGAGAGTGCCTCATCAGAAACAAAACCACATTTCTTTCTACATTAAAACCCTAAGGAAAATTCCCTTAGTCATTGCTTCAATATCATCACTGCGGACATCAATCACATAGGTCGTAGTACTAATAAGACTCTTCCTTAGAATTTAATTTGTTTTCCTTCTCTTTTGCATACATTCAATTTCAGTCATATATATATAAGTATAAAGATAAAGGACTATTGCATCTTGAGAATGATTTTTTTGCAGTAACACATTACAATTTTATGAGATTTTAGCTCTTCAATAAATTTTATCAACATAATATATTATTATTAGAAAAATGTTATAGTAAAATTTTTTATGTAAGCAATCACAATTAATTATTTATAATAAATTTACTGAATTTTAAAGTAATTCAAATGAAAATTTATGATTGGATGTGGTCAGTGCATAATGATTAAACTCTATTAATATTATTATTTTAAAATTTGATTTTGAAAGAATAAATTGTAAGATTATAATATAATACTACTTCAGATAGTCAAGTTTTTTTTCACTAAAGAGAATTCATTCCCCTACATTTTTCCCTTACCCCCCTCCCATAAATCGTGAAAAGAAACCCTAAGGCCTCAAGTTATCTGTTTTTTTCTTCCTCCTCCTTTATTATAATTTTCATTTTACTTTCTGAATTAGTACGTAGGACTTTCATCCTTCTTCTCTCTGGGAATCATATAGAAATGCACTTCTTCCCTTTAAGCTTGATAAATGTTATTTGTATTGGTAATTTTCTTTTCACGATACTTTTTAGACAATAAAATTATACTATAATTTTTTTTTGCGAGTATTTACCCCCAAATTTTAATGGAAGTGAGAGTGGGTACGAGTACTATCCTATTTATCCGGCCTGCTAGCTCTTATTATATTTATAGATTTAATTAAAATATTTTACATATGTAAACAATTTTACACTACTTTACCATTAAATTCTTTCACATAAATAGTCACGAAAATATAAGTGAAACAATCTTGAGTCATAACTACGTTTTTATTCCTTACATTCATACGTAGAAAAAGAGTAGCATCACAACACCGAATTGAATGTAGGGTCTGAGAAATGAAAACACACATGATATACACAAAGAGCCAAGTCTTATATCAACTAGTTCAACACGTTCTCTTAGTTGTTCACTGTCATATACCTTAATTGCCAAGGCAATAGCTAGTCAGAGAGCTAGCTAGCATGTTTGTGATGATGCCTTGGTGATTTTTTTTACTTTCCTCTTTTCGGCCATGGTTGGTGGGTGGAGGATTTCGAACAACCGAAAAACACACTTGTTGCTAAAATCTTTTATGTGCTATCAAGTCTTACATACATTACGAATGTACTTCGATGTTGAAATGTCGAGCAAAAACTTGAGGGGGAATTTTTAACATTTAATATATAAATGAGCTTGATTGCCTAAATTTTTTTAATAGAGTAATGCTATAAACACATTTTTCTAACATGTTCTTTAGTATTTGTTGAAAATTATTGAAGCTTACAAAAATAATTTGTTTATCAGCGTCACAACAATCCAAATCTAAGATTCTCAAAAATCAAAATTGCCATCCTAGGAACTCAGAAAACTCGGTATTTCTTTTATTCCTCCACTTAAATTCCAATCATTTGGTGAGCGTAACGTTTCTTTCTCCTGCTACAACCTAGGGTGAATTTGGTTGTATGAAAGAGGAAAAAATGAAAGAAAATTGAAAAGAAATATTTGAATTAAAGTAGAAACAAATAAACGTGAGACCCAGACATAATTTTTAAAATTTTCTCTCATTTATTCACAACCAAACACACACTTAATGTCATTCCATATTGCGCAACTTGATCTGATGAAAACTTTATTGATCCTGGAATAATATCTTACACCAAGGTGAGTAATGCTTTGTTCGCCAAGTTTTTGTCTGAAGGAGGAAGAAGGGGTGAGGGTGAAGGGTGCATAAATTTGAAGAAAACTATTTCTTGTTGTATGTCTAGATAGATACACGACAAAAACTAGTTTAATCATACACAACAAAAACAAGTTTCTGTGAAGAATATTTGTCAAAAAATTACAAAAACGCAAACAGGATGTGTAAATAGCAGTTCCCTGGTTTTTCTTCCCTCTGTTCAGCACTAAGCCTAAAAAACTCAGCCTTATCCATATTGCTTATTATTTTATTTTATTTGTTATATTTTGCTTTAGTTGTTTTTAACGGAAAGCCCAATCCTGAAGCCACTAAAGCAAGCAGCAGACCCACTTGTCCCTGTTCCGTGATCCTGCAACTGAAGACCTCTGTCTGCAGGCAACTTGTAAAGGGATTGCAATTAAAAAAAAAAGATTCACGACTAATAAGGGATCAGAACCTTGTTTAGGATCAATATACAGATTCAAATTTTTTGTGAGATCTTGAGAAAAAAGTGAATGGAAAATTGGGAGATTGCTGGTCAGAGAAAACAGAAGAGGATAATAGAGATAATAGGAGATTTAAACAGAACTGGTATTATGCTTCATAGAATTCTAGCAGACCTCAATAGGAGTAGCTTGTGAACTGGGTTATGGCTATGGGTCTGTTTAGATACAAGCCAAGTACTTTTCAGAGCTTCTCAATTGGAAATATAAAACTTTTCTCCTTGGAGAAACTCTCAAGAGCATTTCTAGCCTTGTATCCAAACATGCTCTATTTCACAAATGGATTGGATCAAAACGAAGGTCAATGGAGCGTCCAAAGGGATCAACAGCCGTAGTATTATATGCCATGCATTTCGACTTTACATTCATATGCAGGGGCGGAACTAGTCCTCAAACACTTGTTAAAATAGCAACACAAAATACACTTGTCTTTTAATTCCGAAATGTTTATTTTAACAAATTTGAAGTCATTTCTGACTGAGTACAGTGCAGCAAGGTATTAAGCATTGTAACCAAAACAAGGATCTCACCCGCACCAGAATATCTAGAGTAAAAAATAAACTCGGAATAATAATCATCATAATTTAGAAGTCCTCAGCACCAATATATATCAAAGGGTCCTAATTTTTCACACTTGTTACATGCTTGAGAAGCATGGCAACAACATCATCCGATATTCTTGCAGCCTCCGTTTTCAGGTGCTGGATTTTTTCATCAGTCTCTTGCTCAAGCCGCTTGACATTAGCTCCAGAATCTCCAGTACTCTGCAGTAATAATAAGAAAGCACACACACAAGTTGGAGTAGGAGAATACATCATAAATTAGAATAATGTAAAAGGATGGTCTTAACAGCATCAAAATATAATCATAGACTTACGTCTGACACTTTCTTTTGAAACTCAGCCTCTAGTTGAGCTCGGTATTGAGCAATCTCCTTTTCAGCCTCTTCCTTGGCTTGCTTCAACCTAGCCAATTTTTCTTACAATAGACGTGAAGAGGACAGCATTGATCAGTGTACAAAAAAGATTTAGTTGCGGTAATATATGCAAGTAACAATAATAACAAAAATCAAAATAAAAGGTGGGGTAGCTGAAAGTTGGCTGTTTCAGTTTGGCACTAGTATATCATAACAATAATTCTCAAACTGAGAATTTGTTCTATCACATATAATTATATGAGGAGGCAAACAAACCCATGCCTATCATGAAACGAAGAATTCATCCTTCCAGATAAATATGAAAAGACCAATATAAAATGAATAAACAGGAGAAAGACCTCTTTGGACATAAATAACTTGGTAACACATAAATTTTAAGCAGAGACACATAATTAGACCAAAAGTTTGATGAAATAAGGGGAAAAAAACATGGGAAGATAAGAAAATTAAGATAAAAATACCATTTTTCGCAGCATTCACAATCCGTTGTGCCTCTTGTTCAGCAGCCAACAGCTGCTGAATTCCACCTTGACCCCTGTTGGATGCCATTCTGTGATGAATACAATCAGTAACTATTAACAAATGGTTAACTGGTTACATGAAACTACAAGAAAGTAGTCATAAAGCAAGTCCTTCAGCTAGATATATCAATAATTAGGCAAACAAACCACCTTGAAATGCAGAAAAGTGCAAGGAATGCAACAGTAACAAGAACTATTGTCATCACATAAAATTGAAATTTTGAACTAAACAAATTATATAACCAACCAAATTTGCTTCACCCTCCAAACAAAGGGCAAGAAAATTCATTAGACGAATTACTTATAGCAACAACATACAGAATGGAAGCAAGCAATTATATACAGATCATAATTAGCTTGATTTACAAAGACAAAAACAGTTTCAAATTGTGTCTGCAACCATTAATATTGAGGTTTCAGATGTGTCAAGTTATATATTGCAGTAGCCGTTGCAGTTTCACAGGTTTCAAGCTTTATATTGTAGTTGTGGTGGCGATCTGGTTGCAATTGACGATCTTGCAAACAAATACCAGTAAGAAGGGACAGTAAACTTAAAAATGAAATTGAAGGCAAGCAGGAATCATCATCCAATTACAGAATCACAAATTTTACATGGACAAATTTGGATCCAACTCCTCTAAAGTGAACAAATTTCACTCTCTAGACTAAAAGCAAGTAATCAAAATCGTTTGATTACAAAATAAACCATTTATTTTCTTATATAACCACCGTGATTAGTTAATTACTTTACTCAAACTTCTCTGAAATCGTTATTATTATTATTATGTTTGGTAGATCAAAAACCTAGAAGAGCTAACCAGCATAGCATGGAGTCGAAAAATTCAGTTGATACAATGAATTTCTATCGGATGGCGATAAGATAATTAATTCGGTTGAGATCCAAATCTAGTCAAGGTGTGGATCACTGGTTTCATTTTATTTTTTCAGGTTAACGAAAGAGGGGAAAAGCAATTTGCTAGATTATTAATGGGAATAATAAAAAGCAGAGAAATGAGTGAAAAGGAACGCAAGAAACGGCGTGGAATTGGAATGGAATAGCATGCATAATAGATCTGAAAGAGAAGAAGAGAAATGCGCACCTTGTTGTTAATGTTAGATTCAGAAAAAATAGGAGAGACGCAGAGAAATTTCCGAGTGGTGTCAAACAAAAACTGTCCCAGCGATAGCGAACTGTTTTGCTTCTTAATCCAATACACTCTGGCCACCTACTACGGAATTTTCATTTTTACTCATGCATAATGATCACTGTTTTTTTGCTTAATCACACTAATAATTTTGGTAAAACTTTTCAGTAGTATGCCCCTTTAGCGAAGTTTTATTTTTGGTACAATAATTATTTTCAAAGAATATTTTTTTAAAAAAACTGGATGGAAAAATTAATTTTAAAATAAGTTAATTCAAACATCAACAATTATCTTGCATAAAAGTATATGATTTAGTTGCAGGGGAGCTCCTATTGGGTGGATTTTCATGTTATTCCAAAATTGCCCTTCTACAGAAATACTATTTACTTGAATAATGAGATCGTGCTTTTGTTTCCCTTGTGGGGGTGAAAAAAAATAAACAATGAAAATATGATTTAGTTGTACAATGTTTAAGAAAATTGTATTTTAGTGGTTGATTGGAGGGGTGAAAAAAAGAATATGATCCTATTGTATAATGTACAATGAAATCATATTCATATTTGGATGTCAACACTAGTGGATGCTTGACATGGGAGGGTGATGACATAGGTGCTAGTGGATGCTCGGATCTGAATGGGAGAGGGTGGCATAGCGTCGTAATGCTTAGACGACTAGGAAAGTGGCCTGCGTGACAGTGGAGCTCTTTGGGTGAGAAAATGAAAGTGAAAAGTTGGGGTGGAGAGAGAGTCTCTTAACTAAGAGAGGGGAAGGGAAGAGGGTGGAGGGATAAACAGACAGGGGTGTGAATGTCTTTTTCAACAATGCTGGTAGTTAAAAATAGCAAAAGTAGTAGCGAAAATAGTAGCCTATGTTTTAGACCTCTCTTTGGAGAGTTCAAGCCCAGTTTGGCAAAATGAGTATGGCCCAACAATTAAGGTCCAGTAATTGGACTTTGCATGCACACTAAAACCATGGAGAACCTAGTTCATTGAGAAAATAGTCGAAGCATTTTTTTTTTCGTGGAACGTAGCATTTTTTCAGATAATTGCTATTTAGGGCGAAAAGATTCTCACAAAAAAAATATGAAGTAATTAAAGAAAGAATAAGGTAAAATTTTCATTGTTTATCATTTCTTTCATAAATGCCTTCAATTGTTGTTTTGTTGTTGTTGTTGCCTAACTACATTTTTTAGTTCAATATTAAACTATTTTTTTGCATGATAAACTCTTCTATTAGTAGTATTTCTCTTCATTTGATTTATTTCTGTTTTTTTTAGTACGTGTAATAATTATTTTAAAACAAGGAGAGTACCCTTGGGTCTTTAGCCTCCTTCAGGTTTCTGACTTTTAGAATTTGGATCTACTTTTTACTCTTTGGTTTGTGCCTTTGGGCCTACATATTTTGTATTTGTGAAAAAAAAATCTTTTTAAGTCTAAAATAAAACTTTAATTTTTTTTTAAGTTCAAATTGTCTTTTATTTATGAAGAAAAAAAGTTTGATAAGACAATTACATCATATTCAACAAGAGGGTAAATTCCTTCCTCTGCGTGTAAGAGCTTCACAGTCCCTCAGAAACTCCGCTTTATAGGATTGGTCATGGATGTTCTTCCTTTTCCAAGCTAAGTATAACAGTTGTCAATCAGTTTCGAACAACGCATTGGAGAAGCACATATCTGAATTTTTTTTCAGTTTGATTTTTTGAGTTTAAAAAGTTTTATTTGATCATTTGAAGTTCCTCTGTTAAACTAAATTGGTTATTCCAAAATTTATCTATCAACTTAGTTAATTTAGTAAAACATGAAAAACTGTGAGATGTTAGGTTAAATGAACTTTTATCACGTAAATTTGACATCGTTAGTGTAAAAAAATTAATGGAAGAACCAGCTTGTTCTAACCGATACATTTTAAAAGATTAAAGTCAAACGGTTTAAAGTTAAGGTTTAATTGTATTTTTTATTTCCAATTTTTTTTTTAATTTTTTGTGAATTTTATTTTTAATATTTTAATTTGGTGTATTTTACCGTTAACTTTTAAAAATCCTGAAAATTCTATCCTATGTCGTTTTACTATTAAGATAATTGTATTCTTTATTCCTAATTTTTTTTTGTTGTTGTCAAAGTTTATTCCTAATTTTTTTTTTTGTTGTTGTCAAAGTTTATTCCCAACTTTTCAATTTTTCAACGACTTTTATTCTTAACTTTTTTAAAAAAAATTTATCCTTAATTTTTATGTTTATTAATGGAGAAATGACGGAATAAAATTCACAAATCTTTTTAAAAGTTTAAAATAAAATACACCAAATTCAAAAGTTGGAATAAAATTTGCAAAAAAAATTAAAAAATTGAAAATAAAAAATACAATTAAGACTAAATTTAAAAGAATAAACTAAAAACAAAAGGAAAATATAAATAAGGTACCAAAATTCTCTCTGGGCATTCGGCTACGTCCTTTTGTGCTGTTAAAAAAAAGGATATACTTTTTAACTTTAAGTGTTCATTATTAATTAATTTATCTGCAGGTATCGCGCGTTTGAATTAATGAGTTGATTTTGACATGGTCTGATGAGATCCAATTAACAAAAATTAGTAAATTACATGATTAATAGTCATGCAATTATAGCTAGGCAAATCAACATACAAAAACTTCATTAATTACCACGAATCGACAACAAAAACTTTCAATCGATTGTGAAACTTCATGATTCTACACAACAAATTAAAGTGAACAACAACGATATATATGTAATATGTTCACCAACAATAGCTAGCTAGTGAGGACTAAACTCTTGGTCACATTCTTCAGCCTCTTCGGCAATGGTTTCTAACACAGGAACCTGTGAAACCTTTCTGACGCGAATCACTGGAGCGGGTGCAAACTCAATATGGAATGCCAAAAACTTGATTTCCTTAGCCATGTTGAGTTTCTATGTGTTAGAGATGAACTAATATTAGGAAAAGTGTTGGTTATGATTGGAGTTTATGTGTGTGGCTGAAACTCGAGTTCTTACTTCTCCTCTCCACTACGAAGGTGGTGTGCTATGAGATGGAAGCCACTGAGGTTGCTCTTTTATATTAGGGTTAAAGTAACCATGTTATTAGTCTATTAGATATGACCCACACTATCATTATCAAAGGGAAAGTAATAATGCACGGGGAAAATATGGTTTTGTTTATATGGCAGCCATTGCTTTGGACATAAGTAAGGTCACACAACCATTAATATTTTAAAAAGTTTCAAATGAATATTTTAATCAACTCAGCTAAAACTTTATACACACAAACAAAAAGAGTCTATTATTCATTTTTAAGTGCCGATAAAGGTTTTTGTCTTGAAAATAAGAAGTGTAAATACATTTTCTAGTTTCTATTAAAATAGCTTTTAAGTTTTCTTATTATACCCTTTATTAATGAATGAAATTTTAGGTAATAGAGTGACTGGCACTCCGTTTATTCTTTTTTTAAGTAAGTATTGTTTAAAGTTTTTATACTGTAAATAAAAAATGTAATATTTTTTCCTTTTTATAAAATATTTATCAAGTTTGTTACAACTTTTAATAATTAATGAGAGATTGGGTGAGAGATGACTGACAAGTGACAATGATTCACTCTCCTAATAAATGACTAAAATAATTAAAATTAGGTGGTGAGAAAAGATATAGTAATTGGAAAAAAAAATATCTTAAACTTTGAAAATAACAAATAAATAAAATTAATTGGGAAGTAAAAATATAATTGACAAAAAATTATAATAAATATTGAAAATGACAAATAAATAGAAATAAAAAAAAATAAAACTCATTGTTAAAAAGGATTAGAAGAAGTAGTCTTCACACAAAAAAATAGCTAAACTCACGGGGGAAAAGTTAAATGTATTTTTTTTAATTTTATAAGTATGATTAAATTTACTTTTTTGGTCTTTGAATTCATTTTAATTTCAATCTTCATAAATTTTGCAAATTCTATAGATGATTTTATAATTTAGTAAACTACGAAACTTCAATAATTATTTTAACATATAAGATATAATATATTTAAATATAGTATGTAACATCATTAGTAAGTATATATTCATAAAAAATATTTTGAGAAATTTTAAATTTTATAATGATTAAAATTAATTTAAAAAATTAATGGAAAATTAAATCTTATTATATTTATATTAACTAAAAATGTATTTTTTTTATAAAAAAAATATTACTACTATATTCTTTTGTTTGCGATGCGGCTGTTTCTTCGAAACGATGGTCAATCTAGACAATAACATCAATATCCACCGACACAGAGACACGGAAAGGAAGACGCTAGATCACAAATTTTGCAAATACGAAGTTGTCGTTTATGTAATAACAAAAATAAAATAAGTTGTCGTTTATGTAACTTAACCTTTCCTAATGCTAAACGTGCTTCTCGTGGTAGGTGGAGTTAATGAGCAAATCTATATATTCTACGGTGGAAACTGAAAGAAGTGTGCAAATGCACCAACTAATGGCTGCTTAAGATGTGAGCACAGTTGCCATCACAATTAGGGTAAGTGATGTGGTCCACCATTCATCTAATTAAGCAGCAGTACTACAATACCTAACCTAATATAATCTTTTCACTACCTTAAGTTGATATTAATAAATTACTAGTAACAAAGATAACAAGATTCGAAGAATCAAGTTAGGAGAGCCTTTAAAGTTTAAAATGAAAAACAAATATTATTTGAGAGAACTACGACAAATTAATGCTTCAATATATTCCAAGATTTCTGTGGTATCAATTTCACAAGGGCTATTAAATATATAGAATGATGCAAGTTGCCAAATTTCACAAAGTAACGGTGTCAAATATACTGTATTAACAAGGGATTGTCCACATTCACACACAAAAAAGGGACTGTCCAAAAAAAAAAAAAAGTCCGACAAACCCCTTTTGAGATTCCTACAAGCATGTTTGGTATCGAATACTTCCTGTGAAGGATTTTACAATTTCTTTTGTCCAATTTAGGTCGTCCTACGAGGTTTTACTCTGTTTTTTACTTTTTCTCTTTCGTTTTTAATTAATCTCCATTTTGCATTCTTCAAATATAACAAAGTGACAACCCATTGGATATGTCTCCGAACAGAAATTTAGGGATATTTATATTTCGATTGCATTCAGTTGACACAAGTTTTAAAGTATTATTTTGTAAGAAATAACAATTTGTTACTTTTGTGAGAACGGTCATTAGAGACCGTCTCATACCCCTCAAACATTAACACTATGTTTGGTTTGGAAAAGAAAGTGGTAGGAAAGAAAGTGGAAGGAAAGAAAGTTAAAGGAAAGAAAGATAGTAGAAAGTGGAAGGATTGTCTTAGTTGTTTGGTACAAGGGAAAGTGGAAAGAAAGAAAGTTAAAACTTTCTTTTCTCCTGTTTGTTTGGATGGAAAGTGATAAGGAAAGGAAGAGGTACATTTGTGAAATGACAAAACTAACCTTATATAAATATTAAAGAGGGTGAAGAGAATAAAATATATTTTAAATAATAAAGAAAAAAAATAAAAGTCAGACACAAGCTTAATATTGAAATTATATTTTTTTTATTCCTTTAAGATAAAATATGTCAACTTATCTTCAATAAAATAAAATTAGCAGTTTTTATAGCATTAATTTTTATTAAGTTAAATTAATAATGCTCAAAAATTTCATTTGTTCAGCTAGATATCAACATAGATATGCTGCAATTTGCAAATTTCTTATAGCAGGTGTGCACTAGAGTGTGAATAATAAGAATTATTTTGTTTGAGAATAACATTCAAAGATGCTCTCTTATTTTTTTTAGCTCTGATAAGGTGTGGTTCAAGCTGTGTTTTCAATTTTCTTTCATTCCTGTCAGCTCTGGTTTTTTTAGGAAAGGTGTCTCATTTCATTCTTTAATAAATTTGTACTTGGCTTCCTTGTATTTGTATCAAGGTGGTGCTAGTAGTTGGGTGGGATAAACCATGTTGTAATGTCTCTTGTAACTCAATTGTTGGTACCTCTCTGGTACCATAATTTTAATACATTATTTCTTTTGCCTTCTCAAAAAAAAAGATAATGCTCAAGCAATGTACCCCTCAATTGAACCAGTTGTTCAATTCCTCATAGATAAAATTGAAATCTTGGATGAGTTAGTGCTAAAGCAACATCATTCTATTTATATATAAATATTGAGTTTGAGTATTATGATGCATATATTGGCCAATTACACTACATGTTATAGTGCAAATTAAACATAAATGACAGTCTAGTTACACAATATTAGTATACACATCTTTGCACTATAGCTCCAGTTGCTTGCTGCACTTCTACTTGTATTGCACTAGAGGTGAAAGCACCTACATTCAAACCATATATTAGTTACTACTATTATAACACATTGAGATGATTAAACATCATGAGCATAAAAGTTCAGTGTTTTTAAATCAACAAGACTCTCAATTTATTCTTTCAAAGCCTCAACCAAATTTCTTTCAAATATCTAACTGCATCAAATTGAGTTTATGCAGAAAATTATGCAGTAAAAAAAGACTACGCCACTTTCACTTAGACCCCTTGCCAATATAAAATCTCCACAGTAGCTTCAAGGCATAAAAAGTCTAATATGAAATTACTATAAGACATAAATATGAGGTATAGATTATTAATGAACTCTAAAATATATTCAAGGCCTGTACCACTAGCTCATTGTTATTATCCTTTGCAAAATGCATATATAAAAACTGTGACTGCAGAACATATTGTGTCAAAGTGTGAAAAAATCTATAAATTTATTTAGTGTAATAATAAAATATAACATTGTGTATGTAAATATAGTATAATACAAAAACTTGTAAACAAAGGGAGATGACTCAAACCTTTCAGTTTCTATTGAATGCACACCTCTGAAGGATGGTATAAGGCTCCATCATCAAAATCATCAATATAGTACCAAAAGGGATAGCAGACTCCAAAGCATATTCAAAAGTAGCATAACAACAAAAGTCACAGGTTACCATGCATCTCCAGTCATAAAAACTAATAATTTCCATCTTAAGTCATATATATCCCAAAATGATAATTAATATAGACTAAGTCATAAATTAATAAGGTCTCATATGATGCCTTAAATATATACAATCCCAACAAAAGAGCATATCCACAACCACTCCAAAAAAGCAATACGTTATAGGCTGTCATTAGTAAAGGCATCACATGATGTCCTAAATATATAGGACCAAAAAAGGAGCACTACCAATGCTCTTAACAAAATATACCTGCATCAGTCATCATTTGAATGAGAGCTTCTCCTCTCATATGAGGTGGTACGCCAAAAAGCTTACGTTTTTTGTGCTCATTATCACATAAATGGTTATAAACCTTCATGCGAAATGGATCTGTGACTCTTAATTCCTCTAAAAGATCCCATACATCAGATTCTGAATAATGACGAGGACGAGTTTGTTGTATCACAGTAACTTGTTTTTCAGCAATTTCAACTTGTTTTTCAATGACTGCAACTTGTCTTTCAGCAACTTCAACTTGACGCTCTGCAACTTGGTGCAGCTCCTTAGAAACAGAATTTCCCTCTTTCAAAGCTTCAGCAATTGTCATGATACTTTCATTCATTCGCTCATATTGATCTTCAACTAACTCAACCACATTTCTCTTCCGTTTTGTACCCCTTGAAGTATTTAAGCCACTAGGATTTGTTTGACCATTTTGTGGACTAGCATCCTCAAAGTTGGGGGGTGAAAATTGGTTTTCATCAAACATACCAACATTTGGCACATACATTTCTGTATCTTCAAAATAGTTATTCAAGTCAATATTCTCCTTCTCCCATTGTTTCCTCCTTTCCTTAGCTGTTTTCGCAACATTTCCTTTTGCCCTATCAGTTGCAAATAACTCAGTCAAGATGTCATAATGCTTAATTTGCATTTTTCTCCATCTTGCAGCATGTGGCTTTCCCTACATAAAAGGTAAAAATGACAAGTGATCAATTTGGTACTTATAATTAACATAAAAGTCAAGTGATCAAATAAAGGATAAGAATGCTAATTACTTTAATCAGCTCTTCCCAGACGTCGTCCTCAGCATCAAATTTTCGAGTTATTGAATTCCAAGAGAATCCACTTAAGCTATGGAACAAGTCGTAAGCTTCAGCAAAATGATTTTTTAGTGTCTTCATTCTATTCTTTATATGATTCTTTGTGATATTTGGTCCAATTGTAGATCTTAAGGCTTCGACCATGTTGTTGTATGCTTGTGTTGTCCAAGCACCATCGTGCCTATTTCCCTTATTTGCCTCTTCACCCAAAGCATTCAACAACATTTGATCCATTTCATCATTCCATTGTAGGCTATCTCTACCAGGGTGATTAGAATCTGATGGAGTGGTTTTTCCCTTTGGCATTGTAGTAGCTGCATATAAATTTCAAAAGGACACAAGTTGATGTATCCATTTTCATATGAATATTAGCTTATGAGAAATTCATCCACAAAAATAACATGAGTAAACTAAGAAATATTAGTAATGCATACCACTGGATAATTCTACTACAACATAATCATGTTCATGTAATTTCCCAAAACCATACACAAATAGAACACAAGTTTTGTACTACATTCTACACATGTAGTCACATTACACAAAAAAAAAAAACAACACATTAGAAATACATATTACTTATATAGTGTTATCATATTGGATAAACATTCCACATTCTGATAGCAACATCGTCCCTTAAAATTGTTCCCAATCTATAGTCATCATCACGTTGTTGTTGTGGTTGGGATCTATCAATCTCTTGTTGAAGTAACTCACGATCTACTTCAGCAATTAAGGTCTCATCAACATCAACACCCATTAAGAAGTTATGCAATATACAACAAGCAAGTACAATGTCTGTCATGACTTCAAATGAGTAAAAGGGTTCGGTGCCAGTAGATAAAATTGGAAATCTTTTCTTTAGTACTCCAAAACATCTCTCAATAACATTTCGAAGTGAAGCATGGCGATGATTGAACAACTCCTTAGAATTTTGCGGGCTGCGAGTAGAATATTCCTTCAAGTGATAACGAACACCTCTATAAGGTGTAAGCACCCCACGTTTTAGCATAAAACCGGCATCCCCAAGATAATATTTTCCTACAAAAGTTGTGATATAATTTATTATTTGACGTGTTAACTATTATAATTCTAAATTGTGATACTTAATAGTCAAATCAAATTAATAGACTACTAACCTTCAGGAATTTTTAGAGAGTCTTCCCTACTTAAAGCATCTTTCAAAATCCTAGAGTCAGATGCTGTGCCTTCCCACCCCGGTAAAACATAAGTGAATTTCATATCAAAGTTACACGCAGCCAAAACATTTTGTGTAGGGTAGTCTTTTCTTCCACGAAATCGTGCGGCTTCCGCTCTTGGGACCTTTACCCGAATATGTGTTCCATCTATAGCTCCAATGCAATCCTTTTTATTAAATTAAATACGCAATTTGATTAGTGATGAAATTGTAGGATGAATTTGTGAGGCTAAACATATTAAAGTGAATTTAAGGCATAAGTACCTTAAAAAAAGGATAGAATCTGCTATTGTTTAATATTTGTGGAGGTACATCCCTACCAGAAGGTTGGACTAGGAACTCATCTTCTAATGAAATGATGGCACGTAAAACATTGTGAAAGTGACGGCTAACAGTCTCACCAGAACGGCGGAAGAAGAATGACACGGTGCGATTTTTCACATTATGACCAATGATGTGTAGGAACTTAGCAACTTGTTCTTCAACTGTGGATCGTATAGTATCCTTCACATAACCAGTTCCCCTCAATTTATGACACAATAACATAAATGCCTCAGGTCCCATTCGTATTATGTCTCGGCATTTTTCAGTATGTACTAATTGTCTCATTAAATCGAGACGTTTACGCTCCCTTTCATGACTTCCATGACTAATTGGACTACGAATGAAATGTGACATTGTTTGAAGCATATGTAACGCATGAACAATATAGCACAATAAGACTACAGAACAAAGACGCTGTTGTTTGTCGAATCCTCGACGAAAATGACTTAAATTTTGCATGCCAAGATTAGTTAAATGTTTTATTTTGGACTGCTCTTCCTTTATACCATCCAATGCATCACCAAACTTGTCTTCATTATTAATTAAAAACTCCATATCAGAGTATAAATGTTAACCTTCAATGAATATACATTTAATAAATCAATGAGTTTTGATATATTTTTCAATACACATTCAAATAAGTAAAGTATATATAATAGAAGAATCAAAATAAAAAAATGACCATTTTAAGACTAACTATCAATTGGACCAATTTTTTTTTTTTTTGGAAAAGGCCAAGAAAAGTATATTAAAGAGGGCATAAGGCATGCTTGAAACAAATACACAGTACACCACTTGTCTAGTGCCATCCCACTCACAAGGCTTTTCTTCTCCAAATGAAACAAGACTACTCCTATACCATACCCTGCTAGAAAACTACCCAAGCCAAGACAGCAAGTAATCACCCAGCATAAACACCAATTTAAGATCCGTAGCAAACAAAGCAAACCTATTAAAACATTCCCCTCAATGGCATCACTTAACACAGTAGCATAGATGTAGAAAAGTTAGCTCCTACTAGTACTACCCTTAACACAACCAGTCTTCAAAGATAAATCTCCAGACAGTTGAACCAATTTTGATAGAGAATAAGTGTAAAATATTCAATCATCCTTTATCACAACAAAGTTAAAAATCAGTAGCAACAACCCACAAACAACACAAACTTCATTAGATTTCATAAATTTTTCAAAAAATAAAATAAAATAGAAAGCTTTTCAAATGATTTACAAGGAAGCAAAAGCAACATAATGTGTGCCAAGTAGACAAAGAACACGTACAAAGCACAAGATCAACAACAACACATTTTTATTCAATGGCATCAAAGAAACCCATATGAGAAGGAAGAATAGGGATGGTACCTTACAAAGCAACTGAAAGGTTGTGGAAGTAGAACAAATGAAATGGACCAGTTTGATTTTGGAAGGTAAACAAGAACCAGAGCAAGCAATTTTTTTGAAGGATTTTGATTTGAAGGGTATTCAAAAAGACAAATAGAATTTGATGAAAGAGAAGGGCATTATTGTCCTTTTGCCCAAAATTTTGGTCGCTCTTCCCGCTTTCCGTCCAAAGTAGCGCGGAAAGGATTTTTGGGTGGGGTCCACATAAAATTTTCTTTCCTTCACTTTTTAAGATTGTTCCAAACAGTGGAAAGATTCACTTTCCACCATCTTTCCTTCCTCTGACTTTCTTTCCTTCCCCTTTCTTTTAAACCAAACATAGGCTAAAACAAACACATACTTATTCTGCATAAACATAACTGAGTATCTCCTGCCTCATATAATATGTCGTTACAAGCATAATGCTTTTAATTAGCCTTATATTGTTTTATTTTAATCGATATTAAGGTTAATAAGTCTCGGCTGATATTTATATTAATGGGAATCAAACGCATGATATTTTGATTTTGAGAATAAATTAATAAGAGATATCAACTACGGTCCATCAAATTTGTCAAAACAACGAGAAACTGCAATTTGCCATTTCTTAATAAACCAACTCCAGCCTAAACAAAGGCAGGGATGTATAGATTAAAATCATCCAAAAAGAAGGAAAAAGAGAACTACATATTTCACAAAATTGACTATACAAAGTTGTAGCGAATAACAACTAGTGATTATTTCCACAACTTGATTGATCCTCTTCAATCTTCATAAGCTGAAGCCTCTTCAAAAGAGGCTTCATAATTGATCCTGCAACATTTGCTACTACTTGAGAAGGGTATTCATGGAAGCTTCATCATCCTCAGCAACTTCTTCTGTGATGGTCTCCAAAGCAGGCGAATTAGAAGGCTTTGTTGGGAAAATTATTGGTGCCGGGGCAACCTCCATCCACGAACTTAGGTTTCTGATTCCCTTAGCCATATTGATGAATTCAACAACAAAATATGTGACTTTTTCTGCTCCTTAATTTGCTGAATCTTTGAAATAGAAACAATTCTTCTCTCCTCCTCCTATGTCTAGAAATAAGAGACCTTGGTTGGTCACAAGAGTATTTCAAAAAAGGGTTTTAATATGGTTTGTGAGACACAACCAAGACCCTTGTGTGTATTTATATGCAAAAAAAGGTTAGTGTGGGAGGTAAGAATAAAGAGCTAAAATCACGAGTTTTTAGGAGGAGATATCTTGAGATTAAGACCACCACACATATTGCTGATATACAAGTGAGAATAAAATCAAAAGTGATTCTTGACATATTCGTAGGAAGCTTCCAGGAAAAATTAGTAGGAGTGTGGTGCGTAATTCAATGCCTTCCGTCCAAATATTCTAAAATTAATTAATTGCCTGTTGTAGAGGGAAAAGAAATGGTCAGCAACTCCTCCTTTTTCTCTTCTCCATCAACTTGCGTTACATGTGCAACTTATATTTATGTTTAGAGTTGAATGACAAGCAATTAATACCATATTTGATATAGTATAATATAATTATTTCTTTTCTTTTTTATGCAACATATTTTATCTATGATTTTTTTTACGTTCTCTTATGATGTATGATAAATATTTTTAGTTTTTAGTTTTTTTATCAATGTTTTTAATAAGATTCTTTGTTATAATAATATTATTGATATAAAATATTCACTATATAATTTTACTGATTATTAAAAAATATAATTGATCACATCTAATAAATCTCTCTTCTTAATTATACTTTTGTTAATCGCGTTTTTTTAATTCATCATGTTGGAACTTTAGTACTATCTCCGGTAATAACAGAGGTCGTATTATCTTTTATATTATCGTATATAACTATTATATTATCTTATTTTGTATACATGTATCTCAAAAATAATTTTAAAATCAAATAAGAATTTTTGTTATTGTCTATTTGATTGTTAGAAAACATTATCCTTTCCCAACTACGCAAGCAAAAGTCTCAAATACCAACACGGCAGCATTCACTACTCCAGCTTACTCTTTTAACAGGTGTGATATATTCGATGATTTGCACAGTATGGGAACATGAATAAAAAGCTCAATAATTGCAAATTCTAAACGTTTCCAGTTATAGTCATTGCCTTAGCAATACAAGTAACAAATAACTTTTTTCTCCCGTCTGACCAAATAAATAGATACATTTATTCTGTTACTCTAAGCACTACCCAAAGTCCCAAAGTGCGGCGAAACCACTCACAGGAGGGTAAACGTTCGTACTTTATTGAATCGGCCCTTTAACCCGTCACGGGCTAAATTGGACACATTTTGGACCTCTAAATTGCTTGGGGCACCCAGCAACTTTCCAGCATATTTTGGACCTCTAAGGGTAGTTTTGGTTATAAATAGCAGTTGTACTTTTTCATTTCTGCAACGTCATTTTTTTTCCGCAAATTTTCTGTAACTTAGTGTAAGTTGCTTCCATTAAAGGCGTTTTAGAAGCATATTTGGTCTTCGGTGGTGTACGTGAATTTGTTAGGAGTATACGATAATTTTTGATCGGTTTTCATCATCGGAGAAAAGCAAAAAAAATGGTATGCACATACGATTCGTATGACCCGTACAGATTGACAATCCGTATTGGGCCTACAGATTTAATTTAAAATTAATGGTCCAAGAAGGGATTGAACTTATGTCACTTGCATTATTAATAAAATACTCAAACCAACTGAGCTAATAGATACATTATATTATAAATAAATAGTGTCGTTATATATAACACTAAATTTTTTAATTTATATTTAATGTATATGTAAATTTACATAATAAATTTTTTGATGATTATTTTTTATATAACAATTAATTTGTTTAAATATATAAATTATAAATAAAAATGACTACAAAAATGACACATTATGTTATCAATATTTTTTATAACTACAAAATCAAATATATTTTTAAATTTAATTTCAATCATTACCTTAAACTAACAATCTTATTATATCTTAAATTTTGGTTTCCATATTTCTTATAACTAACAAATTTAATATATTTTAAATTTTATTTCAATCATTATCTTAAACTAACAATCTTATCATATTTTAAATTGTTTTCAACATTTTTTATAACTACTAAATCAAATATATTTTTAAATTTGATTTCAATCATTATTTTAAACTAACAATCGTATCATATTTTAAATTTTAGTTTCAATATTTTTTATAACTACTAAATCAAATATTCTTTCAAATTTTATTTCAATCATTATCTTAAACTAAAAATCTTATCATATTTAAAATTTATAATATTGAAAATTAATTGTTTCACCAATCTAATCTTAATTTTAGCAATCTAATATTAAATTTTAAATTATTTAACAGAAAAAAAATCCATACATATGGTTCATGCGGAATGTCAATCCGTATGGTTCATACGAACAATCTGTATGGAATTTTTCCAAAAAAAATTCATTTTTTTGTTGGAGAGGAAGAATAAGAACAACAGCGTGGGATCTATTCTGGTTCATGGTTTATCAATAAACAAATGTATAACTCCCCAGGAATTTTAATTGCACTTTTATTCAACACAGTAGGAATTGGATTCAACACCAAGCAACCAGCAAGACGAAGCAGCAACGAACACCAAGCAACAACCAGCAATCAACACCCAGCAGCAACGAAGAAGACGAACCAGCAGCAACGCGCGACAGAGGAAGAAACAATGTGCGTGAGAAGAAGCAAAAAAAACGAAGAAAAAAGAAGAAGCAAAGGAAAAACGAGAGGAAGAGGAAGAAGACAGAACAGAAGAGGAAGAAGACGAAGCAGAAGTGAAGCGGCGCAGAGGAGAAAGGGAGAGGATGAGTCACTGTTCCTTATGTATTAAATGGCTTAAGGGTAATTTAGTCATTTTACTAAAGGTGTTGGGTGTCCCAGCAAAAATGCTGGGTGCCCAAAGTAACACCCAAATTGCTTCATTGAAGATAATCGAGTCCATTGAACCGAAAGCCTATTTTATTTTATTGACCTAAAAAACAAGGCTCTTTTATTTTTAGTGAAGAAAGATAAGATTAAAATTGTATTTCACCGCTCAAATTACACAATTGCTTGCTGCACTCTCCAAATTAAGTCCTGAACTTCTCATATTGCTTTCTAGAGGAATGCTAGTAACATTCTCTTTTGGGTACTCTCTTGATTAGAATTTATTAAAAATGATTAATTTTAATAAGTTTTGCTTCTCATTTAATATAAATCGGGATATAAAAATTGAGAAATAAAACCTACCAAAATTAATAATTTTTAATAAATTCTAACAAATCACATAGAAGTTATTTGAAAGAGAAGATCAAAGAAAGTATTCGAAAAAGAGTGTTAAAAAGAATATCACTAATATTCATCTTGCTTTAAGGATGATCATTCTGGAAGCAATATGAGATGTGCAATCATTCTGAAAGTAATATAAGACGTGCACGAAGCAATTCCGCAAGTGCAGAAAAGAACACCCCTCAAATTAGATAACTTCTCAACTGCTCTTATAAGAAAGATCTCCCATCGGTATAGATAAGACCCCTCTCCAATGTCTCAATAGTTTTACACCCTCCTATGTAATTATTATTATTGTTAAGAAGAAAAAAAGAGAGAGAATCGATTAGTTTTCCTTAATTCTACATTTGTTTTTCTTTTTAAATCTTGGAGAGTATGCACATAGCCATGACGCTTGTAGTTTGTTTAAGTAAGCCTTCTTGATTTTGAATCATCTTAACTTTGTAAATTAATTTTGATAAAAAAGTTTAATTGATTTATCTTTTGAATATTTTTATCTAAAAATTAAATTTATAATAAAATTTAATATAAAATTGTCACCTTAAAACAAGCTATATAATTTTGCTTTTGTCAGGTATGCTTTTAAGTTAACTCTATGTTAGTTGCTCTTGAAAAGCAATTCTAAGGGATTGTTTGGTTGGAGAGAAGAGAAAAAAGAAAAAAAATATTTAAATTAAAATAGAAAGATAAAGGTGTGAATAAGTGAGACTCACACAAAAAAATTTAAAAAAATTCTTCTTTCTTTCCTATTTCTTTTCTACCAAATCTACCATAAAAGTAATTCACCATTTATTCATATCAGTATATCACCATTTCTGGACATGAAAAAATTTCCTTTCTATAAAACACATACTGACACTTAAGTCAATAAAATAATGACTAGTTATATAATAAAAGAACATACATGATGACAACTGAGAAGAGACGATGATGTATACTTAACAGTTTAAGGGATAGGGCTAGGTGATTAACAAGCCTCAATAGTACACTAGCCATAAGGAAGATTGTGTAAATGAGAGAGGTTTATTTTACACTGAAGTTAAATGTACACATGAAAGACACACTTGATTAATTCGAGGTTATGCATAAAGCCAACAAGTTGGGTTCATGACTTGGAGGAATAGTGCTCAAAATAACCAAACAATATCCCACACAATTAAACTAACACCTCTAAAAAAAAGAGATTTATTAAGAAAAGTAATATAGGTAATGGATAGGTAAAACCATTTCCAAGTGACAATTTTAATTAAAAAACTTAATTTGAATGAAATGATAAACCCATGACTCTTCTAAGTAGTCATATGTTTAGCTTAATTATTAGACCATTATTGTAAATTCAGATCATATTATATAACACTAATTAGTATTTCACAGAATTCATATTCGGGTCCCTTTACCAAATTAACCAGAGATTGCCTTCTAAATTGCATATAAAAATTTAAAAACTACAATTTTTATCGAATTGAATTGTTTAATTCATTTCACCCAATATCTTATATTTCATTTTGCTCTTCGGAATACTACTAAACTTTGCTATGCTACCCTTCGCACATACAACATAAACGAGCACAGAAAAGCAATCCATAGAGCAGATAACAAACTTACGATCCAACCTTAAAATTTGACAAATGGTTTTGGCAACAATACAAATCACAACTCCATTACAAAATTACTCAAAAACCCAACAATGTGATATCATTTACCAAAGTCTTAACTATCATACCATTCCTATGACTCAAATTCCTTTATAAAAAGAAAAAAAAACCAAAATTGCCCAAAAAAACAACATAAACGAAACAACAAAAAACCACTGAAATTTCAGCAACTTCATTCAAGAGGAACCTCAACATCTCCATCAGAAATCTCCTGCTGCAGATCCTTGGGGTCCTTCCCATCAACGGTGCACCCAACCGAAACGCAAGTCCCGAGAATCTCCTTAATGGTTCCACTGAGATCCTTGGCCATGGAGCGAGGACTCATGACCCTGGCGATCTCAACGACGTCGTCTAGGGAGATGTTCCCGCTGTGCTTGATGTTCTTCGTCTTCTTCCTGTCCCTCTCAGGCTCCTTCAGCGCCTTGATGACAAGCGCGGCGGCGGAGGGCACCACCGTCACCTTCGCCTGCCGGTTCTGTACTGTCAGCTTCACCGTCACGCGGAGGCCCTTCCAGTCCTTCGCGGTTTCCTTCGCAATGTCTTCTCCGATCTTCTTTGGGGAGAGACCCAATGGACCGATCTTTGGAGCGAGGGAACTCGCCGCGCCGACCTCGCCGCCGGTGACTCGGACGAACACGTCCACCACCTGCAAGGGATCGAACTTCGGTGGCATCGCGCACCACTGGTTTTTTTTTTTTTTTTTACCTTGCGGTGGGAATTAGGGTTTTGCAGGGGGAGGATGAGATTGTGTTGGGACTTGGAAATATAAAGTTCTGTGCTAGGGTTTTGTTTTGTGGCTTGGGCTTGTGGGCTTTGAGGGTCCGAATGGGTTTACGTTGTGGCCTTCCTCATTTAGGAGATATTCTTCCTGCACCAGTCCAATCTCAACTACACCAAACAAATCATGTGAAAAATCAAATTTGTCTTTCACTTAAAATCTTAAATACACCCATCTCTCCCCTCACCTTCTTAACATCCCACTCATCCTTTCCACTTTTCACAGCATACTCTGAGTTAAACCAGGTCTCAACTGTCCCCCAAGTTGATTCAGACACTTTTGCCTAAATGTTGTATTTTGATTACTATAAAAGTGACCTTCAAGACACAACCGAAAATAATAATTGATATGCATTTCTATATGATCCATAAGTAAAAGGCAAGCCAGGGGATGCAAAAGAAATAATTAAATAAGCAATATGATTACTACCTCTACATATGTCTTTAGATGAAGACCACTTGATTGTTCAATAGATGTAGGTGGGGATGAAGATCTCACTGCACATGATATTCTAATTGTAGGCAACAAATCAGAAAATAAGAGTAATTTAATTGAGACTTAATTACCAACATGATAACCTAAACGTAAGTTGTAGTCCGCTTTTCCATTCACAATCAGTTGTTGCATATATTTAAAAAAATTACAGTTGACAAAAGTTAAATTTTATTTTATACAACTTAAATAAGGATCAGCTTTCAGCAATGCCAAAATTTCATTAAAAATACTGAGACAGTCCCCATTTACTTTTAAAGAACCAACTGAACCCCTATTCTAACATCTAAACATTAGTAGTCAAAAACTAGTGATTTCTATTAACAATTGCCTTTAATCGATCCTACCCCGTCCGTTAGATTTCCATCTTCCAAATCATGCTATCAATGCTGCAATTATGTGATTTCTCCAACACAACAACTTTGGCCCGATGTACTGCTAGTGAGTTCTTTACTCTTTCATACTGAGGAAGTTCGCAAGCTTCACTGATAGAAGTTGTTCTCAAACCAGCAGGTGGAATGAAGCAATCTATTGAAAGGCCTCGAACATTGAACGCAACCTCGTCAATTGTCCGGGCTTCTTCCATTCTTGTTTTATATGGCTCATGGCCATATCTCCCCAAACCTGAAAAGGGTAATGTTGGAATTATAGAAAATTTGTCGTGTGTATTTTAGATTGGGCTGGTGTAGGAAGAAAATTGCCTCATTTAGCCAAGAATTGGACTCCGTTTTTGTTGGGCTGATACGAGTTTATTTTTTTGGTGATCCAGACAGATACGGATTTTTTGACAAAAATGGGTGTTTTTAAAATCAATTTACCCAAAGAGTGCAGTTCAGAAACAACTTACGTAGTTCAGAAGCAACTTACATGGCATGGCACCTGAGTGGTGCTAACTGTCGGTTGTGATTTTTTTTTTAGATGGATTATATGTATTTTTTTATATCAATTATAAATATAATCAATATAAAATAAAAAATAAACATAAAATGTCACTCGTGATAATATTTCCTATATCTTGTTCCTATGTGTCATGTTATGTAAATTGTTTCCAAAGTATTCTCTTTGGGTGTTTTTTTAAATTATCTATTTTTGTCAAAAAAAAAAAAGTCGTTGATACGAGTATACAAATGATTCTTCTCTTTCAAGATTTTTTTATTAAAAATAATAAATTGTTATAAAAAAGAATGGAAATTTTGATTTTGTATCTAAAATGTAACTTAGATTAAATTTGTGTTTGATTTCTATTTTTTAAAATTATTTTTTGCTAATAAGAAAAGAGATATTGCATGCCACGAAGTGCAAAAAGAAAATATAATGTGAAAACTATCATGAAAGAAAATTTAGATTATTTTGTTAAACTTGACGAGATATATAATTGTGTAAAAAAAAAGGTATGTAATAATTATACCTACTATTGTTTTAGACTTCTAAATCTTGGTCTTTGGTGGACAAAATTGCTTACTTCTTCTATAGTTCTATAACAGTGAGTTTTCCATTCTTCCTCTTTTATTTACTTGAATTGCGTTCCTTCATTCTTTGTTTTCTCTCCTATTCTTCTTTGGCAAAGCTCTTCGTATCAATGTGATCTTCTAAGCTTCGTTCGTTCCTGAATATCAATACCCTAGTAAAAGCTAACCCTATTTCCATGCTCGCTGCGCTGATTGTAGGGTTTGGTTCCAATAAAAATAAAATTGTACAATATGGAACCTGTTTATAATACAAAAATCTCAATATTTGCAATATGTGCATATGTTAAGAAATAGGCTACAAGCCTACTCCAAGCTATAGGTTCTTACTTTCCAAAACACGTTTTACGTGGTGTTTAATTACTATAAGTATACTCCAGGGAAGATACCAACAAACATGCATCATTATTAGGATAGGTACATCTTCCTAAGTTCCTTTGTTGGTAGAATGACTTTAAAACTAGAATAGTCACAAGCAACTTTCTTTTTTTCTTCACTTTGATCTTTGAAATGGGTAATAAGTCGAATGCAAAGGAAAGAAGATAGAAAGAAAAAGAAACATGAACAATGATGTATTCAATTATTTTTTGTTTGATCAAATAAAAGACTACAATTTTGATGTTTTAGTTTTTTTTTTTCTATTCAAATTTTTGAATTAATTTTCTCTCCTACCTCATTTTCTTTACACTCATGTAAAGTGACCATTATTAAGAACATGTTAGTTCAAGAAAAATTAAAATCAAATCCTTTAAGTAATGTTTTAAGTTTGAGTTGTGAGAAAAAAAGGATTAAAAAATATTTCATCAAAGCTTATCATCTATGTTGGTGATGGATAATAACCATTAACAAAACTACTAAATATTTCACCGTGTTAACATGATTAAAAAAATAATAAAGTGACCATTGAGTTTTCTCATTTTGAAGTTAGAACTACTCCTACCCAAACAAAAGTAAGCAATGCCGCAGGTCATTTTTAATATAAAAATAAAGAGAATGGTATTATAGTTGTAATTTTCTTTTAAATAATTGATCGACAAATCTTTTAAAATTTAAATATTTTAATTATTACACTAAGAAACAATAGTGGTAAAAACAGAATTTGATTCTAGTTCCTCGGAATCAATTGGTAAAAATATTATTAGTTGAGGTAAGAACATGAACAATTATTGGCAGTAAGAACATCCAATTATATAAACGTTGTTCTTGGAATCAACGTGAAGACTGGAGGTGGAGGCCCGCGCAGTCTGGTATCCTCTAAAAGTCTAAAGTCTAAAGTCTAAAGTTGGTGGAGATGAATATAAAAAAATGCTTTGTTTAACAAATACAGGATTTTGAACTGTTAACAAATATAATTATTTTACAGACAAATGCTTTAATATATTTTATTATTATATTGTAAATTTTATATCAGTCTCGTTTATGTTTATGTTCTATTTATTATGATCGTAGATTTAGTAGCACCCGTTAAATTTCATTTGGATTTATCGCATAATATAAGTATTTGTATAAGTGTTTAAGAATGTTTATAATATGTTCATAAGTTGTCTCCTTTTGTCTAACCCTTCTATCAATCGTTTTAACATATTTTCATTGTTTTCCTCGTTTCATATTTTTTCTTTGTCCATCTTCACTCATTTTCATTGTTTTTTACCCAATTTTTTGTTCATTTGTCTCATGTTTTTCAAGCTAATGTTTTTTAATTACCAAATTTTAAAGTTTATCTTACTTTTATAAATACATTTTGAATCGTAAAAAAATATTATCTAAAATATTTTAAAGACGAAAAATAAAACAAACATAATTTATAAAAATTAAAAAAATTATAATAACAAAAAATACTAAATTATAATGACTAAATAAATATTTAAACCTACTATTTAGGGTAGCTCATGAAGATGACATTACGTAGTTGCAAAGCAGTTGTGTGATTGGTTATGCATCTCGCCCTGGAAAAAATTTACTTCTTAATTATATGAGCGACTTCATTGACAAACATAACATAATTTTGGTGGTTATTTCACTTGAAAAATTTGTTATAGTTGTGATTAGAGTTTTGATGCATCCATGATATTCATATTCTTATGGCTTCTTCAAGAATATTATATTTTTTTTGTTATTTTTTAAGAATTCGAAATCGCGAGTATATCAACACATAACAAACACACAGCAACTTAAAGGCTACTGGTGCCCTATTTTTTTTTCTTCGCCTAAAACTTGACTTTTTGAAAAGTACTTTTTAAAATGTGTTAAAATTTTAACATTTTTGAAGTACTTTTAATGTTAAATTTTTTATACTTTGAAAAAGTACTTTTCTTTCAGAATGTGTTAAAAATATTTAACATTCCACTAAGTAATTTCTGGAGAAAAACATATTTTTGAAAAAAAAAATGGAGGTATATTAGTGAAGTTGGGATGTGTAAATAATAATTGCTTACATACATTCAAAGTGAGAGGATAAGAGTCCAAGATGCACTTAATACTGCACACCAACTATGGGCTTACCGCTTAATTTTTTATATTAGAATTCCTTTATGTGTTTTGGACATTTTTTTGTTGTACTAAATAAGCTAATGTAATTGGGAGCTCAAGTCTAAGCTTTAAATTCGATTTCTTATTTTGGATCCTTGCTTATATTTTTTAATATTAGGTTATAATGGGGACAATACTTACTACTTAGGAATTCCGTAAATAAGATTGTAATTCATATCATTTCACAAGTTGAATAATATTAAACTTTTTGCTCCATTTGAGAGTGTTAGTACAGCATTGATTTCTTTTTTATTTCTTAGATTAGAGCATTTTTGGTTCTTATATAAAAATTTTAGAATTTTATGTGTTGAATACTGACTTCACTCATCATTCTTCATAGAGTATGACACCTTCTTCCATTCTCTAATCTTTTTCACCTTTTTAATTTGGTCTTTTTTTTTTCTTTCTAAAAACAAAAATTTCAATCAATACTTGTGTTCTATTTTTGTTGATATTCTTAAGTTTGCATAAGTTTTATCTTTTGTTGTCATTCTTCTTCCTTTTTTTTTTTTTATCTCTATAATTCTCGACTTCAAGATAACTAACTCAAGGACCATTCATATAAATAATATGATTCTAGACTAGAATCATATTAGTAGATCTTTGAGCACCCTGCACTAATATTGCTGACAATAATACTTGTAATAGTTATTATCATAAAAAAGCTTTTCAAAATAAAAATAATTAAATCTTATCTAAGATAAATGATTATCATAAAATAAATTAGCCATTCAGAGTGAAATATTAAAACTACTTTATTATAAAACATTAACAAATTATTTTGTAACCTATTTTTACTGCAATTATTTTGTAACTTAAGTTAAAATTATGTAGCCAATATTTGTAGTCTTTGTAAATAAAAAATATTTTTTGTTTTTAAAAATAATCTTATTCTTTCAATTTCTGAATTATAAAAATACATTACGTGTAATCTTTATTTTCATTAATATAAGACTAAAGAAGACATTTTTTATGAAAGGTACAAATTAAATGTGATATTTTTTAACACTAAAAAAATAAATATTTTCATATTTTAAAAACAAAAATATATTAATTTAACCCTTATTAAAGATATTCCTACGTAGTATAAAAAGAACCTGATAATGTGGTATAGAATTCTACAATTGGAATATTTCCTTCATTTCTAATTATAATATATTTTTCAGAAATTTATTTATTCTTATTATAATTTTTTTTAATTTCTAGATGTATTAATATTTTTTTCTTACGTATTTCTATTTAATTATTTTTTTCTTCAAATATTAATGATTGACAAATAATAATTTTGAAATAATAATATAAATAATGAATATATTAAAAATGATTAACAATTTTTCTTAATACAAATAAATGACTTCAAAAGAGTCTTAGTTTATAACCATTTTAAACCTCTTTCTCTTTTCATAATGGATTTCTTTGAATTTTTAAAGAAAAAAATAATAATATACTCAGTTTATTAAATTATATTTTCCTTGTGTTGCTTTTATTGAAATCGAAGTCCAATCAAAATGTAATTTTCTTGTTTTTGAATGGACTTTTTCAATTCTTTTAAATGTCTTTTCTACTTTTGGAGTAAAAATTTGACCAATTTAGATTTATACATATAGGATAAATACGACAAAGTGTATATTTTTGATATAATTTTTTCCTTTTCTGAATTTTTTATTTAATGTTTTCTGCACACCATATGAATATTTTATTATAATATGTCCATAGGACAGTTGGCTAAAAATATATTCCTATTACATAAAAAAAAATATCCATAACTCCATAAGACAGTGATGTGACATAATAATTAATGATGGTATGCATAAATTAATTATAAACGTAGAAGTTTTGTCTTACAGGAGCAGTATTTTGCATATGATAGTCTGTTCTGAAGGCGTATTTGGAGAGAAGCATTGCGTTGGTCCACGTGTTAGTTTTTCTGGAACTGGATAACTTTGCCCCTTTTCTGCACTCAGTGATGGGGGCATGGCATGGATCACTAAGTTGCCTACGTGTTATTTCCTCCATAATCCATTTATTCACCCTCCACACAATCCTACTTGTCACTTCTCTCTAATTAATTTAGGGAATTTTAAACTCAACCCATCCCGTGCCAGCTGTCCCATGTTTTTAAAATACACACCCTCAATCTCTCTCAATTTGGCTTCTGCACTGTTCTTGTTCTGTTATTTAAAATTAAATATCACTATTAAATATTAATATTATTGTTATGTATTATTATTTTAATAGACAGCATAATATGAAAAAGAACAATAAAAAAATCAAGTTTCTCCATCTCCATCTTAGCTGCACTCTGTTTATGAATATACTATAATTTAATTCTCAAATCCATCATAAAACTCTATTTTATCAACATTGCATTCATAATCATCTCATCTTGTATAATTTAATTATAAAAATTAATTTTATATTTTATAATTTAATATTAAATTAGTTTTAAATGTTATTTATTTTATTCTAAAATAAATATCGTTATAAATTATTTTATATATACTAAAAAATTAATAAATAAATAAATAAAAGAGAATCATAATTTTACCACTTATTAAATATTGTAGATGAAAAGAAATAATATTAATATAAGATTTTAAAACTAAAATAATATTTATTAGGGATATATGTAAAAAAACAATTAATATTATCTTAAAAAATCAAATATAATATTTATTTTGAGATAATTTTTTTTAAATACAACACTCATTTTAAAATAAAAGTAACACAATTTAATAATAAAATAATCATGCAAAATTTAATGATAAACCATAATTTTCATACATTTTATATATAACAAATGTTAATATGTGACTTTTTTATCCTTTCTTATAATTTTCATAATAAATATATATTTTTTAATTATTTTTATAAAGGTAAGGCTGCGTATAATATCCCTCCCTCATATCTTCGCTAGCCTCTGGATAATGGGTAAGAAGTTTTTATTTAATAAATGTTATTTGGAGACTGATTAACCGTATCCTTTTATATATTTAGGAATAAATGATAAATTTTGCTATATCAAGTATTAAATTATTATTATTCACGAAAAAAATATTAAATTATTACTGATTTACACGTTTTGGATCAAAATCCATCATTTATCCTTATTAAAATACCCCTAGAACGTTTTGTTTATTCATCATTATTAATTCTCAAAGCAAGATAAAGCAGATCGAAAGGGTGCTTCACGTTAAAAGAAGTGAGGGCAATTACACTGAATACAGACATAGGGGTTAGCTTTATCCATTACTCCGAAAGCAATATAAATAAATGTAGTATTGAAGACTCGGTGAATTGAAAAACAAAGCCACCTACAAACAAACAAAAAACAAAACCAGAGAGAGAGAGAGAGAGCAAGAAAAAACAGGTTTTCTTTGAGATCAATGGCGTCAAGGAAGAGCTTTCTTTCAAACCCGAACCGTTACATCTTTCCGACAACCTCAGACACCCATTTGAGCCAAACCCAAGAGGGCATGTTCGAGTTGGACGAGGCTGAGTTATGGAACAACCACAACCACTCTTCCACAACAACGGATCAGGGCAAAAAGGGGTTACCTTCTTCAGGTTCGCGTTCCGTTCTGAAGAGAGCTTCAAGGAATCATAACAACAACAATGGAGGGAGAGACAGAATCACTACCCCGGCGTCATTGCCTGTGAACATACCCGATTGGTCCAAGATCTTGAAGGAGGACTACAAGGAGCACCCCAAGTACTGGGAGAGTGAAGATGAAAAAGAAGAAGAAGATGATGATGATGATGAAGAACACAACAACGTTGTTGGTGAACAAAACCATGGGTTTAGAAATATTAGGGTACCCCCACATGTGTATTTGGCTAGGACAAGAGGTGCTTCTCTGTCGGTGCATGAAGGGATCGGAAGAACTCTCAAAGGAAGAGACTTGCGCAGTGTCAGGAATGCCATTTGGAAGAAAGTTGGCTTCGAAGATTAATTAATTAATTATTAGTATTAATAATTATTATCAGTGGGGTGGGGATTAGAGCTAGCTTGGTTTCAACTTTTTCATCTAATCATAACATATATATATATATATATCAAGAGAGAGAGGGATAAGATATGGATCGGATTCCATATTTTTTGCCAGATTTTTTTTTTGGAAATTTTGGTTAAGGTGGCAATTAATTACTTTAGTGACTGCTAGTTGTAGTATACTGTAGCTATGTGCTTGAAGATCGAGATCCATTTGCTATGTTGTTCGTGTGGATGATCTCAATCTCTTGATCATATTATTAGGGGACTTTTTTTTTTAATTGTTGACTTGTATTGTAGTACTAAGTAAGGAGATGATCATCATGATCATATCCTCATTTTGGTGTCTGCTGTTTTTAAAGAAGGACCACTCTTGAGCTCTACATTCAACTTTTTTTTTTATTGGATATGAATATATTATCTTTTTGGGTTTGAGGATTTAATTTCATGGCCGTGTAGTTTTGTTCTTTCTTGGTTCTATGTATTTCTTGTTTTGTTGATCCTATGTGTTTAAATGATGAGAGAGCAAAGTGGAGTTAAAGCTAGATAGAAGAGGACAAGGCGTGCAATGGAGTACTATTTCTGTAGTAGTTTTAATATGGATAAGATTGGTTGAATGAGAAGGAAACAAATAAATTAAGAAGAAGAGGGAGCGAAAAATGGGAAACGTCGGTGGGTGGATTTTCTATGGGTAAGAAGAGGTTAGTGGTTAACGTAATAGTTGGTGAGAAAGGTACTTGTTGGCCAAATAAGCATGACTTTGAGTAACATTCATATAAGAATCAATGGGACTCATCTAACCATTCCTGCCCAACCTTTTCTCCATACCCTCCTCAAAGGACACAACTTTTTCCCTTTGGTAAAGTAGCGTCATCACTCACTCATGCAAGAATCGATATCAATATTTTTTTTATTGGCCGGAAGTACATGGTATTTTAATACGTTATGAGAACGAGGTTGAAATACATTTGTTTACCATGTGCTATTTAACAATAAAGAAAAAAAGGTTGATCAAAAACAAAGAAACATCTTATAGTGTGTTTGGAATAGATTTACTGAGAAAAATAATCAATTAAATTTTTATGGTTAAGACAAAATAATAATAATTTGTTTCTAGTTTTTTATGATGTAATCATAGTTTTGTGGATTAAAACTGATTCTTGTGTATTATCTAAATACACAATTATTTTGGTTATTAAAAATTATTATGAAAATGTTTTGATACTTAAATCTCTTAACTGATGTTTGAAATTAGTTAGACTTCAAACAAGAAGTCATAGATACCTTCGGGTAAAAAAAAAATTTATATATATTTTGGTTGGTAACATGTTACTTTTCAATTTAGTATTGATTATATTAATTTAATTAATAGTTAAACTTTTTTTTAAATACTAAAAATGAGCAAGGCTTGATCATTTTACGTAATGAGATCATTTCTAATTTTATTATCTCCATCAAAGTTATGCTCCACCTGTATAATAATATATCAGTTGATAAAGAAATTGAATCTATTATCTGCACTTGCGTCATGTGTAGATAGACGAATGTAGTTGGAAATAATATAACAGTTGATATGTTCGGTTTACTTAACGTGCGACCATTAAATGCTAGCAAAAAAAATTGTTTCAATTACTCCAAAAACACTCCCTCGTCTCACAATAAGTTTATACTAAAATAATAATTATTTAATATTTTAATATATATTAATTATTTTTTCACTTATATTTCTTATAATATTAATAATATGAATAAAAGATAAAAAATGAATTAATGATTATAAGAATTAATTGTGTAGAATTATTATTCCTTTTTATTTATTTTTTAATTTGTTTTAATCTGTATAAAATAATCTAGGATGAGAATTACAATCAGATAAGGAGACTTATTATCTATGTCACTTTAGGGGATTAACTAAACAACGAATAGATAATTTCATGCATAAAAAAAACGAATAGATAACATTCTTTGGTGTTTGTGATTTGAACGTTTGTCTAACCATTAATTAATTAATCCACGATATCAGTCAATTATAGATTTAACTTTAATGCATTGATTAATAGACTTTTATTGTGCTATAAATTAACCATTCATTTCTAAGTCGTTAAAAAATTAATTATCACCGGTATCATTAATTTATTAATTAAAGTTAATATCAGATGCGCATATCTTATTCCTTTTAATTAAGATTTGGATTCAAACATCGTGAAAAAAAGAAAAAATTCTTATTAAGAGAACTGAATTCATTATATTGTGATTTTTTTCCAACTTAAACATGATTATTCCTCAAAAATATATGTGGTTCTGAAAAAAAGTTAATTATAATACAAATACAAATCATTAATAATAGTGTAAAAGTTTGACTCTTTTTCAATATACTAATAATAGTTATGACAACAACCTATCATATTATTATTTCTTTCCTTCCTAATTATAAGATTATTCCAATAAATTCAGATCCTTAAAAAAATTATTAGTTATCGCATTAAATTTATTAATTATTTATACTATTATTTTAAAATATTTTTTTTTTCTATCAACTTACTTATTTCTTATTAATGGTTGGAAAAAGAATAATTAAGTAAAGATATATAAGAAAAATAAATAATTTATACATCAAGCAGTTAGAAAAATATCTTATAAAAATAAATAAATAAATTTTTAAGAAGTGTCTTATGATTTAAGATGAGATAGTATAATCTTTAATCTAGCGTTCTCATCAACAATTTTGAGAAGCTTCCTCTTGATGAATTTGATAGTGTACGAATCATTAAAAAATGTTGTATTATATGAACACTTTTTTAATTTGTATAAAATTTTAACATATTTAAAATAAAAAATATGTATTATATAAGAAAAATATATAATCAAATCAAGTAAATGAATAAAAAATTACTCATTTAATCAAAAAGTGTGAAAAATGAGAAGCACTTAATTAGCATCCTACATCTCACATTACTCTTTGTCTTGTCACATAATGTAGAGCATGATTTCAAATATCACTTTCAAGAATAAAAATACTTTTTTAACAAAAATAAATCTTAACACTTAAGAATTAAAACTAATTTATAATTAAAACTAATTTTTTGTTCACAATATATATTATTGGAGTTTTATGTGAATAATCTATCCTAACAACTTTTTACATTATCATTTAATTTTTTACACTTCATTTGATGATAATTTGACCGTATATGCATGTTAACAAATACTACGGATACAACATAATATGTCAAAAAGTCATTATTAACCGTCATGATAGACAATATCGTAGAAAGTACTTTCTACGACTGTTTCATAAAAATCGTCTTAGAGAAATATGTTCTTCTAAGACGGTTCTTAGTTAATAATCGTCTTAGAATATACATTTTTTAAGACGATTTTTTAAAGAACCGTCTTAAAATATCTTATTTAAAAAAAAGGAAAAATGTAATAAAATAATAAATAAGGTTAATAACAAAATTGCTATTCCCAAAATCTACCAAATGTTAGAAACACAAACAACTAAGTTTTTTACTTCATTTTTTTTCTTAAAAATTAAAATGTGATATAACAAATTTTCAAAATTAAAGTTGGGGGCATTAACAGTAATTTCCAGAATTACTAGAGAGCCTAGGAATTTCATCAAACCTAAAGGAGGTAAGAGACTATGCATAATTCACCAAATTAGCAAATATAAGCATTACATAGGTATGCTTTAGACTAGCATCACTTACCCACTTGATATCCAACCATCAGCAAAAAATCCTCCACCAGGACGTTCCACCACATTCATCACTAAATAAACCTTCCTTGTATCTATAGCAAACCAACGAAACAAAATACAGAAGTTTAGACTTTAGGGAATACCATGGATCAAATGGGAGAAGACAAATGAAAGAGATTAGGTCACTTCTTCAAGAATATATGTATTTTCCATTTGACAACATTAGTTTTGGATTGAGAGAATATCATTTCTCTGTTTCCTTTTATGTAGACTTGGTGTGTCACCTCTTCCTTACATGTAATAATATTTTTAACTGATTGTAAATTAGTCAAAATTATGTTTTTGGTTGTTGTAACTAATAGATCATACTTCAGACAGGCTCTCAATTCTTGTACTACAAATATCAATTGTAAACTCAAACTCTAAACCTTGAATTAATTTTTCTCATTTTTCAATATAAAGAAAATTTCCCAAATTCTCTCAAGGATTATGAGGTATGAGATATAATAACTTACTATCAAATGTCAATACACAAATAAAAATTATCAAGAAAATAATTGGGCAACTTGTAGAACACTGCACCTTGTTTTAGCCCTTTTTAGCTATAGTCAATCGTATAAGAAGCAAAAAACTTATATTTGCAACTAGAGACTATGTTGGAGGTGACGTCCCTCAAGAACTGCGGAGTGTGTGAGCATTCCATTTTGTAGAAAGATACAGTGTTTCTATCATAATAACTTCCTTTTTTTCTTTCTTCATTACAAGACTAAGTTGTCTAAAATGAACTTGAAATAGAGCAGAGAAACATAGAAACAACATATGAAAGGGGAGAAAAAAAATGATATATACACAGCTCTGGCCTCTAGGTGTCAACGCATGTGGCAATTTCCAAAGGCACAACAGTATCGGGAAATGTGTGTGTGTGTATAATATAATATACTGGTGCATAATTGAAATGCATATATAGAATAGGGAGGTTGACAGGTAAACATGAAAATCTTGATAAGCAAAGTTCTAGAACTTACCTCAAGGACTTCCAAATCTAGGAGTTTTTTATTGCTTGGTTTGGTCTTCAGACTTTAGAGTCACAGAGAAAAACGGTAGGAAAAAAATCAAAATTAAATACTACTAAAAGAGAATGGATATACCTTTTCAGAAAAAAATGTGAATAAACAATAAATGTTTTTGGTTTCAATTTTTTGTTGTTGCAATATTTGCATTGTGTTAGAGGTTTTTGAACTTCTACATATTACTTAAATTAAAATTTTAGACCAATTTCAATTTTTTTAGAACTAGAGTTCAAATTAAAATTCAAGTTCCATGTATGGACTCTAACACAAATTGTTAAACTATAAAAACCAATTTTAAATAATTATAATGTATATTGAATTTAACAAATGAATTTATATTTGACGACAACAAAATTGGAAAAAATAATTTAATTTGTTTAATTTTAGAAAATAGTTTTTTTTATTACAAAAAAAATGTTACCTTATTTTTGTTGTTTTCTAAACAAACTTTTAAAAAAATAAAAACAACATGACAAGTTTATAATTATTCATAAAAATAAGAAATGAAATGTTAGAAAACTTCCAGCAAGTGTTTGAAAATGGAATGTTGGAAAGAAAAAAAGAGAGTAAACATTTTAATTATATATTAAGAGAATTACAATATATTTATAAAAATAATAATAAGTATGATATTAAATTCTTATATATATATATATATCAATATAACAATTTTCAAACCTCTAATTTTTTAAGAGAAACAAATTCTATGAAAAGAATAGTCCACATAAATTGATATTTGCAAAATTTAATTGAAAAACTAGTTTATTTGACATAGTAATGGGTAGATTGAAAAAACAAAGTACATAGAAATACAAGCTACCTATATCAACAATCTTAATCTAAGAATCAGCAAAACAACTAATTTGAAAAAAAATTATCATATAATTCTAAGCTCTTGCATGGTATAATATGGTAGATGGAACAGTTTCAGACAATTCCGTGTCTCGTCTAAGAAATCAATAACTTTGGGATATCTAAGTTTTTTCAATAGATTAAAAAAAAGATGGATACTTAAATCAATATCCGTGAATAACTTAAGAGCTAGAAATATATTATTTCTATACTGGAACTGGACATTTGGTAAGCCCAAAAAATATATAAATATTAAAAAGTAGAAGATAAACAAAAATCATTTAAAAATAAATGAATAAAAAAAATTCAAACCTGATTTTGAAGTGCCATGAGGAAGACTTCTCTTTTTTTTTATCTTCTTTTTCTTTTGATCTTCATCAGCCTTAGCAATTTTAGCCTCTGTAGGCCATGTCTGGTAACAACAAATGATGTTGTACTCAATCATTAAGTGAAGAAATAAGCTAACAAAGGGTATTCAAACACATAAATAAATGGTTAAAGAAAGCATGAGATTCAAAGGTTAAATAAATTGAAAGATCACAATGACTCAAGATAATTGTGTATTAAAGATGACAAGAATGATCAATAATCCAAGAATTTAAGGTGGCAGAAAATAGAGCAGAAAGAATGTTAAGAAAATATAGCAGAAAAAGCAAGATGGAATATGAAAGGATAAGTTTCTTTATCATGTCTCAAACACAGTACCAATCAATGTGTCAACTAGAGACAAGATAGGAAAATGCAATAACAAAAAGAGAACATGTTAACAGCTTGCCCCTATAATATGCCATGCCTACTAAACCAAATGTTGAAGTGTTGAGTATATCATATGTAATTTACGGTTCTACCATTCTAGCATATGCAAGAATGAATAAAATTTCCAATGAACCTGATCAAAGTCAGCAAGTTGTTTTACAGCCTTAGGCAATTCCCTCTTGGTTTTCGTCATCCCACTTTTTCTTTCTTTTTGACAATGAACATTTCAAAAGGAGAAAACAAAAATTAGATCTAATTGCCAGAGGTATGAAGCTCACAAAAGCTAAAATATTTCAAAAAAATGTAATACCACCTTCTAACGAGAAATCACACCTTCTGTGAATAGCTCATAAACTAATTTATAACCCACTCACAATCAAACTTACCAATATATGCTTGCGGATACATGGATATAATACACTTTCTGGTGCATGTCAACCGTGCAAAATAGTATAAAATGAAATAACAAACATCAACTACAATAACATAATTATTAATCAAAATGATGAAAATAAGTTATAGTTTAATCTTTTGGAGAAATTTCTTGAGAGGAGAGGAAGGGGTGCGACCTTGGTATGTGAAGAGGAACGGACCCGAGTGTAAATGAAAATAGAAGACCTACGACGATTCTTTCTTAAAATCGATTTTGAATATCTAAGATCAAAGACGATTTTGCAATAATCATCTTTGTAAAATTACGATTATTTATAAAAATATCACCACATTTTTATAGATGACAGTTTTCTAGAACCGTCGTTAATGCAGTGTCGCAAATTCATTTTTTTTTTTAATGAGTATTTATTAATGATTTTGAAATAAATTATGATATGATTTTATTATTCGAATTTGAATCTAATTTAATATTACAAAATTAACTAATAAATTATTTCTCATTTATATATTTTATTTTAATATTATCTCTAATCGATCATACTTGAGTTTTTTCTAGTATTGAATAGTTTTCTCCATGATTACACTTTTGATGGAAGGCTCGAAGGTCTTGATTATACCCGTATCGTATAAATGTAAAAATTCCTTTTCAAGTGGTGACGTGGGTACCATAAAGCATCTCTCTACATATAAAGCAGATTTCGAGGATAATGTTGCAAAGAGGAACAATTCGAAGGCTTATGTTCGGTGGCCATATTCGAGTTTGATAATTGGAAATGAAGGAAGCTAACATGGCAGCAAAGATAATATTCGGACTTGAGAATTGACTATTGTGAACCTGGGATTCCTAAAGCATCAAACAAGGGGAGCATGCAGTTGCTTGATTTGATATGTGTTCCTACAGGCTACAGTTTTTTTATGCATGGACTATACTAAATAAATTCCTGTTATTACACACCAACTTAGTTGCGACATAAAATATTACAAATTTGAATAATCGATCTAGATTTTTTTTATTAATAACACGATTATGTCATGTTATAGTTAATAATAAAAAGTTACAATATGCGTTCAGAACGTATGAAACTTTCATCGCGTAGGGCAGTGGACTTTCAAATGCAAGTTATACCTAAAATACGTACGCTCCCAAAATAATTTAATATATATTACCCATGTTTTCCTCATTTATTTTTTATAATGAAAGTATTGGGATGGATTTGAACATTTGATGCTGTGCAAATTATTCAAATTCTATATTACTACATTTTTCCTTTAAGTATTAATATGAATGACTCTTGAATAATTAAAATTTAATGTGTCTACAAAAAATGTGTATATGATGGGAACTGGGGAGGAAAATATTGACTAAATGGCTCTAAGCCTAAATATGGTATTTGCCCACAAATTTAAGATTTATGAAAATGGGTGTGATTTCAAATACCTTATTATTATTATTTTAAGTAAAGAATGTAATATTAGCAAGGAGAAACAGAGTTGGCCCTTATTATTTGATTTGCTCATACTTTTTTATGCATGATTTGTTCATATTTATGTGTTACTCTTTCCGTCTTATAATAAGTATCATTTTAAGCATAAAAAATAATAAGTATTGTTTTAATTTAATATTTTTTCTTCATTTATATCGGTCCTTATAAAATTAATAATGAACAGTAAAAATTATAAATTAACATGTTGAGATTAATTTTATAAATAAAAAGTCATATTTTTTTATTTATTAGTTTTTTTTTTGTTTGGGTAAAATACCTAGAATGACACTTGTTACGAGATAAAGAGAGTATTTAATAAAGTAGTAGTATTTTTTGGGAAAGATTTTAATATAATTGATTTAAAATAAAAACTAATGTTACACAAATTTTATATAATTAATTGTAGTATGTTAAATAATAATACACAAATACTTATAATTAAGAAATATTACCCAAATCAATTATATAATAAAAACCATTTGTGCTATTTTGACTTTATAAATTACTAAATATAATTAATCAATGTTTATTTTTTGTCATATCTTATGAAGTATAAGTACCGAACTATTAATTAGTTATTTCAAATGTTTATTACACTGAATTTAAATTATTTTATTTGTTACAAACATTAGCTATACATTATGTTTTGCAATCAATTTATTATGCTAGATTTAAATTTAGTTCTGCATTTTGTTTGTAATGTTTTATAATTAAAAGATATATAACATGATTACTAGATTGTTAATTCATGTGGTACATGTTTCATTTCCTTTAAACAAGGTTTTAGCCTTTTAGGTTATTACCTTACTCAAATTCTACTCATTGTACTAAATTTTAAAATTTTAGTTCAAAATTCATACTGCCCTTACACGGAAAATTGTGAGTTCGTTGAAAAAGAAAGGATCTAAATCCAAAATTCCAAATACTATAATTCATCTTTATAGTTACCCCACATCATGGCCTATTTTATTTTCGGTATCCCCTACTAAATATACAACACAGTCTCTCAGGTCATGGATAAGCATGACTCAATAGATAGGATAAGAGAATATACACTTTTTTCTTTGGGTACAACATATATCTTTGTCTGAAACAACCGGAGTTTCTTGTCGTATGGTATATGAATTTGTCGCTTTGGAGTAGAGTCGTAACTGAAAAAAGAAACTATCATGTTGGTTTCAATATAGTTAATACTTAACAGGCTATTGAATTAAGCACCAAAACTTGTGCATCTGAAATAGGGACATGGTGCTATCTGGGACAGGTTTTTTCATTTTTGCTTGGTCGTCTGAGATTTAGACTTTACATTTACTAGTATTGATTTTTTGTGTGGTCCGTGTCCAAGACTACAAGGGAGTGTGCGTGAGATTTAGACTTTCTTCTTATTTATATATGTATCATTTATCTTATTCAAGCTTGTTTTGAGGGTAAATCCACGTATTTTTTTTTTCATTTCCTTGGCCTAAATTATTGGATTCGTTATGAATATATGAATATGGTGTAACATGATTAATAGATAATTTTATTTTATTCTTTAAATATCTGTTAGTAAAGATTAATCAGAAAAGCTATCCTAAGTATATGCCTAAAAAAAATATTTGTTGTTAAAAATTAATCTTTTAAATAAGTTTTAGTATCTGGAAAGATTTGTTCTAACTTTCCACTAAAGAATATTTTAGGTTCACTGGAAAAAAATAATGGAGCTAAAGAGGAATATTGAACCTGATCCTCGATCCTTGGATATGCTTCATTGCTTCTCACTTCTCCACATAGCGTTTCCTTTGCCAAAGCAAAAAAAAGATTACCAAACCCACCTCATGATATTAATAGTAACTTTCACTGTTGGAATTGTGACATTTTCCCACAACAGATTTTTAATTATTATCATCTGTAACATCAATACTGTTGAATTCCCGTGATCTTACACAGTTCAGTTCTGCATAGTTTACTTATGAGGGAGTGAAACCAAGGTAAACCTCTTCTTGAAGAGGGGGAGTACTGAAAGGGTTTGCACAGATTCTTCTGAAGTTCCATTCATGAACTAAAAACTTAGTGTCATTATGGCAGTATTGAATTCTCATAACCAATACTGAAAGAATTATTGATCCGGTGTTTATCTCTTTTTTTTTTTTGGTAGATCCCAGTATTTTTCTCTCTGACAAGACGTAAACAATAATTGTAACAAAAAAAAATGGTTAAACTATTCCATAGATTTCTACTATTTGGCAATTTTAATTAGATTTTTTTTCCCATTTAAATCCTTAAACTTGCTTGTTTTTTCAATTGGATCCTTTATCTAACTTTGAAATACTGATTAAAGAATCTAATTCAAAATACTATTTTCAAAATTTGTAAAGGTGAGAATATTAGTTTCAAGAGATGAGAATAGTGTCTCAAATAAAAAATAAATATAAATTTAGGAATCCAATTAAAATAATGAATTTAATATTTATGTATTGATAATGTAAAATAATTTTATATTATTATTTAACCATAAATTATTATTTGAATTACTTTAAGATATATTTTAAAAGTTAATAAACTTATCATGCAGGATGTGTTATGATTAAATGACTGTAAATTTTATACCGTAAATGTATAACCTTTTTTCTCTAAAATAATAATAATAAAAAATTATCAAATAATTCAAACATGTATGAAATAATTTAATCAAAATAAATTTACGTTTTGTTTGGGCTGAAATATGAGGTCCAGATTCCTCTAAAAAAAATAGGGAATTGCTTGGGGCACCCGGTAATTTTTCGAAAAGTCGAAAATATCCTTATGGTATTTTCGGTTATAAATAGTAGGAGGAGTTTTTTATTTCTGCAGTGTCTTTTTTTTTGCAAAATTTCCGTCACTTAGTGTAAGTTGCTTTCGTTAAGGACGGTTTTGAAGCGTATTTGGTCTCCGATGGTGTACGTGTGTTGTTCAGGAATATACGATGAATTTTGGTCAGTTTTCGTTGCCGGAGAAGAAGAGGTACGCGAAATACATACGAATTGTCAATTCATATGGTTTGTACGGATTTAATTTTTTTTGTTTTATTTATTAGATTATAATTGTTAATTTAATTATTATTAATTTTGTAATTTCTTTTGTACTAGTTTTAGTAATTTCAGAAAATTTGATTTGGTGATATTATTTTTGATAGTGATATAAAAAAATGTATTAAGTAATTAGAATGGTGAAAAAAGAAATACTAACGATTAATAATTAATTAACATTACATTGCTTAAAAATTAATATACTAATGATTAATAATTAAACAAATTTATATGACAATGACTATATATTTACATGTTTAACTGAATAATGTGTTTTATTGGATGATGTATTTATTAGATTTATATGATATTTTAATTAAAAGGTGCAGTAAAATATATTTTTTGTAAACAACTATATTTGTGTCAATAACAAATGAGGTGATTGTATAATTTGTTGTCATTGAATTAAATTTGTAAAATGTTTTATTAAGATGCATGAAGATCAGTGGATGTATGATAGTATGATGTCTGAAGAAGTTGATATGAATGTTGAAAATGAGGAAGATGCTGGTGTTAAAGTAGAACACGTTGATTGTTCTGATGCCTTTAATACTTCTCAGGTATTTGTGTAATTTGTTGTTGTTGGTACAATAATTATATTACATAGATGTTTATTGATGTCAAACCTGATTTGAATTGTGTTATAGTTGTTTGCTAGCCATGATGAAATTTTACAATGGGCTCGATTGTTAGCTCATGACATTGGATTTGTTGTCGTTATAATAAGGTCATACACCAATATCGGTGTTCAAGGAAGAGCCTCATTTCTATTGATAGCTTGTGAAAGAAGTGAGAAGTAAAAGCCTAAGAAACATAATTTGGTAAAAACATGCACTGACAGTAGAAAATGTGGATGCCCGTTTAAGTTGCTAGCGAAACCAGTTTCAGGAGGAGAATGATGGATGATGAAGTTAATTTGTGGGATTCACAATCACGAAATGGCAAAGTCATTCGTTGGGCATCCATATGCGGGTCGACTGACAAAGGATAAGAAGATTGTTGTTGATGATATGACAAAGTCCATGGTGAAGCCAAGAAAAATTCTGTTGACGTTGAAGGAGCACAATGAAAAAAATTATACAACAATCAAACAAATTTACAATGTCAGACATGCTTGTAGGATCGAGTGGCCTCAGAATAATTAAGAAGGGGGGTTGAATTAATTATGAACGTGTCTTGACTAATTAAAAATTTATCCTTCTTAATATTACTAGATTCAATTAGGCTTTATTACTAAGTTATGAGGAAGTAAAGAACAAAAACAATAAATTAGACAAAAGTAAAGCGGAAATAAAAGAACACAACGGAAAAGTAAAGAGTGTAGGGAAGAAGAAAACAAATACAAGATTTATACTGGTTTGGCCATAACTCGTGCCTACATCCAGTCCCCAAGCAACCATCGGTTCTTGAGATTTCCAATAATCATGTAAAATCCTTTACAAGCAAAGATCCACAAGGGATGTACCCTCCCTTGTTCTCTTTGAACAACCAAGTGGATGTACGCTCCACTTGAACTGATCCACAAGAGATGTACTCCCTCTTGTTCTCAGTATCATAACCCAAGTAGATGTACACTCTACTTGTACCACAAAGGATGTACGCTCTAATGTGTTAAGACAAAGAATTCTTAGGTGGTTAGTCCCTTGAATCTTTGTAAGGGGAAACAAAAGATATCTTAGGAGGTTAGTTTTTTGAAATCTTTTGTTTAAAGGGAAAGGGAAAAAGATATCTCAGGCGGCTAGTCCTTTGAAATCTTTCGTCAAGAGGGAGAAGGGAAGAAACAAAAGAATTCTCAGACGGTTTGTCCTTTGAATCTTTTGACAAGAGAAAGAAGGAAATAAAAAAGAAGAATAACACAAGTTTTTGGACAATGAACTTTTCTTAAAAAAGAAAGTATTGAAACAAAATTCTATGAAAGAAATCTGTTATGCATGAAAGGAATCAGTCTTTGAAATTTGTGTCATGGTCACATATTTATAATCATTTGATGACTCAAGTTAAAGTTTGTGACTCTTACAATTTCTTTAGAACTAGTCACTTTAAAAGTTGTGACTCTTTTGAAAAACTAATCACTTTAAAAGTTGTGACTCTTTTTGAAAACTAGTCACTTAAAGGTTGTGACTTTTGAAAAAACTCTTTAGAAACAAGTCACTTTAAGAATTGTGACTTTTGATAATTTATTTTTTGAAATCAGTCATTGGTAATCGATTACCATCATAGTGTAATCGATTACACATCAACATATGTGACTCTTCATGTTTAAATTTGAAAATCTAAACATTTAGAAACTCTGGTAATCGATTACAAGTATTGTGTAATCGATTACACAAGTTTAAAATGATTTGAAAATGTTTTATCACTAGTTGTGACTCTTGAAATTTGAAATCTAACGTTTTACAACATTGGTAATTGATTACATGATTATGGTAATCGATTATAGCTTTGTAAATCAGTTTGAAAAAAACAATGTTGGCTACTAGTAATCGATTACTGTCTTCTGGTAATCGATTACCAGAGAGTAAAACTCTTTGGTAAAAGATTTTGTGAAAAATTCTTGTGCTATTCAATGTTTTGAAAAACTATTTTAATACTTATCTTGATTGAGTCTTCTCTTGATTCTTGAATCTTGAGTCTTGATTCTTTACTTGAATCTTGATCTTGATTCTTGAAACTTGTTTGACTCTTGATTCTTTGGCATCATCAAAATAATCTTGGAAGACATTGTTTCCACAATGCTTACCGTTCTTCCATAAGAGGGAGTAACACCGAAATGCAATAACTGATGATGTTGCTTGATCGAGATCAATATATTCACTAGCATAGGGTGAATGATGATAATGTTGTACGTGACTTGTTCTGGAGTCATCCTGATGCAGTAAAGTTAACCAATTCTTGTAATTTGGTTTTTTTGATCGATAATACCTATAAAACAAATAGGTACAAACTGCCGTTGCTTAATATTGTTTGTGTTGCACCAACAGGAATGACATTTCCTGCCACTTTTGCTTACTTGGAAGGAGAACGTCTTAATAATGTTATTTGGGCTCTACAACAGTTTCAATGTCTTTTCGTGAGAGTTGATGCACTCCCCAGGGTTATTGTCACCGATAAGGATTTGTCTTTGATGAATGCAGTGGAAACTGTATTCTCGGATGCTACGAACTTGTTGTGTCGGTTCCACATTGAAAAAAATATGAAGACAAAGTGCAAAACCCTGGTTGCTCAAAAGAATGCATGGGATTATGTGATGGAGGCTTGGAGGAGTTTGGTTGACTGTCCATGTGAGAGTTCTTTTGATGAGTGCCTTAAAAACTTTGAAATGACTTGCTCTTCATGGCTTATGTTTGTGAACTATGTGTGTAAAACATGGGTGATTCCGCACAAAGAAAGATTGATGAAAGCATGGACCAACAAAGTGATGCATCTAGGAAACACAACCACTAATAGGTATCAATATTGTTTTTTGTTTGTGTTCATTTGTTTAAGTGTTGACTTAAATGAAAATGATGCGGTTGTTTACATGTTGTTGTATATTTCATCTGTAGGGTTAAGAGTGCTCATTGGTCACTAAAGAGACTCCTACAAAACTCTGTTGGTGACATATGCAGTGTTTGGGAAGCAATAAATAATATGATGACACTTCAACACACCTAGATTAAAGCATCTTTTAAGACAAGCACGCACGTGGTTGGGCATTTGTTTAAAGTAATATTGTATAAAAAATTACTTGGCATGATATCAAGGTACGTTTTAAATGAAATTGTTGCTGAGTATAAGCGTGTAGCTTATGCAGGCAAAAATCCTTCACGTTGTGGATGTGTCATGAGGAGTACACATGGTCTTCCATGTGTATGTGGGTTGTTTAAATATGTTGTTAGCTCCAAACCACTCAAGACAATCCATATTTTTTTGGCAGAGACTTAGTTTTTCAGATCAAGGGTTATGTGAGACACAAGTGACCATAATTGAGGAGATGGAAACCATATCGAAATGCTTTGAGCAGCTCGATGTTTGCGGTAAAGTACATTTGAAGTCAAAGCTGCGAGAAATTGTTTATCCTGATATGAACTCTATGTGTCCTCCTCCAGAAAAGGTGAAGACCAAGGGTGCTCCAAAAAAACCGCTAACCAAACAACAAAAGTCAACAAAACATGATCCGTCTTATTTGGAGTATGTTGATGCGTTACACTCTGTGCAAAATAGTAATTCGTCAATGAAACATAGTGCATCATCATCTAAGGACCCAATACAGAGACAAAATATTCCAATGTTGGATCAATTTCATCCTTGCATCCAGGATTCTATTGAAAACATTATTGATATCAAAACGGATGGTAATTGTGGTTATCGAGCAATAGCTACGTTATTGGGTATGGGTGAAAAATCATGGTCATTGATGTGCAACCATATACATGAAGAATTGACAAGCTGATCCGAAGAGTATATCAACCTAGTTGGTGGCATAGAGAGATTTGAGGAATTAAAGTGTTTCCTACTTGTTGACGGATTATCTATGGTGCGCAAGTTCATTGTTATGTCATTTTTTCTTAAAATAACCTTTAAGTAATCATCATTTGTTGTCTTTTACATGTAGGTTACCATGGATAAATGGATGAATATTACGTATATGGGATATGTCATTGCTTCATGATACAACATGATCGTTGTTTCTCTTTCACGACAACAAAGCATGACATTTTTTACTCTTAGAAGTCAGCCGCCACCAGATTCTTCTGTGCATCGCATAATATGCATTGGTCATGTGTATGGAAATCATTTTGTACAGGTAATTGCATAATTATGATGTTAGTATAACTGGTGACACTGTAGTTTGGTATCTTACGTTCAATTTGTTTGTCGTTATCTAACAGGTTTTGCTATGAAATCATTGTCCTTTACCACCAGTGGCGTTGTTGTGGAGTACACAATGTCATTCTCAGGCAAAGTAGTGGCCCACTCCGTACATAGGTAGAATGCAGCGTTACACAACTTTGTCTAGGTTAAAAACCAAATTTGTTGATTTAGGTGAACCATGAACATAAAATGTTATTACCATTGACGTTTGTGTAAATTATTATTTTGTTGACATTCATAATTTTGTTTTCAGTCATTATTTTTGAAAGTTAGAAAATAAGTAAAAGCTTTGAAAATAATAATCATATGGTTTCATTCGCTAATGGACACGAATTCAAACATTACATTAACTTCAACATAATTGAAACAAAAAAAATTGCATGAAAAACTACAATTAACTAATACTAATTTTGCATTGAATCATGTTGCGACCGAGACATGTCGTCTTCCATTTCCATTATCTATTTACTAAAAACAACTAAAATTTCTATTGGTCCAAATTATTTTCAGTAGTTAGACTGTACTAAGACCTTTAGCACGTCATCATCAGTTTTCAGCTTAATAATTTTAAATTTGATAACTTTGTCTGAATACTCATAATGACCTGGTTGTTGAAAAAACAATCGTCTTACCGTTTGTGATTCATGAATACCATAAAGAGGAATTCCTTGAGATGCAACTTGCTTGATCAAATCCTTCAATTCATCGATGGTACATCTAGAGGGAATGACAATTTTTTTTGGATTTTTTCCTGTGAACGGATAACCGACAAAGTCGTGTTGGCGTGACATGTTTCACCTCCCTTTGTAATATAGCAGGGCATCATGAGTAAGGGTCATAGTGACTTGAAGTAAGTTTAATATATCATCCGGTGTTTTACCAATGGTGCATAATAACTCAATCGGGCCAACACACGAGAATTGATGATTACATTTTAACATTGTGTTAACATTATCATCATCATTTTTCAATTGCATAGATGGAAAGCGAAATTGGTTACCTGCATCTGTGCATGGCCGCCGGTAGTAAATTTCATCAAAATATTGATCGTCGGTTAGCTGAAGGGTATGGTGCATTCTGCTTTTTAGCGTTTGAAAACCACAATCGTTAGGTACTTGAATGGGTATTAGAGTGGAACTTTGGAAATAAACACCAGTTTCATTGTGAATAATCGATCCATTCTTAAAAATAAAAGCTAATTTGGAGTTCACTATTGCCTGACTGCTTGTTCCTCCCCAAAATACCATAGTTTGTTGTAAAATTTGGTTTGTCAAGTTGGTTTGGGAGAGAATGTGTGATTTTTGAGAGTGTTGGTGTGATATATATAGATGGTGTTCACTAAGACTGCTTGAATTTTTTTTTTAAATAAACACGCGCGCAGATTTGTGTTTGTGTTGTCAAGTACAACAATGTCGTGTCAGGCTTTATGTTGCATCAGACATGTATTACTTTTAAAAATACGCATACATTTCACAGTGTGTTGTCAAGTTTAACAACGATGTATCATACATGCTAATTTATTTTTGTTGCACGAATTAATTTATTTCTTAATGCAACATTAACGATAAACGAATCACAAAAAATTATCACATAATCATTAAAATTAAAAATTAACCAAATGATCCAAATAAATAAATTATCCACAAAATTAAAAATATTCCAAATAAATAACCCAATGTCACTGTCCAAAAATAAATATACCAAATAAATAAATTATCCAAAAAATTATAAATGATATATACAAGGCAAAAATAAAAAAAAAAAACTTCGATGACAGTCTGTACCCCGCCTCCGCCTCGATCTGTGACCTACAGTTGATTGGCCAATGTAACTTCTTGTGATGCCCACATATTCTCAACAACAGTATAGGTTTTTGTTCCTTCGGTCAAGATTCTCAGATTTAGTAGCCTCTCTAACTTATCACCAATTGCTACAAAGTCATTTTAGCAAGTAAAAAAAAACAAACATAACAATTGTTAGTAATGAAATACTAAAGAAAGCAACAAACACAAATACCAAAAACAAATATTACCACTGCATGTCGAACATGATACACATCAACGTCTGCCTCATTAGGTGATGTTGTCGTCATCAATTGCTGATACATATATGGTTCAACAAATTCCTCATATTGTTGAACCGGTGGAACTCTAGGAGGATTCTCTGGCTGTGCCGGACTCATGAATGGGTGCGAGATCATGTAAAACCAATCCATGTAATTTGGCAAACAGTGGCTAGGCACTGCACATAATTGCCCTACAGGTGCAATGTACTCACCAAACTGCATCTATCTATCATCAATTTCTTCAATAGAGAGTGAAGACATAGCAGGATGTGGCGGAATAGTCTAAATGTAGCCAAACTGTCGTACAACCCTTTTCGGTCGATGGATGACCGTCAAGGGGCCTCATCTGAGATGGCCAAAAAATAATGAGATAACCTCAAATTCTCTAAATGAACGGTGATCACCGTATGGAATCCAGCACACCATGTCAGGGGTCAGTCTATCTAGACGCCTGCGATACGTGGAAATGGGCAGTGCCTTGCTAGAGGTCCATCGACATGCACACGGTCTCCTCTGATCATAATCCTCAGTAGGAACAATGGAACCAACGGATGAAAAATGCACGTAGATCCAACACTAATTATATTTTGCAAGCATATTCATTAAAATACACGACAACATATAATATTCAACTTCAATAAAAAAAAAATTTCGTAACATCTTAACTAACTTGTAATAGAGTGATATATCCTGCAAGCTGCCTCACCATGCTCTTGGACGCGTCATTTAAATTATCATACATGTGCATAAGTGCAACATTGCCCCAAGCATAACCCCACCTCTACGTCAAGTCACGCAGTGCATCCAAAAATACCATGTGCACGTGTGTGACACTTTTGTTAGCAAAGAGTGTGCATCCAAGCAGATGCAATAAATACGCTCACGCTGCTACGATCCAGTGACATGCCTCGATCTTCATCACATACACGTCGCGTAGCCACGATATTTGAACATAAGAACCATGACACTGAATCATCTCAGCTCTCGCCTTTGCAGCGGTAACCTCGAGTAATTCCACCAACATTTCGACAGCGTCGTCGACATGAAGTAGCTCGAAGCTATGGAATACAACAGGCAGATGTAGCAACAACGCGACGTCATCCAAGGTGATAGTCACCTCTCCGACGGGCAAATGGAAACTGCTAATTTCTTTATGCCAGCGTTCCACAAAAGCAGACATTAGTTTTCGATCGCCCGTATCTAGGGAACAGGCGATCAAGGGACTTAGTCCACTGGCCGCCACAAGGCCTTCAATCTATGGAGCAGGTCTCTTGAACTTAGCCATCTTCCTTCCATGAGAAGATAACTTCAGCTCAGGACATTCCTGCAAACAATAATATCGATGATGTAAAAAAATTATTGACTAGTAAACTACATTCTTTATGTTTTTAAAAATTACATACCTCTCCATTCGAGACTCTAAAAGCAATGTGATTTTCAAAATCTTTGAGAACTGATGTGTCATGGGGTCCGCCTGGAAAACCCTCAACATCAGTAACAACTTCTTCAACATGTGCTTTTGACTGCTCTTCGTTCAATTCCACTGCGGCTGTAAGAGGGTCCTCGACAACAGGCTCTTGCTACCGCTATCTACGGGCTGATGCAATAGGCCTTCGCCGCTGGGGGGCATCATCGTCACTCGCGTCTCTCCTCCCCAAGACTTTTCCTATTGCTTGGCCTAAAGCTCGACCAAGACCTCTAGTTCTAACCATTATCTGCATAATAATTATCGTGTTTTTTATATTCAATAATCTAATCTAATCTTACTAATCTAATTTTACTCTTAATATGAGAAATCTAATCTAATCTAATGTAATCTTATACTATCATACATAATTAAATAAAAAAACTAGCCAAATTTTATAAAAAGGAAGACTAACATATAAATTAGAAAAATTATCAACAAAACTAACCAAATAATTCCATACATAATAAAATTTCAATACATGATTAAATTTCACAAATGATTACAATACACTAAAAAATAATTACACTAAATTATTTTAACAAAATCACTAAAAAAAATTAAAAATAACTACAATTTTTTTTTACCAAACATAACACCATTAGAAAAATACCATATGGATCAGTGATCCGTATGACAATAACGCTAATTAAATTTTAATAAATATAACTAAAATAAATTTTTTACCATACATAACAACTATTAATTTTTTTAAAAAAATAACTCACTAAAATTTGTTAAAAAATTGCAAAAAAAAAATTTTTAACAATTTTTTTAATTTGAAAAACAAAATTTTAAAAAAATATCATAGGTTCATACGGATTGACAATCCTTATGAACCATACGGATCACTAATCCGTATGGTAATAACGCTTATTAAATTTTAATAAATAACTAAAATAATGTTTTTACCATACATAACAGCTATTATTTTTTTAAAAAAATAACTCACACTCACAAGGATTTTTTTTAAAAATTGCAACAAAAATTTTCACTTTTTTTTAATTAATAAAAAAGTTTTTTTAAAAAATACCATATAGATCAATGATTTGTATGGCACAACACACTGAAATTTTTTTAATAATAACTTAAATAAATTTTTCAAAAATAAAAGGAAAAAAATTTCAAATAAGTTTAAAAAGTAAAAATAAAACCCATACGGATTAGTAATCCGTATGGGTCATACGAGTTGGTAATCCGTATGACCCATACAGTTTTTGATCCGTATAATTCTTACGGATTAACAATTCGTATGACTCATACGGATCATCAATCCGTATGGGTTTTTGTCAGCAACATGTCATTTTTTCCGACAACAGACCATTTTTTCCAGCAAAGCTTAAAAAAAACCAACACCACAAACCAATTATATAAAACAATATAATCATGCAACAACATCATAATAACAAGAAATCATTGAACGCTTCAACAAAAAACAACTTGAGAGCGGGAAGAGAAACAAGAAGAAGAACTGAAGAAGACGAAGGACCAACAACCACCAACAGCAACAACCACTAGCACAGAGGAAGACGAAGGATGAACGGAAGAGGGACAAGCACCAACACCAACGGTGAGAGGAAGAGGAAGAAGCGACTGTAGGAAGAGGAGACGAAGGATTCACGTTGTACCAACGGAAATGTAGGAGTATTTATATTATCAAGGTGAAGGACATTTTTATTATTTCACCACATGTACCGGGTGCACCAAGTAACATCCAAAAACATATTGGCCCAAGTGAACTCAATATAAAGTGACAGTCTAAGCTGAAGTCTAAGCTGAAGGCAGTTGCTTCCTGTACCATCAATGTCACTCTGAATCTTTTTAAGCTTTCAAAACACCTATTCTTAAATATAAATTACATTTCAGAATAGCCTTTCCGGAAAATAAGACTATTCCGATATACAATTATACATTCCAAAATAAGTGTAGGAAACAACGTTAAAGGTGCAACAAACAATTGCCCAAGCTCAAATGATGCACTCACAATATCCAACACAACGTGAAAGACATACAGTGATACAGCTACGTCGAAATTCCTTTTTGATCATTTTTCTTGCAGTATCTTATTTTTATCATTTCTTTCAAGTTTATTTAAATTTTGACAATACAGCTACGTCACTTTCAATGCACTTCCTCTTTTTACATTTCTTAATTTTTTTTCACATATTAGAGGAAATATTAAAAAAATTAAAGGAGGTACACTAGTTTTCAAAAGGATGTGTTTCGAAAAAAATATTACAAAATAATGAAAGGGGAATATATTAATGGCATAACGACTGGAATGCGTTAGGCTTTTCTTTTCAATGAAGGGGAGTATACTTGTAATAAAGGGATGTGTTAAAGTGTATTTAGAAATTCTCCCAAAGTCCAGAGCCACAATTGGAGCGAAGCATTAACCCAAGCCCAAAAGCCTAAATAAATAATAAATAGTAATTAATTCTCATTTTGTAAAATCGAAAATGGAAAAAAGTAAGTATTTTCTTTTTTAAAAAAAAATTATATCAAAAATCTAATATGAGAAAAAATAAATAAATTATTATATATTTATTTTTAACTATTTATATATCAATAAATTTATTAGAACGTATTTATTTATAAAAATGGTTAAAAAAAATCTTAAATTAGGTAAAAAATTTAAAATAAAATTAATAAGTAATAAATAAAATTATAATAATTTGATTATAGGTGAGTATAGGTACATCTCCAACCCATACCCGATTAAAATAGTTGAGCAATCCTTGAACCCGAATCTGTATCGGGTGAACTCAGATATTTTCCCACAACCACAAACTTAGAGCGGGTTCGTACGGGTACGGACGGATACGGATTTTATTGCCATCTAAAAGAGGTTAGATCATGGAATTGAAAGCAATTAGGCGAAGCAAGGTCCAATATAGTGTTTTGTGTAGGTGACAGTCACTGGCAACGTTGGTTGTTGGGTTCGGATCCCAACAACGTTATAGAGAAAATAAGAGTGAATGAGGAACACACATCACATGACATAACAGAGGAAGAATGATGGGAGCGAGGAGAAGGTGTATCTTAGCCACTCTCGCTTTTCTAATGTTAATGGGCATCGCCGTCTATTTCAGACTCTGGGCTATTCACTACAACCTTTCTTCCGATGACACCCAACTCTTAAGGTTACCTAACCCTTTCTGCTATTTTACCCTTTTCTGGTCTTCTTAATTTTTCTTAAAATGAATTAAAAATCATATATTTTGCAAAGTCAGCCTTACCATTATTGCTCTGTAGGAGATATAAGATTGATGGGGTTCTTAAGAAATAAGGGAAAAAGGAAAATGTCGCTGATTGGGTTCCTCTGCTAACAAAAACTAACAAGCTAACAATTAGCATTTGCTGATAGAAGAAAATGAGTGTCATTGGTTTGATCCCTCCTGTTAACAAAAATTAACAAACAATTAACATTTGTCCATTGAAGGAAATGAGTGAAAGGTCATTGGTTCGATTCCTCCTGTTAACAAAAACTAACTAACAAGCTAACAATTAACATTTGTTGTTAGAAGGAAAGAAGGAAAAGATCGTGGGTTCGAACTTTCTTGTTACCAAAAACTAACAAGCTAACAATTAACATTTCTCGATAAAAAAACAAACAAACCATTATTGTTCTGTAACTCTTTTATCATTATTTTGGCAGATTTATTGCACTATTGTCGTTCCCGCTTCTATTATGATGATATTTTTTGGTTCATTCGTCTGTTTGCAGGCAACAGTTTGATATTGCTAACAGGGAGGCAATGGATGAGTCTGCAGAGTGGAGGCTGAGGTATGATCAGGAGGTAGATAGGACAAAAAAATGTTTACAGGAGCTTCAAGTGGTATGTGTTCTTTCTTTTCAACTTTCACTTTCTACCTTGCAATGTGAATTCAAAGAAAGATTTAGTGTCTGTTTAATTTCAATTTTCAAAAACTTTTTTTGTTTTAAACAACAACAATAAAGAAATCATATACTCACACCAAGCTAGACGATTCACACCCTTGAGTGGTTGAGCCTAGGCGCCGAGGACCACAAAACAGAAGAGGATCAGGGAACATCTTCTAGCTGTTTCTGTTTATTGGTTTTGGAAACAATTTTTTCAAAAGTTTGAATAGATTTTGGATGAGAAGTTGATTGTTGAGTAGCATGGAATTATTTTAGAAAACGATTTTTAAAACCAACAAGTGAGAAGAAAATCAAACATGTCTTTAGCTTCAAGTTTTGTGTTATGATTTGGTTGGTAGTGCTTCACAGTTCACACCTTAGCCTTCTTAATTTGAGTAGGTAGTAACAGCTAACAGGTTTATGATATATCTGCACCAAGATAATAGAGTCGGCACTCAATGAAACAGACTTGTAAAAATCAATATTTATTTTTCCAACCAATAAAGTAACAAATGTTCCTTCCTTTTTTTTTATATCTTTCCTGCAATGACCGTATAATCGTGTGTGTGTGTGTGTGTGTGTGGCAGTTTCAGGAGTCCTCTCAGAAGGGGCAGGATGCTTCTGATATTAACCATAAATTGGCAATACTGCAAAAGGTATGTCTACATAAATTTTGAATCAAACTTCATTCTAATTCCCTATGATAATCCTTTTATTCATTTCTCCATCTTGGGAAAACAAAAACTAAAATCGTTAAAGCATAACCACACTCACTGTTAATGTAAGAGATGCAGTGCACAACCAACTTATAAGTTATCATAAGTCCCGAAATTCCAAAATTCAAATTTTATTGCCTGTGATGCTGATTTTATTTGTGTCAAATGCTATAACTACCTATAAACTAGGACAATTTCCTACCCTTTCTTATTAAGATAATGTTGGGTGAAATTGTTTTTGGCTCTATTTGGTGGGTATGCATAATTTGTTTGTTTTTCACGACATTATTCATGTGTTCTAATGACCTTCTAACGTACCAGGAGAATGCAGTCTTACTCGAAAGGTTGGAAACATTGAAAAGAGAGCTTGAAGAGGAAAGGTTGAAGTGCAGTTCATGATACATGAACTAACCACGAAAGCGTTAACATGAAGGTCTATGTTTGTCATTTTGTCCATAAGTTGTTTATTCTTTGGCACAAGTGTTTTAAAGATATTTGCAGCATACAACTAGTATTCAACCATGGAAGAATATTGGCTGTATGATTTATGGTCTCAACTTTTCACCTTAGAGATACAGGCCATCCTGGGAATATGAAAACACACAGCATTTCTCCTTTTCCCCCATTTTGACGGGGGTTACATTTTCCTCTGTACTTTATTATGGGCAAATATATATATTTCTTTAATCTCCAAATGTACCTGATAGTGATAGTTATGTTGTTTTACTTTCTTTAAAGAACAGGTGTCAGGCGTATGCCTTGATTGTGTACTATGGGCCAGTATCTGATTAATCCAGCCTGTCCTTGGTAAATTTATTCACTCTTTATTCACTATGATGCCATATAATAAGATCAAGAACATGCAGCATTTTTACTATTTCCATTTTATATATAGTGGATTAAAGCAAATGACTTTCATGTTTACCAAAAAGAGAGAGAAAGGGATAGAAGTGAAGTTAAATTGCAGTTGCAATTTTATTGTTATCATTGATATTTTGAAAAATTCTAGGCAAATGTAGTTGATGTGGCTGCAATTATGGTTACAATGTGGTCACATGGACCTCAAAAACTTTTATGTTGCGTCTTAAATTGAACTTACAGACCTTTTTTTTTAAAACATTTATAATTATGCAAGGGTTAAATGTCAACATACATGATGCATTGAGAAGATTAGGGTCATGCTATGTTGCTAATATATGTGCTTGGACAAAAAACAAAAAATAAAAGGGAGGGGGAGCAGTATTGTTCTCTGACCCAATGGGAGGTGAGTATTTTACTCATTACTTGCTGGCTTTGGCCACTAGCTACAGCAATTGGTATAATGCTTTTATATCAAGATTTGCATTTGGTGGCTATAATGATTAATTTTGATCTTCACACAATATATAACTACTGTTATCCTCATCTGCTCCTTGATCACTCAGAATCTCTAGGGTTATTTCTCAGTTCATGCAAAAACCTGGTCACTGTCTGCACTAGTACTTCATTGTTGTTTGTCTGGATTGAGGAAGCAGCTGCTCCTCCACCAGAGGCATTCCCTCTTCGACCCTGTTTGCAGTGTGTGAGAAAAAGAGAGGGAAGGGCCATTAAAGATATAAGAAACATGATTTAGATGCACTAGACTAATGAAAACATTAAAATTGTTCATACTTGCATTCCTTAATAGCAGCATTCAAGGACCCTACCTGATAGTGTCCAACGTTGTGAAACTATGAAGTTTTTTTGACAGAGGAAACTATGAAGTTATGACCATTAACTAACTACATGACATTTCTTTGTTATATAGAATCATGCACTAAAATTGGATAAAATAAGGACATCTTAAAGATGTACCTTTCTCCACTTTGTCTTTGGTACTGCATTGCCATTGCTCATTATTCCCATCAGCTCTTCAAACTGAAAGCATAGTGATTATGTTCATTTGTACACAGTATAAGATAAGATTCATCATGACAAGAAAGAAAAAAATGTTCATCCATAGAGTTGCACATCAAACATTAAGGTCATACCTGTTTCACTATGGTTTCATACTTCCTTAAACATTCGTATAACCTTTTTTCATCATCAAGATCTTCAGACATTATCCCTGCAACTTGGTTCTCTTGGTGGGCAATGTTGTTTTGAGATTAAAGAAAGTTGTAGCATGCAAAATTCGGTAAGAGCTAGTATTGTATTGTGGTCTATTTATAGCACAAGGGAAAAGAAAGAAAAATAGTTAATTGCTAGAAAGGGTCACTTGGGATGTTGGAAGTTGGAACTTGGAGTGTGTTTGTTAGTTGTTCCAAACTTTCTAGAGAGATTACTCGTTATCTTTGTGACCGACCTTCGTTGTTCTCGTGAAAAGAAAGGTCTCTTCAATAGCTTCTCATTCACTCAAATCATAACTCCTCAGTCCTCACTGGTCGGTGCATGTATCTTCACTTTCTAAGCTCAGCTAAAAAACAAATTTAATGATATTAGTTTGTTTGGGATATATGATTTTTCATGTTTTTGACTTGAAGTATATGATTTCTAGAAATGGGATCACTTGTGTGTTTTATGAAATTTGAAGAGTGGGGTGATTGATCATTTTGGGTAATTTTTATAAATAAAATACTAAAACAGGTATCTTTCAAAATAATTTATCGGCATAGGTTTCTTTTGGTCGGTGAATTACATGTTTGACCAATAGATTTAAAGAGAAAACATGACGCATGTCAAAGAATAAGTTACATGTCATGTTTTCTTTAAACCTACTCGTCAAACTATTAGTTTTGTTTGACTGGTCAATGATAAAAAAATATTTGTCAATAAATTATTTTGAAAGGGACCAATATTGGTATTTTATTTTAAAAAATAACCCTAAATAATTAATTAGCCTTGAAGAATGTATTATCACATACTTAGAGTGTAAATACAATATTTTGAAGTTTTAATAAAAAAAATGTTTAATTAACTTTGGGAATCTAAAATATAATATTACTGATCGTTTTGGAAGATGATGGGCACAAAGTATACACATTGCATCTAGCATTTAAGTAAACATGGTTTTAAAACTATGGGTCAAAAGGAAAGTCATGTGTTGACAACATGAAATCCATGTCCTATGAAAGATGATGGGTGACTGACAACTAATAAATAATTTATTTATATTTTTTTATATAAAAGAAACTCTAGAGTGGAAGATTTATAATGTTGATTAAAGTTAAATTGAAAAAGTTATATTTATTTTTGAAAGATCTTTTAGAAAAATGTAAAAATAAACAATATTTTTTCTAAAATAAATTGTTTTGAAAATAAATTAAACTTTGTTTAAATAAACTTTTTTATAATCTCTTATAGGAGAAAACAAATAAAAAGGTAAAATAAATTGAGTTTCTACTATAAGATAAAATTAATTTATGCACTCCATTTTTTGGAAAAATTCAATGCTTAAGTTGATTTTAACTTTAAGAGAGAAATTTAATTCATTTTACTTTTTTATTTTCTTTTATTGTAGATATTTGTGAAGAAATTTACCAATTATATCATAAATTTATAATCTATACTTTTTTTTATGAAAATATATTATTTCTATACTATTCACATGTTTCATCGTGTTAATATGTACAAGACATTAGAATGCAAATGATAGTTATACTAATCATTTGTGGGGTGTTGTTAGGTGCACTTAGCAGTATTGCTGGTGCATTCAATAATTTCCCATTTTTCCAAAATTGCCAATTTTATGGAAGAACCGTGACTTTCATGTTATTAGCATAATATTTTAATCAACCGAGCTAATGAGTCAATTACATTATAAAGTAAATAATGTTGTTATATATAATATTAAAATTTCTAATGTATATTTAATGCGCATGTAAATTTAAATAATAAATTTTGTGACAATTAATTTTGATATAAATCATACGAATTATTTAATCTATATATTTTTTTAAAAAATAAAAAATATTTATTTAATATATATTAAATTTTGTAATAGAAAATATTTTTTATTTTTAAAAATATTATTGATGGGTCATTAATTTTTTTTACTATTACAAAATTTAATATATATTAAATAAATATTTTTTATTTTTAATATGCATTAGAAATTTTAGTGTTATGTATAACAACATTATTTATTTTATAATGTAATTGGTTCATTAGTTCAATTAATTAAAACATTCATAATATTTTATGGAAGAACAATTTTAAAAAAATGAGAAATTGCTGGGTGCACTAGCAATACTGCTGGGTGCACCTAGCAACACCTCATTTATGTTAGTTCATTTCGATCTATTTTCCACCTCCACTTATCATAACTCAATAATCATTACAAGTTTGACATAGCTTTTGTCATTTAATAATTTTTTAATCTTGAATAAATTATATTTCCGGCCACTTAAAATATTATGGTTTTCTTATATTGTTTTCTATTTTTAAAAAGTTATAATCTTGTCTTCACAATTTTTATTTTTTATTTTCATGAAATTTCCTATTAATCTTTTATTTATTTTGTTCGTTTTTTGGGTAAATCTATGGTATTCTTTTGCCGGAAGTCAAACCCTTGTAAATTGACCATTATAGAATATTAAAAATAAATTTTATTTTATTTTATAATTTTTATGGTAACGGTATTTTATTTTGATTATAGTTTGACTAAAAAATTCTTTATATGATTTAGAAAGAGAAATTTTGTTGTCCATACTAACCTTATTTGACTCAGTCCAAATCAATCAATTGCTTGATATAGTAATTGGATGCTATTTGTGTTAGAAAAAAAATCCTCATGTGATTTGCTATATCATTACATTTTTAATTCATTTTCAAAATATAATTAATATACATATTACAATTGTAAAAAATATTTAATGAAATTCTCTTTGACATCTAAATCATGTTTCATTTCTCTCTTAACAAAAATAATAACCATTGTAACCTAAACAAAACGTGTCACAAGCAATTACCAAGGTTGATCTAGAATTTTATCAAATGGAGTAATATCTAGAATTTTGCATCTAATGGAGTAAGTTACCGGCTAGTTTGAATTTTCACTGGTCTAAATGAGGTATGAATATTTTTTTAGTTGGAAAACTCCCAATTTTAGACTATCACACCATCATCCATTAGTTTTATTGATAATGACAATTAATCTTGATCAAAAAATCTAATTGATTATGGTTAGTGAAATATTTTCTTTCAAGTTTCAACCATATCTTTTTTATTTACAAAGTTTGATTCCAAATTTTTTCTTAACAAGACCGTACTTAGATTCCCTCAAACTCAAACTGATTATGATTACATGCTGTTAGTTATTTATCAACTAACTATATATTGACGATAAATTGCACAAGCAGTTAAAAACAACGCTTTACTAGTGTCACTGTTTTTTCCTGTTACATCGGCTTTTTTTTAGTGAAAGAAAAAGAAATAAATAGTGTTAATGAGATTTATATCTACATAAACAAATCAATTTGAATTAATCAAATTAGTAATATGGTATCAGAACCAAATCAAAAACATTTTAGAGAAAAATATTTTAAAAGTATTTTTGGTAGTCTTAATATGTATATTTCTGTAAAGATGAATTTAAACTACTACAAATTAAATATATAATAACAAAACAAACCGAAGATTAGATTTTACTCCATTTGATCAACCTTAGTAATTATTAGTGAGACATTTTGTTTAGGTTACAATGGTTATTATTTTTGTAAGAGAGAGAGAAATGGAATGTGAATTAGATGTCAAAGAGAATTTCATTAAATAATTTTGATAATTTTAATATGAATACTAATCCTATTTTGAAAATGAATTTAAAATGTAATTATTCACTTGAATATTTTTTTCTCTTAAAACCGCCAGTATCCAAATAATATATTGAACATTTAACTAATTTGGATTGAGTTAAATAAGACTAGTATAGGCAATAAAATTACTCTCTCTAAATCACAAAGATTTTTTAGTCAACTATAATAAAAGAAAATACTGTTACCATAATAATTATAAAATAAAATTTTATTTTTAATATTCTATAATGGTAAATTTACAAGGGTTTGAATTTTGTGATTAGAAAAAAAAATATGATTGAAAACCGGTGGAAACTAATTATCATGATGACAAAAAAATCGAAAAGGATAAATTGTCAAAGTCAAAAACATAGGACACAAACTTAAATTGAGTCAAATGGTGTAATTTATTTAAATATTAAATTAAAATTTAAAACAAAAATCAATGAAACTTAATTAAGACCAATCTAAGTTTTTTTTTAGCAAAGGAGAGACCAACCTAAAACTTAAAATTTAGAATGTGTACATTTGCACATTCAATCTAACCCTGAAAAAAAGAATAAAATAGTTTCAAACCGTAGCTATTCCAATGAGAATGATTAGGGCTGCAAGATGTAAAATTTGAGGGACCTTACCTTTTCTAAGTCTTCACAACACATAAACTTTTTAATTATATGTATTTTCTTTTAGAAAACAATAACTTTTACCTGATCCACATTTTTTTCGCCACAGAGAAAAAAAAATGCCTTTAGTATTCGATTATTTCTGAAAATAATATATTTTTTTGAAAGAAAAAAAACACTATCATGCTACAATAATAATTATGAGTTGAATTGTATGTATGCATGCTTAGTATCAGTATAAATTTTTTTATATCAACTAATTAAAAATCAATGTTGGTATAATTTTTAAAATAATTATTATAAAAATTAGAGAAAAAAAGTTGGTCTTAATGAAGTTACAAGCTCATTGATTTTGTTTTAAATCTTAATTTAATATTTGGATAAATTATACTATTTGACTCATCATAAGTTTGTCTCCTATGTTCTTGGATTTTGACAAAATTTACTCTTTGATTTATTTTTACTCATCTGATTACCATAATATTAGTATTAGTGTGAAGTATTTTAAAAAATAAACTTATCAAGTTTGTGATTTGAGAACAATATAAAACTATTTTATATCATTAATTTATAACTTATTTTTTTCATATACAAATGTTATCTCACGTTTCTGATAAATATAGGGACACAATCAAACAATAGATTTAGAAATTAAAAGAAAATGAATAGAGACATACCTTAGGCATGCTGAACTTTCATTGTTGGACTGCACAAACTCCACAAAAGTGCTTTATTACCACGCAAATAGCATTCAGATGTTTCTGTCACCTTTGATCAGTGACTTTGTGCCTTTGGGTATAACAAACAAGGCCAAGGGTCATGTGAAAAACATAGACACAAGGACTATTTTCGATCTGGTGTGTGTATTCAATCTACATGCAATAAGAAACATATATAAAAAGGATGTCACATTTTTCTTCCATATATAGGTGCTTCATTTTGTCTATGACGCGTAGATGCTTTTAGTCTAACAAATTTAATTACATGAATTATTGCAATACAATGTTTTCAATATTCAAATCAAGAGTTTTTATTTTATTTTTATTTTTTATGAAAACTGAAAACTTTAATTATCTGGCAGGGGTCAATGTTTTGATTTTAAAACCTCTATATAATAAAATAAAATTTAATTCTTGAGAGGGAAAAATATATTTTTATTCAATTTTCAAACTAAAAAATTATTATTTATTTGAAAATCTCAACTGCTTACCATGCTATACTATAATTACTTTCAAATGAATCTTTATATTAATTATTTTTCTTTATATAGATTTAGTTACATGTTTCTTTTTGATAAAAAAATTACATGTTTGAAATCTTTATTTTGAACTATGGGGCATTTTTTGTGACATATTAATCCTATGTGCCATTTTAATCCTAAAAGTATTTTTAACCAATTAAATTCATGTTTTTGAATTTAACAAATTTGGCCTCCCCTATCAAATTTATTTTACATAAAATCCTTAAATTCTCATTTTCTATCTAAATATGTTGGGGCTTATAATGGACATGAGACATGAAATAATTATAAAAAATTAGGAAGTCAAACATTTTCTGAAATTTTGAGAAAATTTAAAAGATTTTATATAAAGATTAAGATTGAAGAGGAAAAAAATTTAAAATATTATTATTTTAGAGAAATTTAATGTTTTGATTAGTTATTTTTAGAAAATAAAGATTTAAAACACTTTAATTAATTCAAAATATTGATTTTAATTAATTCACGAGTGGGATAAAAAAGTATTTTTTTATTCATTTTCGAAACTACTAAATTATTTTTTAGTTATTTAGTTTGAAACCCTTGTTTTAAATCTCAGTTTCTAACCATCTCAAATTAATTACTTTGGAATGAATGTATATATATTGCATTAGGGCACATTTTCTTTCATAAATACATAATCTTTTAACACTCTCTATAAAAGAATAACACAAGATATTTTTAATTTTTAATTTAAGGTTTTTAAAATTAATTATCCAATTTTTATAATATTAACATTTTATCCTTTTCAATTGTATCTAAAGATTAAACATTAATTAATTAAGCAGAATAATTTTAAATATTTATAATTTATAATTTGCTCTTGAATATTCATATAACGAATGGATGAGTAAGATGCTTGCTAATAATAGTAATAAGGTGTAACAAGAATCATGTGCATTGTACAAATATATTTAAATTCAATTAAAATTACAAGTTAAAAAATTTATTCGTATAGTGCATATGATTATTACATCTTAAAAAATATATTTAAGAGAACTTTAAAAAATATCCATAAAAAATGAATGTACATTTAAGGGTTCCACTTATCTAATTGGCATAAGATTGACTTTGATGTAATTTGCAACTTTCTAATAAGTGGTAAATGTCTCACACATGGCATAAGCCGAATAACCGTTATGCCTTAATCCCTTTCAAAGAAATTTGAGTATCTAAGCTAGTAAAGGGTATAAAATTTCATTTTATTCAATCTAGTTATAGCGATGAGAAGTAAATAGGTGTAAATATTATCTTATAAGTTAATTTATAGAATTGAGTTAGGTTTATAATTTATTTTTTAAGATGACATCAAAGTTTATTATAGTGATCTAGTACCGAGTCTATCGTGTTATTCATTATTAGATCACTGTTGGATCATTTGTAAATATCTAGTCTTATACGTTTGAGTTGTCCAATTTTCGGCGTGAGAAATATGTATTGAAGATCTCATCTTTATCTAGCGATGAAGCCTAAATAAAATATATAAATAAAATGTAAATTTCATTTTGTAGGATTGAATCAAGTTTATAACTTACCTTTTAAGGTTGCTGATGTAATATATTTATTTTTAGACAAGTAAAAGTTTGTTAATGTGATTGTAATGTTAAATTTTAATTTCACTGGATAAAAATTGTATTAGTTTTAAGGTTAATTTAAATTATGGATACATAATTTACTAAGGTGAGCCTAACAGTGAGAAACATGGATAGTTTTTAAGTTTAAAACTCAGTGTTATCAAATGCATAAAATAATTGTTGAGAAAAAACGAAGAGGAGAAGCTGAATAGTGATAAACAATTAAACATCGTACATAATCATCAAGAATATAAAAACAAGACCAGAAAAAAAAAACATACATGTATTTATGGATGATTATGTGCCGTATGTCTCTTCTAACATCCCATCGTTCTTATAATTAAATCTCTCTTGTTTTTTATTCATAGTAATTAATATGAGAGTATACTTTGTACTCTAGACTACATTAAGGATTTCATTCCTCTGCCTCCTTACTTTAGGAAGTTCTATTACTATGTTCAGTGTAGTTGACAAAATAAAAAACACCATGTTCAGTGCAGAGAAGATCCAGAAACCCTTTAAGGGGGGGGTATTTTTTTTTCAATTATTTAAATATTTACTAACTTTTAACAAATAATTATTTGATGAAGAATAACTTTAAAAAATTAGTTTTTTACAAGATTTTTTTTAAAAAAGGTGCCTAATATTAAAAAAAGTAGTTATTGATTTACATATTTAATAATTATTTCTTAAAATTTTGTTAATGTAATAACCATGTAGTATAGATTTACTACATTATTGAGTGATTTGTATGAATATTTATGATTTTTATCTACTTATCAATTTCGTTCATTAATTTTTCAGTACATTTAGATAGTAAATGAAATTAAATAGGTGCGTAACATTTCTAAAACTCCATAAAATAAAAATACACCAACCATTATCATGGGTTGTATTTTATTTATCCCCCATTTTGTCACTAACACAAAATAATTAGCTCTAAAAGATTATTATTAAAGGTTTCACATATTATAACTCATACTATTTTTTTTTAACTTTTGAAAGACTCTTTAGTCTCACAGCTAAAACAACTATCAAACAAGATTCACAATAATAATCTCACAATCCAAGAAATAATAATAACAATAAAAATTAAAAATCATCAAATCTTATAACAATATATAATACATACAGATATGCTTATAATAAAATAATAGTATATTAAAGCGATTAATGTTGACTTGTAAATATAAAATGAATGATAAATTGATAGTCAAAATAATCTGTGTGAACATAAATTTAGATTTCCTATTATATTCATAAATCTGTGAAGTTCCTTCAATGTGTTTTAGTTTACTCATCTTATTTATTAATTGTTACCTAGCTTGCTACAACTACAAGGCAATGCAGGCAAATTTATTAGAGTCATGCAGGAGGAGGGGCTAAGGCCCTCCTTATATCCGTCCTTGGTTCAGTGTATGAAAAGGCATGAAATGAACTAGCATCTTGTGTCAATGCCCGTGTCACTTGATTAAGAAATATTTAGTTTACACGCTTCTTGATTAATTTTACATTTTTTTGGTTCCAAGAATCCCTTTTTCATTGGCAATCTTGATCCTGTGAGTCACCAAATCATGCAAGTGTTAAACAAATTCATGCAGTCATGCATTGAGCCTAATGTTGCTGCCAGATGTGGATGAGAAGCTCTTGTATGATACTTTCAGTGCATTTGGAGTTATTATTGTTACTAATCCAAGGGTTTTGCTGTGTCACTTATATCTAGTTAGTAACAGTTGCTAATATTGTAGACACGAAAAAAAAAGGAAAAAAGAAAAAAAAGTTATGAATTTAATCTCTCCTGCTGACAAAAATAAAAAAATTAATAAATTAATAATTAATATTTATCGATAAAAAAATTATTAATACTTTTCATGCTTAGCTATTTTCTTATTTTTCATTATTGTCATTTACATTTTGTTTGTTTAAAAATGGTTAGTATCAAGCCGATGACAATTAAAAATAACCACCTTTTTTTAGTCTTATTCTTTGAATGTTTTTCCATTTTCACATTTGTAGGTTGTATATGTTGATTGTTTGTGGTATGACCAAATAAATTGGATGATGTCCCAATGTATCCTCAAAGTACATAACATTATATTAAACACATGGGGGTGGGGGCAAATTAAAGTAGCTAGTTCTTCTCACAAATCATACAGCTTGTTTGCGTCCTGATTTGAAACAATTTCTGAAGAAATTGATACAAATCTCATGAAGATTCTTTTTTTTTTGTTTACCTTGAATTGAACTTGAATCATGCGAATTACTTCTCTATTGGATGGATCCAAATCTGAGCTGCATCATGCGATTCTTGGACAGTTGGGTTGCTCCCAAAAAGGGGTTGAGTCACGTTAAAAAGGGCAATTTTAGGGTTTTTTGTTTGTAATTTTTTTATATATAAAATTGAAGGGAAAGTGACGAAATATTTCCCTCCCATGACTCCAGGTTAGATTATCCATGAATAAAAGCAAATGGGAAGTTTCGTACATTTCAAGTTGCATAATAGAGTTGATAGTTCAAGTTTCATTCATCAACTGGTGTGATAAGGTTTATAATGGGCTGGAGTTTTATCTTTTAACTGGGTCGGGCTAATTAATACATTGATTCAATTAAGACTAAAAACTCGAAAATGATTAGGGCTTACTATTGACACCTCTTACTTACCTATTTAAATCTCCAGTCTAGTGAAAATACCATCGTACCCCAAGCCTTTTCCTTATTACCCCGCCCCCTAAACACCCCAACCAAAACAAAAGCCCCCACCCCTCACTTTTACTCCAAGTCTGCTTTCCTCTCTTAGGCGACCTCCGTTTTTTATTCGAAGTTCAAGTAAGTCACCTAAACTTGCCTTTTTATTTTTGCATACTTGATAGAAACTTATTTTCGTTGTGCTTTTTTTGCACAAGGGAGAAAGTTCTCATTGTGTAAATGGTTCAGATACACAACAAAAAGTAGTTTATTTCTGTTGTAGTTTATTTTTGTATTGTTATTCAATGTCGTGTTAGGTATCTATGTTAATTTTAGTAGGTTTTTTTTTTTTTATATTCTTGCATCCATTTATATTTATCAAGTTATTTCTAACAAGTAGTTTAAGATATTGCTTTAATTAATCTCCTTTAAAAATAAAAAAAATGCCAAATCACACAATTTTAAAATTTTCCAGTTACACAACGAAAATTTATTTCAATTGTATATTTCCACCTTACTACACAAAGAAATTTGTTTCTATTGTATATGTGCACCATATACACAACGGATATTTGTTAAAAATGTAATCCACAATATCATAAATGTTAAAAATGGGATGGAACATCAATTGTTTGTTTATTCGAAAAGTATATGGATAGTCTTACGTACGCAATTGAAACCTCGGAAATGAAAATTACTCGGTTGTCAAATTATACGATGGAAAATAGAACTAAGCCCACAATTTAAAAAGAGATACTAAGTAAAGGAAATGGAAAAATGTTACATAAGATGAGGATACGATAGTAAGAGAAAAAAAAAATCTTTAAGTGTATCATTATTTATGTTTTTATCGTATTATGTATATTCACATGCATAATTAGGTGCCGTTGATAATACGATTTCACGTCATATGATCCAACTCAAGATCTGGTCATTTATAGGGATCCTCGTGTTTCGGATTCTGTCTTCTCAATGGCAGAGGATCGTATATGAATGAAGACTTAGCTATGAACATGGAAGCTTCAAGCATGCATGGTTCGACGGATTGTTTAGCAGAATCATTAAAGGACCTTTGCCATGTGATCATGAATAAATACGAGGGTAAACTACTAGCTGTACATGTTTCCGCACGCCCCACTTGCAAATGTTAATATCTAGTGAAGGTCCATACGTATATATACTTATACATATCAATAAGGAATTCATACAAGTAATATTATATTTAATTCTCTTAACTATAATATTAAATTTAAATCTTATGAATAAAAAAAATATGTAATTGAAAAAAAAAATTCACTAAAAATAAACGATCAAATTTTATGACAAAAATTAATTATCATAAAATTAGTATATATATATAACTGGATTTTTTTCTTTGAAAAAAGAAGTCCTAGGATTTGATTCCCCAATTCCTTCTCTGTACGTAAATAAAATCTCGTGAGTGAGCAACCATAAAGTTTGAAAATGGATTAGCCTAATAAAAAAGGACAAAATAAGCTTAGAACAGTGAATAAGATTTATCTTCACGTTGCGTTTTCTTTTTCTTTAGTGGAGATAAATTCTAACCACCTTTATGTTGCATTTTGTGTCCGTGACTACCAGAGATTTAATTCTCACCATTAATTCGTTTTATCTTTTTTCCTCCATTATTATTATTTTTTAAGTAAATTGCCGGTGACTCTCCAGCGTGATCTGTCTCTCTCTTTTTTAGCCTTTATCATTTTGTAGTCCAACAGTTAAGAGAAAAGGGAATACAATTGCAGTTAGATCTCCATTTCCCACAAAAAGGAGTCTTAAGTAGTAAGACATTTTTTTAATATAATTTAGACCGCATGCGACACACAATGAAAACATTCATTGTTGGTGAGATCACCGCAACACTAGAAGAGGCTGTCAACGACGTTGGAGGAGGAGGGGATGGTGAAGTTGTTGTGGTTGACAAAGGCGGCCAAGTTGACAACGGAGGTGAGGAGCGAGCTGAAGATGTTTTCGTACGCAAAATCCAGCGTAAACTTGGTCTGGGAGTAGACTTGCACAAGCATGATAGAGGTTCTTAGGATATTTCACAAAATCTAACACCGTTAATAACACTAACTTCATGGGAGACAAAAAGAAATGTCATTTTAGGGAAGAGAGTGTAAGTGTAATAAACACTAACTTCATGGGAAATGAGTGTAATTTGTTATATAATTCATATTATTAGTTAAAATTTATAAAACACAAGTAAGATTCATTATATAGAATGCAACCCACCTAATTTCATATATTTAATATATAATAAAAATATTTTAAATTTTTTGTTACTAATAACGTTTCTAAAAAATGATTGCATTGCTCAATCTATAAAATATAATGTTAATAACAGTTGATCCAAGGATAATACTAACCTCTTTTTTAAAAACAAACAAAATAAAACTTTAGATAAGTTAGATTGAAATTGTCACGACTAAGATAAATTTTAGTATTTTTTAAATTCTTTAATTCATTAGGAGAAAGAGACACTGATTCATTTGAAATTCGACGGGATGTAAATAAAATCTAACTAATAATTATTTTTGTCAAAAATCAAACTTAATACTCAAATGATTTAATCTTAATTTCAACACATAAACAACTTATGTCCAATAACTTAGTTGAATTTTATGTTTAAATAATACTTATAAAAATATTTATAAATTATCATTAATATATGTTTAGGTTAAAGTTTATAAACTTAATTTTAGAATAATTTTTAATTTTCAGATTATAAATTATCTATTAATAATATACATATGTAAATTAATAATTAATATTTTATATAAAAAAAACACATCACACTTTATACATACACTTGCACTAAATTGGATTAATAATGGGTTAAAAAAAAAGTGTAGACAAAGCTAAGAAAACAGATGAGGTGGAGGCAACAGCAAAACAGCCCGGTCGCCAACACATGCGTAAACACACCGTTGATGACGTCACCCACACGTGAACCTATTATTACCTTTCCCTTTACCTTTACTTTACCATGCCCTACATGGCCCCACGTTCTCACGTGTGGCCTCTTAATATATAAATATAATATAATAGTATTACCGTAACATATCCTTATTTTTGTTGTTGTTTGTTTTCTTGTGTGGAGTCAAATAGGAATGTGTCCTCCTCTGCTTTCCAGCTCTTTCTTTCTTGTTACTATAATGTTGTTTTTTTGCTAACAATATTTTATGGGTGTCACGCTCCGAATCTAACAAATTATTGACTTCGTGTTTGACAACTCTCTGTTTTTGCAATCCCGATAACCCATAACTTATTACGTACAACAATATTAATTAATTGCTCTATTAATTATCCCCCACACTTTGCGGCATCAGCATGGGACTTATGTTTGGTTGAATTAAATTTTCCATTTTGATTTTTGGGTGAGGAAAGTTCCATGTTTGTGATTTCTTCCTTCTTGCTTCATGCCGTTGTCCTCTCAATGTGGCACTTTTTTACTTGCTTGGAATCATGGTTCATAATCTTTTTACCTGTTGCCTGTGAAATATCTGGTCCTTAAGTGGTGATTAAGTCAACTCCACCTATGTTTCTATCCTGTGATTAGACTTTCAACCAACTTAATCTTGTTTTTCTTTTCTTTTTGTATTTGTTTTGCTTGTTCTTCTCCCACTGTTCAATTTTCCGGGTCAAGCAAGAAAAGTTTAATTGGGAAGATATATCAATGGTGCATTCACAAACATGATGTGTCTCTAGATTGGAAACTTGTTCACATTTTTCTAGTTCATTGTCATTGCTAATGTCATGTAAAGAAGAATGATCCAACCGTGCACCAATTTCCCATGACCAAAGTAGAATTGAGATCCCATCTATTATAAGCCTGTTTCTATCTGAGTCTCAAAATACATTTAGGCTGAAAAGAAGAAAAAAAATACTACATCCTTATTTTACATTCTTATTATAAAGTGCAAATTAAAAATATAACTTGATTTTTTTTAATTTTTTTCAGAAAAATATTATTTACTAAAGTTGGTTCAAGAATAACATAAAAGGGAGAGAAATATAATTCATTAATGTTTTTTTAAAGACCCATAACTCATTAATGTTAGTTTTGTTCACATGGATGGTTTAAAAAATATATATGGATGGTTTCAAAACATATTAATTTAGGACAAATTTAATACCCTCAAAATTTAATATAAGGCAACAAGAAAAAACGGTACAAATTTAATATACAGGTGATGGTACATACATTTGCAACCTTAAAATTGCATTCAATGCAAGATTAAATTGTAATGGCAAATAATTTATAAGGCAACACCAAGAAAAAACGGTACAATCTCTGAACAGGTAAATACATAAAGGCAAGAATGACTCTCCCTTTGTTTCAACTAATATTTAGATTGAATACTGTATATTTTTTTACTGCATACAAACCAATCATATTTATAGGATCTCAAACTTCTCTCTTTATCCTCCACCTTTTTCCCCAACAAAATTTGAAAAGAAAACTCAAGTAGGCAAAAATAAAGAGATAGTGACAAAAAAAAAATGAAAACACAAATTATGATCACTCTAACCAAAATTCAAAAATCCAAACATCCCCTTTGAGATGGAATAGAAACATTTATGTAGAGTTTGATATTCAAAAACTAAATCAGGCTGCCTCCTTCCATTGCACCAGGAGGGGGAAAGGTTAGAAAATGAGACTTCATGAACCATTTATACAATTAAAAGAATAGTTTATTTTGCCTCACTACACTCCTACGTTGTTACTGCCAGAATCCATTAGAATAGTCAACCTTTTGGCTGTTCTTGTGAAGTCACTGCAATAACATCAAAGAGATAAACATGTCAGGCTCTAGGATGGACCACATTTTCCAATTCAATATGGCAGTGATTGTGAATATTCCTACCTGAATGATTCATCACTAATGCGTTTGACAGCCCCAGTTGAATCACGATAGAGCACGTGACTTAACATTTCAGATTTTTCTATGCCAAACATGTCTGCCAACTTTCTATGTAATTCATCATAAGACCGAAGCAACGAGAGGTCCATAGTCCGACCCACATCTTCAGACTCCATAAAAATTTTACAGTGACCAATCTCCAAACCAGCCTCAGTTTCTTGGTGGTTATCCTTACACCATTGGAACCTCTCACAAGAGGAGTGTTCGCGTAAACCTTCCTGATGAAGAGCTGATCCAGAACCATCAGAAAAATTAGTCACTTTATCGACATTTCCATCTGATGAACAATTTCTGGTAAGAACTGGGGAGAGTGTATCACCAGAGCTACTTGGAGAGATCTGCTGCTCAGTGAGAATTTTTTGGCCAAAAAGCACGAGCGAAGGTGTCTTCCCAACATCCAATTTCTTTGAAGACTGGGTAGAATTTGCCATACTCAGTAAGCAAGAGACGTTCTCACTAAGGTTGGGCTTTTGTAATGTTATGCTATTTGAGACCCTCATTGGCGTAGCAGCGTGATCAAGAGACGGGAAACCAGTCGAAAATAGACCTGACTGCAATTTACTGAGGTGGAGATCCGATAAGGATAGACCATAATGAGCATGCCTGGCTCCCTGCATGCCAGCAGGTGTACTTTCAAGTAGACAACCAAATTGGTTGGTGTTACTAGGACCTAGAAGGTTGCTGGGAAATGTCGACAAAGGAATCTGGCCATCAAGGGGGAAATCTGGTTGTTGAGGCAATCTCAATTTCTTCCGTGGTGGTGAGAAAGGGGAAAAATGAATGGCAGGCATGTTTGACACCAATTCAACCAGCCACGGGCTCACCCTTCTCACGTTTTGAAGTAAATCCGGTTCATCCCATGTAACCTATAAATATAACTTCATCAAATTAGTCATAGTTGGTACAAAATAGAGAAATCCAACTAAACTAGGATTTACTTGTGTTAAACATGTAAAATGCACAATCTTATGTGAATGTACAAATAGCATCATAAATTTTTCATCAATACTCTAATTCTCCAAAAGTTAATTTAATTAGCAATAAGCAATTGAAAAGTTTAATTGTTTTTAAATTCTAATTTACCGAATGCATTGTGCCAACATATTTTAACATAATCTAACAACTCTACATGCATTCATGGTCCAATGCGATAATGATGCAAAATGAATGACATCACAACACTTCTAAGCATAATATTGATGCTAAGGCATTTCAGGCTAAATAGAACATATAAAAGAACATAAATACATATCCTCATGTCATAAAGATATATAATGTATTATGCTAGTTCAAAGGCATTAAGAATAATAAATATGATGTTACCTGGAGAAGCCTCCAAGGTGAGTTAGGCCAGTTAAGGGGATCAGCAACCTGAGCCGAAGATATAGTTCCCATAAACCAACTTATCCGTGAGGAGTCTTCTGTTTCAAAGGCCATCTTGAACCTTATTCCAGAACACCACCTAATCTGTAGTGCTGCTTCAACTAGGGAGGCCTTTACACAAAACTCGGGAGTACTTGCTCGAGGGTAGTAAACAACCTCGAAGGGTTTCTTATTGGCTGCAAGATTTGAAGCTTCAGAAACTGCTTCTGGCCTGACTTTTCCCTTTCCCATCATACTCACACTAGGGTTTAACCCATTGCTATTGCCATTTCTCGAGATTCTATTATCATCCTCCCTAAAAAAGGGCGAAAATCCACCATAAGGAATATGACAATTTCCTCCTGCAGGATTCCACCCTGAGGAAGTCTCAAGTCCACCACAAATTCCCTTCTTCGCTCGTCGAATCCCAACACACAAATCCCCATTTTCTGCCCTCAAAAACACAATTGAGTCCCCAGCAACAAGCTTCTTGTGATTCACAAAAGTACTCCACCCAGTAGTCAACAAATGTCGCCTTGGCGTGCCCCTATAAATGTGTCTGAATTTCCATGTTTCCCCATGAACATCCTTGGCAAGGATGTTTTGAACGGGAGGGTCAACTGAGTAGTCCAAACGAGGGAAAATTGTCTCTGCACAATACCTAGGAACAGAAAATCCCCCACCATTGTTGGCATCAGATTGGGTCAAGGTTTTTGCAAATGAAGCAGGCTTGTCCTGAGTTTCAGCCCCACCAACAACATCACGATCATAATCAACATCATTGGCATTCAGAGGAATGAGCTTGAGTTTGGCATAGACTTCATCGGTCTCAGGATCAGCCCTGTATTTGACAGCAGTCACTCTACATGGAACAAAAGGTGGAACCTTAGGACAAGTCCTGAAGTTAACTGGTCCACATGCATGCTCAGCATGACCCTGAGGGAAGTAATAAACCTTAGAGTTCACTGCTGGCATTTGTACAATACCACCTGCACATGCATGCCATAGCTGAGGATCCAAACAACTCTCCACCTCTTTTGATTTCTCCTTTGTGTCCATGAATGTAATCATCTCACTCAACAACTTTCACTGCAAGTGTAAATTTTCCAAAAATGGGCATACAATTGATGGCTAAGAATCACGGAGGTACAAAAAAATAAAATAAAAAACATTCATTTCCGAATTAAAAGATCACCTTAGTTGTATTTTTATGAGCCTCTTTCTTACATTAAAAATCATATATTTGATCACATGTATCCACAACAATTCAAAGCAACCTCACAGAGTGGTTGTAGGTTATATTTCCGCTGGGAAAGAGAAAGAGAATCCTAGTTGCTCATAGTTTCTGATTTCGAATTTTGCTGACGGATCAATTCAAACTTGAAATATCTCTCTAAATTGTTGTCAATAAATTGCTGTCTCCACAACTTTGACAAAAAAAAATTAATGTCATGGACGCAAGAGTGCTATGTGTCACAAAATTTGAAATTACAAGGAAACAATTCAAGTCAACCCACCAAGTTTTCTTCGTCTTCTTTATCTGTTGTTCTATTAATAGAGATGCTAGTTCATTCAAATTGAAACAGAGAAATTGAAGACAGCATTTTTAATATTTGATGTTTTCTTCTTTAGTCTTTTAAATATCAAAAAATACGTTTCTATTCCTATAGCCAGACAACATTAACAGAAGTAAGGAAAAGTCGTGACGTTATCACTTATCAATATTTGACATGTGTCTACTTTTGAGCGTTACACCACTATTTTTTTGTTAAAATTGCATTGTTTTTATTGGTGAAGCTCTTTAAAAAATGGAGGGGCCAAAATAATTAAGATTATATTATATAAATTAAATGTAATAATTTTGATAATATAATTTTTATGGCTGATTTTAAAAATTTAATAACAATAATATTCAAATATTAATTATTTTTTATGAAATAAAAATATTTATTTTCCTACTATATTAATAAGATTTTTAGTTTTTTTATGAATTATCTTGTATGATACTGAATTAAAATATTTAAGAATTTATTTGTAAATTATTTTTGTGATATCAAGATATATTAATTTTTTATATAAAACAAAATTTGTATAAAAAATACATAAAGTATTAAAGTTTTCTATGAATTTTCCATTGAATTTAAGAAAATAATCATATTTTTGCCAATTAATTAATGAAATATGTTTTTACAATGATGAAATAGTTAATATATGAAAAGTATTATTAACATTTAATATTAATCAGAAGTACTTATTTCCCTCAAACAAACAAAAAAAAAACTTTAAGTGTAACATTAACATAAAAAAAATTATTTATAAAATAATAACAACGAGAAATTGACTTAAAAAACATTTTTAAGACGTAAATGTGTTCTCTCTAGTGTTGTTGAAAGTTTTTCCAGTTTCTAGATTGAAACTAGATTGTATATGCTTGTAAGCCCAGACATACACTGACACACCGGCCACAGAGGATGACTTCTTTTATATGTAATAGAAAAAAAAATTGATGATGAAGGTTTTTTTTTTGTTTATCCCTATATATATACTGGAAAAAGTTTGTCTCAGCCTGGATTCAAGAACTAAATTCAATTTGAAAGACAAAAAATAGATATATTCCAATTTTGAAAGACTAAAACCATAATTAAACCACTTTTATGATAATTATTTTAAAGCTTATGTTAAAAATAATTTCTAATTAAGTATTAAGCCGAAGATATTATTTTAGAACGGAGCATGACAATTGATCTCAAATATAGAAAAGAATTCGAACCTGATCCTTGTGAATTCGTTCTCGCCTTTTTCGTCGGATCTGAAAAAGTAAACGCCGTATCTTGAGAAGCCAGAAAAACAAGTTATGAGTGTGTGTCGGCTTTTTTCGTCGGATCTGAAAAAGAAAAACCCCGCATCTTTGAGAAGCCAGCAAAACAACAACAACAACAACGAAGATATTGCTGAGGATGAGGAAAGAATATCTTGAGCTTGTATATAGGTTTTGCAGAAATCTAGTGAAGAAGAAGCTGGAATGTTAAGTTTACTCATACGCACCGTGGAGGGATAATTGAGCTGCTACAGATTGGTTTGGCTTTGAAGCAAACCACGACGTTCAACACCAAAGCTTTTTCTAACAGAAATTGCGTTGAACGGGACTCCGAACGCGCGTTTTGAGTAAAACAAACAAACACACACTTCCTTCTTCCTGGCCTCACCACGTTAGTTACAGAGCCTATTCTGTTTTTTTCCCCAATGTTTTCTGATGGTTGTGATTTTGTTGTGGCAGGACTTTATAGTAGTCTCACATCCACGCTATCTTACTTTGTAATGGCTTTGGTGACTTTGGTCTCCTTTTAAGCATAAAAAAACAAAATAGTTAAGAAATTTATATTTTTTTGGTAAATAATTATTTTTGTGGTTGAATGTATAATTCGTTAACAAATATATTCCTAAAAAATGAAAATACAAAATTTAATTTTTGAAAGCATAAAAAGTACGATAAATATATCCCGTCGTTAACTTCCGTCCGTCACCATTAATAAAATAAAATAGTTTACTTGGCACAGAGCAACGAATTTGTCACTGAAATGGTTGTCAATATGGTCATCTCTAATTGTCAGCACATGAACATATTTGTTATATAATATTTTTTAACTTTTCTTCATCCACTTCGCTGACAAATACGTCCCTCAAAGATGAAAATACAAAATTTAGTCTCTCTAAAGTGTAAAAAGTGCGATAAATATATTTGAACGTTAATAATATATTGTGACTAATTATTATAATTTTGAAAAATTTATAATGATTGTGACAAAATATTATCAATGGAAGTGAGTTTGCATTGCTTTGACAAATTTTTCTTACTTTTCTTCAACTACCAAATAAAAAATCAATTATTTGGTTGTTAACTTTTGAATAAATGTTATTAACACATAATTTTTTTTATTATAAAATGATAAGAAAATTATTGTTTCTATTTAATCAAACACTATTTATTTAATTATTTTTTTAAAAAAAATTCATAATAAAATATGAATGTCTAATAATATATACAATGACATCAAATTACAAATTATAATAAAAGTTTGTTGATTTTTAAATTATTCTTTTATATCATACACAATTATTTTTTATTGGCTGATCATTTAAAAAATCACAACCTAAAAAATATCATTCCAAGGAGATGAGTGTTTTTTACAAATTAAAAGTGTCATTGCAATTACAAATTTTTTTAAAAATTATTTATGGATTTAATTTAACTATAATGTTTTACCATAAACATTTTTTTTATTTAAATCTTTCATAAGCATCCGAGTATAAAAAATTTATTTAGAACTTTATAAAATTAGTATTTTTTTCTTTTAAACTCAATTTAATTTACGAGTTTGTTAAAAAAAATTTATCCCAATTAATATAAATTTTTCCAAATTATAATAATTAGTCATAATCTATTATTAATGTTTGGATATATTTGTCATACTCTGTCAAAAAAATATTATATGACAAATATGTCCCTATGTTGACAATTCGATATGACTACGTTGACCATCATTTCAGTGACAAATTCATCTTTCTGTATCACATAGGTTATTTTATTAATGGTGACAGACGGAAGTTAACTGCTGGTTATATTTGTTGTACTTTTTACATTTTTAGGGACTAAATTTTGTATTTTGATCTTACAAAGACGTATTTGTAAGCAAATTATACATTCATAAGCAAAAGTGACCATTTACCCTATTTTTTTCTTTAATATCCTTTTATTACTTATAATTTAAAGTTTTTTTTTCGTACTTGCAATTTTTTTGTAATTCTTTCTGATTATGTTTGTTTTGTCTACGGTGATAATAACATTTTAAATAATTCTTTAAAATTTTAACGGTTAAAAAACATTATCTGAAGTACCGATAAAATAAGTATAATTTACCTTGCAAAAAATATATTTAAACTTTTTTTATCCGAAGTTCAATAAGGAGTATTTACTTTTTTTAGTTGATATAGCTTTATTAACATTTTAAAAAGTGTTACGTTATTTTTAATGAAACATTAAAAGAATACAATGTTTTATTATTATGACACAAACATGTTAAATTAAAAAATAATAATAAACACGAATTAAGCTACCCATTTTCTGTTAGTATTGTAATACTATTAAATATTGAGCTTCTGACGTAAAGTGTGCCTATCAATAAATGAGCATGTGTTTATTTAATAATAACAGACATGCTAGATCTTGTTTAAAAATCATCTAAAAACTTTCTTAATTATCATTTCTTTTTTGTTCTTAAGATATTTTAAGCCAAAAGTGTGGTACAATAAAGTCTCTTGAGATACAAATAGAGGAAATAGATTATGTATTAACATGGTAGAATAATTTTATATTATTATTTAACTATAAATTATTATGTATAATAAATTTATTTATTTTTATAATAATTATGTTAAAAGTTATAATTATTAAACTCATACACATATCCATGTAATGAACTGAGCGATCCCAACAAAATTTTCTTAATTATCTTACATCGAGTAGCATAAGTTATACATGAAAGTTTATATTGAAAGTATACACAATATTTATTACATTAAAAGTGTTTTAACTTCTAGACATCAATCATTGCACCTAATATATAGGGCAAAAAATGGTAATTAGTTAAATTATTTTAAAAAAATCAATACTTTGTCTATGCAATTTAACAGAAGAGTTTAATTTGAATATATTAATAATGTAAAGATTTATATTCTCCAAATTAATTAGAAATGATTTTAAATATAAATTTTAAAACAACTAACATAATTAAATGAAAGAGTTTGTATGCAGAAACTGTCCACAATAAAGTTGAGTTCACCTTTTGTTTTTGGTCGAAGGAAGTAGTTAGCTTAGCTGTGTATGTGGACGTGGGACTATGGAATAGGTAATAGGTAATAGGTTCAACCCCACGGGTTGGTTAACTGGACATTGTTTTTCTATTTTATTTACTGAACAGACCCAAAATGCTTCATAGCTTTGGCTTCAGTCTCGTTCAGAATGTGAAGACACGCATGAAATTGGACATGGAACCAAAAGAAAAGAGTTAACATCAAAACACATAGATCAATTTATACATGATTATATTAGTTTATTTGAGTTCAATTTATAATTACACTAAATGTTTAGAAAAAAAAATTTGCTGTTGTCTTCGGTAAATGCACATTCCAAGCCTAGTCTCATTCAAATGGACCAACACAAAAGTAATATTCTAGGCTCGTTTGAAAACGTAATAGTTCTGAGGCTCACAAAAAATGTTGTTTAAACATATTTATAATTCTACTCGATTCAAAGAAGATTTCTTCTTTTCAAAGTTACTGATTGTCTATGAAAAAAATTGTCATGGGCGTATACAATTGTCAATGCCATTCAAATTAATTAAATTACCCGTCTCTAATTAAAGTGCATTACATGAATTGATAATTTTATAAGTTATAATAATCAAAGATGTGATGAATATATTTTAAAATTCAGATAGTAACGTACGTACCAAACATGGTTTTTTGTCAGCAAGTTTATGGGTCCACGCTTCCATGGTCTTTGAGGCTAACGCAGTCAAGACTCGAGCCTGACCGGACTTTTTATTGTGTTCTTGGTGGGTAATGTCTCAGACACCAAGTCATGGCATCTCACTGTATAATTATTTTTTTTAGAAAATGATATATATATACAAATTTATGTTTTAAAAGTTGGAGTGATAATTTAACTGAAAATGTTAGTTAATAATTTATTGGTTCAACTTCGATTAAATATTACTTACAGTAAAAAAAATCTGGTTAATTATTCAGCGATTAAATATATATATATATATATATATATATATATATATATATATATATATATATATATATATATATGACTTACAATTAGTAATTCTTTTTTTGGGAATACAGATATTCTTCACGGATTTTTATTATAATTATTTATTATTTACTAAACTTCATTTAAGAGTGTAACAATTTATGTAATTGGTATTGACATAAAGTGATCCCTCTTTCTCCTCTCTTTGTAGATACACGGGATGGAAAGCCATTTTTACAATATTAATTTTTTATTAAATAAAATCATCATTTTTCCTCCAAAAAAAACTATTCAATCATAAGATATATTTTTTAATGATTACAAATTCTAAAATTTAGATTGTTAAAATTTTAAAATACTTAATGAATATATTTAATATTTTACCGGGTATGTATGTTGGCCGTACACAACAAATAACCCCAACGAGTTATTAATTGAGACCTGCCTTGATGATATTTGTACTCAATTGACAATTTTCGACACTACAATGAAAACATTTAAAACGAAAAATATCATTTAAAATGCCTATATTAAGTAGCCGTAAAATTAAAAAGTTTCAGTATTAAATTTTTTTAAGACTCAGTTGCTTTGTGATTTGATAACTACATTATTAATTATAATAACTGCATATGTGTATGAAATGCGGATTATATTCAGAAATTGAAATTGAAATGAATTGTTAGTAAAACACTAAAACAGAAAGAAAAAGCCCGGTTATTGAATATAGTTTTCTGATCTGTAACACTATCAAATGTCAATTGTATATGGTTTTTTTTTTTTTTTAGAGAGTCAATTGTAAGTGTAGCATTTTGCAAAATTGTAGTTGTAATTTAAGTCAAGTGGTGCACCATATGCCTAATCTACTTACCCAACCTGGTTAAAGGGTAAAAGGCAGACCATCATTGATTTCTTTTCTTCTGTTTTATTTTTCCAACATTTATTTCAAATTTAAACAGGGGGGAAAGTGAACCATTTGCGAATAATTATTTACACCACACTATAGGTGGGATATATACTATTAATTGTAGCATAGCATGGTCCAATCCTACCTGTTGAAGTTAAAAACTAGTAGTATTGCCAAATGTGGCGGCACTTATTTTTGCCTCTTTCTGAGGCCAGATTGCAACAATAAAGAGAAAGAGAGTGTTGTTATGCCAAAAGCCATATACCCTAGCTAGTATGAATTTTTTTTAATCATAAATATTTTTTTATGAGAAATAATCACATTCAAATTGAATAAGGTGTTTCTTTTCAAGTTCAAATAATTAATAAGTTATATACTCGCAATTTAAATTTAAAATTATTGATTAAATTAGAATAATTTTACATTAATCGATCCACATACTTAATAATAATTATCAAAACAATTTAAATTATTAATCTTTATTTTGAATTAGACCTATTATAATTTTATCATGTAAGAGTTTGATTTCTCTTATTTTGACTAATAAGTTCTAACTCCGAAAAAAGGCAATTAATATCTAAGCCCACACAAAGCTAGTGGAAGAAAAAGACTTGGTGCTAAAACCAAAAACAAACAAGAACTATAACATGATAATTTAAGGAAGAAAGAGACGGGGTAACCACCAAAAAAACAAAACAAAATAAAATAAAAGACACAAGAAGCTTGGTAATGTCCAGCAGTGCCCCATAAGAGATAAATGAATATATATATATATATAAAGTGGTGGGGAAGGGAGAAAAAAGAGAGATAATATATATGAAAGATTATAATTAGTTAGGTCATCATCATCTCATGGAAACTACATGGCACCATATAGATGGGTTATAAGGTGCTGGCATCATTGAGGTTGAACATTGAAAACACATGGAGCAGACGTCAAATTTAGGAAGTTGTCGTTCCTCTTTCGATTGAAACTCGCGAGACCAATTACAGGCACCAAGCCCACAAACACTAAATACAGGGTTCATGACTTGTCTCATGATCGATGTTAACACCTCTAGTTTTTTTTTTTCTTCTATCAACTTTCTTCCACCAAGGTGGTTGATTTTAATTTGCTCGATTTTAATTAATTGGGAAAAAGTTTTTCATCTTCTTGTTTTGTGGATCGATGTGTCTTCTTGTCACCCATCCAAAACAATTTCTAAAAGTTTTTATTTCCCCCCGCTCTTGTTCTAGTGTATTAGTCTTGGTCAATCTGCCCAACTGTCTTAGCTGATAATTATGATGTAGGGTAATTTTGTTTCAATCTTTTTAATTTTTTATGATAGTAGATTTTAATTTTTTTTCATATTATTGTTTTTAATTTAAAGACAATCTTATTTAAAACACAATCAAACATTAAATGTAGGCACCTTTCTTAGCAAGATTTGAACCTTGATTTGTCATATTAGGGACTAGGATCTTTTGCTAACTTTTGGAAGAAAAAGAAGAGAAAGAGCTGTGAAAAGGGGTAGAAAGGAAGAATTGAGCAAAATAAATCCCAGTAAAAAAAGAATTTTTTTATATATATTTAGGAATTAATAAAAATATTTGCCAAAAAGAAAGGCAAAAGAAATTTAGAAAAAAAAATGAGAATTTATGATGGAAAAATTATTAAAGTTTAGTTTAAGAGTTTGCTTATCAATAAGCCTAGATGAATTTCTCATCACACTTTTTTCCTGAGCCAGCTCACTACAACCAAGTAAAGACCTCGTGAAGAAATTTGAATTTTGTGTTGAAATTTTTTTAGAACTTTTGCTAATTCATGTTAGAAATTGATTTTCTCTATATAAGAGTGCAACAAGCTCATACACAAGAGAAAAACCCTAAGAAAGGATAAAGAGCTTAAAATTATAGATAGTGGGATGTGTAACTGGTGTGATCGATATATCTGATGATTTAGGAGAAGTCAGCTTAGTTCAAGCATTTAGTTATTGAGAAATACTAACAACATTTTTTCACTGAAATTTATTTAAAATTATTAATTTTGTGGGTTTCACTTATAATTAAAGTAGGAGAAAAGAATCATTAAATAAGAAGTAATTAAGACCCACTAAAATCAATAATTTTTAATAAATTTTAACTAATCATAAATAATATTAAAAAAAAACTATCAAAAAGAGAACTGATATTTTTTAGTTATTAATGTCATAGGTTTCCATCGCAAAAGAAATTTTGCATTTGAAAATTTTTTTATAATGTTAATGTTTTTAAATCAAATTTATTATTATTATTTTTAAATATCATATAATTTAAAATTTCAAGTGAATTTTTGTAGTTCTCTTGTAATATTTAGCTAGTTAAAAACACACCCTTAGATATTTTCGGACAAAAAAAATTGTTCTATACGTATTGTTGACTATAGTGGAGGATCGTGTCGTGGATAAGAGAGGAAGGAAATTAAAGGGGGCAACATTGTATATATTGACAAAGATAAAGAAAGAAAAAAGAAAAAAAGGAAGTGATTAATAAATATGGAGGAGGGCGTAGCAAGGCAAGCTGTCATACGTGCATGTGATGTGGATTGTTTTGATTGATTAAGGTTCATTATTTCCATGGATCCAGGCATGAGGGCTTGAGAAGAGGATGGTGAAGTGAATCTCTGTCCCCTCTTCTCTTCTTTGCAATGAATTTGTCTATGCAGTTCCACTATACATCTATCTCAATCACCCTCCCCAGATAGATAATATTAGCAACCCTAATATATATAATTCTAACATCATTTTTTTATAGATAAAATTCTAATTTCATATTTGTTTTCCATTTATTTTTTTATTTTAAAAAAATATGATTTCTGTTGCATTTTATTCCTCTTCATCTATCTAGTTATCTCCATACCATGATGAAATAAGAGTAGGATAAAATTACAATTAGCAATCCCTCAATGCACCGAATACCTAACTTTAATATATTAAATTAACATGCATTCAGCAATATATATATATATATATATATAATTAAGATAACGATTGAAAGCATTATTGATTGATTAAATTATTTCATGCATGTTTTATGTGAGAAAACAAGAATGGGCAAGCGCCTGCAGCATATTAATTACAATAATATTTGCAAACAATTTAAATATTTCACGAAATATTATAAGTGATACAACAATTTTGTTATGTTGAGATTTATTTATTTATTTATTTATATTTAGATTTTTAATTATTTTCACTTCAATTAGCTAATAAAAAAATAATGTTAGTAGTTCAGTTTTAATATTCATTATCTTAAGGTAATAATTAAATGATTAATAATAAATAAATAAATTTTACTATAAATTATGGTCAAAATGTAGTTGGATTATTAAATATTTCATTTTTAATACATTTTTCTTTAATTTTTAATTCTTTAACTATTGTTGTAAAAGTATTGGGTAAAAATAGGAGTAATTTTCTTTGAGATATTAAATTAAATTGCCAAAATTTACAAATTTCAACAAGTAGTTAATAAATTCTTGCCAAAATTTACTAGTTAATAAATATGTTTAGCTAATAAATATGTATGCTCACCTAAAATTACACACGGCAACATATACATACACTACACCTAGTTAAGGGAAATAGATAACTTTTTCATTAAATATGAGTTACACACACCGAAAATACGCGTATTTAACTTTTTAATCATTAAATAAAAAACATAATTAACCAACCTTCCATTGATATTTATATGTTAAATTAAAATAAACTTTTTTTTTACAGAAAATTAAAATAAACTCTTTTGAGATATTGATGAAAACTTTAAATTTATTATATTTAATCCTGAAAAAATGGAAATTATAATTTAATATGTAAAAAAAAAAACAACAAATTAATATTAAATTGGTGTATAAAACTTAACGATAAGACATAATTATTTTATTTTTTACATGATTATATTAGAATTTTTATTTTTTTAAAGATTAAATATTTATTTGTTTACATATTTAGAAACTAAACTAATAGTTTATTTTTAAAACATCATACTAGTTTTGTTTACATCCATAAATATTAATTTTGTTAAAAAAATTCAAATTCATAACTTATGATTTTATTTTTACCATCAAATCAACTTTATATCTCCTAAAATATGAGTACTAATAGTATAGTTAGTTAATGAAGGCGATGAAAGAAGTGACAAGTGTGAGGGCGACACGTTTGTGTTAATTTGACAACTACAAGACAACAAAGGGAGGCAGTGAGTGGAGGGAGAGATGCTACGTTTCATTTCATGGCCATGGCCCTTTTGGTTTCTTTCTCTTCATTCATAATTTAGCGTTGCCTTGTGTTTTTGTATTTGTAATTGTATTGTTGGATGGGATATGTTTTTAGAAATGAGGTTGATGTCAAAAGGAGTGACAAAACAATCTTCCACGCGTTGGAATGTTGTGTCCCATTGACGCCATTACCATCCATCATTCATCCCTTTGAATTTATTAATCTGGGACTGCCACCACTTGCAAATTAGAGGCAACACACCTTTTCATATAAACATTTGTTCATCAGATATAAGATTGGTGGTGATTTTAAAAAAATAAAAGGAAATAGAACAAGTAGTGTATTCCATCTCTTCCATTAATAAAAATTAACAATCTAATCATTAACATTTGAATATAACCCTTCGATCTCTTAAATATTTAATGCAACTACTGATTTAAAATTCAAACTCAAAATTACTTATTTTTCTTTTGTTTGTTTATAAAGAAAATAGAAGGACTATATATATATATATATATATATATATATAATACAAATATCCTTAAATTAGTACAAATAAGAGTAGATTAGTATTTTTAAAACACAAGATCATCTTTTTTATTGGTTTCCGTCCAAATGAGTAGGAATAGCAAAAAGATGGAGCCCACCTACATTTTTATGTTTCTTTCCTTCTGTAAATAAAATCAAACGATGGAACAAATTATTTTTGGACTGTTTTCTTTCAGTCTAGAATCATTCCACTACCATTTGCATGTTCCGAACGCTTATGTGATGGAGTGATTTTGGTCCCAAAATTTTTAATTATATCAAGTATTTAAATTTTCTCGTATTTACAATCTAGATTCTTTATCCTGATTCCATTTAATATATATCTGACATAATTACTTAATATGAGAAACTGAAAATGACATAACACTAGTGTGTGTTTGGATTTCTGGTCCAAATTTAAATTTGGGCCAACCTCCATTTTCATGAAACACTAATTACCTTATTTTTACTGTGAATGTATGTTGAATTTCGTGTTATCGCATGTCTACTGATAGAAATCACCAGTCCCACAAATATGTCTCTTTTCCAGTTCCACCACTTATATTATACCACATCAATTAAAAAAAAATATGTAATCTTTTTATCCTTTTAAGCATTTTAACCTTATTACCCCTACATATTAATCCCCAATCTGCAATTTCTCCCGTTCACGATGTGTATCACAAACTTCTGTATTGTTCTTGTGCTGCAATGTTGCTGATATAAATGGTGGGACATGAAAAGAGACAAGCATGTAGGACTGGTGATTTCAATCCCTATTGGCAAAGCAAACACACCTTAAGTAAATATAATCTACTGGCTAAAAAAATATAGTGTTTGGACTATAATATATTATAATGATATTGACTTAATTGTTGTGCTGACGATAATTGCAAATAAATTATTGTTTTAGGGTGGTTAGCAATGAACAACAAAGAGAATGTATTATCACTCTTTGCAAATTAATGACCTAAATATTAAGTAAAATCAAGATTGAAGGACTTGATTGTAAATGTGAGAAAAATTGAATGAGATAATGCGATTGACAAATTGTACCGGATCTACTTTAGAGAGGAAGGAGGAAATTGTCCTCACCAATTTTTTATTTTTTCTTAATATAATATTTATGTGTAGTCATAAATTATCTGTATAATTTAAATTTTAGTTTAAAAAATAAGTTATAATATGATTTTTCTACCACTAATTTATATATGTGAGTTTTATCCCCGCAATTAAAATATTATGGATTTGTCACTGCTTGAGGTGTGTAATCACAAGTTTGATTTCAGATTTGTACATATAAAAAACTATTTATTTAAAGAAATCAATCTCTTAAACAATCATTAGTTTCTAGAGACATTAGACTTTAATTTTTAGTCAAAAAATATTATATTCACTAAAAAAATGTGAGAAAAAAATTAGGAAATTAATTTACATAGTTATTCTAAAAAACGTGAGAAAAAGTTTTTCTGATACATTGAATAGTGGAAAGATGATTATTCATTTTTGCTTCCCTATTTTGGGTGAATTTAATTGAGGATATGGGCAGGTACAATGAGATGCCAGTGCAGACACCGGAAAGGAAGATGAAGAAGTCTAAAGTGTGGACCAATCTGTGGGCATGGTGGGTACAGTAGGTGCCACTGGCACTCTGGCACTGCCAGAATCACTAGCAAAACCAACTAAAATCCTCTCCCTTCTCTTCTCACTGTACCTTTATGGGTAGTGCTAGACTAGTACAATCCAACTGCAACAAGAATGAGCAGAAGAAAGTTACCTTTTCTTTATTAATTTGAAATTGAAATATTAGAATTAGAATATGTGTAGTTTAGTTTATTAAATGAAATGTGAATTCATAAGGATTGAGAAATATTTTTTTTCTCCTGGGATTTTCAGGTTTTAAGTTGAGTTCTTGTAAAAAAAAAAAGTTGAGTTTGTCATTTTGAAAAGGATTTTATTTATTTATTAATTTAGAACCTGAGAATTAATTCACACGCATCTGGAATAATAATAATAATAATAATAATAATTTCCAAGACATTATAGTATATCGGAAGTATTTGAAACCATGTAAATATTTATTATTTTTATTTTATGTTATTGTAAAATTTATATAAATTTGCACAAAAACAGACCAATGGGTAGATACTTAAGTCGAGCTGCCCAAATGGCCCATTTGCCACTTTTACACACATGAATTTAATTGGATAAATATTTTTGCTCTATAATTTAAGACAGTCGGTATATCCACTCTCCCTCTTTGATTAGACACTCTCCTTTTTAATTTGTTTTCCAAAATTATCTCTTTTAAAAAAATTATTGGTATTTTACTTTCGGGCTTGAGAAACCACATCAATTATTAAGTTTTTCCATCACTCTATTTTGATTTCACTTTGGAAAAATTTGTGGACACTTTTAACGTCCTGAATTTCTTAGTGAATTTCAGATTCGATCTCAATTTCTTGATGACATCCATTAATGTCTATGAAATAGTAATCGATAATTGCCATTACATTTAGCTTGTACTTTCTCTTGAGATTTAAGAAGGAATTGTGAAGCTGATCAATGAATCAAGATTGAATGTGCCATAAAATTGGGCATGGCATGCCTAAGTGCATGTTTGGAATAATTTAACGTTATAGGAAATAATTGTGTTATAGAAACTTACAAAAACTTGACAAAAGTAAACAATTATTTCTCTAAAATAAAGTGAACCGAATATACATGTAGTCAAAATTTCCCATGCACAACTTGACATTCAAAGTGGATTGCGTAGCATAAGATGACATACATCATACATGAACTGGAAATAGCAAGCACATGCACTTATTTTTGAAATAGTAAAAGCAAAAACAGTGTCTCGAGATGTAAGGATTTTATGATTCTACAGCACCTGATATTTTCAGCTAAATCTGAAAATTGAGCTCAATGCATCTAAATATGATTCATTATGTAGAGGAAGTTCAAAACATACAACACCTAAGACTATCAAACAAAAACCATCATAGATGTTGTGCCTGCCATAATCTCCACTCTTCAAGCAGCAGCTACAAGCAAGTTTACTGATAATTGAAACTAAAGACTGAGGAGGATATTAGATGAGGTGTTAAATCTAGTAGAATTCACCAAATATGAATTTTGACCTCCATCACAATTTTACTTAGTTGATCTTAGACAGTCAGTTTTTTTTAATCTGCTGTCTTCATTAGAGTGCTAAGATTTGCTAAAGATTAGACCAGATTGGAGAAACAGAAAAAAAATGTCATTGCAGTCTTTTGCTAGAAATTAAAATCTGAGCTACAAACAAATAATCTCAAGCATCGTTTTCCACCAAAAAAAAGACAGGTCTATGTTCAAAGGCCCTCAAAGGACCGCATGTGGTCTTCAAATGTCTCCCCGTGTCTGATTTTGCTTACCTAAGATATTTTACAAGGTAATAATATATAATTATTTATGGGCAAATAGTTGATAAATTAAAGTTGTGTTTTTATGTAAAGTTTCCTTGTAAGTGGTGTGGTGCAAAACTTCAAACTATTATGGGATTTAACAGCAGGGTTAAAGCTAATAAACAATGTTGCCATCAAGGCATGAGTTATTCAATGTTTATACCAATACTAAATATAATAATAGAAAGCAATATTCTTATCCTTTCATTTATATTTTGTATAGATCTAAAGCTGGAAAAAGGCATAAGGATAAAAACGAGGGAAACTGACCCAGTTGCAGTTCCTCTAAAGTGAATGGTACACTAAAACTTTGAAAGAGTATATTGGATTCCAATCAACATTCATGAATAAAACTTGTATTGAGAATTTTATTAACCAACGAGTCCAGTATTAGTAACCCATCCCACTCTCATTAATGGTTGTCAAAATGCAAATTCCTCTAAAAGCTACCCTCAACATTAAAGAAGCCTGTCCAATGAAATCAGCCATTGAAAAAACGCAGTTTCGTACCCAATACTCAGGAGGCCGCATCTTTAAATTGTAGGTTGATGCCATACTCATACAATAAGCACCAGCATCATGAACGACCAGACAAGAGTACCATGCAAAGTGAAACTCAGTTCAGATAGTAAAATCAAGTAGGAATTGTCATCATCATAGTTTAGTTCAGATATTTAAGGAAATATTTTTACCTTGGCTGGAGTTGGAAGTTGTCTATCTTTTCCAAAGAAATCTGCAGACTCACAGACAGGACCAAGAACATCAAACTTTGCTATCTCAGCATCTGCTGGGGCAGGGGAAACCAGTTCGATATGCTGCAACGAAACAACGACATGTCATTCAATATTCAAGGAAAAGAAATTTCTGAATATAAAAAAGCACAACCAAATGGCATTTGAGTAACATCAGAAATGGACTCAAAATATGTTGTCTTTTAGAGGTCTATCAACTCCCAAGCAGAAGGCAAAAGTACCTATACATTTATATCTTTCAAATGCATTACAATACTTTAGAATGTCAGGCTAAAAAAACAAGAATATTTTTTTTCTATAGATTTGGCGCAGGAATGAGAAAGGGGAACATGGAGGATAGGATGCCACATATATAATGTCAGGCATGTTTTCAGTTGATAGTATAACCTGTTATATAATAGAGTCCATCATGCTAAGATAAAAGCACATGAATTCAAAGGGTCTAGAACCTTCATTGGTCTCCTACATAGTTCAAGAAGGAGGGAGGACCAGACCCCCAAACTTCAATGAAAAACATTATATGATATATGTCTGCATCAATATTGATGTATTTTGTGTCAAGCAAAAAGAGGCAGTGTTTGGATAACTACCTAATAAGCATCATATAGACTAGGATGGATAAGTTCAGCCATGCTTCCATCAATCACAATAAAGTTTTTAGATCCATTGGTTTTGACACCTGTCACCCGGTTAACTAAGCAACAAATGTTTGCAATGAGTGATCTCTCCGGTTCAATAATGAGATTAAGGCCACGGTTCAACAAATGTTCCACAGGCATAAAATATTAAATTAGCAGGAATACTATGAACTGTATAAGTAAAAAAAAATATACTGCATCTTGCTTATGAAAAGCATTTAGATAAAGAGTTGGTACAACATGTCTAAATTGCCCAAAAATGCTATGAAGATGTTCCTATACATGATTAAAACATACACAAATATAAATATGCGCACATCTTTTCTTGTTTACGTGAAAAGGAAAGTAAATATCAGACGTGGAACTGAAATAAATAAATAAATACCACATGAAATATCAAAGCAAATAATATATATTACATATTATAATATCAGATCAATACAATGAAAATGAATTACCAAAGATCTTTATCAGCCACTAGTAACTAGTGAAGGGCTGCTTGATTGTACGGAAATTCACCAGAAAACGGATAATTTATAGATACATCTCAAAAGATGGCAGTAATGTAGTCCCTCAAACACTGAACACTACATTTATATAGTTTATGCCAGTGTGATAGTTCTCAAAGGGTAAGTTTTCCAGATGTTCCTGCATGTTACGATTTATGAAATGCTGCATTTAACTATATATATTGTAATATTAAGAATGCCCATTAATCATCCACTAGTGATTCCTTATTCTTATAAGGGATTGCAAACTTAATACATAATCAAATAAATTACGGGAAGATAAAATATCTGAGGTCAAGTCCTCACTGTCAATGAGATCTCTGGGTGTAGGAAGGACAGCACCGGAATGTTGATAATCTATCCCAAGTCCACCACCAATATTTAAGTAATCAACTTGAAAACCCTGAGCTTGGATTTGGTCGATGTAGTTGACCATAATAATGGCAGCATCCCTGAAAATGTCAACCTGAAGAAAAAAATAATAAACCAACAATTCTTTCAACTTGGGTAAATATTACGAATCAACATATAAGGAAAAGTTATCCAGTGGAAAAATTGAGTCCATGATTGCTCTATAAAAGCATATACAATCAAGCAGGATAAAGTAGACACTAGACAGAAGAAAAAAACATCCTACTGTAACAAACCAAAAAGAAAAAACAAACTTGGTGGGCAATAATAAAGCAATTATTGTGATGTTCAGTTCAGATTTATCCGATACAGGGTGAAATGGGAGTAGATGAAATAAGAAGAATCACAAATATTTTGATAATATACCTTGGTAATTGTTGACCCAAGATGGCAGTGGGCCCCTACAAGCTTTAACTCATTAGGATGCTCCTTCACAGCATCTAGAAACCATTGCAGCTTCTCATTTCTTATGCCAAATTTTGGAGTTCTTATTCCCTGTTGCAACATAAGGGTGGACCTAAGCATAACAAAGATAAAAATTTGTTAGATGATTTCATTCTAATAAATATTATATGAAAATGAAGTTGAGAGCTGGAGATTTGGAGGAATTGAGTTGGGCCAAGATATAGCAGTCAGTCACAAGACAAGACTCACAACCAGTTAATTAAAGTTTTGGTAACAATGAAGGTCATGTTCTAGTCATGGTTAAAAAGGAATTGCAAAGAGGGAATCCACTGTAACTAATGAAATGGGTTATATAACAATGGAAGAGAGAAAATAAGATAATAATAGAACCTGTTTCAATCATGTCAAGTCACATTCTGACATTCACAACAAGTTTCAAAATTCAAAAGTACAAGTAGCCAAAATTTAATTTTGGTAGAAATAAAACATTTAAGATTTATAGGAGCCTTCTTTTGTATGTATTGTCACTTCAGTTGTTTATCAATTAGCCTTACTTAAAAAGGCAATAACATCTTGGCTATTGAAGTTGTTAAAGGCCGTGAGTGAACACAAGTGGCATGTAACACTTTGTAATTCATGAAGTAAACTTTAACAATATTATATACCTGTGGATCCACATCAGGATTAATCCGTAGTAAAACATTCACCCTCTTTCAAGCAATTTTTGGAGCTGCTACGATGTTTTCCAAGTCAAATTCACTATCAATGTTGACAAAAACACCTTCTTTGGCAGCCAAGACCAAATCATCCAAAATTTTCCCATTGCCATTAAAGATACACCTATTCACCAATGCGTTGACCCACAAATACACTTAATATCACTTTTTTTTTCAAGAAAATAAAAGAATTACTAAGAACCAGTTAAGAGAAACGCCAAACAACATAATTTTGACTCAAAGCTAAGCAAGTTCCAGATGGCAGATTTGTATATATAAGAAACAAATTAGGCAAAGAGCAATCAGAGCATGCTCCCGTGAAAGAAGCCAATGGAAGATCAAGATAAACTTCTCTCACCTCTCACCATATATAGAGTTGGGAAGCATATCAAGTGAGAGACTAGGGTATGAAAGGAGCAACTCTTGGTCATAAAATCTAAATGAATGATCAAAATTAGATTTAAGTATAACAATCTTAACCAGCACGCTCTCACAGGATACGCTCCTATAATAAGCCGTGCATAAAGGATCTTAAAAAAACACAAATAGATTGATACATGTAGACACACTCAAGGGTTAAGTGAAATTCAACCTTGTGGGATCAAACCCAGCATGAAGAGCCAAACTAAACTCATTCCCACTAACAAGCACAGCACCACAGCCCAACTGCCTCAAATGCTCCAGAATCTTCAAATTATTGTTGGCATTTATTGGGTTGTGACTAAAATCCATATGGCAATTAATTCTGTTATTCTGTTTTGTTCTGTTTTTCTGATCCTTTTTCTTATATAAGGAAAGGTTGTTCTATATTGGGAAGCACTTCCTTTTTGAATTGCATTAAAAATAAAATCTTTTTGCCCCCTCTCGTGGACGTAGCCTGATTAAGGGTGAACCACATAAATTCTGTGTGTTCTTTCACTTCTTTCTCTCTTTCATTTTACTGCAAATACTGTGTATGACATATTGTTCTGTTGTTGTTGCTGTTCTTGTTTGTTCTTCGTCACTTTCATAACAAATTGGTATCAAGAGCTCAAGTTGCGATCAAGGGAATTTAAGATTCTCGTCTAAATACGAAGATCAAGTTGTGCGAGTCTTGTTTCTGGTATCTTTCGCTGCTTCACTGTGATCAAGAACACTCAAGAAATCACGTCAAACACAATCAGGATTGAGAAATTCAATGAAAAGAACAACTTCAATCTGTGGCGCATCAAGATGCGTGCTTTGTTGAAGGAACAACGTGTTTGGGCCCCTGTTGCTTCTGCATCTGTGAAGAAACCAGTGGCTTCTGAATCAAAAGAAAAGGCCTTTGTTTTAAAGATTGAAGAACTTGCTGAAGAAGAAGAAAAGACTCACTCACTAATCTTGCTTTCTTTGTCTGATGAAGTTTTATATGAGGTTGCTAATGAAGAAATTGCAAGTGGCTTATGACTCAAGTTGGAAAAGCTATATATGACCAAGTCAATCTGCAACAAGCTCTTCTTGAAAAGGCGTCTATTTGGTTTACACATGAAAGAAGGTACATCTCTTAAGGATCATCTTGATGAACTGAACTCTATTTTGATGGAATTAAGAGATATAGATGTTAAGATAGAGGATGAAGATGTTGTCATGATTCTGTTAGCCTCTCTACCACCATCATATGAGAGCTTTGTTAATTATCTTAGTGTTGGTAAGGAATGTGTCACCATGGAGGAGGTGAAATCCAGCTTATACTCAAGGGAACTTCGATCTAAAGCACTTGAAAATTCTGAAGAATCAAATAGATCTGGTCTTGTGGTCTCTAACTCTAACAAGAACATCAAGAAAAAGGTGTTTAAAGGAAAAAAGAAGGCTCATGTCAATCCAAAGGACATCTGTAACTACTGTAAGGAGCTAGGTCACTGGAAGAAAGATTGTCCTATGAAAAAGGGCAAACCATCTGTTGTTGTTGTCAAGGAAGGTTCCACATCTGAAAATGAGCTTGTTCTCTCAGTTGCTGATCACCACCAACATTTTGAAGATCAATGGATATTAGACTCTAACTGTTCCTTTCATATGTGTCCTAACAAAACCTGGTTTGACACCTATGAAGAGAAATCGGGTGGAAATGTCTTCATGGGAAATGATGTCTCATGCAAGACAGTTGGAATTGGCACAGTAAAAATCAAGATGCATGATGGAATTATCCGAACACTCACTGAAGTTAGACATGTTCCAAAGCTAAAGAAGAGTCTAATCTCTATAGGTATTATGGATGGAAAGAGGTTCAAATGTAACATTGAAAATGAGGTCATGAAATTTCAGAAAGGCTCTACAATGGTGATGAAGGGTATAAAGAGGGGTAATCTCTATATACTTCAAGGTACAACATGTATTGATGATGGCCTAGTAGTTGTTGCATCAAAATTCAATAAGAACATACTTGACTTAACTTAATTATGGCACATGAGGCTTGGTCATATGAGTGAAAAAGGTATGATGATACTTCAAAAACAACAGCTATTGGGAAATCAAAAACTGGATGAACATAAATTTTGTGAACATTGTGTCTTCAGCAAGCAACATAAGATTAAATTTCCTAAATCAATTCACACCACCAAAGGAACTCTTGATTACATTCATGCTGACTATTGGGGGCCTGCAAGAGTACCTTCACTAGGTGGTGGAAGGTATTTCCTTTCCATAACTGATGACTACTCAAGAATGTCATGGATCTACATCAGCACTCCCCTTTCAGAAAGAGAGAAGTTGTCTGCTACAATAAATGTTCAAGCTCAGGCTGATCAGGACTATATGTCAAAAGTTCCATACTCAAGTGTTGTTGGAAATCTCATGTATGTCATGGTATGCACCAGACCTGACCTTGCTTATGCTGTTAGCATGGTTAGTAGGTTGTTAAACCAACCTCATAAGGAACATTGGAAGGCTGTAAAGAGGATTTTCAAATATCTTAAAGGGACTGCAGATGTAGGTTTGGTCTATGGATCTAACTTGGATTTCTGTCTCACTGGCTATTCTGATGTTGATTTTGCTGTTAATCTTGTCAAGAGAATGTCCTTAACTAGGTATGCTTACACTCTTAGTGGCTATTTGGTGAGTTGGAAGGCAACCCTTCAACATTTTGTTGCCCTCTCAACTACAGAGGTTGAATATATGGCTCTTACTGAAGCGGCAAAGGAAGGAATTTGGCTAAGAGGTTTGATAAATGATCTCGGAATTAATCAAGAATATGCTAACATCTATTGTGATAGCCTTAGTGCTACATACTTGGCCAAGGATTAGGTTCATCATGATAGAACCAAGCATATAGATGTTAGATATCACTTCATTCGATCAAAAAGAAGAATTAAGGTTCATAAGATCAGTACTTTGCACAATCCTGTTGATATGTTCACAAAACCAGTCCCAAAGAGCAAGTTTGATAACTGTTTAAGCTTGCTCAATGTTGATTGTTGGGATTAAGTTCACGTGTGTTTGGAGGGTACAGTTTGTGTTTTATATGGATGTTAGTTCAAGGTGGTGAATTGTTAGGTTGTGACTAAAATTCATATGGCAATTAATTCTGTTATTATGTTTTGTTCTGTTTTTATGATCCTTTTTTTCTTATATATAAGGAAAGGTTGTTTTGTATTGGGAAGCACTTCCTTTTTGAATTGCATCAGAAATAAAATCTCTCTACCCCCTTACGTGGATGTAGCCTGATTAAGGGTGAATCACGTAAATTTTGTGTGTTCTTTCACTTCTTTCTCTCTTTCATTTTACTGCAAATACTGTGTATAACATATTGTTCTGCTGCTGCTACTATTCTTGTTTGTTCTTCATCACTTTCATAACAGCCTTGATGGCATAACCAATTATAGACCTCAAACACTCCAAGGCGTCCTTATAAGCTTCCACATTTCTAGTAATCTCAGGCTTACTGGACAAGTAGAAATGTGTTCTTTCAACAGAATCCATAATTTCATGCACTTTAAGGCCCTCACAATACAAAAACCCATCTTCACTCTTGGTGAAATAGTGCCGAAAATGAGTCTTGGTATCGGAGTCATGAAGTGAGGGGTTAGCAATGATCTTCTGGGAGTGAACCACTCTAAGAACCCGCGGTTTAATAGTAGCTTTTAGTGGTAGAATTAGGTTTTGAGGGAAAGGGTTTTGGTTCAAAGAGTGATTAATAAAAGTTTTGGAAAGGGAAGGAGGATTATAAAGGACGTGCGAGGCTGCCATGGAAGTGGCAATGATGTTCTTGAAAACCAACTGAACCTATTAATCTCAGTTATCTAATATCTACCATTTCTGCAACAAATAAAACGAAAAATTATTCAAAGCAATGAAAGCATTAACATTTTCTTTTGCATAGGTTGCTTGAGTGTGATGGGGCAAAGCGATAACATGACAAAAATGAAGGTAAGACCAGACAACAAAGGAGGGACAATGTGAAAACAAAGGATGTCCTACAAACATTTGGAAATGACTAAAAAAAGTAGCATTGGTTTGATACACAATAGCTGAAGCAAATATCAAATAATGAAACAACATTGACTATGAAAGTGATCAGTTAATTCATCAAGAGAGAGCTTACCCGAAGAGAAAAACAGGAACAAGTGCAAGCCCCACAGATCAACTTCAACCTCGTGAGATAGTTGTCATTTGATTTCTCAAGGCTTTTTTGTCATTTATTATTGAAATTTGAAACATCTCAATTGATATAATTAGGATAAATAATCAATGTTTATGTTTAGAGCGCTGATAAATTCGTCCGTCAAAGATTGAAATTTAAATTTTAGTCCCAAAAGTAAAAAAAAAAAGTGTGATAAATCTAGTCATTCGTGTTATTATGTCCATTACGGTTAATGAAAAAATCTATGTGGTACATTTCGAAGAATTTGTCATCGCTCTACGGACGAAAATGACTATTTACCTAAAATATAATTTAATCTTCATCTTTTCTTTTTTTTTTTAATCATTACAAACATAATATTACAATAAACACTTTAAAAATAGGAAAACAAACATAATAATAAGCATAATCTATCTATTGTTCTAAAATTTCTAATGTGATAGTACCTCACCTAAAATATGAGACTCACTTTAATCGTTACAAAAAAATAAGACTAAACATGATTTTGTTACTACTTAATATTGTCACAATTGAAATTTTGGAGCAATGGATAAATTATGTTTATTAATCAATATTATGTTTGTTCTAACTTTTTTGTTTTCCTATTTTTGTAAGTGTTTAATGTAATATTATGTTTGCAACAATTAAAAAAGGAGAAGATGAAGATTAAATTATATTTTGGATAAATTTCTTTTTTGTCTATGTGTTACGTAGGTTCTTTCATTAATGGTAATGGACGGAAGTTTACGGATAAATAGATTTATCACACTTTTTTTACTCTCGAAGACTAAAATTTAAACATTCATCTTTTGGGGACGAATTTGTCAGCACATTACACATTTATGAATGAAAATAACTATTTATCACGATACTCTAAACCTAACAAGTCATTATAAAATAAATAATGTTGCTATATATAATACTAAAATTTCTAATGTATATTTAATGCACATGTAAATTTAAATAATAAATTTTGTGACAATTAATTTTGATATAACTCATACGATTAGCTAATCCGTATTTTTTAATTTATTAGTAAATTAATTTTTTTTAATGGTAAATTTTCTTTATTTATAAAAAAAAACATACAGATTAGCTAATTTGTATGAGTTATATCAAAATTAATTATCACAAAATTTATTATTTAAATTTACATATGCATTAAATATAAATTAGAAATTTCAGTGTTATATATAACAACATTATTCATTTTATAACATAATTGATCTATTAGCTCAGTTGGATTAACTAATTCGTATGAGGCATGTGGATTAGTTAATCTGTATGAGACTTACATATTAGTCAATCCATATCACTTTTACGGAAGGGCAAAACAGAAAAATTGCACAATTTCTGGGTGTACCTGCAATTTTTCCGAGTGCACGTAGCATTGTCCTTTTTAAAATGAGTTTCGAGCTAAACGTGGTCCATGAAATTAGAGTATTGGACTGGACCAATTTTTTTATGAGTATCTGACCCTCGCGCTAAACTGGTGTGGTTCGTAAAAAAAAATACAATTATAGGGTTTTTTTTTAAAAAAAAATGATTGCAGTAATAGGAGCATAATAAGTAATACTTGCAGTCGTGAATTAATTTTTCAGTATAAGATTATTATAGGTTATATACTGCAATCTTTTCATTGCAGTATAAAAAAAATGATTGCAATATTAGGAGCACAAAAAGATATTAATATACTTTTTTTTACTGAACTTATTATACTGATTATACTGCAAGAATTAATTTTTCCTAATATATTAAAAAATAATAATTCTTGTAGTATTCAAAGAGAAGAAGAAGAAAAAATGCTCTAATATAAATTCACGATTGGGTTTAACTTTGATACGTCTCACAATTACGTTCAATAACTTTAAAACAAGTGACCTACGTGGTTTTTCACGAAGATAAAAAACATGTGAAAAGTTTGTATTTGTAATGATGAGGGGGAGAGAGATGTCATATGTGCATATGATTGCACAGCCATGTCTTTCGCTTGTTTCGGTTACCATCAGCATTAGACTCGCGACTTGTTTGTGTTGTGGATCATAATCACATAACATTATTCACAATGCAAAATCTGCACTCTGCTCTCATCTCTCACTCCACAACTTCTCCAATCTTCCTCCTCTACTACTCTCCCCTTGTTGCATTTCTCTTTTCTTCACACAACAACATCATCCATAAATAAAATGGCTTTCATGAGGCTTGGATCAAAATCTGATGCATTTCATCGTGAGGGCCAAACATGGTACGATTTTTTTATTTATCAAAATCAAACCAATATGTATGTATATTGCTCCAAATGGGTTTGTGAAACTTGTGGTGGAGAATCATAATGATTTTGTTTTTTAATTCTTTAGTCTAAAAGTTTTTTCAGTTTCATGTGTGATGCCGTATGATTATAATTTACAAATCTTAAGCGTGTTCATAAATCACAAGATCATGTGTGGTACAACTTCATGCCCAACAAAGAGGAAATTAAAAGTGGTGCATGTCATGCTAAAAGCATATATTATTATCCTATTTACTTGGATAAAAGGGAAACAAAACAATTGGGAAAATGTCAATTGTTGTGGATCTTTCCAGACATAAAGGTGCAAATGCCCCCCAGACAAAAAAGGAGAAAATGGGAGATTAATAGCTAAGATGGATGAGGGTTCAAGGTGTAATATTTTCCAATGATTCAATTCTCATGACATTGCATTATAATCTAGGACTGATATATAAGGTCCTGCATTCTCTACCGTATTGTTCAGTTCTTTGGTAACTGATTTTACTGTGTAAAAAATGATTGCAAAAATACGGAATAAGCATCAAACAACTTATCTTTGTAGAATTTCCCCCGTATTGTAGTATATTCAAGCTTTATATCTAGAATTTCCCCCCTCCCTACTCAAGCATTTACACTCTTGTGAGGGCCAATGCTTTTTAATACTGAACCACTGATTTAATTGTTAAATTTAATTTTTTCTTTATGTCCAGGAATTGCACAACCGGACTTCCAAGTGATGTTACTGTTAAAGTAGGCGAAACATCATTTTTTCTCCACAAGGTGCATGCTTGAATTGAGCTTTTGTTGAAAATGATTTTTTGATGTATGCACTATCTGTTTAGGACTTTATCGTTATTATTAGTAACAAGTGCTAACCTCAACTATGCATTCAAGCTCATGGTGGACCTTGGTTTATTCCTGCATTTATGATCTTGATGATGCAGTTCCCATTGCTTTCTAGAAGTGGATTACTGAAGAAACTCATAGCTGACTTCACAAACGAGGAAGGATCAAACTGTGTTTTGCAACTTGATGATGTGCCAGGTGGAGACAAAACATTCGAGCTCGTGACCAAGTTTTGCTACAGTGTTAAAATAGAAGTCACAGCATCAAATGTAGTTAGTCTAAGATGTGCAGCAGAGCACCTACAAATGAATGAAACTTATGGTGAAGGGAACCTAATAGCAAGGACTGAGGCCTTTCTCAATGAAGTTTTCAGCAATTGGTCAGACTCTATAAAAGCTCTTCAAACATGTGAGGAAGTTAAATCTTGTGCAGAAGAGTTACACATTGTTTCAAGAGGCATTGATTCCTTGGCCGTCAAGGCATGTTCTAACCCAAACATGTCCAATAGACATGTGGAAGGACAAGATTTCTCCAAGAACTCAGCTCAAGACCCGGCCTTATGGAATGGAATTTCTTCCGAGAATAAATCACCACCTCCGGGTGATGATTGGTGGTACGACGATTTGTCTTCGTTAAGCTTACCCTTATATAAAAGAGTTATTTTATCCATTGAAGCAAAGGGCATGAAACCTGAGAATGTTGCTGGATCCCTCATATATTATATTAGGAGGTTTATACCCATGATGAATAGGCAAACAAGCTTCAATGATAAAAATAGTGCCAATCAAGGTACAACCACTAATAGTCCAATTTCTGAAGCAGATCAAAGGGTATTGCTGGAAGAAATTATGGGCTTGATTCCTAATAAGAAAGGGGTCACACCCTCCAAGCATCTGCTCAGGTTGCTCCGCACAGCCACGATATTACACGCAAGTCCATCAAGCATAGAAAACTTGGAGAAAAGAATTGGATCACAACTTGACCAAGCTGAGCTTGTGGATCTTCTCATTCCAAATATGGGGTACTCGGTTGAGACTCTCTATGATATGGACTGCATTCAAAGGATTATTGATCACTTTATGTCCATATACCAGGCTTCAACTGCATCAACTTCTCCATGCATAATTGAAGATGGGCCATTGATAGCTGGAACTGATGCACTTGCACCTATGACAATGGTGGCAAATTTGATAGATGCATATCTTGCTGAGGTGGCTGTAGATGTTAATTTGAAGTTTCCTAAGTTTCAGGCCCTTGCTTCAGCAATTCCAGATTATGCTAGGCCATTGGATGATGCTTTATATCATGCAATAGATGTGTACCTTAAGGTAAGATCATAAAGGTTACTTTCTCTACATTCTGGTTAACTGAATGTTGTAACATATAATTGTTTTCATTAAAAGAAGGCTTAAAATACCCCTAATAAACAGTAAAATTTCTGAAGAATTTGATAATTCTGGTTTAAAGTTAAGAATTAATTATTTAAAGTTATCATTCTCTTAATCCCAGCTAAATAGAACAAGAAGATTTCCACTTATAGGCATCTTCAGTGATCACTAGAAAGAGAAGAGATGATTCAGTACCTAACAAAGTTTATTAGTTGAAATGGAAGAAAAAATAATGAAAGGAACTATAAGACTGTGTTTGGTTTGCATTTTTATTTTCTGTTTTCATTTTCTGAAAATTATTTTTATTTTCAAAAGATTAGAATTCTGAAAACATGTTTGGTTTGACTTCTTGTTTTCTGTTTTCAAGAAATAAAAATACTGAAAATTTATGATATATCAAGTTCTTGTCTTTTTTGTATTTTTAGATTTGTTTAAAATTACATTTTTTGTCATCGCGTTTTCATTTTATCCAAAATGAAGTTTTTGTATTCGACTGAAAACACTGAAAACAGGATTTTATTGTTTTCATTTTCTGATTGTTTCCTGTTTTCTTTCTACTGAAAATGTTGTCAAAAATCCAACCAAACACATTTTCATCACCATTTTCTGTTTTCAGTAAAAATGAAAACAGAAAACAGTTAAACCAAATACTCCCTAAGTTTCTATAATTTAGTGACAAAACCTCACAATCAATTACAAGGTCAACAGTATTGTTTTGTTTCTTGTGTCTCAGTTGATAATTTTAATTTGACACGTTTATGACAAGTACAGGCACATCCTTGGCTCATTAATTCAGAGAGAGAGCAATTTTGTAGACTCATGAACTGCCAAAAGCTCTCATTGGAAGCAAGCACTCATGCAGCACAAAATGAAAGATTACCACTCAGAGTGATTGTGCAGGTCCTCTTTTTCGAACAACTTCGACTCCGAACATCAATCTCTGGCTGGTTGTATGTTTCAGCCAATATTGAGAACTCACAAAACCACAGTGGAAATCTTGGCCTTCCAAAGGGTAATGGCAGTGGTCAACTAGACCCTACACAAGGTGCTGAAAACTTGAGGGACCTTGTCTCAGAGCTAGAGAAGGAATGTTCATGCATCAGGAGTGAGATTCAGAAGCTGGCTAAGACAAAGAAAAGTTGGAGCATTATCCCAAAAATCTTTTGCAGAAAAAATTCCTAGTGTTTCATTAATCCAATAGAACCAAATGGTTGCAATATAAGCATACTAGTGTCCACTATATATGAATGGAAAACCAATTCACTAAATTGTCAAGGTTCACTAAACATCATATAGCTCAGGTAAATTGAATGCAGTAGTGACTTTTGAGCTGACAATCAAATGATAGGTAATGGTCACAGGTTACTGAAAAAAAGGGGTGATAAATATTTTATTGTGCAGAAATGTTATTTTTGCACCAGAGTTGACTTCAATACCAAAAGAATATCAGACTAATATTTTGGTAAATAAAGTTTTTAAAATTAATTATTGTTTGTGTTATTTTTTGCAATGTTGTCAGCTGAATGAAGAGTCTTAGTATCTGAATGAATCAATTGACAGTAAAACAATGATTCTTATGATCAAGCAATTTCACTAAAGAAAGAATTTTATTGCTCATCCTAAAGTTCCTTTAGAAAGTAAATAATGCGAGAATTATCTGAATTTGAGAAGAGTAAATGGAATGAAAAGTAACGGTATGGAAGTGTAAATAAAAAGTTATAAAGAAAAGTTGTAAATAAAGTTTTTAACTGCTGAGAAGTGAAGGACAAAAAGTTAAAAGATAATGTTATTGATAGTTAGATGTCTATTCTATGCTGCACAACTTGGTATTAATAAGCCTAAATGAATTGATTGTACTACTAACTACATTATCTACCCTTCAATTCATCCTATTTTTGAAAGAAAAAAAAGAAGATAATAGCTTCTTCTTTTTTCTGAGGAAAGATATTAGCTAATAACCAGTGATATTTGTTAACTAATTACATATACAATTTTTGTAGATTTTACTTATCTCCGGTCGATAAACCAGGTTAAGAAAAAAAATTATATAATTTTTTAAAATTATTTCTCCATATCAGCTGGGCGAGAAATAAACAGTTAGCCTGATTAAAAATAAAATATAATAAAAATAATTTTAAAATTCGAATATATAGAGACCTTTTAAACTCTCGACAATTACTTTTTATGTTATCAACATGCCATAATTATGTATCATTATGTTATATTTTGTAAAATCTATTATAATTTTCTTAAAAGTATAACTTAATTCGTTACATTTTGTAGAGGCATAATTAGGGGTGGATATTATTCGGTCAAATAAATATATAAACTTACCAATTCGACCAAATCAAAATTTTAAAACTGAATTGAATTGGGTAAAAAATCTACAAACTTCTTTACCCCCTTTATTTTTTTATATTTTAATTTTCTTAGTAGCATATTTTCATGACGGGACTGGAGCATGTGATGAAAATCAATTTAAATTTAACAAGATTGATTTAATTTGGATTTAACTCTAAAATTATTGAAAATCATTCTAATTTAATCCAAGCTCACTCAATTGATTTAATTGTTTCTTTTCAAGCCCAACCAATCTGAGTCGTGATGATCCGTTAACAACTAAATATAATGAGCTACAATTTGTCATCTATATACTAATTAACGTACAAGTGGTTTAGACAATTATTTAATGTGACTTTTCTTTTTAAAGCTGGACTTGACATTTTTAGAGTTTTATGTAAGAATCATACTACTATTGTTTGATGAATTCGCCTGTCTTGTTTTGTTTCCAAGACATTCATTTGGTTTTCTTCAACGTCCCAAAGGAATGTTTCGGTGTCATTCTATTCTATAATGACTTGTACTATCTCAAGGGTTAGTTGTGTAAATGAGAGTTTTTTTTAAGAAAAAATGAAGCATGTCTATTTCAAGTTTTGAACATGATTTTTGTTGAATTTGTTTTTATGGTATCAAGATTTATCACATTCACATATCTTGCTCAACCAATTAAGCTAAACTTTCTTGAACACTTGATAAAATTTTAATTTTAATTTCAATTCTAAAATTGATTTTTAAAAAAAATAATCACCTCACCTCATTTTTCCATATATCAATAATTCAAGATTCTTTTAGTGAATGCAGATATCCCTTAATCAAAAGTTAAAAACTAATCCTTGTGATGCTTAAATCCATTTAAAGAGTTGATTTTTTCCGATACTTGTTCTTCTAGTGATGTGAATCTCCCTTCTTGTGCTTCTATTCGGATCAATTCTATGATGAAATTCGTACACCAATTAAACCAAAAATGTATTTTAACTTTTATTCATGTCTCAGGTTACAGAACTCTGATTGGGACGATTCCAAATTGAGGTGAAAGAGGACATTCTGAAACACAATTTAGGCACAAAAAACACTGAAAAAGGTTAAGTAAAACGAAAAATATGCAAATAAAAAATTCAGACAGAATTATAGAATTAGCATTGCAAAAATTAACAAGGACACAGAAAATACAAAATGAAGAACAAGATAGGCGTCACAAACAATGATGTTTGATAAGCCTTGAGGATTGCCACAAGAATTGAGCAATTCTTGATTAGATCAAATGATTCAAGGAAGAATCCTAGCAGAGACAATTCGCATGCTTCAATGATAAAATCAGCAAAAGGTCCGTATCCATTCAGTTCACAATTGATTTATACAAATCAGTTCTCATGTACTTAGTAGAAAATAAAAGAAACATAAAATCTCAACATTGTAAGCATAACTAAAATGCCTTGGTGGTTAAGTGAGGCATAATTAAGCTTGAGATCTTTTTAGCTCTTGTTCTTGTCATGGGTCCTCCTATGTCTTGTATTGGGTCTTAGGCTTCCTTCTGGACTTAAGTCTAGTCTTTGATGTCCTAATCATCTACACACCCATTTAAAAATGCATTTGAAATTTGGTACAAAATTAGTTTTTATATGTTCTCAATATAAAGAGTTTTAGATAATTAATTATCTTAAGAATGACTTTAAAATAATTATTATAAAATTTAATGATATTTTTATATTCGTAGGAATCGAAAACAGAATCAAGAGGTTATTCAACCAATTGAGTTAGATCCCTTGTTACAAAAATTAATGATGTTACTATATATGACAATTGAATAACAGTATAAAAACCTTTTTTACATTATCACGTTCTATTTTTTTTCTTTTTTTTCTTTTTTTAAAACAAAAATAAAAGTTTTATAGATGAACAAATTGAGAAAAATGATATACTTAAAATTTATTGTCATTATAACAAGAAGTTCATCACAAATCAATAGTGTATTTTCATCCCAAAAATAAAGATTATGGTTCTATTAACAAAAAGGAATAAATGACAGAAGAAAAAAAGGAATAATTCCAACATAATTAGAAAATTGCATTTGCATATTCAAAAGCTTCTTAATTTCTTCATATGGTGAAGCATGTAGATAAGATAGACTTTTGATGTTGATAACTTCCTTATCCATCACACAGTAACATTGATCAAGAAGTGTACTATGTAGGATGAAAGTTTGACAATGTTATGCATGCCACGGCCAGTCCTTTTTTAACTTGAGAAAATGAATGCAAGCCCTAACATACAAACCATGTTACCTAACATGAAAATAGTCCTTGAAAGGTGCTCCACAGGTTAGCGGTCCAAAGATGTGGATGTTTGCCCAAACTAGCACTGCATAACGCACAGTAAAACTTTTATTCTTTAGTCATTAACCAATACTTGATTTCTAATTACAAGACAAGTTGACTGATATATGGAGAAACAACAACTTCCCTCTCTCACCCTCTCTTTTTCCCATTTTCACACTTTGCTTATAATTAAGATCAATATGAGCTCAATCTCATCAAGTTTAGTATTAGAAGGAAGATATAAGGTTGATCTAGTGATTGAAAAAGGATAAAGGGAGGAAGGAGAGGTTGCGATTTCAAATCCTTCCAACTATTATTTCTAATAAATCTATCAAACTAACATTTGTTGCTGATGAAAAAAAAAGTTTAGCACTAGATCACTTTTTTTCTTTCTTTTTCTTAATTCAAGCAATTTAGGGTAAAATGTTTAAAAGGAAGAAAAAGGGGTACTGCATGGGAACTTTATCCTGTGGATAATTTTGTCAATGCCTCCAATCTTTTCTCTTTCATAGATCACAATGAAAATATCTTCTCTAGTTCTCTACATGCTGTATCTAAGTACTAGGAATTTCTAAAAGGAATTATCGAAGGAGCTAGTAATCTTACCTAGGAGGTAACTGTGTTTCCTTCAGTTCCCTCTTTGCCATGCCATCCATGTTTCAGCCAATATTTCAAAGCAATGCATCATATATGATGACTATGCAACCACTCAAAGCTTCTGGAATTATCTCCAAACCAAGCAGACCCCAAACTGTACGACGCAGGTCTTTCAACCACTGGCAATTTGATGGATGATACATGGACTAACCATGGCTATCATATTGTCCTCAGATCCATGCATGTGGCACATGATCCCTTAACTTAAGCCTACATGCATATGGCCCCTCGCATAGTTTGAACTTTGAACCCCACCATACCCCTCTGTAACACATGGCAATGTCACATTTGCTTGGCAACTGAGGGGCCCACAAGCTGAAATATCATATGTGCATGATGTGGTAAACAGCATCTACCTTAGCATTTCCTATACTATGGTGTTAAATTTTGGTGAGTAGTTCACAAAATGCAGCCTCTTTTGTCCAACTAGGTGAGGGAATGCAATCCCAACCAGACATTGCACTTGCATTCAAGAATTGGTTGTTTGTGGGGTCAGTTTTTTGTATGTCTTCTTTTTAATGTGTTTGGATAACAAGTGAGAATTGATTCTATTTTATAAAATTATGGTGACACCATGAAAAAGCGGAAGCAATTATTTGTTACTTTCCTCCTACCGTGATTTGTTAATCAATTATGTTAGAAGTGAATCTAAGCCAACATATTTTAATCAATTATGCTAGAATTGATTCTATTTCATAAAATCATGGTAACCCCATGGAAAGGCTGAAATAACTATTTGTTGCTTCACTTCTACCGCGATTTTTAATCAATTATGTTAGGAAGTGAATCTAAACCAAATATGTTTTAATCAATTACGCTATAAGTGAATTTAAACCGAACATGCTATTTAGCTGGCCAAGACTTAATTAAACTCTAAACCAGCTCCATTAAGAACATATCCGTTACATAAATTGGTCCAGTTCTTAATTATTTACATTTTATTTAAGTTGGACTATAGTCTGTTGACTCTGTTCACTACCCCCATCAATCATGTATTTTAAGTGGTTCTGTGTTTACTACTTTGCTCGGCCAATAACATACTAGAGGTTTCCATAGGCATTAGAACATAGAGTCAAAAAGTACATTAAATACCATTTAAAATTAAAATTAGTTGAAGTAGGTAGAGTAATAAGTTGAGAAGCCCCTAATACTTACAACTTAAAAAGGAAATCAGTTTCACAAGGGAACAAAGTAATTTCACATATCCAGATCAATCCCAGTACTTTACAAAAGAAATTTCTTTTCTTTTTTTTTCTTTAAAAGTAAAAACAAAACAGAATACTGATATTCCAGCCTAGCTTCTTCCACCTCCAAAATTCTATCTAGTGTCATCTTCCGTGCCCTTGAAGCAAATTCAGCTACCTCGAGATGTCATACTCTTCAGGGTAAGTGAGTTGTTGTTCTATCTGCCAGCTCAACTTAGAAGCAACACTTTCATGACACGGAACGTAATCCTGTGAGTTAAACATAAAACATATCATTTTGTGCTTAATTCTGCAGAGGAAAAAGTGGTTACATTACATAAACAATTATCTTTTATGGTAGAAAGTGCTAATTACTACTAATTAGTGTTGGTTGGTGGATGACATCCTATGAAAATTACCTCCAATTTCTTTACTAACTCTTTTGATGTTGGTGCTGACACAATAATGTGGCGGGCATTAGGACTAATAAATCCCTCCTCTACAGCTTTGTCAATAAATGATAGCAATGAATTGAAGTATCCATCAACATTTACCAATCCCACCTGCAAGTTGTGAAATGTTAAAATCTAGTTAGGCTAAAAAGCACAGGGAACCTCCACAGAATAAAAAAAATAATTTAATACTAACATAAGTCCCCAACAAAATGGTACAAGTCAATTACCGGTTTGTCATGGATCCCAAGTTGAGCCCAGGTTATGACTTCAAGAAGCTCCTCTAGAGTCCCATAACCACCTGCATGTAGGTAACTTGCATTAGTTTATCAATAATTTAATGCAAAAGCATAAGATAAGCCACCCATGATTGAGATGGTAACAGTGGAAAGAGAAACTGGAATTTATTTCAACTATATGAGAACCATGTTTCACTGTTTGGTTTCATTTCAACCGTGTTGTGTTGTCTTTTTTCTCCACAAGTTTGGGATTTAACTATTCCATGTTGAGGTGCATGTAAGTAATGTTTACTATTTAGTACTACACCCTTTGGTTTGTGTAAAAAAAATGCCACTATATGAATGTTACAGCATGAAGTGAGAGGTCGTTAAGGACATCGATTGGTTTTGTCTTCACACGCTCCCTCTTATTTACCCTATATTTGGTAGAGAGAAAAAAAATGAAAGAGGAAAGAAAATTTTAAAATTTAAATTGAAGGAAAAGTTGAAGAAAAGAAAATTTTTAATTTTTGTTTTTCTAACTCCACACATCTTCTGATTTTCTTTATATTTTTTCTTCAATCAAACAGAGAAAAAAATATAGTTGTTATACGTGCTTTTTCCCCACTTTTCACTCCTTCCAAATAGACCCTAACTCTTGGAACTTGGGGAATCCACTTTCATACGAGGGATCCCAAGATAGAGAGTGATTGACAGCTTTGTCTTTGCATGCCTCCTCTATCTGTCTAATTTTTCAGCACTTAAATTACTCTCAGAATGATAACCACTAAGAAATGATAAAAGTCTTTGAAAAGGGTAAGGCACTATTCCATGTCAGGTACAGGTGCTAGTTGGAAACGTTATCTTGTGATAGTTCTTCTTTTGCTTTACTTTCCCTTCACTATCAAATGCAGCAAGTTTGGTACAAAAACACGTCATGGTTCCAACGAAAGTAGAGGCAAAAAATGGTATTCAACCAGAACCACAGTTTCTCAGAGCCCCAGAAGTTTTGAAATTTTAGCCACAGATGCTAAGGGCTCAGAGAAGGTCAGGATCAGCTACTTCTGAAGGGTCGCTCTCTAATCATCATAGCATTGGGATGGATGTATGAATTATGAAGGAAAAGTCATAAACAGGCTTTGCAGCACTGTCAAATTTAATTAATAGCATAAAAATCTCACTGGTTTATTCGATACTTACTCCTTAAAATTACAAAATCACTGTCCACTTGTGCATACTCAAAGTAGATGAATAGTCCACATTATTATTACGTTTAAGACTTCAAAACCATGTACATACACAAGTACATAAATAGTTAATGCCTAGTCAACATCCATGATTAGGCGTGGTAAGTAAACCTTTTAATAATGTTTAAGAAAGTGAAAAACCAGTTTGTTGAATGCTGAATAAGAAAATTGCACAGGGAGATCAATAGGAATATTATATTCAACTAATTATTCTCAAAAGAATAAAATGGTCAATGGTACATGATAAAACTAGAAAGCTTCAAGCACCTTTGATGTTTCTACTTTTTCTAATGCAACCAAGTATTCTCAGTTTCATGCTAACCTGGTAAGGCAATAAAGGCATCTGAATGCTTAGCCATCTCTGCCTTCCTTTGGTGCATATCAGCTACAGCTTTTACTTCTCCCACTGTTTCACCAGTTAGCTGCAAAAGGAACCATTGCACAGGAGATGGAACAGAAAATAAGATTAAAAAAAAAAAGTAAAGAGAGAAGGAGCATGCTATACAGACATCAATAATTTATAATTCAAGAGATTGAAACTAAAAAACAAAAACAATATCAAAAAAGGAAAAGTTCTAGCCAATGAAGGAAAACCAGAACAGGGAAGAGCTGCTGAGAACATATAAAGATCTCATTTGCAAAAGAAAAACACATATAAACCAGATTATCCAAACCTTAAAACAACAAAATTGTGATACACTAGACTTTGAAATTGGCAATAAGCATATATATTTGAACCAGAGAGCAATGAAGGCTTAACTGAAAACAAAGAAGCTGCAGAAAGAGGAAGGAATAACCAGTGGGAATACATAAATAGAATATAGAAGCAATGGGGAAAGTGGAGAAATAAAAGAAAAAAGAAAGAACAAAATCAAAATTTAAAGCTCGATCTTTGATGAAGAGAAACAAGTTAAAAAAAAAAAAGAGACAACTTGCAAAATTTTATTAGAGAAGAAAGAAAAAACTAGAAGCTTTTTCTGCTGGCTGAAGCAGACATACCTCTCGAGGCATGAGTGTCTTGGGAATAACTCTGCAAGAGACAATAACATTGCAAATAGTGTCAATGGAGAGAAAGAAACCAACACAAGCACACAATTGGCTCTGATTTCTTGACCCTCCTCCTTTCTCCCAAAATCCTTGGGAGAAAAAAGAGAGAAAGAGAAAAGCTTTACCAAAAAGAAAAAAGGGTGTGAGAAAAAGAGTGATACCCTATGACATGCCTACCACCATCATGAACAGCTTGGGAAACCAAACCCATCAAACCAATGCTTCCTCCTCCATAGACCAGATCAATGTTCCTTGAGACCTTCAGAAACCATTAACAACAACATTAAACAACCTAGAAAGACTATGATAACAGAAACAAATAAGAGAGTCCATGATAATATGATGCCAAAAACACAAAAGCAAAAATGATGATCCATTTGGAAAAAAAAAGGCACTGAAATTTATTCTCCAAAGCTCAATCAGCAGCAAGCACTTGTAAAGTCCATGCCAAGTGTTCAGTTCAGAGCTAACTGAGCTTAACTAACAAAAAAAAATGGTTACTTTTTACTGTTTTTAAGTTCAGAAAGCTGAAAGGAGCCATAGATATCCAAAAACATGAGAACAAAAATTGGACACGGTAATGAGTGACCCTTTCTTTCTCAGAATGATTTTGGTCTTTTTGCTTGTGAGTAATGATGAAAAAGGAAAAAAATGCAAAAATTTACATTTAATAGAAGCTAGACTCGAACTCAACCAGAAGAAAAAGAAACATAGTTTCAAGGAAATCAATGTAAAAATTTCAATTTTTCGAAGGCCGTGAACAAGTTACAACATACAAAACACGTCATGAACACAACGGAACTTACCCAAATGAAATTCACAATGGAACCAGACCGTTCAAGACGTCATATATGATAAAGTTTAAACATTTCCACCTAATCCATTAATTCAGCTCATGTATATTGTATTAAGAAAAACATGGCACACACAAAAAAATTATAAATCCCCCAATAAAACAGAAGGGTTACATACATACCCTTTATTCCAAAACAAATAAGGGGGGGGGGGGGGGAGAAAAACATAAAAGCATGATGGAAGATGTGTGTATATATACCAATTCATTGCCAAGTTCAATGGCAGCATCTTGGTAGCTTCTCTTTTTGCCAGGGCTACTACCACAGAAGACACAAACCCTCTTGAACTTTGACACCCTTATCTCAGCGTGTGTCTCCATTTGTTTTTTTGATGTAACAAGTTTAGTAATAATAGTACTACTACGCTACCTAGTTTATATATATTCACACACTGTGTTGTTAGTGCTTATGTACTGCAAGCAATGCTTTCACAAATTGAGGTGCTTTTTTCTATTTGCTACCTTCCCTTGTGTTGAAGAAAAATCTTAATCATCCATCCATGATCCATGATCCATGATCCATCATCCATGTGTCATCATCAACATAGCATTCTTTCAACTACACACTCACTCGTTCTTCTTCACTCTTGTTCTAATTCGTGAATGGGGTTTTGTATATATAGAGAGAATAGAGAAGAGCACCACACTACCCCACACCACACCATTGGGGGGTCGCACGTGAGTGGTGCCTTGGTAGCACGCGCGGATTACTGTTGTTGTTGTGCGGTCCCAACCTACCTACGGGTCTTGTGTTCTGTTTCTGTTTTGCCTAATCAACATTGTCACAAACATTCTTCCAATAACAAACAACATTACCTGTAGTGTAATCATCACGGTTTTTTTCCTAAACATCACCTACAGCACCTCAATTGGATTCCTAAACAACCTTCATTACAATGTTGGACTTGTTATTTTATCTTGAAAAATTGTATTGATATGTGATTCTTCCGGAAAAAATAAATGTATTGTATTGACATGTGTGCATTCTTGTTCAAATTAGTTCTTCAAAATTTTATATACTTCATACTATATCCACTGGTTAAGAAATTAAGAAAGTAAAAAAGAAAAAAAAAACTTATTGAGATGTGGAAAAATATGCGTCCCTAGGATTTTTAAATGCTTTTTCATATGATTTCTAAGAAAATCTTTTTCTCTTTTACGCTGGTAGAAACACTTGCTTGTTACTTTATATTCTTGAGAGAAACAAGTTTTAATGAGGTGAGACTCAAAAATGCTGCAAAGCTGGTTGTAAATTATGATTGTGCCATTTTTGTCCCTTTAGACATTCATGTGTCTCCATAAAAATATTTACTTAATTATTGCATAATCTTTGGTTTGTAAAGTAATTTCATATCTTTATAATATTATTGAGAAATATTGATGACACTCATTACGACACTCTCTTCTCAAGAATAAGTTATGTTTGAAAAAATTAGCTCAAAAGTAATTAATTGTTAGTTAAAAGTTAGCATAAAGCTGAAAAGTTATTTCATTAAATGATAAGTATTTGATAAAATTATGTTGAAATAGTTAAAAAATATACAATTAAATAAAAGATAAAAATAAAAATTTATCAAAAAATTAAAAAGAAAATCTAATAAATATTTAAGGACAAAAAGGGAATTAATACTAAAAGTTGGAAGTTAACGTTTCAAAAAATGCTATAAGTTGTTAAAAAAATTTTTTTATCAAATAGTTAAACAAATTTTCCAGCTAACTAAAAAAAATTAAAACTAATTAAAATATTTTATCAAACACACTCGATGTATCTAAGATTGATTTAGAATTTATTGGAAATCCCAATTTTTGTAGTTTTGCTTCTCATTTATGTTAAATGAAAAATGAAACGTACCAAAATTGATAATTTTTAATAATTTCTAACCAATCATAGAGAACATGTCAAAGAGAGAGCCGCAAGCATTCTTTATATTATTTTTACTCCATTTCTCACATATTTCTCTTAAACTAAACAACAAAACATGTCACTTTATTTATACTCTATTTCTCCTTTTTCAAATATCTCTCTTATATTTTCATCTAATGCATTTTCCTTTTTGTCTCTGTTTTTTTATGTTACATATGCATATCTTACATACTTTTATATCATAGAAAAATTCCAATAAAGAGTGTTACCTTTTGAAGAGGTTAATGTAACCCTTTTAAGTATATGTTTGGCAAAATTAACTTAAAAATTAGTTCAAAATTAAAAAATTAGCGGTAACTATAAACTTTTAAGTTAACTTATTAAATCATAAGTGTTCAATAAAACTAGTTGTTGAAGTAGCTGAAAGATAAAAAATGATATAAATGACATATTTAAAAAGGTAATAAGAAAATTGAATAAATATTTCAAGGATAAAAAAATAAAATATAAAAACTAGAAGCTAGAAGCTAGCATTTTTAAAAACATTACATGTAGTTTTTTGAAACACTAAGGGTACGTTTGATTTGCTAAAAAGACATCACAGACAAAATAACATTGGACAAGTAGCTGAATCACAAGATAACTTTTTGTATTGTACACTATTTGGTGGTCGATACAGTACTAGTAATTTTGTGATTATTTTGTTTGATGTGCTTATATACTGGACAAAAAAAAATGTAAATTTTACTATAAAACCCCAAGTGCATTAGCAACACCTTGACGACACAACAAATGAGAGACACCTCCTTGAAAGAGGCGTGGCCCTTGACGTCACCAAGTGTAGGGTCTGGCAGCGCAAGGCCACCATAGCATCACGGCAATGGCAGCGCAAGACCACCATAGGGTCATAGTGGCATGATGCGGCCTCATCGAAGTTGGCCAAAAGAAAAAAAACATAGCGAGAAGGAGCAAGAAGACAATGTGAATATTTGAATAAATTAATAATAAAAAGAAAAAAATAATGAGCAAAAAGGAAACATCAATTGTCCATACAGCCATCGTCGGCGACCAAGGTACGACGTTTGGAAAGGAAGGTTTAGAGAAAGAGGCACATATGGAAAAGGAAAAAAGGTGTGGGATAATGAAAAATCAGAAAATATGAATAGTATTATATTTTTACTTTTGTTAGTCACCGAACAAAAAGTTGTAGTGTAGTTTAATGAGTTACAAGTTTCTGAATATTTGTTCAGTTCATCATTCTTTATTTTGTATTATTCCTCAGTTATTTTTAAAATCAAACGCTGGAAAAATACTTTTGTGTTGTCCAGTTTTTCTTTTTTTTTAGCGAATCAAACACACTCTAAAAGTTACTTAAAAAAAGTTTGTTTACTAAACAGATAAATCAGCTTTTTAGTTAATAAAAAATTAAAAACTAGATAAAATGACTTGTCAAACATAGCTTAAGTATATTCTTAACCGTTAAATTTATGAATTATTTTATATATTATTTAAATTTTTTGTTGTATGCAATGAATTAAATTAAGGATAAATATGTTTTTAATATCCGCAAATAGAATAATATTTTTTAACTAGGAGGTATTTTAAATTTTATTTAGTATCCAATTTATCTCATTTTCATTGGATCAGCCCATTTTTAAATAAAATAATACATATAGTCACAACTCTATATTCAAATCGGGATTTTAACCTCGGTCATTGACTAAAAAACACAAGTGTCAAACCAGTTATACCCATGACTTTTGTTAGTAATATTTGTTTTTAGTCCTTAGAGAATAAATCATTTTTTTAGTCTTTTATTTATGAAAAATACAAAATAAGTCATATGTAGTTCTCAGGGTCAATTCAAGGGTAAAATAACTAAAATTTATATTTTAGGTCCATCAAATAAATAAAGTTTATTTGCTATTGATTTTTATAAAGTAAAAAAGATTACATATATTGATAAAAATGTTACGTGTGTTGGGAAAAAGATCCAAAATATAATTATTTCTTTTAAAATTAAAAAAAAATCCTCTTTAAATTTATTTTAGATTTCTTTCATGTTGAACCGATCCTGATAGTTCCATAAATGAAGGGGGATTATCTTTTTGTGAATGACAATGATCACATGTGATATATTTTCATAAATGAAATGCAATAATGAATTTTTTTTTGTTTAGGAATAAAACAAACATGATCATATTTAAAGAGATTAAAAACATATTTATCCCATTAAATAAAATAAAATAATTTGAGCTTAATAACTAATAAATACCAACATATCATTGGCTTGAACACTCCCAAGCTTACATATCTTAATCAAGGTCTCGAGTTTGCAAAACATTTTTTTCATGCACCCAAAAACAATAATTAGCTGCATTGAGAATCCATGTCTAATTGTACCTAACATGTTTCAAACACACCATTAATTAAATGTCTAATATATTTGAATGTTGCAGTCTTAGATTAAAAAAATCACCATAAATTTAATAAACATATACTTCATATATATGTTGGTTTGAGTTAAAAAAAAAAAAAAGAAATCCCTTAAAATGTGATTTTAAATAATTCAAACATTTGGACAAAAAATCCTACCACTCTTGTTTGTTTAGTAATTTTTTTTCAAGGTTATTATGGTAATTTAATTTTAAAAGAAATAAAAATTTTGTTACTTGCCCCACTAATTTTTCTTTCCTCTCTCATCACTATTTTTTCTCTCCTGTCACATTTATTTCTCTTTGAAAACAACTTGATCTAATTGAGAACAAATCCTAGCATAGAAATGAAAACAAATTGATCTAATTGAGAACAAATTTCCAGACTTATATATATAATTGAAAACTGCTTTAGCGTAGCAAATGAAAAAAAAGAAGTGAAAAACGAAAACATATATACGTGCATATATGAATGAAAATTGCTTACTACTAGTGGTGTCAAATGAAGGAAAACAAAGAAGTTGTCACGGCAAATAATTCCTTTATGTAAATATCAATCCTTCTTGAAAAAGAAGAAAAATGGAATAGTACCAATAATTCCACCATCTCAAAATATTGGGGCGGTGTGAATCTTGATATTAATGGGAAAGAGTAGCTAGAATGGGGCTTATCCAAGAAAATAAGTTGTCATAGCCAGTCACTAACCATAATAGTGCCAATTATGTGCGTAAGTGCAACACTGCCATTTTGGTTCCCCTCTCTTAATTCCCTTCCACTTGATCTGTTTTGTATTGGTCCTTTATCCAAAAGTGTTGAACAAATCACATAAAAAGGTTCCTATCTAGAAGAGGACTGCTTCACTAACCAAATGATTCATCCATTACTTTCCAACCAAAGTTTGCATACTTAACGAAAGAGACCCCCCCAAAAAATCCACCACAAAAACCATGAATTTGTTATTAAAAAAAAAGAGTGAGGATGGAGCAATTAAATTAATCGTTGTGAATGGGCAATTCTGACAATTAATTTTTGTTTTATTTGTGTCACAAAATATTTTGTTTATGCTGAGCAAGTTATGGGTACTAGCAGAAGCTACTTAAGAAGGTGCTCTAGTGCTGTTGAGCAATGTGCATTGATGATTGAATAAGAAAAACATTAGTGGGTAGTGTCCTATAACACCTGTGCCCTCATCCACCCTACCTTACTCGACACACATGTTATACGCATAGGAAACATTTGATTTTTATTTCACACGCCCCTTTCCATTACCCATATCCTCTCTTCCACAATTCTTCAAGCACCTTGTCCCCATCCTCACTCAGATTGATTGCATTGCATGCCCTCTTTCTCCACCTATCAAAAATTGATGACCTAAATCAATTTTTAAACCCTCCTCATGAAAAACCCATTTGCCTATTTCTAAGCGTGTGTTTGATTTCACCTAATATATTTTGAATTTAAAATTAATTTTAGAAAACTTTTTATATATTTGATTTCACTTAAAAAAAAAGACTAAAATTGATTGAATCAAAAATTAACTATGAAATGAAACAACTTTAAGGAATTTATGTATTGTATAAAAAAAATTATACTAAATTTTACTTTAAAATCAATTCAAATCATAATCATTCAAACATAAATATTTTAAAATCAATTTTATCACCATTTATGCAAAGAAAGGTTAAATCATGCGATTTGCCCTACTCATGGGCATTACTTAATTGAAATTGTTTACTGCTACTAGTAGTAGCTGTTTTGTCAGGATTGCAGCAACTGAACCCATGCCTTTATGCTAGTAATAGAATAGTTATATTATTAGTATGTTGGTTATAGAGCTCCAATCCCAAGGTAGTCTTTCTGGCTTTCTTGCTTAGTTTTTAATCTAAACCCCTATATTTGTCTACTTCCTGCCCTCTCACGTGTTTAGAGATTATAAACTCATAATCACTTCTTCGTGATGGGGGGATTGAGCTTATATCTATAAAAATTCATGTGAACCTCCCGCATGCTTGCATGCGCGTTTAAAAGCATATTTTTGTGTGTTTGTGATTTTTTCAAACGATTTTTTATTTTTCTATTCATTATCCTAGAAAAAAGGTTAAGAAATTAATATCTACTATTTTCCGTCTTGTAGTGGAGAGTTAAAATAAATGCATGAAATGATATATTCGACCTTCATTATCACTATTATACACACACAAAAATGTTAAGAAATTAATAAGTATACCATCTTATTAAAATTAAATTACGGTAGAGTAACATTTTGTTCGTTATTAGTTATATTTTAATTAAACCATTAAATTTTATATTTTTTTATCAAAAGAAATATTTTAAACTTCTTAACCATTTTTCTCAAGACGACACATATAACAAATACATCTTACAAATACATATAGATGATTAACCTTAGGATTTATAAGGAGTACAAAGTTAGAAACTATTGTCAAAGTGGGCATAATTTATTGATGGTAAAACACAACAAGGACAGTAATCCAAGGCATTCACATGAGATTTTTCTAAAACTCTTCTTCAATGTTCTCGAATTTAATTTAACATTTTGTTCTGTATATAGATAAAAACAAATTTAAAATATATCAATTATTATGTCTTCAATACATAGCGTCGAATCTTAGAAAATACTGAATTAATATTGGAAGTAAAATATTTGTTGCCCTAAACTGAGACTCTTGGAAAAGTAGAGGACAGTTAACCAATGGCAAATCTAAAAGTTGAGCGAGAAATGTTTTATATAGTAGTTAAAGTTTCAATTTAGCTACAAGACACTTTAGACTAAAGGAGAGAATTAACTTGATTTGTTAAAGTATTGATCGAAGTTAATGTCATTTCCTATATACATTTAGGGGTGTATTTAATTACAATTTCAAATGATTTTAATTTTTTTAAAAAAAATATGAGGTATTCAATCAAAAATTTTAAATAATAAAAATAATTTTTGTGGTATTCAGTTAAAATTATTAGAATTTTTTACGGAATTCTATAAAAATCTATTAATATTCAATTAAGATTATTTATTATTAACTTAAAAAATGTTTTTTGTTATTTAAAAGTATATAAATTTGGATGGATTCTTTTTTCGGATGGATTTTAATGAATTTCATGAGACTTTTTAAGTAGAAAATACACATCAAATAATCTCACTCAAACCCATGAAATTTCATGAGACTTTCTTTCTTTATTTTCCTTGTATATAATCTCTTATCTCTTTGTTGAAAACAGTAGACATTCATAATTTTTTTTAATCTTTCGTCCCATGGACAACATGTCCTTAAACATGTGATATGAGAAATCTCCACAATTCTTTGAATTTGGGGCATTTTGATTACATGTTTATTTTTAATGAATGTGTGAAATTAATTTATGTATAACTGAATAAATATATGAATGTTTATTTTTGTACATGAGTTGATATATCTATAAATGGTGTTTGAAATAATTGTTGTGTATTTTTTTTGGGGATCGTTATTGTGAGAATAATTACAAATATTCATGTTATTGACAAACATTGAGTTATATAATTTTTATACAATTAACATGATTGATGATTGAAGGGGAATGAACCTATTGTTCTTGTAAATATGCTAGAAAAAATTGATTTATTATGTAACAAGCTTAGGGTTCTTTGTATGGAATGAGTTTTATTTAAAGTATTAGGTGAGAAAAATTCATGGATATTTATCAACAATTTTAAATGTTTTTAAAAAATTCACGAAGTATTTTAAAATCTTAAAAATTTATAATGTTTTTTCAAATTTTATGAATTCATATTTTATAAATCCATTAAAATCTAAACTACAAAATCTCATTCGTAAAAGTCTTCTAAAAAAATTTAAAAGTCATTATATTTTTATAAAGTGTTTTAAAATTTATAGAATTTTTTATGGCAAAATAATCTTTTAAATTTTTTAATCCAATCCACCCCTAAATATGCACTCTGCTTGCCACCAAAACAAAGAAGATGAAGAAGAAAAAGTACCCCTTTAGAAAACAAGGTCCACCGCTTGAGAAGTGATGATATTAACATAGAGCTTGATGTCTTCTAGCTTAGACACACAACATCAAACTTCTAAACAAAAATAACATAGAGCAAATAAATTTGTGAGAGTTCTATCATTTTAAAGCCATAAGCTTCTCCTTGTTTTCTCTTTTTATTGTCATAGTTTGTGTGTAATGAATTTTTTTTTCTTCAATAGATTATGAACGTCCTCATAACTTCTCCATTAAACCATGCCCGCAAGCTATTTGTGAAAATTCTCATAAAGCTGACTGTTTGCAAAAATTCAAAACTTATCATTTATTTGTTAAAATTTGAATGTTTTCTAAAACTTCATACAATTTTCAAAATCTTGTAAATTCATAAAATCTTATAAATTAATTTATTGTAAATTCATTAAAATTCAAACTACAAATTCTTAATAATCTTGTAAATCCATAAAATCTTATAAATTAATTTATTGTAAATTCATTAAAATTCAAACTACAAATTCTTAATCATAAAAGTATGTTAAAAAATCTTAAAAGTCATTATATTCCTATAAAGGTTATGTTCAGAAAAAATAACTAAAAAGTTAGGTGCAAACTAGAAAGCTAGCTGGTAGCTTAAAGTTAAAAAATTAACTTATTAAATTATAAGTATTTAATAAAATTAATTGTTAAAGTAGTTGAAAAGTATAAAATGACTGAAACTAATAAAATAATTTATTTAAAAAGGATAAATAAGAAATTTGATAAATATATTAAGGATAAAAAGGAAGAAGATATAAAAAGTTAAAAGTTAGAAGGTAGTATTTTAAAAAATTATTACTTCAAGTAGCATTTTAAAAAATACTACTTCAAGTGGTGTTTAAAAAAATGTTAGAAACTACTAAAAAAACTTGTTTACTAAATAATTAAATGAGTTTTTCAACTAATAAAAGAAATTAAAAATTAAATAAAATATCTTGTCAAACATAACTAAAGTATTTAAAAATTCAAAAGACTTTTTATGTCAAAATAATCTTTTAAAATTTTAATCAAATACACTCCATTTAGATACAACTACGTGTACTTCGATTTAAAATAAAGTAATAATGTTTTATTCCAAAAAAAATAAAAAGATAATGTTGCCCTTTACTAAGGAGTCCAACCCATGTCAAACCCAATAAATACCACTAATATCAAAATCACTATTGAATACAGATTCAGGGGACAAATGGAAGGGGGAGGGGGCGGATCCAAGTATAGTTGAGGGGGAGCATGACTTTATGAAATCATAAAGATATATGTAGTGTTGTTATTTTTTTCCCTTTATTTTCATATTTTGATCCCAATGCCTTCAATTTTTGTCTTTTATATATTAGTTGTTTTCTTATGTTTTGTTCCTTTTAGGTTTGATTCAGTTAAATATTTGATTCTATTTCAGAGGATAAAATATTTTTTGGCTTCTGTAAAAAAGTAAGTTCAATTTTAGTCATTAACAATTTTTTTCTTCTATTTTTCGTCCCTCTAATTTTTAAATGCACAACTTTTACTCTTCAAAATGGTTGAAATAACACTTAGAGGACAAAATATGATTCAAATAGTACTTTGAGCGGAAGATCAAAAGTGATAAATTTTAAAATTATAGAAACACAAAAGAGACAAAATTGAATTAAAATTTTTAAAAGGATAAAAAAATATATTTTACCTTGTTTAAGAAAAGATCAGTGGGGACTTGTTATTCATTAATAGTGGCAAAACAAGAACAAAAAGCAGTTAAGTATAGGCGGCTATTAGTGTGAACGACTAAGTGAAGGAAAAAAAATATCATTGGTGCTTACTAATTTATTGAGTGGGTTGGTTGAAGTCTTCTATAAGTGAAGTGACTAGCAAGGTTAGTAAGGATTGGTGGCTTCTAACTTGATAATACTTAGCATTAATTGTAAGAGGGCCCATAAAGTTGAGATATATTTAAGCCAAAATACAAAAATAATAAACAAATGAATTAAATGATAATAATCATAAATCATTGATACGACTAATTACATAAAATTTAATTATCTTATTATACATATAGATAGATTATAAATTATAATTAGATAATAGGGTAAAACTTTTTACACTAAGTGTATAATTGTTTTTTCTGTAAACAAATAAGTTTAGATATATGCTTAATTAATGTCATGTCTCTTTTTCTGAAAACCAATTATGCATAACTTTCAATCCCTAAATCTTTATAGGATAAGACAGTAACAGCAATATAACCCTGTAAAAGTGCCTTACAAATTGGTGTTACGACTCACGACATCTTGCCCAACATATATATGACCGGAAGAGATAAAATAGTATAGTGGAGATCAGCGACGGATCCAGAACTTTATTAGAGGGGGTTAGAATTTTTATTTTCTTTTTTGTAATCCAAATTCCGCAATAATTAAAAAAAATTAATCTGAAGTATTAGCAGAAGCATGCACAAAAATATTAGTAGAAAATAGGCATAAGAAGTGGAGTAAAAGGTGCATCATTATTTACTAATATATAGAGAGAGAACATAAACTAGTTAATAAAGAAAAATATACAATATCAATTCAATTGATATGATTGTCAAAAAAATAAAAGAATATAATCTCGTATAATTACACAATTTTTATTATTACACTATCATGTAGAATCAATCAGAATTTTTTATAATTAAGTAATTACGTTAACATGGATATATGTGTAAAAAAAAACTTTAGAATCAATCATCTGAAAGGTTTCAAGAAGCTAAAGAAAAATAACTCTAAAAAAAATCCGTATTGTTCATTCGTATTTTTAATAAGGAAAAAATCAGTTTGTATAAAAGTGAGAAATTATGTTACTAATAATTATCAGTCTATCAGAACTTAGAATAAGAAAAAAAAAACAAACTAACTACTATTGAGCTAATTAACAAAATCAAAATTAATAAATTATAATTACCTCACAGTAATAATTAAGGTTATGAGGAAGGGGACTAGACCCATATCTAGTCCCTTTTCTATCCGTCCTTGGTGAAGATAAGATTGTGTAAATTATGTTTTGAAAATTTCTAAAATCAAATATTAAATTGAAGAAATATCTATAAGATAATTGATGTCATAATAAAATGAAGCATCTAATAATCTTTTAATAGTTTTTCTTATCAATTTAATCAATTTGAGTTCCTAAAAAAATCAATATTTTTTGAACAAGAAATTCCTTTTTTTTAAAAAAAAATTAACCATCCATCCAATCAACGAGGAACATTAAAAGCAAAAAAAAAACTAAACACTTATACCCTCCCTCTAAATTTCCCCTTGCTTCTCTTTCTTTCTTTCCGTTGATTCCTTTGTTTTATCTTTCTTTTGTATTTGGGGGTGGGATGTTGATCGTGGTGGTGGTGCTAGCAATGGAGGTTGGTGATGGTGGTAGTAAAGACAATGATATTAATGTTGATGGTGGTGATCATGATGACCACCATACATGTTAGGGTTATTGTCAAATTTAGAGAGTTTTCCTTTTTAAAGAATCATATTTGCAAATAATTTTTTCTTGTTTTGAAAATGAATGTAAAAGTTTTTAAAATGAGTTAAAAAATCATTTCAGTCCATTTTTATCAAACATGTTTTATTTTGAAAATTATATTGAAATAAAAAATAAAAAACTTGCAGCCATTTCAAAGAACCCTAAATTCACAAAAAAAAAAATATTGATTTTGAAAATGAATAAAAAATCATTTCAACTCCATATTCGCCAAAACACATTTTAACTCATTTTGTTTTGAAAGTTGTATATGAAAATCAAATTCTCGCAACTACTTCAAAAAGATCCTACTTTTTATAAATCACATGTATCATTCACTAAAGATAATTATATCTGTAACAACCAAATTTTCATGTGTTATAACATAAAGAAAATCTTATTAGGACCTTATGGTCGTTTTGCTATTATTATTATTATTATTATATGTGTTGTCAGTTGTCTTATTAATATTGTTAGTATACCCCACTGTTAGATTAATAGAAATAACATATAAGATATGAGAAAACACTTAGAGCTGGGGCTAAGGCCAACAAACCACAATTCACCAATGTCTTATAAGAAGGAAAGTTAGAGAGAAGGGATTAGGTTCAAGAGTCATAGGATGGAAAAGGAGAGAAGTTAGAGAGAAGGAGTAAAAGGAAATCATAAGGACCACCATTGTTGCTTGGATCCCTTGTTATAGGGAGTTTATTTGGAGGTAAAGGGGAATAAACTCTCTCTTTTCATTCTCTTGTATGATGGGAATGATCATGGGTAGGCTTGAATGTTCACAAGCTTTGTGTTTCTTGATCTTGAACTAGTTATGAATGCCCAAAAATACCTTTAATATATGTTTTTGATTGATTGTAATTGAATGTTTGGATGCTTTAGGGTTTTTGTCCATGAGTGCTCTTAATTTGAGAATTCTTGAATTAAATTGGTTTATGTTCAATTTATTGTTGATTTGTGATGATTCAAGCTTGTATTGAGAGTTGGGATGCGTTTTATATCAATTATGAGTGTTATGAATACTTAGAAATTGATTTGGGAATGAATGATTTAAAAAAAAAAAAATCATATTTGTGTAGTGTAGGTCATTGATCTCACTTTAGCTAGTAAATTGACTTACTTAAGTGAGTTATTACAATAAGAATTTACGAGCTTATGTTCTTGCTTAAGCAAGAAGATCGTACTTAAAAAAATATTATAAAAGTTATAAATATAAATATTAGGTAATCAATAGATTTGATTTCACTAAAAAAATATTACCTACAACTCCAAATATTATTATTTTAATAAGTAAAAATCGAGCTGTCACATCATACGACAAATTCATATTCTTTGGAAACATAACGGATTAAAACGAGAATTTTAAAACTTAACATAGAAAATACTAAAATATAAAAAATCAAAAGCAATATTTAGCCTAAAAAGTAATTCGCAGTCCTTTTTATCATCATTAATTTACAAATGATTGCACCGGTAATCTCCTCATATATATATATATACCACTTTGATGCCCTCTTATTGGGTTTTTATTTTGGTCAAAAGATTTTGGAAGGGTTCAATCTACTCTTCTTCTTTTTTTCCCTTTCTTTTCTGTTCATTAACACTATGCGGTTATAAAATTTTCATATTTGAGTAAATAAATTGAAATATCTTTAATATTTTATAAAATAAAAATTGTTAACAAGCGACTTGTCATGCGATTTTTTTTAAATGCTACTGTACAAATGAGAATAAGTAATACATGCAATCATAACATAAATATTTTTAACTGTTGTTTATTAATAACAAAATGCCATATATAATAAGTTTCTTGTCTTTTTAAGTACTTTTTAAGAATGATAATTTTTTTAGTTAGAAATATTTATAATATATAATGAGATTAACCTTTTCTTGATGAATTTTTTTCAAACTTAAAATTCAAACTCAAGATATTAATTGAAAAAGATTACTACTTAAACCAACCACCAGTTCAGCATTTTTATTTAATATGATAAATACTCCCTCTGTTGCAGTAAAAAAATTTTAAACATGAAATAAAAAAGTTAAAAGTTTAAAATTTTACTTGTACCAAATCTAACCTAAAAGAAAAATAATTTATGTTGGTGCAAATATATAATTTTTATATTTATTCTATATTCTTAGTATTTTTAAATATAATGGTTATTTTATTTTTCATCCCTACTGCCACAAGGGCAAAAAAAAAAATGAGGGTGAATATTGTAAGAATAAAAAAGTTACATGGATTAAAGCAAAGTCTACAATATTTAAATGTACGTAGAACATATTTAAACCAAATTAAATAAAAAAATCTCTAACTAAACTAACTCTTATTTATTGTATCAAAAGATGCTTATGATGCTCTATTTCTAATATTATTGAAATTTATAGAAAATAACCAATTTTAATATATTCTATTTCTCATTTAATTTTTCTGCTAATTTAAAAGTAAAACTCACTAAAATTAGTTATGTTTAATAAATTTTAACTAATTATATAAATAGTACTAAAAAATTGCAAAAAAAGATAATGGTTAACATTTCTCATATCGTCAATATTTTTCTATCCAGCCTTGTTAAAAGACTTTATGATATGATAGCTGATCTCGTTCAACTGTTAGTTCAATAGCTTAACTTAGATAAATATACTTTGTTTTTATTCTGCAGAAGATTCAATTTTTATTAAAAATAAAAACAACAAATATTTGACTCTAGAATCATTATGAATCAAATAGTTTAAAAGCTTCCGTAGTTATATTAAAAGAAGATATTTAATTTCTTATTTATTTATTTTTTAAATTATACTAACTATTCTTGAAGTTTTATGAAATTATATAATTTTTTGTTGCTTTTTGGATTCCTAATACACTAAGTCTCTTTAATTATTTGAAAATATTATTCCCCTATAAGAGAGATTTTTTTTTTTTAAGGAAGAGAGATTGTTAACAAGAGGAGTTTGTGTATGTTCATAAAACTTTAAGAATAATTAATATAATTTACTCTTTATTTATTATTTACCTCGTGAAGAGTCAACAACTTATAATATCGTGGGAAAGACCTATAGTTCTTTATGCAATTTCATTTGAAATTAAATAATTTGAATTTTTAATAAAACGATAAAGAACAACCGTACAAAATAAGACTAAAGTTTGAATGCATATAAAAGAGACAAATAAAAATAAACAAATGAATAAATAGATATAAAACTATTTTTATACTAATTAAAAAAATTACTTCATTATTTTTTTCTTATCATAAAACCATTTATTATTTTTATATGATAAATAATAAATTTATTTTTTGAGAAATTAAAACCAAAAATGAAAAAAAGAGAAATAATTTATCTACCATTTCATGTCAATTTGGGGGAGTGGTGGGAGGTTCTACATGAAAATAACTTCTCTTTTTCTTCCTATTTTTCCTCTCAAAGAAAAAATTAAAAATATTTAATGTTTCTATTTCATCTCTTTCCTTTTTATTTCCTTCCACTTCATTTCTAGGGGAAAAGAAACCAGAATAAAAGTATGACATATGTTTTAGAGTTTAGGGTTGTGAGTTGATTATGAGTGGAAAAAAGAAGTGAGAAATTCCTTGAAAAGTAGATTTGAGAAGGAGGTGTGGAGGAGATCTACTTTGGAGGTGTCACATTTAGGCAAGTCTCACAATAAGAATGCGGTGGGTTGATTGTTCCCTTTAGATGTAGAGGAAGTTAGAGAGATTGTGGTAGTTCTAAAAGTCCATATGAATTCAATTTTAAATTTATTAACCTATTTTGAAGTTATGGTTTGGATAGAGAATTTTAACTGAGCAAAAAGAGAATTTGAATTTTTATAATTTAGAATTCATTATTTGGATGTTTTTTTTGAAAAATTTAAAATTTTGGAATTTTAAAACAGAATTTTAAATAATTAAAAGTAAGAAATTTCAATTTCCTTCTAAAAGATGAGAAATTGAAATTCTCTTCTTATAGTGTTCTTCAAGAAACAACACCGTCTGATTTTGTGGAATATCGATCGGGTCTAAGCATAAAAGAACACGTATAACTAGTACACGAATCATATTTTTTCTTTTATTTTTTTTTCACCCTCGTAATTTTAATTTTTTTTATCTAAACACAAAATTTTAAAAATAAAAGAATTTCAATTAAAATATTTAAAATTCTTAGAATTTAAAATTTTTCATAAATTTAAATTTCCCCATCTAATTCTACTTCAACGGTGTTCTCCCTAATTCAACTAAATTCAGATAAGAGCTAAGATCACAATCTTGAATAGAAAGAGCTAGAGTGTTAGGCAAAAGATAAAAAATGATAAACAAACAAAAAAATACTTTAGGATTATGAATATTCGTTTATTAAAATGTCATGACCATTAGTATGGCTATGGCCTCTCTTTTATCTTAATCCACGAGTTAAATGATAATTAATAAATTTTTACATGTACCAACTTAATTAAAACGCAGTTGTTTTCTTTGTTGTGAAATGTTTTGTAAATTGTATTGTAATGATGCATACTCATGAGCATCGAATGAGACACGAAGCACCAGCAGGTAAAAAGTTATTAATGGTCCGTCAGATTCAGATGCACTCATTGGTGTCTGTGACATATTGTGCTGCTCTTGCCATCACATACATTATGTTTGTCCAATGACACGCTTACACGCATAATCACTTTCTTAGCTTCTGGGCTACTGACACATGTCCCTGCCTATGGGATGGTAAAATCGTTTTATTTTGGTGCAATTCCAAGCTAAACAAACAGACCACAAACCTGCCCCCAAATGCAAATGCCTGATTTGCAAAATTGCTGCCACCAATTTGTTTTTGGTTGGATTGGATGTGTCTCTCTTTGTTATCTCATCTTGTCTGCTCATGATTTTTACTTTCTAATTTATTTATTCATTACTTGAATGAATAGTAAATAAGCTTTATCTTATACAGTAATAATTAAGACATCTGCACTACAATATCAATAGTCCAACTAGGAAGAACAAAATAGTTATAATATAACATTGAAAATCTTATACCATGAGTTTAGAAATATCTCAATCCCATAAAACTAATTATAAAATGTGAGTTGCTTCTTTTATATATATATATATATATATATATATATATATATATATTCTATCTTGTTATTATTTTTAACTTAAATAGAATTTAGATTTTTTCTAATACATATATCTTGTAACACATGTGGATTTGATTTGTGGATAATAAAGTAAGTGGTCCATAATGAATGTGAAATAAAATTTAATTTTATTTTTAATTGTAAATTTAGATTTAATTTAATTCTAAAAAATTAATTTACAAAATAAGAATTATGTTTTACTTATATATGTTGTATCTTGATATTACTTTTTACTAAAAGTGAGACTTAAATATTTTTCAATAATTACTAATTCACTAAAATATTCTTTCTTGATGGTCTCATAAAGTTGGAGTTGTCAAAGGCTCCTCCTAGTTGCATCTGTTCCATAATAAAGAGAACATTTAGGGGTAAAATTCTTGATTATGCCTAATAATAAAAGTGATGGAGCTTTTTGACCCTGTTCCTAACCAATAAACATGGCTTTTTTAAAACTGTAACTTTCAATCAAGTTTAAAAAGTAAACTAACTAGGAAAGTAATGTTGGATAAGTAAGGGTCAATTTTCCCCCAAAAGTTCATTTTGCTTCTATATATGTTCTCGCGCTCATTATCAAAGCGTAACTAATTACTGAAGTTGTGCTAGGTGATTAAACTTTGGAAGGGGTTTCACATGTGGCTGTATGATAGACAAGGTAGTTATGGTTATCAAAGCTATCTATATATTCTGCAACATCAACCGAAAGGATTTTTTTTTTCTCTCTTTAAAATCTCTCCTTTTTTTTCTTTTTTCTTTTTTATTCTAATTCTCATCTCTCTTGTTTTAAGTTACAACTTTAAATCGTGTCACTATAGCAGCTATTGAACTTTGGAAATGATTTGCATGCCTAGTTTGAAACAAACGAATGCATTAGTCCCAAGTTTTTTTTTTCACATAAGGGTAAAAGGAAAAAAAATGGACATTTGTCCCAAATATGCTTAATTAGTGGTAATCCATTATAGGGATTAAATTTGTGACTACTTTCAAATGATATTTATGGTATTCACAAACTTATTAAATTTATGTATAGTAATAAAATAAATATTGTTTCATAGTAGTCACAATAATTTATTCCTATAGTAGTAAATAAATATTATTTAAAAAATGATTTGTTCTTAAATCATCCAAAATGTTTTTGATGATTTAAAAATTATATTTATATATATAATATTTATCGAAGAAAGTTGAATATTGATTACAAATGATAAAATGTCTAGCTTATTTCATATTTTTGTTTAATAATATTTTTGAATTAAAAATAATAATATTTTGTTTACAATCAAACATTAAAAAAAACAAAGTAATAAATAAAGAGGCTTTGAAATTTTCAAGAAAGAATAAGGAACGACATTAAGAAAAAAAATCTCCCAAAAATAATAATGAAATATAGATATGCAACAAAACAATAAAAAAAATAGCATAAAATATACATAGACAAGATTCAAATGATGTCCAACTTTAAAAAGCTCTGCATAAGCTCCTCAAAAGCTCCTCCTATTAGCTTTTATATATAAAATCTCATTTTTTTTATTTCTTCTAAAAATATAAGCTATTTTTTAAGAGCTTTTATATAAAGTGCATTTGTCCCACTTCTGCTTTTAAGGAGAGAAAGAGGGCAAAACTAAGTTGAACCAAACACTACCTGATGAGTGTTGTAGCACTCATCTTCAATAACAAGAGGGGGGGAGATATCATAATACTTACATCTTTTGGGGAAAAAGAATGTTATTTAATCTATCAATGTTATGTTAAACAGGCTAAATTATATATTTTAACATAAGAGAGAATGATAACATAATAGTTTCATCTCTTAAAGGAGAAAAGTGTAATTCACCCTAATGTAAATGTTTAAGACCGCATGATCTAAATATATGGATTTTCAATATTTCAATGCTAATTTTTGAAAAATAGTTATCGAATGAAATTTATTCAACGATTTAAGAATGATTGACTCACATTGGTGCGAACCATTTATTTTATTTTATTTTATAATAAATGTATATTTTATTTTATATTTAACAATAATAATTGTATTTTTTTTTTATTTTTATAAATATTTTAATACATTTTTATGCCTTTATCATATTTAAGTATTTTAATAATATATTCATTGTTTCTAAAATTCTATGAATATTATCATTTTGAAAGTTTAATAACTTATAAATATTTAGTATTAATATTTTTTATTTTTGTATTATTTTAAATCATATTTTGACATTATTTATATTTCAAATTTTATTTTTTAAAGCATATTAATAACATTATTGATGCTGAATCACAATGTAGGAGTATAATGGCAATCGAGTGTAAGGGTGAAAAATGAGCTAGATCATTTGTCAGGAGTCTATGATATAGCTTGTATATGTCTTTTGACCTGACTTTTTCATTAAAACGATCGACCTTTAAAATTTATGTTCAGGTAAAAATGCAAATAAAGAAAGATTCATGTTTTTTTTCATGTTTGTTTGTATAGAAAGTGAAAGAAAAGAAAAAATATGTATATAAAACGCATGAATATTTCTAATAAAAAAGAAAAATCTAAAATTAAGGAGTCTTTTCATATACAACTAAGTCTTTCAATCTCCATTTCTTTCCAATATGCAAGGATGGCATTTGATCATGGTCCCCACAAATTTATTTTATTCTATTCTTTCACTTTTAAGACAATCCAAATTATGGGAAAAAAATAGACTTTTTTCGTCTATTGTCGTTTTGTCTATTTTGGTACGTTCCAAACTTATGCACAGTACAGGGTGAAATAGGTTTAAACAAGATTATCATATCTCTGTTGAATTGAAAATTTGGATAGAATTATTTATTTAAATTAACCGAATAAATACTTATGTCATTAACTCCGAATAAAAAAATACATGTGATATAAATAAGAATATTTATGTTTTTTTTCTTTCTATAAGAGTTATCACTTTTTTTTCCTTTTTCTTTCAATTTTGTAAAAAAAAAAAAAACTTTTTGATGTGAGTCTCGTACAGATTCTCTCTATATATTATAATGAATTAGAAGTATTCTTTCTTCGAGAGTCAAGATTAATGGCTCTAGGTGTTAGATTTTTTTCAATAAATATTTTTTCATATGAATCTAAGATTAAACTCTTGACTATTTACTTAAAAGATAAAATTACCTATTAATCATATTATATCATCATATTTTTTCAATATATTATAACCTCACAAAAAGATGAAAAAGATTCTAAAATATAATATTTTCTCTCCTTTTCATTTAAAAAAAATACACCATGCACATACATTGATAATATAAAATTATCATCTAATTATAATCATGTATGATAAATTTATTGATTTTTATAAAATTATTTTAAAAATCATATCAATTATAATTTATAATTAAATGATCGTGTAATATTTTTTTACAATGTCAATGCATGACTATTAAACTCATTCATATGTACCAAATAAACATTTTTTAGTTTTTTTCTATCACTTATATTACTATCATATTTTATTTTGTGGGTAAAGTATATTTTTGATCCCGTGAAATATTTCCAAATTAGTGAAGTGAAAATAGGAGAATTTTTTAAGAATTGAAACCAAAATTTGAAAATTTTAAAAGGATAAAAACATAATTACCCTTTCTTTCTTTTATTTATGGGTATTTTGTTAGCATGATTTATGAGGTATCATTTCCTTTACATCATTTTCCATTTCAGGACTTGCCTTATCCGAATTGAAGGCAATTTTGGGAACATATGGTTTTAGCTTTACACTTGCTTCATCTTCAAAACTTATTAGACTAAATATTTGAACATGATGGGTGGAATTAAAACGATCATAGTCTTATTATTCAGAAAAAAAAAGTTATGTATTATCAGTGTAAAATTTTTTATATAATTATTTAATTATAACTTATTATATATAATAAATTTATTAAATTTTAAAATAATTATCTTAAAATAATTTAAATAATAATTTATAATTAAATAAAAAATATAAAAATATTTTATATTATAAATATTGGGACATTAAAGTCTAATATTTATGCCGCAGGTGATGACTCGATTCATATTTTGCCCATCTTTGTAGATTGGCTAAGAAGACTCTCGGATCTGATGCATCATCAAATAAGAAATTTAAAGATGTCTTTTCTATCTTTTCCGGAGAAGATTCTCAAAATATAGGAGTGGTCGTTTTCCCCCTCTGGGTTTAATGCTGAATTCGAGATTCTCATAATGTGGTTAATTATTGCACCCTGCTTGGCCGGCATCGATGTGATCCAAATTTTCTCTCGCTGTGAATTCCACCCAATGTTGCACCACCATGGAAATCTTGGATCTCTTTTGTCCCTTTGCCAATTTTCAACTTGCACGCGTGGGATTGGGGGAACATTCAACTTAATTAGAAGTATGGTTGATCTGCAGATATAAAACTATTACAAAGAGTAATCAATGTTATAAGAGTATTGATTAAAGAATTAAATTACTTTTTTTTTTTTCATAAGAATACATACAATTATGCCATTTGTAATTTTTTTAAATGTTTTTTTTTTATGATTTTCACGTTACATATATTTTGTTTTTAATTTTTTAATCAACGTGTTAGGATACCAATTATCAAGACCTTAAATTATATTTGACGTAAAAGTAATTTTATTAATGGGTCAAAATTTTTATTTTTCTATTTATCTTATTTTTATCCGTTTGATTTATATTGAAACTTAAGTCGAAACATTTTTAATTATAAATTAAATATAAGGACAGTATAAATTAATATCATCTATTTTGACAATATAAAGATTCCAATTTACAATTATTTGAATTTGAACACAAGATAAAAACGAAATCCTTCTTGACATTCATGTTATATATGCACCATGTATTACGTGATTGTGATAATCAATCAAGTTAACAAAGGGTGGATGTGGATCATATAATATTGTTGATTATTGATGAAATGAAAAGTAGTAGTAGTAGTAGTGTATAGCATATGATGATGAGGGTGATTATGTTCCCTAAGGACTATGACGAATCCCAAAAGTTTTCTGAAAAATATTTAGACAAAGATAAGGGGTGGGAAAGTAGTTTGGCAAGGAGTGTTTGGCATGTACTAGTAGTAGTAGTAGAAGGGGGGGTTCGTGGCTAGGGCAAGGGGCAAGAGAAGAAGACAAAAGGCTGCTATATGGGCATCAAGTGTATTGACTTTGAGGTCCACTTAGCCCATCTCTATCTGTTCAGTATATGCCATTCCATTGGGAAGGATAAGCATTAAACAAAGACTACACTGCCTTAGCCTGATCATGATTTTCAATGTGGCCTAATACTATGATACCCCTAGGCACCCCCTATCCCTGTCCCTGCCACTCTATCCTCATCAATTGCTGCAGCTATATGATCATCATTCATAATTATTCCTGTTTTTTGCATGGAAATGCAGACTACGACCATCTCTTTTATTTGCATGGAAATGCAGACCAAATGCCCCCCTTCGGTTTCATAACATGAATTGTACTATCACTGCGGATTCTAGCCTCCAACACCATCTCATGTCTTGCACGGTGCAGGAGGAATTTTAGGCCATTGGATATAGCAACAAATTAGTTAATGGTAGAGATTTTTTGGATGTAAGATACAAATAAAGTACTAAATAAGAAGTTTTTTTCCTTTAGTGATAACACATACGGGTTAGATCCTACATTTATCTTGGAAGAAGTTTTTGATTTTTTTGTAAATGATTTTTCGTTTTTATTTATTTTTGGTTAAAAGAAAAACAAGCCACACTACACCATCTTGAATTCGAACACAACTACCAATAGCACCACATTATGATCACTTAATGTTTACAGTAAATTATTAATAACTATATAGAGAAATGCTTTTATTAAAAAAAATTATGTAGAGAAATGCTTTTATTATACGTGTATTATTAAATTTCTTAATTGCACTTAAATATGATTATATTATTTTGGATTTTTTTTAAATATTTAGAAATTTTCAGTAAATTAACTTTAATCAACTTAGTAATTTTTTAAATCATTTTTTAATATATACATTGTTTTAAATTAATTTAGATTATTAAAATAAATTTTATAATTTAATTAATCGCTAATTAATATGTATTTGAAGATATTATTTCTTATTCTTAGGAGTGTTTAGAGTACGAGTCATTTGTGAACTTGATTTGACCAAAATTGGTCCAAATATTTCAAGTTGAATTATTTTAGGATTTGTTTGGTTTAAAGGAATAAAAGAGGTGTGAAAATAAATTGAGATGAAAAGAGGTGAAACATTTGAAGTAAAGTATCATGTATAAATATAAGAGTCGCATCCCTTTTTGAAACTTTCATCTCAAATGCACCTAAGTATAACTAAACCAAATACTACCTTAATATTTGGGTGAAATTCAACCCAATCCGTTTAAATTGTTCATGTACAGGTTGAGTCAAATGTTTTAATTTTAAAACTCATTAACCTTCTTATTAATATTATTATAATTTTTAAAAATTAAAAAAAAAATATTATTATTAGTTATTACATCTCTATAAAATTCTTCAAGTATATCTTGTGTAAGATTAAAAAAGATTTTGAGGATGAGATGAAAGCTCATGTTGCAAATGATGTTACAAATTAATTGAACGATATACTAGGTGTAGGTGCTAGAATTTTCCTTTGTTGGTTGGATTTTAAGGCGTTGGGATAGATGCAATAGAATGTGGCCTTGAACTTGTGCATTATGCATCATTGTTTGCTTCTATTTCACTTTTTTTTGTGTAAATTATCTTAAAGTTTAATATAAATATAAATTTTCAAACCCCTTGACCTAACTCAAACAAACTCGTTTATGAATAAGTTGGTTTAGTTTGGGTTTTAAAAAAATTACATGAAGTCAACCGGCAAAATTCTACTTGAGTGCCACAATTTTTTTTCTTCAAGTATTTCACACAAGTGCATATCAAAGACTTAATAATATCATGAATAAAAATAGTTTTGATTATGCTAAAAATCACAAATATCATTCATGAGATTAATCATATTCAAGATCATTATGGATAGGGATGGATGTAGGTCGGGTGGTCCATCTGAAGTCTATGGCACCACACGTTTAAGATTTGACTCAACTCAGCTCGTTTAACAAAAATGTCAAGCTCTTTAAAAAGGTTTTTTTAGTTAAATAGATCAAATCATAAGACTAATTTAGAAACAATTTTTTTAATAAAAATATTATTATTAATATGATATAATATTATAATTATTTTAATGAAATTACAGAACTATTTTAGTGATTTGATTATTTGAATCATTTTAATGTTTGGAATATGTTAATTCCTATAAGTATAGATGAATTGCAGGAATAAGGATTCTTTTCTTTTGGTGGAGCTTAGAAGGCTTTGATAGTTTATTACATGTGATGTTTGTAAACAAATTTTGTCTTAATTTGAAATTCTATAAAAGTATTTTTTTTACTTATAAATCATATAAAATAACTTTAAATAATTTCAAAAATAAACATTTTGTAGAACAATATTTATATTATGTGATTCAAATTTTTATACTAAAACTTAATTTAAATCTAATTACTAAATAAATTGATTATAAAATAATATTTTGACTCTATGTTTAATAATTTTATATACAAATTTTTTTATTGATTAGTATTTATACAATATTTTTGTTGGGCAAGTGACCTTAGTTATCTTAAGAAGAAGGGTTGAATTAAGATGTAAAAATTATTTCCAATTATAATTTAACTCTCTTTTTGAATTACCAATACACCCTTAATATGAATTACTCAAAAGACAATTCAAAAATAAACTTCTTTAAAGCAAAAGATAAATAGCGATAAATAAAAGAAGTTTAAGGGAAAAGAGAATCCAAACTTATATTTTATACTGGTTCGGCCACCCCTGTGTCTACGTTCAGTCCCCCAAGAACCCGCTTGAGATTTTCACTATCTTGTAAAAAACTTTTTACAAACTCTGAACCACACAGGGACACCATTCCCTTGTGTTCAGATATTCATACAACTTAATAGACCCTCGATCTCTTTGAATAATAATAAGAAGAATTTTCTCTCTTTAAGAGAATGATATTACAATTGAAGATCTATCAAGATTCCTTATTGAATTTGCAGGTGTTTTGACCAAGGAATATTTTGAGAATGATAAGACAATTTGGTTTTGAGAGGATAAGACAATGCTGTTCAGAAAAACTCTAAGGAATTTCGTATCCCAAATCATCTATTTATAGGCCTTTGATGGTCATTCAAAAACTTCTTGAACAATTGTGATTTTTGGGAGTTATTTTTGAAAATTCCTTACTGATAATTGATTACATAAATGATGTAATCGATTACAAGCTTTTAACATTTAAATTCAAATTTCTAAAAGCTGTTACAAACAGTTCAAACTTTTGGTAATCGATTACATACTTTGTGTAATCGATTACAGGCTTTTAAATTCAAATTCAAAATTTTCAAATTTTCTGAAATCAATTTAGTCATTGATAATCGATTACATCCTCTAATAATCAATTACCAGAGAGGAAATATCATATTTTTTGAAAAGATAATTGTTCTTAAAATTTTTTTGTAAAATATTTTCTTTAGCCAAACCTGTGCAGCATCAATTAAGAAATTCTTTCTAAGATCCTAACTAAGTACATCGTTCTTCTTGCATTTCTGAATTTTTGGCTTGAATCACACTCATCTTTGACATCATCCAAACTTCATATCATATATGCTTCTACAATTTTTGTTGACTCTATATATGTCTTCTAGAAAATACATTTAATTTTATTAACATATGTGAAAACGAGAATAATCCATAGGAATGCACGAGTATCTTATTTTATAATAATAATAATAATAATCATAAATGGATCCTTTAAAAAAGAAAATCAACCGGTCAACAACAGATTAAGAATTAAAACACGTGACTCGTACCAAAATACAAAAGAAAATAGACTTAGTAGTCAAATTAGGTTTGTGAGTGACTTGTATCCGAAAACACCTTTAAGAATAATAAATGATATCCTTAAATACATTTTAATTAAGAATTAATTAAATTTAAGATTTTTTTATATTATATATTATATTGAAACGATGTATATATAAATAAAATTTATTTGAAATTTTTTAAAAATTCATTAGGTTGATTAAAATTAATTTACTGGAACTTTCTAAATAGTTTTAAAAAATTACCAAAAGATTATAAATTATATTTAAGTGCAATTAAGCACATTTAAGTGCAATTAAGTGATCGTAAATTTGATGATGGTGTGGTTATATTCACGTGCTTGTTTTTTTAATCAAATAAATAAAAGCAAAAAGCCTTAAAAATTGAAAACTTCTTTCAGTAGGATCGAACCGTGTGCGCTATCACTTATTTATTCAATACTTTGTTTGTTTGTATGTTACATCCGAACAATCTCTACCGTGAACCAATTTGCTATTATATCCAATGGCTTAAAAATCTTTTTGCACTGTGCAAAACCTAAGATGGTTTTGTATGCTAAAATCCGTCCTATTACTAGTATTGATTTAGAAAAGAATGTGAATAAAAAATTAAATTCAGCACATAATTTTATAGATTCTTTTTTATAAGATCATAAGAAGGAAAAAAAAGTCCTAGTATTAAACACTGAAATGAAGAATTTTACTTCCTATAACAGTTTAAAAATATATACGGTCGGATTCATGTATAAGAAATAAAATTGTTTTATATTTTTGACTCATATATAAGTAAATTTAACTAATTTTATCCATGATATATAATTTCTAAACATCATTCATTTAATTAAGATTTTATTTTTGAGAACTTTATTTTATTTATCATATCTAGTTTTAGTGAAAAATATTTTAGGAATAACCTCTCTTTCAGTATAACCTTTATATGAACAAAATAAATCAAATGGTAAACTTGAATTTTGAGTAAATTAGATGACAAATGTACTTTCTTCTTATCTCAAATATAAGAATTTTTTTTGGTTTAAAATGTAAGAAAATTTTAATTTATTTTATTTTATTTAATTCTATTATCTCTAAAATATTCTTGATTTAGTTGAAGTGTTAGTTTCAATGACTCTTTCTTATTTTTGATATCAAATTCTAATGAAGAGGAAATTAAAAAAAATATTTTTTTATTGAAATTAATGTAATTAAATGTAATTAACTAATTTTGTTTAGTTAATCACCATGACATTTTTCTTATTCTTGTTATATTTGAGATGGGAGAGAGCAGTAGAGCAAAAGAGTTTTATTTATTTATCTATCTATGAAATTCAAGATACTAATTACATTCCTCTCTCTATATAAATATATATCAAAATCTAAAACTTCTTATAAATATGGAATGGATAAAGTATAAAAACTGAATTTGTTATGAAAAATATGAGAAATCAAATCGTGATTTCATTTAACCATTCAATTCCACATATTCTTTGGTGTGACTGTGACTCATGCGGAATGATCGGTGGGTAGAATGGTTGATATGCCAAAGCCTAATTTCAAGGAGTTCAATTCCCTGTTTAATTTTGCAGCCGCATTGGTCTATTTTGTCTTCATGTTAAATTTCATGGTGTTTAAATAACGAAAAGCAATAGACTTTTACTAGCTAATTCTGATGTCAACCAAAAGCCTTGCATTAGAATCAAAGTTTGAGTAGCAGATTAAGACAGTAAAAGGACATGTATGCATGTATTCTAAAGTCTCTGTTTTTTTAAGACATTGCGATACCTTTTAGGGTAATTGTGTTCTCAATTCTTTTGTTTGTATCCTATCCTTCTTTGGAAAAGAGTAAAATTTAATGCTATCAATAGCTCTCTTTTGAATGATATGGAACAACCACTTTTTTGACTGTATCTGTTTTGTGAACTTTTTATTTTTGGAGAGAAATCTGTTTTGTGAACTTAACACAATTAAAAAGCTTCTTTAAATTATGGAAAGTTTAGGTGGGGACATATGCCTTTCCCCCCTATTCAACAAATTGACAATTTTATTGAAGAAAACGTGATTGTAAAAAGGATTCACAGATACATAGATTACCCTTTCCATCTTTTTGCTTTCACGCATTTTCAATTTCCCTAGTATGAAACTGGTAATTTCCTCTGGTCTACAAAATTAAGTGCTCCAATTCCAGGAACAATGATATGCAATCAATTGGGCAGCATGTGCTTTGGATTGCTTTCTCAAGATAACATTTGAACATATAGAATATTCCATGCACACTCACATTTTTTGGATCGGACTATGTATGACCCACGAAAACTAAGTTTAAGGCTACGGTTCCATATTCCATGAACAATTATATTGTGTCCTTCTCTTCTTTTATTTGTAATTTTCAATAGACATGCGACATTCGAAGTTTAGGACTAAATAACATCTTTTCTTAAAGATTTGGACTAGCTTTATATCTAGACCTTTTCAATGCATCCATATATATATATGGATGCATTGATATAAGAAGTTGTAGACATTTGTTAGTACAAAATAAATCAAATTAATAACTAATGACAACTAAAATCATTCGTGCATTTTTATAGGTAAACCCACACTGAAAGTATTTTATTGTGTTAGACAATATATAGGAAGTGAGTTAAAATCATAAAGATTTATAATTTTTATTTTACTTTTGATAATATCCAATAAGTTTGTTCTTAGTTTGAATTTGCAGAATTACAATTGATATAATCATTATATTTGATGAAATTTATACATATTTAGATATGTATCTTTCGAGCGAGACTTTTATCGTTTACAATAATCTTATTTGATTTGAACAAATTTTTTTCTAATAAATAACACTTGAAGCATAAAAAAAATATATTTTTCACATGTTGTATCTTATATATTTTAATAATAACTGTATCATTTTATAAGATATGTATCGTATCATATATACAATTGTACATCATATATCATTTGTATTTTGACTTGCCACATGAAAAACAAAAAAAAAAAGTTGTGAAGATCACGTATATGCATGAGAAAAAGATATCATTTCGGAAGAAAAGACAAAAAGCAAATGGGTAATTAGCATTTAAACATGAAAGGAGGCTGACATGGCTTCCTTGGAAACTATTTGTCACGTATTTCTGAAACAACGTGACACATCGAACTGACATTCTCAGCCTGTTTTCCGGAACTTTCATTAATTTTTGTTTTCTCTAGCTTTCTTATATTAATATCAACACGTTTGATGTTTCTTGCAAGTAATTTTTCTCTATTTTCAATTCTTAAATTAATCGCTTATACTAATTGGGAAGCTTAATATAATATATAGAGAGTAGTACACTTGCCAATAGAATCGATGGTATCAATCATAGATAGCACTATATACCATAATGTATTAGTATTGATCGAGATGCATGAGTTTTATTTTAAAATTAAAATGTTGAATGGATATAGTCATTAATTAAGGCAAGCATGCAAGCATTATGATATCAAAGCATGGCTCGACCATGCTAGACATAATAGTGAATCAATAAGTTTGCTGCATCGATTGCCGAGAAGAAAGCTTAAACTTCGAGTTTTTTGGTTGTTTAGAATTTTCTTTCTTTCTTTTGTTTGTTTAATTTGGCTTGGCTTGCAAGACAAAATTCCAAGGGTATATGATGCTAGGAAGTTAGCTAGAATGTACTTGTCTCTAACATGCACTCTCTAATCATTACCTTTAATCTATTTATTCAAAACTTACGGCTGTGGCCACTTTGATATGCACAAATTTGCATGATAAGCACTCATAGGAACTCGGAATTAGGTATATGCTTCAATTGAGTTATTATTTAAAGTTGTAATAAAAATTGAATTTCCCCTCTCTTGGGCCACTTGTTAAAAGAAATAAAAATATTAATTAAAACATTTAGATTATTGATATGCTACTATTGATTATATTTAATTTAATACTTATTGTTTTTTTCTTTAATCGATAATTTTAAGCCTTCATTGACAAAATAAAAACTTCCTAGTTATAGCAACGACATTAGTAAAGTAGTTGAAAAGTGTAATAAAAAAAAAAGAGTGGTGAGCAGAAAAACAGCATGCCAAGTGGACTTGTTGACGTTAAATGGGACATAAAGATGAAAAGGACTTTTTTTTCCCATTGAAAATATGTGTTTTATGACATGTTTGAGAATTACTTTATTTTCAAAGAAATTATAATTATTATATTTTTAAATTCTCTGGAGATGTTGATGAGAACTGACCAGATAATTTCTTCAAAAGAAACTGAACCAATAGTTTTTGATTTGGTAAATGAGAATGGAATATTCTGTGTCGTCCATTAAACGTTAAGTAATGTCGGTCAATAAATATGCTGATTTCCATGAAATGGTGATTTCAGTGTTTGTGGCTTGTCGAACTTCTTGTCTCAAATATTCTTTGGGACCCCCTTAACTCTTTCTGAAATTTTCATCATATGTGACATTTGTAAGACCAAGTCACATGCAGTTGAATATGGCCAAACATTGGGCTTTTTACCCATGTACTACCCCTCTGCCACCTAAAATATGCCCAAGCACGAATAAAGAAGGTGATAATAATAAGAATTATCAAGAAATATCTCAGGAATGCTCCAACATCCTCTCATGTATATATGATGATAAGTTATGCATATAATAAGTTATATTAAAAGTTTTCATTTATTTTTTGAATAAACACTAATTTTTCTTATTTATTTAATTTCTCTAGAGAGACAAAATTTAAATATAACCTTGTCATGTTATAATTTAACGTGAGACAGAGCGTCCATTTCCCTCTTAGGATATAGAGGAAATCAAATATAAATGTAGAATGAATGAAGCAATAGGCACATTCAGTTTATTTTAATTTAAAGAAATTTATTTATTTGGTTACATGTGCACACTTTAAATTAGACATGGCAACGGGCAGAGACGGGTATTGTTTCCCCAGTTCCCGATCCCGACTCCCTCGATATCCGATGAGTTAAAATTGGTTACTCCATCCCCGTACTTGTCGGATATGGGTATCCCCGTCTCCGATCTAGATTTGTAAATTTATTTTTTTGTAAAAAAATTATATTAAAAATCTAATTTTAAAACAATTGATTGTTACACATTTATTTTTAACTACTTGTATTTGCAACGTATTTGTTTACAAAAATCATCAAGAAAAGAATATTAAATTATGTAAAAATTATAAAAAAATTAACAAGTAATTAATAAAATTTTAATAATTTCATCATTGGGGTGGTACGAGAATAGGTATGAGACGGGTAGTGACATCTTCGACCTCGACCCAATTAAAAAAGTTGGATAATTTTCGAACCCGAATTCTTACCCGATCAACTTAGGTATTTCCCATCAAAATCAGGACGGATTTGGACGGATACGCAGGGGGTTTCATTGGCATGCCTACTTTAAATTGATAGTGTTGTATGTTATTCAACAACTAAAGTATCATCATGAACCGTGCCGACATACAAACCTGGTAGAAAATTCACAAACAAACCGTTTGGAGATGGTGTTTACTCAAGGCCCAAAAAGTTTTTGATGAAAGGAAATTACCAATTTGGTTGGGCTTTTCGGCAAAACATTGGATCCTGCCACTGAGGACTTTTACTTTCTGCACCTCCAAGACCACCCAAAACTACCCCTGCAGTCAACCACTCAACACCACCGTGCCCCACCTCCACCCAACCACCAACCCCCAACACCACCATCAGCAACTCTAAGGCAGGGAAGAAGGCATAGATGGAGTCGAAGACGAAAGAGAAATGTAGAATGTGACCCTATTCTAGAAAAGCTTGTTCGGAAGTCACTAATTTTTTATCCTTCTGGAAAGGCCTTTATGGAATTATGCAAATATTCTTCTGGAAATGTCTTTCTGAAGTGAAAAAAAAAATGTCTTTCAAAAAGGCCTTTCTAGAAAGGCCTTTCTAGAAGTACATTTGCATACTTTTGGAAAGGTCTTTTCAGAAGATACTAATTTTTTTATACTTCTGAAAAAACCTTTTAGAGTCCCAACACATGTCGCCATTGCAGTCGTTAGAGAAGGTGTTGATGGCGGCTGTGTCGGTGGGGAAGGGGCTGGTGGAGGGGGTCGGTGGTGGTGCAGGAGTATTTGTGTCCATTCAAGTCTGTTTTGGGGCTACAAGAAGCAAAAATGTGGTGCAGGAAGTAAAATCTGCCACTGAGTTGGGTAACTAGTATAATCTTGGGCCAGCCCCATTACACAATTAGATGCCGCTGTGCTCAAATTTCTTTGCATGATATCAGGCTATTGTATCCTGCACCCCATTATTGCATCTGCACCTTCCATTGCATTCCGGAATGGACTTTCCAGAGAATGCAATGGAAGGTGTCCGATGCAATAGTGGGAGTGTAAGATATAAATGCCTTAATATCATGTATTGGTGACCAAAACAATATTGTGTTCAATCATTAGCAGCTAATGCAGTCCAAATTATTTCACCAAACATAAATTAGTATAGACCATAGCAGTGCAACAGTATGACTTCTTTTCTACCCATAACAAGTAATTTATTTTATCTCCATCAAGAGTCTTCTATTCCATAAAATTGCAATTTTTAGTATATCGGAATAAAATTTACAACTTCATGTAACCTATTTAGCAAGGAGTGGTTATTTTAGGTTATATATTTGTTTTTTTTAGCAAGCTCTTGTGGTCAAATGCACTGAAAAAAAAACTTGATGTGAAAACTAACTCACCAGATTGTAAATATTCTGAGTTCGAACCATTGTCATGTCTCTCATAAATAAGACTTGTCACACACAGACCAAATATTCATAAGCATATTTATTTATTTAACAAAAGAAGCCTATTACTTGTGTGAGAAGACAAAGAGTAGTTCAAACTAAACTACATAGAAAGTAGACTAGAATTAGAGTCTGGAATATGTACAAAGGAACCTGATGCCACTTGTGTTAAGGACATTGTGGCAACAGTCAAATTGTTTATTCATACAAAATTTTTGCCTCAGATCTACTTTATTTCCATCCTTTGTCCTAGTCTAAAAGATGAGGACTCCTTCACAGTTACAAAGTTTACTACAATTAACAAGAACCACATACTCATTTAACAGTCTTATTATCGTACACACTGATTTGCATCCCCTCTCCAAATGAACAACTTTTTCAATGCTTTCATCACTCATCATCAGTAAAGTCTGGTTCAAGGGGCTTCCTCAATGAACCAAGAATGTCAAGTTCAGGCCCATATCTTAGGCTCCTACCTTTCCTTGGGCTGGAAGCTAGTTTTGCAGCATACATTGTGCCCTTTGGGGCCTGAAGAGGTGCAGAGAAATGTTCAGAGCCAGTTGTTCCAGGAACAAAGGCCATCATCAGATTCTCCTTTCTCTTGAGTTCACTTGTCTCCTTTATTCTTTTATACCTGAACCATGCTGCTTGTATGAAGCACGCAGCCCAAGTCCTCCACTGGTGGGAGTGGAACCTAAAAGTGTGCCTCAGTTGTTTGCTGTGCAGCCTTCTGAATTGTGCTGCCACAAACTTCAAGTCCCCTGCAATGAGTGCAAAGGCTTCCACTTCGGTGATGGCTTTCACCGTGCGAGTTGATGAAGGAAGGACTACCGTTGGACGAGGGTCCAAGGCCCATGGCAGGAGCTCTTCACCACAGAAGTCACCAGAGCCAAGTCTGCAGGTGTTGAAGAAACCTGTTCTGCCACCGTTGGTGGTGCAAGAATCTAGGCGTCCTCGAACAATGAAAAGCATCTCGTTCACCAGGTCACCCTCGCGAACCACACAAGCGCCTGGAGTGAAAAGAGAAGGTTTCAGCCTTTCACATATTGCATCTAGCATCCTTTCATCCATTTGATCAAATAGTGGTACCTGCCATGGGCCAATAAGTAGTTCCTTCTTAGTTGCTTGTTTCCCAAGAAACATGTTAACAAGGTAAAACTCTTGTTGTCATGAACCAAAAATTGCTAAAACTTAAGCTGTTAGATGAAGATACATGAATACTCTTTATAGTACATATCCATCGGGCCGCTTCATGCAGGTGCCCTTTGGACTTGTAGCATGGATAATGTCCCACCAACAACAACCTTGTGCTGAAATTCAACTTTTTATTAGATGAATAGGGGGGCAAGGATCAAAATCTATATCACTAAGCCATATAAGCTTAGATACTATGTCATGAACCACCCATTCCAAAAGCTAAGGCTGAGGCTTTTAAATTACATCTCTAACATGAGAAGCTTATTTGAAATTTTCACAATTCACAGAAGGAGGAAATTAGATGCAGTTCCTTAGTGTGTTGTTCTCCAATCAGAATTAGAATTTTACCTCATTAATCTGCATAATAAATGTTTGTATTAAAGATCAACATAGGTTATCAAGATGAAATTCCAATTCTGATTGGGGAACAATACTAACAACATCTAAGAAATTACATCCAAGTTTTCTCCTTCACAAAACTGTGTCAATGAAAGTACGTGTAGAAAAGAAAACAAAGGTTTACTTGTCGGACTAGATTGAGGCAAAGGTGGCGTTTGATGTCACGTCTTAGATCTATGGGAAGGTCTCTGAGAATAGTTTCCTCATCAACTCCCCTAGTAGCAACCCATCTGAATTGTTCATGACGTCGCACGTTTTGCTTTAGGTAACGGGGGAGCTGCCTGTGATGCATCCATCTTTCTGTATCTGTCCTTCTTATTCTCCATTCTTCTAGCCGTGTAGTGGTGGATTGCAGGTAGGTCTGTTAATTAGATAAGAATTTCAGTTATATGAAAAGGATAAAAATGCAAGATATGAGGATCAGAGTTATGATCTTATTTAGTTATCACACATATTCATGGTGCATGCTTTATCCCCTACTAAAAGTGGGGCTAGCAAGCTTGGATCAAGGTCCTAGTTAGTACCTCAATAAACTTTTGCCAACAAAAAGAGTCAATCATCAATGAAAAATTTAAATTAAAGATCATTCTAAACCTAATAGTTCTTATATGGATGATCAATTCACTATAAAGTATAACAAGCCTGTTTTTATAAGGTTCAGAAATTTTATATTAAACTCTAAATAATCCTTGTAAGCCGAAAGGAAAAAGCTATAAATAATCCTGATGTTAAGGAATACTATCATAATAACAGACAGTGAGTTTATTTTTGCAAATTATTATCAAGTCCTGTGACTTGCAGCACATTAGAAGACTAGCAACAGCTAGACTTACTTGCATATTGCCTATAAGCAATGCAAAAAGCACCAATCCAAGAACTGCAATGATCACAGCAAAATTGATCTCTGCAACACGTGTGCCAGTTAAGAGATTCTGTCCCACAGAGCTGCAAATTTGGCATATTATTGGTTAGAATATCACAAACTCTAGTTTGGACTGAAAATAAGTTTAGGATTAAGAAAGAATGGCTGTTAAGATGCAAAGAATATACTATTTTTCTTTAGGCCCACGAAGGTCTAGGTTATAGTAAACAAAAGAAAGAGAAATTTTGAGTTTTACTTTCTTATAAATCATCTTATCATTCACTAACATATGGCTGATTGGAATCTTATAATAATCAATGAATAATAGTATTTCTGATCTTCAACGAAGTGATGATTATGCTCTGAATTATGTTTATTTCCATGCAACTAAGTTGTTATTTGATAAATTATTCCATTTTTACATCAAAAAATGAAGTTACCTAAGATTCCTTAGTCCCCACCAGAGACAGTAACAGTATTTGTTGAAGAATTTAGAGGCCGTAACTTCCAAATTGAGAGCATCAGCAAAGATGCCAAATTGAAAGAAATCACTGCTTTGATCACATAGACTTGAGAGATTACTTGATCTTAACCAAGCAATCCTATCCGGGTCACCCATGCTTTGACAATCAAGATAACGATACTGGCAGTGTGGGTACTGCAGTGTACAAACTTTCTTCCAACATTCATTCTGGCGTTCAATTGATAACAGGTACCAAGAGGATCCTAAAACCTTTTTTAAAATAGAGGGACAGTTAATAATTAAATCAGAAGCAACAAAACAAGATAAAAAATAAATGAAAATCACAAAAAAGAAAGGAAAAAGAGATCTTCATTTAGGCTAAAATGTAATTTTGGTTGCTCATCTTAATATTTGATTTTCATTCGGTTACCTAAATTTTAAAAGTTTCATTTTGATCCTTTAAAGTGATCATTCCATTAGTTTATCATACTAATTTGATCAATTTAGTGACAATTGACAAACGGTAAGAGATGTCACATCATATAAGTGTTTACCACGTCAGTCTAAGTTAACATGTTAATGCAAAAAATTGGTGGAATGACCATTTTAGTATTACAGATACACTCTAAGGGACTAAAAGACACTTTAAGAGACTCCAATGAAACTTTTTAAATTTAAGGGACCTAAAACAAAAAATTCAAATGTGTAACCTAAATTATATTTTAGCCTCTTCATATATAATATTCCAAATTTGAAAGCTATAGTACAAAGTCCATCATAAGTTCTTATGCAAAAAGTTACTTGGAAAAGTGACTTACATGACTAGCTAGCATATAGAGCATCAGATTATATGCTGCCCCAGCCCATGCCTTTTCCATCATTACCCCATTTGCCTTGACGATTTCAGATGATAGAGGATAAATAAGATACAATCTCAAGAGGTACTGGAAAATGGAAGCAAGGCGTAAAATATGCCTTGAAGCAATCATTTGAGACCCTTTTAGATTTGGAATTACTGCCCAAATCAATACCTAACAAGTATATGAATTACAAAAAATGTTATCCTGCCACAGAAGAAACAAAACAGGACGTACACAACTGAGACACAATAGCATTTAGAGCTGTAACATCAATTTAGTTCAGCAAAATGAACCTGAGAAATACAGCCAATGGCACGACCAAGTAGAGACTTTTAGTATATTACTATATTTTCGTTTTATCATAGCACAAGTGGAGCGGAGGGAAGTGAAAGTGTTTTATGAAAAGATATATCCTTAAAAAGCTTACAATTTATGTTTACACATCATTTAACAAAACAAATACTTTGTAGTCTTTATCATTTTCTTTCAAGTTTCACCTATTTGGCAGAATGTGATCATAAGGCTGGTGTAAATTAACAATAAAAATGAAAGGAAAAACAATCACTGCATTAAGAAGTCTTCTTAGTCTCAGACTATCTAGATTCACAAGTATAAAATTGCAAATCAACTGTTAAGTTGACCCTGATTTCTCGGTATAAGATTTAGAAAAATTATCAATATATAGGGATAGCAATAATGCACGAGGTAATACTTTTATTGTGATCAGTATTAATATACACTTAGAGTTGACTAAGCCCATTTAGAATACTAAGATGTGCTAATAGTGTTCAATAGTTAAGCAGTCCTATTGGATGATGCTGAAGCATAAATAAGGTAAGTTTTGGAGTTGTCATCAATTTTATAAGAATCAACTCATCTCCTTTTCTTCTTCACAAACAAATTTTCAGAAAATTTGGGATCAGAGAAGAAATGAATGCACATTTAATGTCAGGAACATACCTGTGGAAGTGGTTGAGCAGCCATTAGATCAAGCCAGAAGTCTCTTCGCATGTACTTCGATGCAATTTTTGAAGAGTCTATGATAAGCTCTCCTCTACCAGAAACACGAGAGGAAGGAGCAATATAAGCGGTTTGAAACCGAAAATAAATCTGAATAATGTAAAATGCATCAATCAATGATCGGATTATGGTGAGGAACACTTCAAGACCAACTGACATATCAATGCACTTGTCTTTCTTAGCCACTGGTAAGTAAAAGAATAGAGGATCCACGAATAACGAAAGCAAACACGCCGCTAAGAAAATTTTGTTCCATGTGTTTACTCTATGTCCCCTAGGATCCAATACCAAAATCTCTGCTGCATCATAATCCTCAGAGAAGACCCTTGAAAGTTCTCTTCCATCCTCAGAGGACTTGTTGCCTATTGCATCCTTCCCACCCTTTTGTTTATCATTACTCACTTCATTAAAGGACACCATTGACAAGTGACTTTCTTTGTTGTTGTCCATTAACTTATTTGTCTCAAGTTCATCTTGAAATCTGGATGCACATATACACAATTGAGTTTCAGCACCAAAACCAAATGAAAAAAATAAATAAAAGAAGTGATGAAAATAACCAAGTCATACAAAATTGTAATCACATCAATTGACACATGTCCTATAACATTAATAAATTAATATAGTCACTGGCATATGTTACACTAATTTCTAATTACGTACAAGTTTGCAACTCAATGTTAAAGGGAAAAACTGGCAAACCTCACAGATTTTGATCTATCAGAAACCATAGTTTGCTAGTTCAACTTTTTAGCTTCACTCTTCAAGTAGACAGAAGAGACCATATATATATGCAGGCTATTAACCACAGAAAAAGATTTGATAATTACGTGCTCAACCACAAAATATTGAAACTAGTTTTCAGTGCAATCTTTCCCAGAAATCATGTGACAGAAAAGTAGTACTATGTTGTACAGTAATCTTTTTGCTAGTTTTTTTCATGAAAGTACAGGTAAAACCTGTGAATTTGACTTCTAAAGGCTTGTGGAGGATTCAAAGTCGTCGCTCCTTGAACTTAATGCTCAACTTGACATCACTTTTTCTGACATAAAAAGATGAAACTAACGAAGAAAGAATGTGAAATGAAACATATATGTGAGGTCCATGTATGTAGAGCCACAAAAACTGCCTTCATCTACTTCATCTGTTTTAATAACCATGCAAAAATTTTATGGTTCAGTTAGGGGAAACGTATCAATGAAAAACATCACATTCAAGTTCAATTATATGTATAAATAATAGAAGTAGAAAGAGAAATACCACAAGCTAGAAAAGGGGGAGAGAAGACAAGAAAAGAAATAGAGTTAAGAGAAATTTAACCAGAAAATCCATGCTGTCAATTCCGTTTAAAAGCTAGCTTGAATTCAGTATTTGACTTCTACACCATGAATTTTAATACCAAACTCCTGATTTGTCTTAATCAGTGAACAAAACCGAAACATGGGTCATGGAACAGTCTCATTCTATTGTGAAACCACTTTGCTTAATTGTTCCCCCCACTTCAGTTACATGACTTGGACAGTAACCGTATCAGAAGGTTTTTTTTTTTTTTATTCGTAAGAATTGAAGACAATATAAAAAGTTTATATTCTACTCACAATTGAGTTAAACCCTCTTAACTTATCAGAAGTCGAACAAAATTAGTAATTGAAAGATTACGTACTATACAAAATTCACATAATGTCTTATTTGTTAATGGAGCATTTGAAAGCTTTTTGAAATGACACAAGGATTCGTTTAATGGTTTTTATTCATGCCATGTGTGGAATAGAATCCTCCACTCAAAAGAATAGGCCATAGGGGCATCAAAGTTTACAATTGCATTGCAAGCATTTTTTCTTTCTTTCTTCTTTTTATGTCTCAAATTTTGATGACGTTGAGAACCTTATCCAACATCACCGCAGAGACTGATCATTGATCATGTCAAGCTGAAAGCCTAGTCATGCACCTTCCTCTCAACTGCATGCGTTCTCTGGGGACAGCTATGCATTAATATTGGGAACGTGTGTAGAATTATGCAACTATGGATTATAGAGAAATAACATCAACACAATCTCTAATACTTTATTTTCATACAATTTTTTTCATCGAGTGAAATTCACATGAATCTCACTAAATGTGAGTTTCATTTTTTTTCTTAATAGGGTCTCATATTCAAGCTAATGAGACTCATGTTAATCTCAACCAATAGTATATTAGAAAATGGGTGTTAAAGTATGTTTGGTAGCACAATGTTCCTTTTTTTTTTCTTTCAATGAAATTAATTTTAGTGTGATTATTATTCTTATTATCGTTATTTATAACATATTTTATGGCTTCTACCACTAATTTCCATACACTTGTCAATCACGTTCCTCGTCTTTCATTGACTGGACGTTTCTATTTTTTAATTATGATAAGTATACTAGTACCATAAATACACATTTAATATGTTTTTCCAAACCGTATTTTGCCATTTATTATTGTAAAAACTGCTAATGGAGGCAAAATTCTTGAAAACTTATACAGAAGTTACGCTTTAAAAGGAATAATAACTGGTTAATGAGCCCCGTTATTAAATTGACTTGATTTCAATCCCAAATTTTGTGAAATTGATCATAACATTAGCTTGACTTTCAACTCGATCATTAACTACTTAAGCAGCTGAGTTGTAGGGTGAGGCAGAATAACCGTGACTTGGGCGAGGGCCCCCCGGTGGTGAGACGAAATCATCAAGGGTGAATATAGAGATTAATGGACTTGGTGCATATTGCAATTGCAAAGGTGATAGCATTAAAGGCAAAGCTGGTTTGAATCAATAACAATCATATATTTCAACCACCCAAACCAAACATTCATACGGCAATGTGATGGAATAGCAGTTGCAGCTATTTAAAATAAATGCACAAAACATTATGTTACTTTTATATATTACTGTTATTACCATATCACTGGTATGTTATATGTTAAATTGTACAGTATATGTTTAAATTTAATAAAGAAAATATGATTATAAAAATGCAATGAAACATAAAATAAAAACTGTTTTGTAATGAGAAAATAACTTTCATATTAAGTAAATATAATTATGTCGTGTATCTACAAAAGTTTAAAGTTGACTTAAGAATCGAGAATGGCCCAGTTAAGTTTCACAAGCCATGAATAGTGATATATATATATATATATATATATATATATATATATATATATTTATATTTTTTTTTTTTTTTTAAGGAAATGAATAGTGAAAATGTTGATAAAATACTTTGATGTCATGAAAAAAGAGTTAAAATTTATGGAACAAAATGAGAGTCGTTGCAAATCTGTCTTTAAGACCTAATGTTACTCCCATGGTAACTTAGATGGTTACAAGATCAAACGAATTTACTCAAAAGGATAACATTAACTATAATTAATACAATATTTTCATTAGTACTAAATATACACTTAATGCTCCTGATGCTCCATTATATAAATCATTTATATGTGAAGCTCATAATTTTAACATCATAATCCAATTCCTTCATAACTATTAGCTAGTACAGGAATCGAGTTTAATGGCATATTTTAATTTATTACTTATTAGTGTGGTATTGGTTGGGTTGAACACAGATCCGGATTCTCTGCACACAATGTTTATCGTACTCATTAGTAACTCGAAATTGTATACGAAGATCGGACAACTCATATTTTGTGTTGGTAGATTGAACTTAAAATACGCTTCCAATATCAACTATCGCATCTTCATCCAATTATTAAAAATGTGTGAATACATAGAAAAGTAACTGCAACAAATAGTTTTCGGAAAAATATAAATAACATACTCTCTAACAGATTTCTCCTAACACATAATTTTATAATTTTTAATAAATTTTAATTAATAATAAAGGAGGTTAGAAGGAATACATTGCCAGCACTCCTCTAATCTTCGTTGAACATGGAGTTGATTTAAATATAGTAAGAATTAAAAAATTCAACACAATTATGCAATAATGTTTTGATTTATGATTTTAATTTTATAATTCTTTTTAAGGTAACTATGCTATTGGTGGTTGACCACCTTTAGTAACATTTTTCTCATCGATATTTTTTCATTTATTTATTTGAAATACTCAAATTCAAAAATTTATTTAAAAAATCTAACTTCAATTTTACCCAAGTCAGCGACTTGTTAATAATTTTATATTTTAATAAGAGAAAAGTTAGTATATTTTTTTTGGAAGTATTAACTTCTCATTAAAAAAACTATTAAATTATAAAAAATTTAAAAATTAATAAAACTGTAGAAATATACAAAATAATTCAACTAACAAAAATTCATAAATTACTTTTAAATGCAATTTATTAGCATTTTTTTTATATATAAATGTCCCTCCTTAGATTTTCCCCATATCAAATTGACCATAACAATGAAAAAATAGTCTATTAAAGTCCAAGAAAAAAGGAAGTGTATTTGAGTTTTCTTAAACTTAAATTTAAATTATTTCAATTCCGTAAAATTACATTTAATTGACAATTAAGTTTATAATACAATAATTTGTTTAAACTTTTTTATATAAAAAGTAAATTGAAAATAAAACTTATACAAGATTCTTAACTTTATCCATAAATTATATTTTTCTTTTACTTTTAGTGAAGTGTACTTATAAAAATAAAAGCAACTTCAAATTTAAACCAACCAAACATCTTTTTTATTTTTTATTTTTTGAAACAATGGTCATGACAAAACAAGATATTTAATATAAGTTACAAACATACATAAACCATCAGATGTTATCATACATTTTACTCCTGTCAAACTCAAACCTTATACAATAGGTACGCCAGATTAATCTTGCTTGACATCTACATTTCCAGGCTTAACAGGATCTGCTGGAACTGGTTCAACATCTGCCTCAGCCTGCAATAACATTGCCATTTTGTAATTTCAGTTCACATTTGAATTCATGGAAGCTTCATCCACGAAATCGTCAACACAAAATTGTAAGCATTCACATACGTCAACACAAGAATTATACGCCGCATGCATGGTGCAAACACTAACTAAATACAGAATCCATCATCATCTCACGTGGAACACCAACAATCAAGAAGGAATACTGAAGGGTCACTACCTGGTAGTGGTTGTCTAAAGGATAAATCAAAATTCATCTTTAAGAAAAACAAATAATTGACAGGCAAACAGATTGTTTCTCAATTGGGAGATGCATATGATCATCGGTAACACTAGGTCTTGTCAGCTAAACCAAATACAGACAAGTGAACAACGCTAAAATTGTTCCTGATATAATACTGTCTTTGTAAATGACCAATCCCCAGCAATAATCTATCAAGTAACATAGGATAAAAAGGTAGCAGAATAGGCTTCATTTCTAACTCAAATTCTCATCAATTTCACCAATTAAACTTCATTATCCGTCAAAATAAATTAAGTAGAATCAGTCATAATAAACTGCAAAATCAAAAGTTTAACATAATACAACAAACTCTTTTTTTTTTTTCATTCTAACTCATAAAAATATCCTCACAACAGGAGGCCTGGCCACAAAATCCTATAGGCTACAGATACAGAGATACTCCAGGAATTCCACATCATTTGTTAGGATTAGGTTTTCCTCTTTTCTAACTCTTTAGACACAATGTTGATCTTCTTTCAATATGAGATCAATTTACACTTGGAATTGGCTCAGAATGATAGCCTATCAACTTGCAAATTTTACAGAATTCAAGTTCTAAATCACATTGCTGGTGACAGTTTTTAGAACAAACCACCAAGAAAAAGAATATTTTATTTTTTTTTGAAAAAATTAAATTTAAATGCTAGTGGGATCAAAATATTTGGAACCAGATCTCAGCATTTTCTTATAATGCAATAGAAAACTCCTATTGTGGAAATTGGAGCAAAATGATCATATATGCAATTGAAGAATACAAAAGATTGTTTCTCAAAAGCTATTCCACAATATTATGTCTCGATGTCTCCAATGAAGACTTCTACAAAGAGCTAATAAAAGGATTAATATGTTCTGTTCGATAAACATACCCTTACACTCAAACAGTGCTCCGTAATTCATATTTCTAGCATGGATCATCCTACTTGATTTAAAATTTTTCTATAGACATAAAATCTAAACTAACAAAAGCATCTTGAACTTGAAGTGCATTAAAATGACTATTCCAAATCATTTAGGAAGACATTAGTTGATCTAATGGATTAGTTACGTGCTTCTAGTTACTCTAATAACATCTCCAATCTCTGCACCTTCTCCTCCATGTCCTCACAAGGTTTATGCATATCTTGACATCCACAATTCGCCCACAATATTCAGAAAGATCTACAAAGCAACACAGTTGTCAGCCATTGCACAAGGAAGTGCTACAACCACATACTGTAAATAATCATGGTATGGCTGATGTGACTCCTGAAAGCAAGGTCATTAGTGGGGACATCCTCCACTTCAAATGGAAGCTCCATGTCTCACCTAGGCCATAGCTGACACTGGACTCACATTCCTCGATCCTGTAAAGTTGTAAAGTTCGGTCCATGTTGTTAAAAAAATAGCCACCATGGCGGAATGGTGTGGCGGATTTTTTGCCAACTGCCATAGGTAATTTGTGAAGGGAGGCCTGCCATGGCGGCACCATAAGGCACAGTGGCATGTTTATAAGGCGGAATTTTGGCCTTTTGCCATGTTCTGCCATCCGCCATTGATAACACTGGTGTGGTCTTACACTCTCACTCATCGCGCACCGCCAACAAGGAATTCACACCCCAACATCACATTGGTTATTTCCAACATACTAAAAGTAAAAGCAAATTGAGCACTAACAAAGCCTCTGCCATTCTAATCCGCTCGAGCAAAGTTTGTTAACTTCCACAATAACTACTTTAAAAGTCATATATATATCATGATTTCTAATTTATGATTGATAGTAGCACATAAAAATTAAACTTTTTCGTAAACAATTAAAATTAGTCATTGGCTTACTTCACTAACCCTGTTGGCTGGAGGCTTGAATGGACATGCAGGAGGAGCCCTCTCCGGTTTCCTGTACTCCCAACCAAAAACCCGATAGATTTTCCCCTGAAAAACAGAATCATAGATCAACAATCACCCAAACATATCCTATAACTATAAATTTCACTTTTTCTTTTTGGTGTCCATGGTATTAATACGAAGCAGTGATTAATCTTTAATCTTTGTTAGAGACCATAAGCGCACATAAAGAGGGTAATTGGGTATTCCTCTCAGTACGATTTATTCCGTACCATAAATTTCACTTGTTATTATTAGTTTGGGTAAAATAAAGATAATAAAAAGGGGAATTGCACTTACCATGATAAAATGGAAGAGAAGAGGGAGGATGTTGACGATTGGGACGAGAAAGAGGGGCAGCAAACAAGCCAAGCAAACCTATTATAACATCACATCATTCAATTCAATTTTGTTTGAAAAATTATACGAAAACGAAGAATTAATCGCAGAAAAAGAATTCTAGTTACCATGTCGGGATGAACGAGTAGAGTACGCGAAAACCGAGAACGATTGATTCAGCAGCGCGATTCACAACAACGAGGTTCGTTGGGGAAAGCGAGGCAATTTGGTAATTTCCTTTCCACGCCGAAATTACATATATGTTGGAATTTAGTGTTGGGCCCATTCATTTTTTTAGCCCATGGGCTGCAAGGTAAACCAAGAAATACTTTGAACCCAGCATAATAATCAACGGGCAATTACTTCCCACACTTCCCGATTTACTTCTTGCACTTCCCATTTTGTTTCCTGGAAAAAAAAAACACCCTAATCAATGAGTTTAATTTACACGTACTTCTGAAAAAAAAAAATTCATTCACTTTAATTGTAAAAATATTTTATATTTCATTTAATAAAAAAATATTATTTTTAATAAAAATTACCTTAAAAAAAATTTGACCATAATTTCTGATTGACTTAATGTATAAAAAACATTTTATATTATCAATGCATATCTTATTTTATCATAATCAAGAATAAATAAATGCATATAAAAACCTGCTCGATCAATATGGATGTAGAACCTGTAAACATGCATGAAGTTTTACTATATTTTTTTTTGGTGGAATGAAGTTTAACTATTTACTTGTATGCAATTTAGGTCCGTGCGTACCTATAAATTGTCTTGGCAGTAAAAGAAATAAATAAAAAAAATTGAAAAAGCTTCAATTTCAAATGTGTAATGCAACATTGCAAGAGTGTTCTACTGGTTGTAATATAATCTGGTATTCTGGTTTTCAATTATCACAGGCATATATAATGCATAAATCCTGTCTTTTGATGATTTTTGTTTGTCACAATGTGAGGAAATTAGAAGACAGGCTTGAAAATTATATTTAAAGCCCAGTGACATAAAAGAAAGAAAAAAAAACAAATGTAAAAATTATTGAAATTTTTTATGTATGATAAATAACTTGTTTTAGCAAACTACTTTGACCTGATATTATTGTCTATACTAGAGTAAGAATTAGGCTTTGTGGGACGATGAGAGAGTGGAGAAATTTTGAGAAGTAGCTGAATTATGATGGTGTTGATTATGTTCTTGTTTGCTTGAGTGATGATTGGTGTTTTTCTATTTGGGTTATTGTTTTGGATCGAATCTAGTGGTGTTTTTGCGGAGGCGATGGAGGAGTTTTTGAGAAGTAAGATTAAGGAAATGGACAAGATTTCACTGACAAAGAGTGGGTTTTTTTTAAAAAAAAATAATTTTTTTACAAAAGGAGTAGGGCAATGTCACTAATATTGCTTAGCTATATCTAGTTGTTAATAAGAAAAACATTTGACCTTAATGGTTTGAAAGCTACCCATCAACGACCCTATTCGTTTGATCATTTCATTATGGGGCTAGCTCCACTTTCTACGTTACTATGGTCTCCATGCTGCCATGCATCTTCAACAAGAAATCATGCTTGCTAATTTGGAGGAACAATCGACATCCCCAAATTTACAAAACGCAACTAAGTTGCCATTTTAATGTTTGTGAATTGTGATAGCTAGCCACTTCATTTTCCCTTTTATTAATTACTTTGTATATGGCGTGATTGCTAGCACCTATTTCATAAAGATAAATAGATAGTGTACCTTATCTTCAACAGTGCATTATAAAGGTAAACAGTATCATGTTTTTAACTGTTGAGGAGCAACTTACTCTTCCATAACTTTACGTTTATTACACAATTTTTTTGTTATATAAACATATACGAATTTTCTAATTAAAAAAATGTGTAATATGCACAAATTATAGAGAATTAAAAAAAAATTGATATACATTCATTGTCTAGTCCTTTAGTTTGGAGTAAGTTCAGAGTGCCAATGATACCGTTGATAATTAGATCAATGAACCAATCTGAAACTAGAGTACTATTGTTAATAATTCAACTTTCAAGCAAATCATGGCAGACCTGTGAAGAGAATCTGCTGAAACGCTGAAGAAGTTTCCTTGCAATAAATTAAAGGGACCCTTTGAACATTGAGAATTACAGACATTTTAATTTCTCTGATTAAATGGCATTGTATTTGGTTTCAAACTACTCTGAGGATGCGTTTCTTTGCAGACAAAAAAAAGTGAAAAAGAAAAAAAATGAATAATAAAATAATGAGACGAACACTTTTACATTTTATTTTAATTCAAAATGAATAATAAAATCACAATGACATTATTATAAAATGAAGAGTGTGCTTATAATATTCGCACTCACCAACATGGCCAATCCCACTCGGCCTAATCTCTCTTCATTACACATTGATGTTATTTTTTTTTTCTCTTTTCTTCCTTTTTGCTTGTTCTAACCCGAAAGAGAAATGTAACAAAGCGAAAAATCCACACAATCTTACCAAATTTCTTCTCTAGGAGGACCCTCCCTCATTGGACTCTCAATCCGTACACTTGCAACAATGTTGTTGTCAAGGATGGGCCCCATCTCAAGTCATCTCCATATAAAAAAAAAATTAACTTTCTAAAAGATAGCACAACATATATAATAAATCACACAAAGTAGTGATTAGAGAGAGCTTGGTTCTTCTGCTCTAAAATTATGCAACACTTCAAGTGAAAAATCACTTATAGTTCCATATATAAGTAAAAAACAATCATGCACCTTTTATACGCCAAATCCGATCTGACTTTCAAATTTACTTTACCACAAACACATCACATTACTCGGATTTAGTGTAACAAAATACATAATTATTCTATTTATATGAACCAACAAATGATTTAGCATACCAAATATTGCATAACTTTATAGTAGAAATTCACTTTTGGACGTGTTACCCCCAACACTCAGGTGTTAGTCTGTGATCTCTTTTGGGGTCTTGGCAATAGTTATAGACCATGTGGTATTTTTGCACCCATCTCATGGCCCAATATTGGCGTCTGGTCAAGCCACCGGAGCGATATGGCGAGGCCGAGACCGGGCGGCACCGACGAGAGGCATAGGCTGAGCAACCACCAGCCCTGAAGTTGGTGTACTTTGCAACAAAAGGTTGGTATCTGTAATCAGCCTTGTACTTACCATCTTCTGTTGCCCATGATGAGGCATCCCATATTGAACCATAAAGCCACATTGGCCTTAGTGGAAATGTTTCAGCACTCTTCCTAGGGTACCTCCTTATGGGAATATCATCCACAAGGAATCTGATATATTAATTCATAATGTCAGTAAAAGCAGTCAATTTAAATCACTTTTAATGTGGCTGTGATTGTATAATGTCGTACACTTTTATTGGTTGATAGTGTGAGGGATAGAAATTAAGCTCTATGTTAGTTATGAGTAAAAAGTATTTTTACACTCTCATCTAATCATAAACCATCATATATTATAAATTTGTTGATTATTATAATATTTATCTTACAAATCATACCAACAATAACTTCTAATTGGTTCATAGTTTACAACGTTAGTGCATGCATGAAAATTAAAATCTAATGTTATAGTGAAAGTGTGAAATTAATTTATATAAGTGGCCAAAAGGTATATGACTAAATTAATGTCACTTTAACAAAGTGACCAGATTTTTTTACTTTACCCCAGACTTCTAAGTTCTAACAGTTATGTTTTCATACTTTGTGTGTTGTTCACGTGATCTTGATTTTATATGATTAACCCTGTCATCAAGTGCCTCTTTTCCTTTCCTCAATTTCAGAGAAAACGAAATTCTTTCTTTTTCATAATCAAAAATATCACTCTCACTCACTCGTGTCTACACTGTGCTGCCTTTTTATAAGAGTCAGTCAAATCAATGACACAAGCATGGAGCCCAAGTTTAATACTGTTGATTCCCTTTTACCTCTCTTCTATCTGCTTCAGTGGAAAATGAAATGTTGCCTACCCTATCTTCTCTACTTCATCATAGACTAACAAATCTAGCAATTTCAAACTCTACTAAACAGATATTTCGTAAAATTTACAGTGACTTACATTATTTCCTTAGGACTCCAAAGTATAGCATAGTGATGAAAGTTTTGGGTAGGATCAAACCAAAGGTGGAACTTCATTTCTCTGCCAATAATTGTGCCATCCCCACTCCCTCTTATATAAACATTGGTCTGTAAAGTATAAGGCTTTCCAAATGTTGTCCCAAGAAACTCAATGTCCACTTCATCATGGAAGCCCGGATGTGCCTCATTGTTAGAAAGCTGGCCATTACTCAAATCATTAGTAAACTTTAAACCAAATTGAATGTGTAAACTTTCCATCAATCAACTAATGTAAAAATCATTTGACCTCATCTTACATAGAAAGCTGTCATTAACCATATCACTAGTGGACTTAAACTAAAATTGAATGTGTAAACTTCCATCAATCAACTTAAGTAAAAATCATTTGACCATATCTTACATAGAAAGCGGTCATTAATCAAATTCATTAGTGGACTTAAACTAAAAATGAATGTGTAAACTTCAATCAACCAACTTGTACTTTTGTACAAATCATTTGATCATAACTTACATAGAAAGCTGTTATAACTCCTGCAGTATAGCCAGGATGGAGCTTAATGGAAGCACCAAAGTAACCGGATCGAAATGGTCGATTTGACTTGAAGCCACTTCCTGTTAACAAAAGATGTGTTACATTTCAATATCAATGACATAAATACATACTAGTAGACAATATACTATTGAAAGTGAATTTAAAGCCTCATACCTGAGGAGCTATCAAGCCATATTGTTAATGCATTTTGGTCTATGCTTTGGTGCTGAGGACCCCAAAGATTATTAAACCCTCTATAGAAGTTCACAGGCCTGAATTTGGAACTTGGCCTGTAATCAGGTGAAGGTGGCCAGTAGGCATTGCTTGAAGAGGCCATTAGCATAAAGAATAAAATAGAAAACAGAGTTATCAAAGCCATGAAGGAAAAAGACGAGTAAGCTAAAGTATAAGCAGGAAGCAGAATGATGCTCTATTATAAATGCAGGGTGAGAAGTGAAAGGGAGAGGGGACTGTTCATAGAAAGGTGCATATGAAATAAGAGTATGACAGTACAGTTTTGATAAAAATAAGAAAATTTGTGGGTCCCTCCATGAAGAATTAACGGTGAAACTGAGGAGAATTGGGGAGGGATTAGAAAGCTAAGCATGGCATTAATTAATTGTGGATCATTACAGATAAAATGTATGGTCTTTAATTGTTGGATTACATTCAATTTTTACACTTTGCAGGGTCACTTAAATTATGTCATTCTCTTTTTCCCAATGCAACTACTTTCCTTCTTACTAGTAATGTCAGATAACTTTTTAGTGTTGTGGGAGAGCTTAGAAAAGTTGAAGACATGCAGAAGAGGGTAGATGGGATGCCATAAATGTTGTGTTTGCATGGCTTATATATGGCTGGTCAATAATTTTAGGATATTGATTAAGAAAATAAAAAGAAAAGATATTTATTGTGGAGATTATAAGAGAATGTAAAAAAAATAGTCACAGAAAACATAATTTTGTGTGCCCCAATGAAAAATTCTGTTTTTAATTCCTTAATTAATGTTCCGACCACACTTGTAGTTGATACACACTTTATCTTTATTTTTTCCAATCTGTAAAATTGTGAAAATGGGGTATGAAATTTGGTGCGCAAGCAAACAACACAACCCTTTCTGATAGAAGTGTCAGAGCTCTGAAAGCACTTGCTGGATTAACCCAATATTTTGCACTTTTCACCATACCATCACCCTCTTCATTGTGTCTGCTACCATTCAGTGAAGCATAACTGTAAGTGGAGGCCAAAATTAAACAAATACGTAAATGAATGCATAAATAATGAGTTAAAGCAAAAGAGGTGTGGGCCAGATTCTGATATAGTCAATTTATGAACCCCAAGTGAGTAATAATGCGTTTTAACATATGAAAAATTTCATGAATGAGGAGGGTCAAGAACTATCCCTTAATGGTCCCCAAAGCTTGATATCAGGGGGCACACGGCCACACGCATAATTGATTGACTCGTAGAAATAAAATAACCCTCTAATGGATGATTCATACTACATAAGATGAATAATAAAAAAAAAGGAGTCCATAAAGATTGCAACAAATCACATTACCATCAAATGTTTTACCAAAGATCAATTAATCAAAATCCATTTTAAGGTTGAATATGAGTTGGCACAAACTACTGCTCCAATATTCTGTACTTATTTAGTTTATTTTTTGGTTGGAGCCAACTAAATAATTACTTGTTTAGTTGATTGATTCCTTGATATAGACAAATTCTTGAGTACAATCTTCTGAAGTGAATCATCATAATAAGATTTTAATGTTATTCATTCTTTAGGTGATGAGGGAATTAGGGAGATGAGGACCCGGATTCTTTAACACATTGAAATCATTATATGAAGATCAGACAGTTTATATTTTCTTTCAATAGATCATACTTAAGCTATGTACTCGAGAATTGAACAGTTCATTCCTATATAAATGCGTGACTTTAGAAAATCAGTTTCCGAACAATTATAGTGGATTGGTAAGTGCACTGAGTTTTACTTTCTCTATGAAGATGTGTGCTTACCATATTTGGCCACATTTAATGATACAAACAATCCAAATCAAATTATATACCCCCCAAACAAGCAATTAACTAGGTTTTATGAAAGATTGTGAGCAATTTTCGAGACCAAAAATACAAAAAGCAGATTGGTTAGTGCCTACGTCAAATATTTGGTACGTGGACCCCTGACCGATGTCCCACAAATCTAACAAAATTTAGAGTCTTGGGTGCCAAATAGTACAATAAATAAAGGCATGGTTTCCCATTAGCAAACCACAAAATCGCAAGACATAGATCTATAAGACTCGAAGGCACTACCAAGTTTCCAGCCACAACCACCGCTACAAGATGTTTAAAAACAATAACCACAAAAATAGTGTCTCTCGAATTCATATGCAATAATACAACCTCAAATTATGCAAACAATATATGTGACATGAAAAAAAATGCATAATGAGGATTTGTGTGCTCTGGATTTTCGTTTACGACTTGCTAGAGCTTTTTTTCTTGACCTATAATGAAGACAAATTCACACGATTGTCGGTAAGACGGAGGAAGGGAGAGATTAAGGGTGAATGATCAATGATGGGGATGGGGGTAGGGCCACCTTGCCTTAGCCGACACAAATCACAAAGCTCATATCATATGACACTTGATTTGGTTCCTCTCCTATATCAAAGGACTTGTCCATAGGAACACGTAAAAAACTAAAGTTGCTCCTATGATGCTTAATTAGCTAGACCCTTATATGTCCATCAATTTTGTTACAAACTTACAATATATTGTTTTATGAATATAGGAGTTATAAGATTAGTTGGATGGTTGAAGAGAAAATGGGATTGAAAATGAGAAATTGTGGATTTAAATCTTTCCTATTAATAAATAATTAATAAATTACCAATTAACATTTGTTGATAAAAAAAATGTTATTCAAAATATTGTAGTTTCCAAGGAATCGAATGTGTATTTGATAAAATGAAGATTATGATTATGATTCCAATTGTTGAGTTGTATTTCTTATTTTTTACATTCGTAGCTAACTTGCCATGAAAGATAAACCTTGTTCTTTTTGTTGAAAAGCTACTCTAAATGGTTGGCGTAGCTCGTATTTTGAGATTGCATTTTACTACTAGATTTGGAGAAATTTATTCCACTGTCCCTCGACTTTGTCACCTCCAAAGATGGTGTAGTGATTGTGACTGTAGCAGGGATTACCTCACTCTTTTCATGTAATAGGGAAAATTAAGCTGTTTCGTGTGGGAGAGAGGCAATGGTAGCATTGGCAAAGCAAACAAAGATGGAATAATCTTTGTGTTATGTAATTGGTAAAAAATCCCACAGTTGTAAACAAGAAACGTGGTTTTACTTCTGAAAGAAAAAAATTCATATTCGGTTGTTTAATGTCAAACATGGTTATGTCTTTAAAACTTTGGTTAAAGCAAAAGCTAAGATAGTAATTTTATGCAATTTGTGAAGAATTTTATATTAAATTTTATTATAAATTTGGTTTTGAAATAAAAGCTTTTCAACATAAATCATTCTACTTTAGTTTTCAATTTTGACTCAAATGAATTGTGTAAAATCAAGAGAATAAATATCAACTTTATAAATATTCTGTGAGATATAATCTTAATAAAACAATATATTTTTTAAAATTTATATTAAAAACTACTAAAATTTAGGTCTCTTAAAAAATTAAGTTTAACATATAAGTGTATTTAATTAAATAATAATAATAATAATTAATGCTACTGTTGCTATCATAATTTATTATAGAGATTAATGGTTATGCATAGATAATATAATATTGTATAAATAATTTATCCGACTATTTATGCTTTCTTTTGAGATTGCACGACTCTTTCATTGTAGATTCGGACTTGTGTTGCTGTGTTCCAATTGAGCTAATTAAACAAAACTTATTTAGCTTCTTTGTTGCAAACAAAAAATAAAAAATACCGTAGCTTTTTAATATAAATATAATAGCTTATCTCTCTGACATTGATAAAAACTTGATGAAAAAGAAAAAAAAGAAAAAGAAAAAGAGCATTCATTTAACAACTCAACTCAATTATTTATTGACTCTGTTAATTCGGAAATTTTTCTTTCTTTCTTTCTTTCCGTCCGTGGACGGTGATGAACCTATTACAAAGGTGTCACGTGGTTTCGTAGGGGCTGGAGTTTAGACTTATGGTTGATAAATGAAAAAAAAATACAAAATAAACCTTATTATTATCAACTTTTTTTCCATCATTAATATTATAAGGAACATAAATAAAAAAATAATTAATATTACATTAAAAAACTAAAATAACAATTATTTTAAAATTTATTTTTTCTTATTAGACGAACATTATTATATAGAGAAGGGAGTGATACTTTACTTTTTCTCTTTATTGCATCATTAATTTATTTCATATTTTTCTCTCTCATCTATCTTTTTTTCTTTGTCTTAAAATTTGATAGATATTTTTTTTTCATATTTTATTATTATTTTAACTAGCATAATTAAAAATTTTGACTTTCTAATAAGATTTTAAGATATTTTTACAAACTTCAATCATTTAGATTAGCTATGGATTATAGTTATTAATCTTTTTGTATGATGTAATCTTGTTGGATATGATTTAAGGAGAAAGTGAGTCTGAATTATTTAAAAAAAATGATTTTGAACAATTTAGTTTTTATAAAATGTTGTTGACAATATGAATTTACCTAATGTAATATATTAGTTTGCCCAAAAAAATCCAGAGTTAACTCGTTGGCAAGTGTACCAAATCGTCACAAGTAGTAAAGTTCTCGGAAGTCCAAATGTCGAATCCACATGAATTTTGTTTATACCTATATTAATGCAAACCCAATTTAAAAACAAGGAATAAGAATTTAAAATAAAAGATAAAGAAAGATAGAAGATAAGGTAAATAAAAGATAAGATATTTAAAGACAAGATTAAGAGATAAAAGATTGAAAGATCAAACTACAAGATAAAATATTTAAATTGCGATAAAGATAACTACTTCTATGAAATTCAAATAAAGCCTAAATCTACTAAGCCTAACTACGTACTCTTAATAAAACCCCTAATAAAAACCCAGCAGTAAAATAAGGAATAATTACTTCTTAAAAAAAACCAACAATAAAAAAGTAGGGAATAAAAGTTATATATTAAAATCGCTAAAACCTGACAAGTCTAATTAGCCTAGATATATGGATTCTGGATTTGTCTGTTATCAATACCAGTGAACTATTCTGCCCCACATCTATCCATCTACTTGCCCCTGGTGTGCCTCATGATGACAAGCCTACCTTAATTACCTATCTTTCAAATGCCCTTTGCGAAGACTCAATAATTAAGATGCATTAAGATTACATTCTAGATGTTTGCTAAAGCATGCGCATTGAGGCATTAAGTCATGCTAACCCAATGATTTCTTTCTTTTATTGTTCTATTAAGCGTTACCCTCTCCCGAGTGGCCTAACCCTTAAAACCGATTCACGCAATCATTCCTTATGCCTAATTAGGCTTTACCCTCTCCCGAGTGGCCTAAAGACTAACCGAAAACAAAGTCCGAGATGCAGAATAAGCAAGAAAGAAAAGCACATAAAAGAACCTGGAAGGAAAACCCTCTAAAAGATAACCCGATAATTTCTTCTTTTTAGTGTTCTCTTAAGCGTTACCCTCTCCTGAGTGGCCTAACCCTTAGAACAGATTCAAGTATTCATTCCTTACCCCTAATTAGGCTTTACCCTCTCCCGAGTGGACTAAACCCTAACAGAAAGCAAGTTCCAAGATACAGGATGTAAAAAGAAAGAACGTTATTGATAACTCTTGAAATGCTCCATATATCATTGACTTTTTAGGCCTGCCAAGCCCTAGCTAGAGGGATTAGCCACTCATGATCATGAGGGCTTTACAATGAGAGGAGGGGTGAAAGAAAGAAAGGGAGTAAATGAAACAACCCCCAGGAGAGGAGTTCTGTGGTGGTGTTTTTCCTTGGACTGCCTTTCTATTTATAGTTATTGAAGTGGGCTTTGGGCCTTTGTAGGCGCGCTTAACGCGTGTACTTCCGGGGGCCCGCTTAGCCTGTGACGCGCGCTGAGCACGCGTATTGGGTTGGACCTTTTTCAAATTTTATTCTTTTCTTCAATTTTTCTGTCCTTTTTGCTTGTTACACCTCCAATTTTTATATCTGCAACCAAAAATTCAATTTAATTAATTTTCTAACTTTTAATCACAAATAACTGCTAAATAATTAATTTCAGGCCAATATTTGACTAATTTTTTACTATCAAAATACAATTATTTAGCCGTTATCATCCAGTTATATCAAGATTCTTCGAATTAGTTCATAATTGGAATTGTATTTCTCAAACAAATTACTAAAAATATCAGATAATTAAAATAAGGAAAATAAATCATCTGTAATTCCCTCTTCTACATGACTACATCAGTGATTGAAATATACGTATTATACTTAACACAGTCATCCCTACTTATTTTGGCTTGCGTATCTAATTTCATAGCTGCGTGTACTATTGGCAATTATGTGTGGGATAAATGTGGTGAGAGATTGCATATGTAAGTTTTGATGCTATATTTAGTGAGTTTAAATTAGGTTTATTGTTGATTAATTGGTAAAAAAATAAGAATGATCTGGAATCCATGAACAAATCTTTCACATTCTTGGTGTTGTGCAAACCCAAGACCTCCAAGAAGTCCATGTAGCCGCTGAAACGAAAGAATAACTTGGCGGTGGTGGTGTTGCGCAACCCATGAATCCCAATTCTCTTTCTGTCACAAAACCAAAATATAACATACGTGAAAAAAATGAATAAAAACTATTTGATTTATTTTCTCTTGAATGACAGTACAACCGTAAGTATTTCCTTTATCTAAAACATAAAATACATACATAGAGAAAGTTTACCTAAAGGTCTAGAAAACCACTACATTCGTAAAAAAATATCATGTTTCATGTAAAAATAATTTATTTAATATCAGAATTCATATTTAATTCTCATGTAAAATTCTCTCACAATTACAAATCATAGAGATTCGTCTCTAAAGACTTGCAGTTATGGTTAGACGAAGATGCATGTAGCATGCAGCATGCATATTACGCCATTATTAGGAAGAACAAGAAATGAATGATCTGAATTTGAAAACACTGTTATCATCATACAAAACCATTCACCAAGCCTTCCAAATCCACGCTCAAATGGTGGTCACAGGGCGCCACCACGACCCATTCCTCATGACATCACACATCTCCTTCTTCGCCACTCCCACCTTCCCTTCACCCAAATCCCCAACCCCGACCTCTTCCTCTTCAACCTCTTCATCAGAGCCTTCTCTCTCTCCCACTCACCCCACCACGCTCTCTCTCTCTCTCTACAAAAAATGCTATCTTTTTCCCCACCCATCACCCATCACCCCTGACACCTTCCCCTTCCCCTTCCTCCTCAAGTCCTGCGCCTAGCTTTTGCTTCCAAAACTCGGCCATCAGGTCCATACCCACCTTATAAAAAGTGGATTTGAGTCCAATGTCTTCATTGTCAACGCGCTTTTGCAAATGGATGCCGGTAATGCGTGAAAGGTCTTTGATGAAAGTCCTGTGAGGGATTCTGTTTCTTATAACACGGTGATTAACGGGCTTGTGCGTAAGGGTCGTGCTGGTTGTTCTCTCAGGGTTATTGCGGAGATGACACAGGTTTTTGTTGAGCCGGATGGGTATACGTTCGTCGCGTTGTTGTCTGCATGTTCCTCCTTCGAGGATCGGTTGATTGGGAAGGTGGTGCATGTGTTGGTGTATAGGAAATTGGATTGTTTAGGTGGGAATGTGTTGTTGGTGAATGTTGAGGTTGCTAGAAGGTTTTTTGATCAAATGGGGGGGAGAGATGTGGTTTCTTGGACTGCTATGATTAGTGGTTACTGTCATGCTGGGTGTTTTCAAGAAGCATTGGAATTGTTTGTGCAGTTGGAGGAATTGAGGATGGAACCTGACGAGGTCGTGGCAGTTGCTCCTCTTTCTGCGTGTGCATGGCTTGGTGCCCTTGAGTTGGGAAGAAGGATCCACCACAAGTATGATGGTGAGAGTTGGCAGTGTGGTTACCACAGAGGATTCGCTTGTGCTGTTGTGGATATGTATGCCAAGTGTGGAAGGATAGACACTGCTTTGGATGTGTTTGTCAACACAAGCGATGATATGAAAACTACTTTTCTCTATAACTCCATTGTGTCTGGCCTTGCTCATCATGGCCGTGGTAAACATGCTATGGGCTTTGTTTGAAGAAATGAGGTTGCTAGGATTAAAGCCAGATGAGGTCACATTTGTAGCACTTTTATGTGCTTGTGGGCATAGTGGTTTGGTTGATGAAGGAAAGAGGCTGTTTGAGTTCATGTTGAGTGAGTATGGTGTTAATCATCAGATGGAGCATTATGGCTGTATGATTGACCTTCTTAGTAGGGCTGGTCATTTGAATGAAGCATATCGTTTGATTCAAAATATGCTGTTGAAGGCCAATGCTGTGATATGGAGAGCATTGTTGAGTGCTTGTAAGGTACATGGAGATGTGGAATTTGCTAAACTAGCCAGCCAATAGCTTCTTGCGGTGGAGCATGATCATGGAGTCCGTTATGTGATGCTATCTAATATGCCAGCTCTCATGGAAAAGCATGATGAAGCTACAAGTGTGAGAAAGGCAATTGATAATGTTGGCATCCAGAAGCCCCTGGCTGGAGCTACGTGGAAATGAATGGAGCTCTTCACAAATTTCTGGCTGGTGATAAGTCTCAGCCGGAGGCCAAAGTAACTGAGTTCATGCTCAGGGACATTGAACGGGACTGAAATCTATTTGCCATAGTATTAGTGTATCAAAAATGGTGTTTGATGTAGATTAAGAATGTGTTTAGGTAAAGAGTTTAATTAATTCTTTATTTAAAATTTTTATCAAATCAGAGCTTATTAATTAATTCTGTATCACAAGCTTAATTGTGAAATAAGTTTAAAAAAAAGTTCATTTTGACAAGTTCCTCATAAGCTTATGTTAAGTCAAAAGTCACCACCTTCGTAATCCCTGCTAAGATTGAACATTTTTTTTGCTAAACATCCTGATTTGAGGGTTGAGAGCTTCTCTGCTCACTTTGACCACATTTAGTTGTTATTGACTAAATCAAACTCTCATCAACCTATGACAAACCAACAAAGGGAAGATCATGCACGGAACTCCTTATGATCTTTGATGATTAATCCAAAATAAAATATATATTGATATGAACTTTTATATTATTATAACTTCGAAGCTTATTTCTTAAAATTATACAATTCTGTATCTTTTCTATTTTTGTGATACGTCCCATGAATTATGAGCTTCTATTAAATTATTTTTTTTCCTTCTTTAATCAATTATACAATCAAATGAGACTTATAATTCTCTTAATCATTTTAATTAATATTAAAAAGATAAAATATAAAAAGTAAAAGTTAAAAAGATACTTGAAATAGTGTTTTAACCAAACCTTACAAGATACTGTAACAAGGTTTATGGCATGTTTGGGAAGGTGGTGTGTGATCACACAAAATCAAGGTTAAAATCTTCTTTTAGAGCAACTCCTTGTTACTTCTAAAAAATCATGTGAATTGATTAGATCCATCACCTTTTTTATGGAATCCAAACACACACTTAACTTAAGTACAGTAAAAGTAAAATTCACGTGCTTCTTGAACCTCCAAAGCCACTATCAGCCAAAGTGTTGAAGTGGGTGAAGTAGAAGTAGCATAGCAGTTTGTTCTTCCAGGGAAAGTGAAAGTTCTTAAGCAGGGGGAGAACAATGGAAATTAAGTGAAGAAACTATGACACGTGTCATAATCTGGAGCTGTACATTAATCCAACGGTCCAAATGTCAGCAAAGGAAGGGTAACATTACACACCTTATCTTTCATTCATTCAATCAAAAACAGAAGGCACACTCACTCACTGGTCATTTTATGTTTTTTCTCTCTACCCTCATTCATTCTAAGTCTCAATTTTGTTCAACACTCTCAGAGCCCTTTTCTACTCCCACGCATATGCATACCGCACAACCACGATCACCTTTCGGTAACTGTTCCTAACATCCATTTCTCCTTTTTTTGCTTTCCAAATAATTTTTCATTTCTTTATTGCTAGAATCTGTCAATGCAAAAAATCAATATCAACTAAAGTTACAAAATTACCACATATGTTCAAAACTGTTTATTTACCATTTTGTTTTTTCCCTTGCAAAATTGTGAAATGTCCATGTGTTACTTAGGTTATGAGCTTCCAATGTTTTTGCATATCTATTTGTGTTGATTGTTGAACAAAAGGTGTTATTTAACCTTTTAATTGTACTAAGCTTCATGTTACTCTTCTAATTCATCCTGTTTTCTTGATGTTTGCATATGTGAACTGATTTTTTTGTTCTCAAAATTAAATGATTTTTAGAGTAATATGGAGATCACGAGCAGCCATAACAGCGGCAGCATGATGTGGTTTTTCAAAGATAAGGGCTTTGATGACAACAGTGCACAAGGAATGTTCCGAAAGTGCCGGCGCCTCGAGGGTGTGCACCAAGAAAGAGCAAGTGAGAATTGGGACTATTTGAGAAGCATTGGCATTGAGGAAAGGAAGCTACCCTCAATTGTTTCAAAATGCCCCAAAATTCTTGCATTGGATCTTTATGAGAAGATTGTGCCCACTGTTGAGTGTCTCAGGACATTAGGAACAAAACCTAATGAGGTTGCTTCTGCCATAGCCAAATTTCCTCACATACTGTCGAACAGCGTGGAAGAGAAGCTTTGTCCCCTTTTGGCGTTCTTTCAGACTCTAGGTATCCCTGAAAAGCAAATTGGGAAAATGATACTGCTCAACCCTAGGCTTGTTAGCTACAGCATTGCAACGAAGCTGACGGAAATTGTGAACTTCCTTGCCAACCTTGGTCTCAATAAGGATGGAATGATCGGAAAAGTTATAGTCAGAGACCCATATATTATGGGTTATAGTGTCGATAAGAGGCTCCGCCCTACTTCGGAGTTTCTCAAGTCAATAGGGCTGAGTGAGGCAGATCTTCAGGCGGTGGCTGTGAACTTCCCGGCAATCTTGAGTAGAGATGTGAACAAGCTTTTGGTACCCAATTATGCATATCTAAAGAAACGTGGATTTGAAGACAGACAGATAGTTGCTTTGGTGGTTGGTTTTCCTCCTATCCTGATCAAGAGCATCCAAAATTCGTTAGAACCAAGAATCAAGTTTTTAGTAGATGTAATGGGGAGACAAGTTGACGAAGTCATTGATTATCCTTGCTTCTTTCGTCATGGTCTGAAGAGAAGAATAGAACCACGGTACAAACTTCTAAAGGAGAGGAGTTTAAATTGTAGCTTGAGTGAAATGTTGGATTGTAATAGGAAGAAGTTCTTCATGAAATTTGGCTTGTTAGAAGGACATGCCTTGAGTAACTAGGTCTCATCCCTATTTTATTTTTATTTTTGATTGATTTTCATAATTAGTTAAATAGTTTATCAATATTTCTGTTCTCTGATGTGGAGTCCGGTAACTTTCAAAGATTTTTGTTATTCCATATATGTCTGATCTTTTGTTCAAATTCATAGTTTTGTCATATGTTGTAACTAAGATGATAGGTTATCCTTTGAATCTATGATTGAGATATGTTTGCCTGGAATGGATACTGAGGGTTACTCTCCCAACTTATGAAGTGGAGTTACCAGATGAAGCAGCTTTTGTCACAGCTGCAAGGGAGCTTGGTTGAGTTTTTCACAAGGACTCAAACAATCATATCATATCATTGCATTGTATGAATTGAATTATGAAAATGGCAAATAAGGTGACAGGTTGGTTAGCTCCTTTTATCATGTTTTTGTTATAGTTATATTTATACATATCTGCACTATTTTCTGATGTGCTCCAGTAATTTGGGTGGCCAAATTTGTCACCTCAGATGTGAGATTATATAATTTTTATTTAATAGAGTAATTCAGCTGCTATTGTCAACAAAGTTTGATATGGCTTCTCACTAAAACAAAATTATAGTAGGAATTTCAAAGTTATGACTCACTCTTCCTTCCACATCGTCATGTATCTATTCAACTAATTTCATCGTATGAGACCCATAAAAGAAAAAGTCCAATTATAGTTGCAGAATAGTCTGTAAAAGGGAAAGATTTTCAGAAAGTGTCTGTTCTTAAATCTGGTTTTAGGATGAAAAAATGAGGGAAGAAAATGATTTGCTTAAAGCCTTGCATGTTGTGAAGAATATGGGCTGAAAAAGGAGGATAGTAAAGGTCATGAGAATTAATATCTTAAAAAAGAGAAGCAAATAAATGTCAATAGATGACCAACTATAAGAAAATCATCTTTAACTGTCAATAAGAGAGAATTCAACTTGAAATTTTATAAATTATTTGGTTCATGTACCGCAATTCAGTGGTATATTTCTAGTCTGTATTCTGTGTTTAATTCTGATTGGTTCTGACAATAGGTTTGAACTTGACTGATATCTTTATTCCATATTAAAATTCTTTAAACAGAACAAGTATTTATCTCAGTTGGATGTAACAACACTAAACTTGGTAGAAAACAATATTCAACTGGTATTGACATTGGTTTCACATTCAATTTTCCAAAATCATGTTAAAATACCAATTTACATAATATTAGACAAATTTTGACATGTTAGATTTCACTGTTTTATTCTCAATTTAAGTAATTTTAGATAAATTTTGTATTTGATAAAAAATTTAGAGTTTTACTATTGACCTGCTTTTATAACAAAAATATCTAAATAATTCACATCATTTTAAAATTAATTTTGCCAATACTCATTCCAAATATACTAAAATAAATTTTCACATGTTATGTTTTCCATTCAAGAATTGGTTTTAAATTAAAAAAAAATTGAGTAGCTTTTGTATTATATAAAAAAAATATTCAATTTTACTACCAACTTATTTTTATAATAAAAAAATTAAAACATATAAATACGTTATGACTTTTGCCAAAACTCATACTAAAACATCGTGAGCGGCAGGATTCGAACCTGCGCGGGCAGAGCCCACATGATTTCTAGTCATGCCCGATAACCACTCCGGCACGCCCACTTTTGTTCGCTTAAGATACCACTTTTAATAATAAAATTTGTTATAAAGTTACAAAAACTAGGTAAAATGGAGCTACATAACACACATAAACGTATATCACATAGCAATATATCCACCGAGACTAACAAGAACCTACAATTTCAATTATGCATGCAGCTGTTCCTGATTGGCATAAAAATAATGTCTCAGCAATTGTCGTTCAAAGTGATGTATTCTTCGATGCTTACTAATTTTTGTAATCATGTATTTTTTATCGATAAATATTAATTTTGTTAAAATATTAATTTTATTAGCAGAAGGCATCGAATGGGTGACCGATCTTCCCTTCTCACCTTATATCTCCACTATGCATGTTGTTGTACTAATTAGTGTCATAGAAATTGAAGATTCAATTTAATAAGATTGCAAGTTTTGTTCAAAGTGGTGTATTCTCGGGATGAGAAAACAACTTTGCAATTTCCCCTGGCCTTTTGCAAAAAGCCTGGTGCTGTTGTGCTTCATACTTCAGATTAACTTCAAAAGGGATTTAAGATTAACCTAAGGAAGAATGAATTGTTACAATCAGTAAACTACTTGTAATTGTTTATTGTACTACATGATATGATATGTTTGGTGGCCCAGGCATTAACAATTGCAAAATTCCGTTTAAGTTTGCCATTTTTACCTCGTCAGAAATTAGTTCTTATTTGAATGAAGTTTTTTTGGTCAGCCACTACAGAAGCAGCTTTGTAGATATACTAACATTAAATTCATCTATCCTTCAGAAGCAGCTTAGGTAGAATACCCATGCTATAAGTGTTTTACTAAGTTGTTGTGATAAGCTAACAATTACTATGAGCTATATACTATATTTTGTTTTATAGCTTATGTTAATCAATTGAGTTTTAAGCTAAGTGCTCACATTATGTTGCTTTAAATTACTAGTTGAGCCAAATGTTATTATGCTTGCAACTTCTCCCTGTATCTGACATTTTTAAATTTTAACCACCCAACATCTATGAATGCAGATTAAAAACCTAACCATTGCACCCAGTAGAAATTTTAAAAAACAAAAACAAAAACAATTTCTAAAGTCATTGCGATGACAAATAATATATTATAAAACAGTGACAAAAAAGAATCAAATAAATAGCATTCTAATAATTTTGCCCCAACCACACAAGTTTGGTTGCAAAACAATCAAATATCAGAAAGGAGAGGGATATATAAAAAAAAGTCAACAACAAAGAAATTTCAAGAGAAAAGGCAAAAAAACCAAAATGCTGCTTGCATGCTCCTATTGTGCGAACGCCTCCACTTAGGACAGCACATTTTCCGCTCCCATTTCTCATCCAAGCCGAGAAACACATCTTAAATGAAGTATGTATTACACCGAAGCTCCTTTATTACTATTATTTTTCTAACCCAAAATCAGAAAGATGGTTACGAGTTACGATATGATAACCACCTTAAGAAAACAACAAACACCAATGCCAATGAACCAATCAAGCACTAGGCTTGAGTATCTTCACTGTCTCCCATGTGAAATCAGGATCATCTCTTCCAAAATGTCCATAAGCAGCAGTCTTCTGGTACCTGAAGTTTCCCCCTCTCATGAGGTCAAGATTGATGGAAATCATTCCAGGCCTGAAGTCAAAATTCTCCTTAATCAAAGCCAGAATGTCACTGTCAGGTATCTTTCCAGTTTTGTAGGTGTCAACAAACACAGACAGTGGATCAGGCACTCCAATTGCATATGAAACCTGCACAATGCAACGGCGTGCGAGCCCCGAAGCCACCACACTCTTTGCTGCCTGCCTAACAATGTATGCGCCACTCCTATCAACCTTGGTAGGATCCTTGCCAGAGAAGGCACCTCCACCATGAGCACCCCACCCACCATAGGTATCAATGATGATCTTCCTCCCAGTTAGTCCTGCATCTCCATGAGGCCCTCCAATCACAAACCTACCTGAAGGGTTTAGGTGGAAGATGGTCTTGTCATCAAGGTACTCAGCTGGAATCACAGGCTTTATCACATGCTCTTTCAAATCTTTTGCGATTTGTTCATTAGTCACAGTTTCATCATGTTGGGTTGAGATGAGGACTGTGTGCACACGGATAGGGACCATTGCCCCACCATCATTCCTATACTCAACAGTCACTTGGGTTTTTCCATCAGGCCTCAACCAAGGACATGTATTGTTCTTTCTCACTTCAGTGAGCTTGGCACCAAGCTTGGTAGCTAGCACATGAGTGAGTGGCATTAGCTCAGGTGTTTCATCTGTGGCATAACCAAACATGTGGCCTTGATCACCGGCTCCAATTTCCTCGGGCTTCTTGGTCAGGTGACCATGAACTCCCTGTGCAATGTCGGGGCTCTGTTGCTCGATGTTGACAAGAACATTGCACTTGTCAGCATCGAGACCAACATCAGCAGACACAAAACCAATACCTCTGCAAGTGTCGCGGACTATTTTCTCGTAGTTCACCTTGGCCTTGGTTGTGATCTCACCAAAGACCATGACCATGTTGGTTTTTGTACAGGTCTCGCAGGCAACCTTGCTCTCTTTGTCCTGCTCCAAGCAAGCATCGAGGATGGCATCCGAAACCTGGTCACAGATCTTGTCGGGGTGGCCTTCATTTACAGATTCTGAGGTGAAGAGGAAGGTTTCCATCTCTGTCGTTCAAAGTTAGAAAAATAAAAAAGAAAAAGCATGGAGCATATGTACATGTTAATTGACTTATATATAGAAGCAACTAAGTTGAAATTGTTAAGGCAACTTCTAGTGCATACATATCTACAAAATGATCAATCAAAGTTTCTAAAACGTCCTGCAAGGAAGACGGCTCTACCACCAAGGAAAGAAAATACAAATTCACATTTCAAATGCATACGGCTAAACCACTTTAATGATTATGCATAATTAGAATAATGATTAAGAACTCCTTTAGTTGCTTTTAAAATTTTCATCGTTACATGATATTAAGAAAGTCTTTAAATAACCTACATTTATAAGTAAAAATAATTATAATTATGCTATGTTTAGATTAAAAGTTGCTGTGGAAATTACTTTTGCAAAGTCCAATATATAATAGCAAATTCTAATACAGATAATGAAGAAAGAAGAATTTAGAACTTTAGAAGTAAAAATACTTTCAAACTCTCCTTATTGAAATCCAAGCATGCACTTAAAATTCAAGTATGTAATAATACTGTAGAGAGTTTTACACAAACAAAAATGAATGGATTATACATAATTATTTATGAGGAAAAAGGTTATGCCTATAGAAAGTTTTACATAGTAATCCAACTACAATCTATTATGTATAATAAGTTTATTGACTTTTAAAATAATAATCTTAAAGTAATTCAAACGATGATATATGATTAGATGACGGTGTAAAATTTTATACCATCATTATATAAGTTTTAAACTCTTGAATTAATACATATATAATTTATTCTTATACCAAAAACTGGTCATCGGCTTTTATGTGAATTTTGTACAAATTAAAATTGTTGATTGTTAATAAAATGTTGCATTGATCTAGATTTGAATCTAACAGTTGAAAGAGGCGTGAGATTGCATGTTCGTGAATAGAAATAAAATCTTATTATATGCGTTTCGCTATATCTCAAATAGAAACGGCATTGTCTATTATTGAAACGTGATCTACCATCGCAATTCACAAACATGTTCAAATACGCATTGGCAGAATAAAGCAGAGAAAGTTACGAATGAAATAACAAGAGCCAGGAAAAAGGTATATGTAGGGTTATCAGATAAATGGACAAATTATTAGATCCTAAATGCAAATTAAAATGGCGAAAGAGTAGAATAATGATACGTACCGTGTGTATTTTGGTGTAGGGATTGAGAAGGAGAAGGAGATGCGAAATTGAAAAGGAAGAGATGAGATGAATAGTGTTATCTCTAAATATATTGCAACGCAATAGAGTCAGAGAGAGATTACGTAGACGGAAGACTCGCTCTATCTCCCTTCTCTCTCTCCCTCCCTCTTATTTTCTGTCTATTTTTTAAAAACTGCAACATACTAACACTTGTCCTATATTTGAATTCATAACAAAAAATTTAAAATAAAGACAAATAAATAAAATTGATGTGAAGACAAAATAAATAAGGGTTGTTCCTCTAAAATAAGCTAAATTAAGTGCAGGTTACGACTTACGAGTATGATAGGTATACAACCCTTACTTTATTTAGTAACAAAAATAAACAAATTTGATATTTGTGCATGTGTATTAGAGATGCAAGCTAGATAAGAGCCCAAAATGAATTGTTTAAGAAGCACATAAGCTTCCTTGAAAAGAAAGAAAAAGAAGCAGATAAGCTCTAAAATTCTCATCACACCTAAGTTTTAGTGCGTGTTTGGAAAATGTTGAATTAAATGTAACGTGAATTCAATCTACATTTTGTGCATCGGAACACAAAAACTTTCTTTTAGTAAAAATAAATGGATATCCAAAAACACTTAAAAAATTGACTAAATTATAAATTTGATCCTCTGATTATCTCAACTCACAAATTTGATTTCTTTATAACTTAATTTACCAATTGAGTCCTTTAATTTTTTTTGCAATCCGATAATTTTAATCTCCAACCTTAAATTTAGATGTTAACTATTAATTTTTTACACTGATTGTGTATAAACTGTGACTTATTATTTATCATGAATTTCTTTAATTTTAATTTTTATGTTTGCAGCATAAATGATCTAACTTGTACTATTATATTCGAGACTGATAACTATGATCTCTGCTCGTACTATTTTATCACTTTAATAACACTTTTGGGCTTAAATCCGGGTTTGTCGTTTCCTAGAATATTTCTTATAGCTGAGAATGTAATAGATTGGAAGTGAAAGAGAATCTCATTCAAGTCCAGTAAGTGAAAACGAACTTTTATCCCGGTTCTTGTGAGTGGCTTTGACAATAAAGACCACCAAAAGAATAACCGAAGAACCGAATAACAGAAACAAGAGATGAGGAATACCAAAACGAAGGAGGCTACAATTCTCCCCTGATTGATAATAGCATGGTCTGAAGCTACAACCTCTTAAGGACTACCCAAATCCCTCTGCACCATCCCACCCTAAATTCCTAATTTCTAATTAACTCTTGCACAGTCCCAGATGATGTCATGATCTCTAGTTTCAGACCCAAATGTACTTTGACCAAAAAAAATACCCAAATGTACAAACATGACGGTAGTAAAAGACATTCATTTAGATTCTGCTCATTCTTGCATGCTTTCTTCTCCCCTCCTTTCCATATTGCTGTCAAACGTGATTTTATTAGAAATCCGTAGTAAACCATTTTCTTCGATTTTTATGTACCCTACAATAGTTCATACTAATATTAGGGCACTCATAAAAAATAAATAAAAAATCAAACACAACTTCAGTATTAAACAAATTTTAAGAAGTTATAAGAGAATGCTTAAATTAACTGTAAGTGCAAGTATGCGCTGAAAAGGGGTGAATTAATGATTAAGAACAAGGCAATAACTAAATATTTAAATGCATCAACTATCTGATCTTAGAATGTTGCACATGCACAATTTCCAATTATCACTTGAAACACGTAGTTTGATTCTGTCACTTTCAGAGTATCTCTGGCAACATTAAAATTGATGATTAAGAAAAGTCAAGAAGAAAACCACCATCTTACCATTTTATATACATCTAGCAATTGAGACCTGAACCAGAGTGCATCATCTATCTACTCTTAAAATGTTGTTACGTATGTGACCCCTTGTTACTGACTCCCGTTGAGGATCTGTTATCCATTTGCCATCAACGACAAATTTGATCTACAAGAAACAAATATAGTTATTAAATCATTTTAAAGTATTTATGCTTTACAAGTCAAAAGGGTAATAGAATTAGAAACACACAGGTAATAAAAAAACCAACCTATTTCAACTGCTACACTACGAAACAAAAAAATATAATAAAAATAATAAAGCCCATAATTAGAGAGAGAACACAAAAACTGGAAAATTAATGACTGAGGGGAAGCGATTCTAATCATTAGTATCATTGAAGATGCACACACCTCATATACACCAGGATAAAGCCACAACATCGTTGACCAACATCTGGAACTCCTGGATATTATTACATTGAACAACATATATCAATATTATAAGACAGGTTAACTTTTCTAATACTAATATGATATTATTATGTTGTTATTTTATCAAAGGATGCAAAATGTTTTTCACTCTGTATCCTAAATGGCATTGGCTGATTCCAATCAAATTATTGAAATGATACTTCCAATTTCAGCCTTAACACTAACTGCCATCTAAACAAAGAATCCTCTGTACATTTCCTCTTATATGATCAACAAACAATACATGATCAAAAGGAACAGAATAATGACATATAAATACGTAATCAGTTAACAGTAACTAGTTGAACATGTTAAATCTATACCTTGATCCATCAAGGTCTAAAGCACTAGTTGATTGTTGAGGATCCAGTTCTATTCGGTGATGCCAACCGTTGAAGCTACCAGCCAGCTCCACAACATCACCATCACCACAGAACTCAATCTGAACCTGGAATATAATAACGGCAAACAGAACTCAGACATGTATACAAGTTTTATTAAATAAATAAAATCTATTTTTCATCTTTTTGGATAGAAAGTTCTGATTTCACATATTGATTACCAAATACACCATATACAGGATCAAATAGAACCAACATATATTCCATGTGAAAAAACACACTCCCATCACCATTCATTGACTGAAGCTAACGACCAAATAGCTGTATTAACATTTGAATTCAACTATAGATTTTCATAATATCAAAAATGAAGTTGGTCAAATGTAAACCAGCCCAATGATATTTTAGCATCCAACAGCAGACATATACAGCTAAACCTCCCTTAGTCCTACAGCCTTAAAAATGTTGTCTTCTGCTGCATCCTTTGTGTATAGCACAAGGAATGTGTATATAGTTCCATGTAAATTATTGTATATTCCGGGACAATAGGACAATTTTCAGCACAAGGGGAGTATCAAAACTTACCCTTGAACTCAGAATTAAAGATGGTGTTTGAAGTGTTTCTTTCGGATGAAACTCTTGAAAAAGTAAAACACAACTCTATAAAGGCAGGGATCGGGTGGTCTTATGGTGTGTTCAACAAGACTTGTTTTACAATTATAAGTTTAGGGAATGTTGAATGTTTCTAATCCAATACATGAATAGTTTTAAACAATTACTCTTCAATTTCATAAACAATATTCCTATCTGAAACTGCTTGAAATTTACAAAAAAAAAAAAAAACCACTAGGCCAAGAATTCAAGATGCTCTGAATACATTACTGGATTAAAGTCCACAACAAGACAGATGCAATACCTCCTTGAGTTCTGAAAGACTTCCTTCAGCAACGTGTAACTCTGCATCTTTTTCAGATATAAGTTTTCTGGCTTTGCTGATTTCTGCCTCTGCCTTGGTTTGCAAGACAGACAAAGCAAGCTGAAAGCAATAATAACATGCAACTGAGTTGTATGGATTATGGAATAACTCTCATACATTGAAGAGAGGGATGAGAGAAAGGCTGAACATTCAGTTGCTTCTAGTAGGCAATGATATTGTTTTGTTAACACTTCCACACTAACAAAAATATGTTGAATTTTGTCAGATTTGGGACACATTCAAATTGAACTACACTTGACTTTGAACCCATTATAATATAATTGTTTAATGTGATAGTATATTATTTCCTAATATTAAGACCAGACAACAAGCTTTAAACAATTTAAAATAACCACATGCAATTTCTTACAATTGAAGTGTCAAAAATTGAGAGTCTGGGTTCTTTTAGAAGATCAATCATTTTCCCATTCTGTTTCAAGTTTTAATTGCAAGAACCTTTCATACATGTTTTGATTTTAGATGATCATCATCCCTAAAATTGAGTTGCAGTTATGACATAAATTTCAGGAGATTCAAACGATTTCATAACAGGAGAAAGGTTAGAGAACCTTTACAAAGTTATCTCACAGAGAGCATCATTTATAATTATACACACATTGAGCAAACAGGATTTCATGTAATCATAGAATTTGTTTTTGACACTTTTTCTCTCCTGAAACTAGAATAAAATCAAATAGGGAGACATCCAAAGAGGTAGTTCCTAAAAAAGAGAAAATGAACTATACAAAATAAGTTACAGTCATCTATTTTCTCCCTGATACATTTGATGTCACCTCTCAATCTATAGTCTCTCTCTATCACTCATTTAGCCATTCAGGCACTCATATTCCTGTCTTTCTATCATCTTTACTCTTAGGTCCATCATAATGAATTTAGAAATGTTTTTTTTAACTGGTGAATCAAAGGTGTCAAAGCCCAGAGAAATGCCATTTTGATGCTAACAATTAACATGGCAGATGCCAGAAAATATATACAACGACTGAGAATGGATTGGGTGTCAAACTCAATCATAAAAGCTAGTTCAACAAAGGACGATTGCTCAAATAAAAAGTACTTTGGTATCTTAGTAGTATACACACAAATCTTGTAGTGCCAGTTTTCAGATATTTCTCATTTACCTTTTTCTTGTCAATCTGTTCCTTCAGCCAAGACAGTTCCGACTCCTTCTGATACTAAGCAAAAAAAAATGCAAATGGAAGAGGAAAAAGCATGATAAAGATTATATTCATAATTCTAAACAAAAAATTAGTTAGCTTTAGCAAAATCTAAACCACAACAGAAACTTTAAATAATTACTACCAGCATGAACTTGAGATGATTTATCTCAATTTCGTTTGGCACTTTTGGAGCCTGCATAGTGAGAATAAGTAAAGCAAATAATTAAGGTCACAAGAAGCTGTCAATTGAGATAGAATTTCTGGATATTTAAACAAAAATGACCTCAGTATCCAAGTCCTTGTTGAAATGAGTAGTTACATCTTCGTGTGGCAAGTGATCATCCCTATATATGATTTGAATGCAGAAAAAAAGGGGGGGTTCAGTTCAAATGAAAAACATCAATGAACTTCTCACAGTCCCAGTTGGTTACTAGCATCCATATAATACAAAATACTGACCAAAGAGGCTGATCCAAATCCAATGCTCCAGATGGAACAACTTGCTTGGATGTCAATGAGTTCCCATGAGCCATGACATTATTATCTTCAGGAAGATGGGTACCTGGTGGCATATACACAACAAGTTTGGATTCAATATACTCTTTGCTTTCTTGAGGACCATCCCCATTTGAAATGCAAGAGACATGATCTAAGAATCAAACAATTAGGGACATTGTTGAAAAGGAACAAAAAGAAAGTGTCAATAAAATTTGCAATAAACAAAGAAATTATTCTGAATTTATCTGTTCATTAGAAGGGCTTTGACTAAAGCATAGGCACTTGTTGCCAAAGAAATTTTTTCAAAAAAAAAATAAGTCAAGGCAATGTAGCCCAACATTCAGAGTGAAAATTTGAGCAGAGGCAAGGTAGATCATTTTTTTTTTTTTTGGTCGTTGTCTTCTCTTTACTCAATATGTTGAAACTCAAATCAAAAGCTACAGTTGTCAAAGGCATAGCTAAAGCCATTCATGATGACAGTTAGAATATATGAATATATCTTCTCATATCTTAGAATGTCTTAGATTATTTTATCAGATTAGTTTTCCTATTTCTTCATTATCACTTAGGACGGATATTTCCTTATCTTACAATGATTAGCATAAATATGGGTCAGTGCTCTATGTTTTGTGAATATATTAAATGCATCAATAGTTCAATAAATTGTAATACATCTTAGTTAATATCAATTTAGCGTTTCATTTTCTTTCATCTCTCTTCTTCCCTCTATATTTAAAACCCCATAATTTCAAAACAATACAACACTACACATTACAATTACCTTCAACTGGATCCAAATCTCCATTCTGAATAAAATTTGCAACCTTTTCCTTCAAAGACAAGTTGGCCAAAGTGTCAAGATTTGTAGAATTGCTGTCAGCCGCTGAATGAACAACTGAATCAAGTTTGTTGTCACCAGATAAATTTTCCCTAACAGAAACTTCAGAGGTTGTTGTAACATCCTCAACAATATCATCTTTGCTGTCATTCAGACCTTCTAATGCACCCAAGTCCTTTTGCTCCAAAGGGAAACCAACTAATGGTTCCAAATGACTAAACTCTTTGTCTTCAGTGTCAAGATTGGAATCATTACATGAAGTGTTGGAATGGCTTTCTGTCAACGACAAGGTTATCTCTCCCACCATTTTGCCTACTAGACTATCCTCAAACTCAGAATTTCCAGAAGACACTGCCTCAAACGGTAATTCACCAGAAATTTCTGTACGCATGATGGAACTATCATAATCATTATCCACACTAGTCAATTCAGTTGGGTAGAAATTCCCCTCCGTCACATCGTTGACCACTTCAGCATGATCTTCAACTTCACTAAGACCATCCTCTACAATATTAGTTGAGGCTTCTTCAGCAATGTTAGTACCTTCACCTAAACTTGAACTAGAGTCAACATACAAACTACCAGAACTACTTCCTAGAAGAATCTCTGTCAAAGCTTCAATATCATCAACCAAACTGTCCACTTTCTCACTCTGGCCTTTAAATTTCATTATATTATGTCATCAGTCATCATCACGAGCAACACAAAATAAGTATCCATTCATAAAGAAGAAATTTAATTGACCTGTTAAAGGATCTTCAAAACCATTTGCAGCATCCAATCCCTCATCTAAGCTAGTTTCAGCACTCAAAAAATCAGCATCATCATTCAATGAGCTTCTTGTTCGAAGCTCCTGAATTTGTTTATGCCCTCTCCTTCTGACAATGTTTGCCAAGTCATTCCTATAAGTAGAGAAAACAAGTCAAAAATAAAAGGCTATAATAAAAATAAACATAACCTCCTCCAGCTACAGCTAAAAAAAAGAGTAAACCCCCATTTTAATCCTTGAATTTGTAAAGCATTGTCATAATAAATCCCAGAAATTGAAATGTCTGTCATTTTAGTCCCTGAAATGTACAACTTATTTTCAATATAATTGCTAATTTTATTTTATTTTTATGCAAATATAATCACTAAATTTTGTAACTTATTATCCTTATGACTAAGCAAGGTTTTAAAAAACAGCCTGGGACCGAGATTTGGGCCGCAACATCAAGGTTTCTTAACTGTCCGCAACGTGACTGCAATTGGGACCCCATCAGCCACATTTGCCTGTAATTTTCCGTGATATCAACAAACGCCACAAAACCGTAATGCGACCCCGACCATATTTAAAACCTTGCGACTAAGGAAGCTATGCATAAGGACTAATCTGACTGACAAATTTTAATTTCAAGGATTTATTTGACATTTTTTCTAATTCCAAGCACTACCGTTACATTGCAGTATACATGCAGGAAAAATTCATAGCATATCAGCTAAATAAAATATCATATAACATCAAATATCTTCAATATTGGGAAATTTAGAAGGAAACAATTAAGCGATTGATTATTGAAGTTTATCCTCAAGTGTGAGAGAGAATAGTTCGTAAAAAAACGCCGAATATGGAGGGAAAAGTGAAAGGACCATCCGTGGAGCAGAAGCTCTTTGGTGGAGGGAATGTGATCCTCCGGGAGGCCAACCGAATTGAGGAATTCGCGGATATCGTTGCGGATCTCGGCGTCGCTTTTCAGCCTTCGACTTTTCCTGAATCGCAAAAAATGACCACCGAATTAGGAAACATAGAAATTCAATCAACAAGAGAGAGAGAGAGAGAGAGGGAAAACCTTGTTATGGCTCTTGTGGTTTGAGAAGCACGTACGCGGAGAAGAGAGATTGAGGTAGAAGATTGAAGAAGGTGCGTTGGAGAGAGCTTGCACTGGCGACAGGGAAAGATGGTGCAGCTCGGGAAGTAGCACACCCACACACTGTCCATTTACACTTTCTTTCTTTTTTAGTACTTCGTTACTACCATTATAATTCTCGTCGGAAATCCCAGTTATTTATTAACCATCATCTTCTTAGTCTAACTTGCATTACTTGTTAGTTATCTAAATTAACTAATTCTGTTATAATTAGTTAGAGGAGTTAGTTTTCTGTTAGGGTAGTTATAGAGAATATATAACTAATAAAAAATATTTTATATTCATTGATAAATAATAAATACAATTTCTTATTCATTTTTATGATTAGATATTCTTTCTATTTTAATAATTTTTTTCACAAATTATCTTTCCTTGTTCATTTGAGTTTATTTATGACATTCCTATTATCTCTCCTTCTTTAAGTTCATATAAAGCATTCCTACGTACATTTATTATTATTCTCACCAACTGAACGTGTGTCTCATGTTGAATTTGTTTTTATTCTTTTGAGGGAAAAAAATACTAATTCTCTTTTAGAAATACGTAAAGAATACATTTGTTTATACAAATAAAGAATACATGGGATTTATAATAAAGTAAGATGGTTTCTTATCGAAGATTCTTGTGATATATGTCACAAAAACTTAAATTGATGATAACATGATATTTACAATTTCAAATCAGCTGGAAATAAATGAGAAAATATAATTTTACAAATTGTTATGCAAAGTCTGTGTGATATTCGTTTTGTTTTTTAAAAGTATTCTGTGTATTTTACTCAATAAGGAAGGGATTAAATTTTTATAAAGTGCCTAGTATTAAAGTAAAGTATTTTTTCATTTCAACACAGATATTATTTGAACGTTTAAAAAACTATAGAGATAATAAAGTTTTTATACTGATCGCATTAGGTACTCCTACAATAGCTTATGAATCGAAAAGCCTTAATTAACATATATTACTGTATATTTATGCAAAAGAAAAACTTATTTTTAGTTTGTAAATCGCGATCCTTAAATTGTCGGGTATATTTTTTTTAACATTATTTATTAAAAAAACTATCAATTTTACCAACATCAATCCTTAAACCTAATTTTAAGTAATTAAAATTGCAAGTTTTTCATTAAAGAGATTATTCACTACACTTTTATTATTTGATGTAATAGATATTTATTAATTTTTTAAGAAAATATTTCACTTTTAGTTACTTGAAATCTTAATTAAGGATTAATGTTAACAAGATTAAAAATTAATATATTTATGCAAGCCAAAATAGTAATACGAGTTTTCTTATTGTCTGATGACATTCTTTCACATAATTTACTCTTACAAATTTCCATTTAAATTTTAAGAACCATGTTGTGCATTTTTTTTTTTTGCTACTTTTAGTTCAGAAATATCGAGTTACGGCTTTATCTATTGTTGCAAAAATAAGTATTTTTTGAAAATTTTCCTTAAATTCAAAGAAATTTTTAAAAATATATGAAAAGTGATATAATATTAATTATTAAAGGCTTAGTTATATTTTTTTGTCCATGTAAGTTAATATTTTTTTTCCTTTTTTGTCCCTATAAATTCATTTTCTAATTTTAGTTCATGTAAGTTTGTGTTTTTTAACTTTGGTCCCTATAAGATATTTTGTTTATTTTTAATTCCTGTAAATTAGTATTTTTTTCAATTTTGGTCCCTTTAAAATTAATTTTTTTCACTTATAGTCTCTACAAATTCACACTTACAACAATTAAAATTTTAAAAAAATACAAACTTAGAGAGATTAAAAATAAACAAAATATCTTACAGGACCAAAATTAATAAAGCAAAAACTCACAAGAACTAAAATTTTTAAAAAAATACAGCAATAAAAAATTAACTAGGACCAAAAAGATATTTAAATCATTATTAAATATAAAATAAAAATACTTAGTTTGAGTGATAGAGTGTGTATGAGAGGAGGTTCCAATCCCAAAAATGATGGCCCAGTCACAGAATGTTTTGGCCCAAATGTATTAATTGAGCTACAAAAGTTCAGCATTTGTTTCATGCAATTCTCATTACATTATGTAAAACCAATTATAAAATGCAAAATTATATTTTGGAATGGGTTTTTTGAAAAGATGTATATGACTTTATGATACTTCTAGATAAGTTTTTTTCTTTTTCTTGGATAATAGAATACATATGTCTCCAAATTTATTGGATTAAAGATTAATTTTATTCATGTTGTATGGTTGTCATTAGTTTAAGAAAATTTTACAAACATGATGAACATCATAATTCTCCCGCTAAATAAATTGTTCCCCCACTTGGAAACACAACAAGATCTTAGATGATTTTCTCAATCTATGAATTTTTTTATAAGTCATTTAACAATAACTAATTTAGAATATCTTATATTTTATTTTAATATTTTAGAAGATAAATAGAATTTAAAATACTTATAATGTTGGCTTTTGAATTTTATCAAATTTTTTATTTAATCTTTAAAAAATCACTATATTATATTAAATATTCAAAATCAGTTTCCAATTATGTCAATTGTGTCAAGATTCACAAAAGTGAAAAAAAAAATCTCTTAAAAAAAGATGATTTGTTTTAAAACAAACTCAAATATAATACTTAATACATATTCATCTACTAGAAGAATAAAAATGCATATTTTAAAATAAGAGGAGAAGAAAATATAATTTAAGTATATTTTAAGAGAGAAAATGTAATTTACATTTTTTTATTATACAAATCAGCGAGGACGATGTTTAGAAGTTTTACATAGTTTGTTTAGACTTATTTTATTATATGCACCCTTAAAACACGTATTTGATTAAGTTTAGCATGGCTTATATATAACTCTTTTGTAAGTTTTATTTTTAATTTAATTCAATAAATTATATCAAAACAATTTTATTAAACCAACGCTTGATTAAACGTATGATTATAATATGAGTCGGAAGCAACACAAGCTTTTTGTTTTGTCCCAGCTTAGAGACCATGATATCTTTTAACCCCTTTGGTTATAAACTAATATTTTTTTACAAGGTAATGAGAACAAATAGCACATAATTGGACTTCCAAGTTGACATTTGTTTTCGAAGACTTGGCCCATCCCTTGAAAAAATGTGTAGCAAACTAGCAATACATAATCACTTTCGATGAATTATTATTATTCTATATACAACTCGGGGAGCAGACTTTCTATACTTTTATATACAAACTGTGAATGCAGTGACCAATTTAAACTTTGCAAGAGGGTCCTATAATATAGTAGTGATGGAAACTTCTTTCATTCAATTATGAGTTTAGAAGCCTACAGTGGTGAAAATTTTGATCTATAATAAAGGCTGTTCCCTCGTTGACTTAAGCTATATAAACTTTTTCAAGTGAAGAAAGAGCCTTATTCAAGTGTGTGTGTGTGTGAGAAGAGATGGGAAGAGCTCCTTGTTGTGACAAGGCCAATGTAAAGAAAGGGCCATGGAGTCCTGAAGAAGATGAAAAGCTAAGAGAGTACATAGAGAAACATGGAACTGGAGGGAACTGGATTGCTCTCCCACAAAAAGCTGGTAAGTTTTTCTTTCTACCCTTTTTTTTTCTCCCCTTGTTCTCTCTCAAGTTGATTGTTTTATTTTTGTGAGCTGTGAAGTTTGAAGAAATTAGAAGGTTTTAAAACGGTTAACGACCAAGATTTTGGCCAAACATTAAGGTTTTTGGAGTGTCCACAACTGCAATTGTAATCATATCGGTCACATTTATCCACTAATATCAAAAAATGCAATGAAACTGAAGTTGTGACCGCAATTTAAAACCTTTAATTACTTTCTTCAAGCTAATGAGAGTAATTACAATATGTTGACATGCAGGGTTCTTAATTACCTGCTAAACTTTTCTCTTCTATCTTGTGTTCCTGATGGCATCTGTTAATTTGTCTCAAACAGGTTTGAAAAGATGTGGGAAGAGTTGTAGACTCAGATGGCTTAATTATCTCAGACCAAACCTTAAGCATGGGGAGTTTTCTGAAGGTGAAGATAGAATAATCTGCACTCTCTTTGCTAGCATTGGAAGCAGGTATTCTTCATTTCACTTATTTCCCACTTTTTTCTAACCAACCTTAAATATACTTTAGAAAATAAATGAGGAAAGATCATGTATCAAAGAATTTGTTTTCACATCTTGGGAATTACAATATCAAAGTAGATATGATATTGATAGTCAAGGAGAAGGGATTAACTCAGTTGGTTAAGCAATGTTCATGAGTTATTGTAAACTCTCTCACACCATTTTTTATTTTTATAGATTTAAAAAATATGATATTGATACATGTACTTTTAGATCTGCTACATGTTTCTAATTTGGGAACTCATTATGATAACTGCAGGTGGTCAATAATAGCATCTCAGTTGCCAGGAAGGACTGACAATGATATCAAGAACTATTGGAACACCAAGCTTAAGAAAAAAATGATGGGAGTGAAAATGAACCCTTCAGCACTGAAGAAACCTCACCAAGTTAACCTTTCATCCATGCTTCAAAACTCAACACCATCATCACCCTTCACCTCATTATCCTTCAAAAACAACCACAACAACTCTTACTACTACCAACCCCATTTGCCCTTTACAGGCTCCGAGTCCATGACATATTCAAGTCTTCTCAGTGACAATTATTCCACTTTTGAGAGCCTTCAGAATTACCAAGTTAATAATAGTGGCTTTATGTTAGGATGTGAAACAAGTTGCAGCTCTTCTTCAGATGGAAGTTGCAACAACAATCAGATCAATCATGTCAAGGAAGCAGAACTTGGATTTATTGGTGATGGAACCTTTTGTGACCAGATAATAGGTGGTGGTTTTAGTTACCTCAATAGTGGGGTGGAACTGGAAGATACTCAAAAGTTGGTGCCCTCCAATGCTGGTAAGGTTAATAGTGGGGTGACAGATGAAGAAAGTAGATTATGGGGAGAAAGTCCATTAGAGTATGGTCTAGAAGAAATTAAACAGCTAATTAGCACTAGTAGTTGCAACAACTTTATGCTTGATGACAGCAAGACAGGGGAAATGGCCATGTACTACTGATGCTGACTAGTTAAAAATCAAGAACATTTGAAAGGGTAATAAACAAGGGCATGGGTTGAAGTTAGAACTAGTACTAGAAGATTCAGATTTGATTTGGACTTGGTGTGTGTTTTTGTGGGGGAAAGGTAGTGTACTAGTGTTCAATTGGTCCACTTACTTTTTTTACAGTACATGTTGATGTTGGAAGTTTCCTTTGTTTTGTATCATTTACTTGGTGCAGGTATCATTAACCCCACCATAATAACATAACCATGATGGATGTGTCCAAAAACAAATGAATCAGAAAGGAATTGAGGAAACCTGGTAAAGTAGACCACCCTGAATCCTTCTTCCACCAGATTTAGAAAGAGGATTGCAGCAGCAATCCACTACTATTATTTAATACTATATTATGTAACAGTTTTGCTTCCAATCATGCACCTAAAAGCACCTTTAATTTTTGCTTAACGATCATGGTTTTATTATTGTTTCCCCAATGTAGATCGTGCACGTATTTATTTACTCCATACAGATTTTATTTCATTTTGTTAATGTTGAGACTATAGATTGTTTACTCATTTGTTAGTTAATGTCATGGAATTTGAGTCATTTACGTGAGGTTTTAGATTTGAATCCCATTCTTATTACCATTGTACTGTAATTTTACTTTTCGTTTATTTTAACTTTTGTTTATTTATACATAAACAAAAAAATATGAAATTTGCAAATTAAGGTTAAACTAAAATTTAAATGATGGTTAGTTTTAAATTGAAAGGGTATATGGATAATACCTGGTCTCACCAAAAATTAAAAGAAGAAATTTACATACAAGTCAATTATTTTTTTTCAACTCAATTTATCAAATAATTTGATGCACCATTCCTATTGTCGATATAAAAGACAGTATAAATTGGGCACCTTCGTTTACCATTATTGTATATTGTGATATATTTTATATTAAAAAAAAGGTTCAGTATGAAATGCTTCATATGAGCAGTGTAGGAAGCACGTACAGGCACAAAACAAAGGGAAGCAGAAAGTAAGTTTAATATATAACTTAATAGTTATATATTAAATAATTTTATATAAATTAGAGGTTATTGATCTGATTTATTTTTCATAAAGTAAGTTTATGACATTGTATAGAACTTGCAAATGAATTAATGTTTTGGCTCATAATTTCTTTGATATATAATATATTTTTAAAATATAAGTAAATTTTGATTGAAGATAAAATTATATATTATCACATCTGAATCAATAAGTATGAGATTATTTTAGAAATTATTTTAGTTTATGAATTTATTTGACATTTTTTTAAATTTTAAGAACTATTATGACAACATTGTTACAAATTCAAGAACTAAAAAATGTGTTAACACATTTTCTAATATGTTTTTTTTACATTTATTTTATTATTAATTAAAATTTATTAAAAATTATAAAATGGAGAGAAACCCATTAAATAAAAAGTTAGACCTATCAGTCTTTAATAATCTTGACCAATAGCATTGAAAAGTTTATCGCTAGCATTTTTAATTTCAGGGACGGGTTTACTAATAAAAAGAAAATCATTCAACGGTTATTAAATGAGGCGAGTCCTTATCTAAATCTTTTTTTAGTTGCCCTATCTAAATCTTTTGGACTTTTTTTTTTAAATTAATTTATAACTGACCTAGCAAAACAATATAATAAGAAAATCACTGGGTCGCAGCCATGTGAAACTTGCTTATAAAATGATCAATGGCGTGGAAGTATTCAAAATTAAACTAATTCAGACAAAACAAAAAGATCAAGTGAAGCAATCTATAGTAGACTAATTGGAAAAGAAAAAAGATTAGATTGATTTTAAATCTAGCTAAATGAAAAACTAATATAATTTGTCAAAATTGAAATCTAATATATTAATAATCACATATTCTTCAGATTTTTATATTATTTGTGCTTATTTAAGACTTTTTCCATTATATGTCACGCTATTTTTTCATATATATTGTTAAGCTGACACAATTGAAACCATCAAACATGTTGATTAATTGGCTTGAAGTTGTTATTTTAATTTAATCAACAATCTCAAGTTTTTTTTTTTTTGGATATGTGGCTGTATTTTTTTAAAGAGTTTTACTGTTTATATACCTAATTTGAGCATAATTACTTCTCATAAAAGATATATGATGTAATTTGTATTTTTTTTTATATAATCAAAGCATGACCAATATAGAACTTCGAATTAAGACATGTCTATGAGGAAAACATGCTTTGTCTAGGCAGAATTTCTCAATTTAATAATTAAGTTAGGTTGTAAGTATGCAGCATAATCCTTGGTTTGATATATTCCTCAATTATTTACGGTTAGATTATCAATTTAAGACACACACATTGTCCTCATTTAAACATTTTTAAAAAACCATCGGGTTATAAGGAAACGCAAACAATATAGTCCATAAATATTGAATTGAAAGTGAGACAATAATAAACAAATCCAACGAGGGGGACAAAGATTTAAAAGATAGTATTTAATTAAAGCATGTATTACGTGATGCATCTAAGAAAGAATCATTATATGGGAGATTAGCCAAGAGGCTCCAAAAATATATGACCATAAGATAATAGTGCCTTGGATAAGTCATTGGTTGGTGGCTTGTACTCATTTGTTTAGAATAAAGTATTAATTATTAGTTTAATTTTCCAAGGAAATAACTGATTGAAAAGTTGAAGCCAAAAGCATGCATTGACCTCTTCACCAATTTTGTTTGCATTTATATTCCCACGAGATTAGACCAACAACACTTGCTAGCAACTGGCATCATATAATAGACACGGAAAATACAGCTAAATGTCGTAAAGTCTTAACACAAAGGCGAAACGTGTTTATTATTCTACTAACATGTAATGCAAGTGAATGTATAAATGTCAAAAAAGCACTGTTTACTCCCTCCCCCCTAGAAAATCCCGTTTGACTGAGATCTTCTTTTATGGAATTAATTTTCCAACATGTTTTCAGCTTTCATATTTCTCTGAACACGAGGAGAAAGAAGTCTTTAAAGAATTAGCTGTTATTTTTCTTCTTCTAATAGTTGTTGTAGAGATAATGAGAGTCAGCCAATCAAAAATTGTTTTCTTTTTTTTACATTTACCCACACTCATAATTGTTTTTTTTTTTATCGTGTCCTCCACGATTATTTGATATTTATTTCCTATAGTAGGTCAATCATTGTATTCTTCAATATTTAGTAGTATTTGAATTCATGGAGTGATTGTGCTTCAGCTGGTACATAGATTCTATATGAGACAAGAACGTACCAAAAGTCAAAACCATAGTCTTTAGGTTTTCATTTGTTACATTTAATCATGAAAGTAAATAATAAAAAATAAGTTTAAATATATTTGTATTACTTACAATTCAGTATTTGTTTTTTATCCTTATAGAATTATTTTTATATTTTTAGTCTTTGGAAATTATGTTTATTTTATTTTTAGTCATTAAGGTACTTTAGATGATGATTTGAATAATGAAAAAATATTATCTAAAATGTTTTAAAGACTAAAAATAAAACAAACATAATTTGCAAGAACTAAAAAATAAATAAACAATTTTGTAATGAAAAAAAAACAAAAAAAATGAATTACAAAAATTAAAAATGTATTTAAGCTTAAAAAATATATAATAACCATTTTCATCGCCTTTATCACAATTATAATTATTCTTCTTATTATTTTTGTCACTATTATTATCATTATTATCACCGTAATAATTATTATTATTACAACTATTATCATTGTCATTCTCACTATTGCAATCATCGTCGTTGTCATAATCATTCCACACATTTTAATTATAATTGCCATGTTATTATTGTTATCATTATCATTGTCACTTTTATCACCAAGATCATTATTTATACCGGATAAATATTTGGGTAGGACACTGTGTACCTATTTAACCCCCACAAAATGACAAAAGTAATGCATCAAGTAGGTATTTGGTCAAGACACCAAGTATCTGTGATCCCTTAAAAGACATATTACCACACTTGAATAAATAATAATAATCAGGGGGTTAAGCCACCTAAGCCGGATTAGATGGTGTATTACCTAGATGGTAATCATTGTGCTTAGGCCCAAGAGTCCAAGGCCCAACAACATTAGTACAAAAAGGTTAGATCCCTAGGTAAAGATAATTGTTCATAAAAGACATATTTATTGTTCTAAGATAAACTCTTGTTTGAGCGTCAAAGTACCTTTTATAGGTATTCCTTCAAATAACACCATTCGAACTAAGTGAAAAAAAAGAAGATGAAAATGATCTTTCGACGAAAGGAGTAGAAGTTTCGGCCATCTTTTAACACGAACATTATTATTATTATTATCAAAGCACTATGATTATCCCTTCTTTCTCTCTGAGTTGGATAGAATAATTATGAGTAACAAAATTCTTATTTTGAGTATTTAACATTATTACATATTTAAGATTTGGATTCAAGATTAATTAGTAGTTAAGTTAAAATACCATGTTAATTGATGCACATGTTTCGTATGTGATACTCATAATCTCCTCTATTACTAAACAAACTTAAATTAAGAAAAAAAATTGAAACAAAGATATTTTTACTTTTCAAATAGGGCTTAAAGTAAAAGGAACATTTCCTTTTGGCGACAAATAGGAAAGCGAGAAAAAAAACAACAATGCTACGGCCTACATGAACATAAGGAGATAAAAAAAATTACAATGAAAAAAGTTTTCTGAAACACTAAATATGTCCCAACATTTAGTGTGTGATCCATAAGAAGCTTAACTATAAAAATATTTTTGTCATCAACAACCATCAGATGTAAATTCAATGGTCAAGATCACCACTACAGAAGCATCACCTTTGCAGAGGATCCAAATACAAACTTCAGACGGACAACCATGATAACTACAAGGCATCCAAAAGGTAAATCATGAAAGTCTTTTGGTGATTATTTGAGCCATTTCCCGATAATAAAAAAATAATTGCTAAGAAAATTAATTTAAAAATAAATAACAAATTTTAAATACAATTTAAATAATTGGTATTTTTAAATAAAAATTAAATTACAAAAATTGTTGATATCAAACTAACCAAGTAGTAAAATAAATTTCATCTTGAGTGGATTATAATTGAAAGGAAGATTTAAAGATAAAGAACCTAGACCATAAATTAACAGTGAAGAATTGAGATTATAAAATTATCACCGGTAATGACCGGTATTAGGAATACTCACCAAAAGTTACTTGTTTGCCTATAAATATTATTGATGTAATTTTGTGTAATGAAATAAAATTGAATATTCATCAGTTAACACTATAATAGATAAAGTTTATATCAAGTTCGTCAGACATATGTCACTAATATTTTCCATACAATATTGTAAAGATCATATTACTTGTCAGTAAGTAATAAATATCACAGTAAGGATTTAGGTTTACTATTTTTTTAATTCATAAACTTTTTTATTTCTTTTTTTAATCTAAAATTTGATTGGTTAATTTTTTTCATTATCAATTTTAGTCTTTATTATCAAGTAATAACATTAATTCATTACGTAACAATGATGTTAGCAATTCAATAATTTGTCAAATAATCAATAAATTTGATAAAATAATCATATGTAATATTTTTGGTAAATTATATTGTTAATTTCTAATCAACTAGTTTGAGTAATCAACTATTCTAAATTAATGAGAGATTAAAAATATAATTAATCTAGAAAATTCACATAATTATCGTGACAAACTTCTTGATAATATGACAAGTCATTAGGTTGTTAGCATTATTGTTACATCATCCATTAACATTATTACTTAACAATAAGCACTACTAGAAATATGTGTTTTTACGATAGTTATTCTACGACGATTCTTTGTGGAACTACCTTAGAAAATAAGTCGGTGGCATTTTTGTAATTATCCTACTGAAAAATGTATTTTACAAAGCACATTCTAAGACGGTTATTGAAAAATGCCTTAAAATGTGTCTTGGTGGCAATCCTGTAATTATATGACATAAAAATTACAAAGGGTTTTAGTAAAAAATTGTCGCCATTCTCCAAAGAATTTAAAAGCCCTACCTCGCGAAGAACAACATTGTCGCGCGCAACCAAAAAACTAGCCTTACTCCCTCTTGAGCTCTCTCGAACTTCCCCGGCCGCCCTCCGTCAACAAGTTTGCCTTCCCTCGGTGAAGAGCTATGTTTCGAATCACGTGTGAGGTAGTCGAAGCGCTTAGTTCCCTTCAATGAAGCCCTCCCTCGCGACGTCACGTGTGCGGTTACACAAGTGGTATGTACAGAGCTTGACCCCAACTTTTATAGCTTACCCATTTTTCATCATTTCATTGTCTCATTGTCTCCCATATTTGTTTATTTACTTTCTCGTTCGTGTACCTTATGAAGAATTTGTTGTCAGTAAACTATAGGGTGCAAGATTATTGGGTCACAATATGGGACAAAATGAATCTAGAATTGTCTAACATTTGATCATCTAAAGAATTCTTTGCAAGAACTATAGTTTGAATTGTAAATGGGGTTTATTATATAGGTCTAGGGTTATCTTGCTAATCCTTTTAGAAAATTATTGTTGTTCTTCTCCCGTAGTAACACGCACCAAGGTGTGGTTTGTGTATTGTTGTTCTTCACCCTATTTATAATAATACAAGAGGAAACAATTTTTTTTTTGTGTTGTGTTGTATTAGATATTGGTGGATGAGTTAAACAGTTAATATGTTTTTTTTTTGTGTTCTTCTTCACCCTAATTATAATAATACAAGAATTTTTTAGAGCTTTAATGGAGAAAGTTTTGTATTTTCAAGAGAGAAATTCTTAAAAGCTATCTGAACAAGTCCACGTCTCTTGATTTGATAAGTGAATATTATTGAAAGAATACTATATAATTAATTTTGCTTCATTATACAACTATTGGAAACTAATTAACAAAGGGAGATGCTAGGTGCACCCAACATTATTGCTGGTGCACCCAGCACTTAAGAGTAAAAGACAAAAATGCCCCTTGATTTATTTAAAAATATTTTGCGCACCCAATAGCCCATTTTCACGCTGTGACTGCGTTTTCTCCTTCTTCCGCCCGTTCTTCTTCTTCTTCTTCAGCACTTCTTTAGCAGCCCAACCCTTCTCCTTCATGCCACTATGTCGTTCTTCTTCATCCCCATTGATTTTGCACGCATGGTGGTGCCTTCTTCTTCAGTCCCCTTGGTTTTGCGCATTTCGTCGGCATTGTCGAGGTAAGTTGTGTTCTCCCTCCCCGTGGTGCGTTTCTGTTTCCATTGTGATTGGTGTACATTTTGTATGGCTTCTTTTGATCTGCATAGGCTTTGAGTTGATCCCCACTAGACATAGGTCGCATAGCCTTTTCGTTGTTTCGCAATAAACATAGGTTAGCTGTAGATGATCCACATAGCCTTTGAGTTGATCCGCAGTAGACAAATGTTAGGAATGAGATGATCCATAATAGTGTTAGAGATGATCCGCAAAGGTTATGCATGAAAGTAGTTGTATACGGATCAACTTGATCCACAATAAGCTTACGAATCAACTTGATCTGTAGAAGTAAAATCAACATACGGATCAAGTTGATCCATATCAACCTTACAGATCAACTTGATCTAAACGACTTACGGACCACCCTCGCATACACCCAGCATAAATGCGTACCTCGTATGCTGCAGACGACGAACCAACCACCGCAACAATGAACACCGACACCTTCACCTTCACCTTCACCGAACCTAAACGATCGCAACGAAACGAAGAAAATACGGCAAAGCACTGCGCACCGAAGAGAGAAAACAAAGAAGAAGAACTGTGTAAAAATGGTTGGTGTCGTTTTTAAAATATAAAACAACTTTTAAAAGGAAAAAGAAGACACAAGGGAAATTTTGGCATTTTTGAAAAATGTTGGGTGCACCAGCAATAATGTTGGGTGCACCTAGCACCAGCCATTAACAAAATGTGGTCATTCATAATTTTCCTTAACCCTTTCAAAATCTTGATCACATATTGCTTGTAATATATGTTCAATGGTTATTTATTTTGCCCATTATACATTTATATACTCAGAGAAGCCTAATTGAAGAATGATAGATACCCTTAGTTAGTTAGAGTTATTAGTCAATGAAATACAATGGTTTATGTTAGCAGACTAGTAAATGCCTATAATATAGGGAATAAACTATAAAAACATTAGGAGACTTTTCCCTAGTTTCATTTTGGAGGAAGAAAACAAAAATGCAAATGAAGTTTTAAGGATCAAGAGGCAAGTAAAGAATCATGCTAGCATAGAAGAGTAAAAATTGGTAAATGGATTAAGAAAAGCAGAATTGGAAGGAGCAAGAGAAGCGAGAGAACATTAATAGTAATTAGCACATTTATCATGCACAAAGAACATTAATGTTCAAGTATACTAACATAAATAGAAAACCAACAAATATTCTATAATATTGTCAAGTTTCTACAATCAAGTTAGAAAACTATACGTTGACAAATATAAAAAATAGAGTGAGATGAGAAATACTGATAACAATATTTGTTTTACTATTATTTTTATCATTCAAAAATAGTTTTAAATTGTGGTCATAATTGACATTTTATCATGATCTTTATGAAAAATTAGGAATAAATATGATTGATGCGACCTCAATTATGTTCTTAAATACTCCAAAAACCTTCAAGTTGCTATCATAATTATAGTTGCAAATTATTGATTAAAACCTTTTTGATAGAACTTATGTTAATTCTACTAACAGATTGGAGTCCTATATTTTCTTTTATTCATTTATTATTTAGATGGAAACATGAATTTTATCAAATAAATGGAGGAGAGAATAAGAAAAGAATGTATTAAAAGAGAGAGAGAGATAGACCTGTAGTTCATGACCACGAGGTGGGAAGAGGGTGTATAGAAGAAGCAGAGTCAACTTCATCAGTGGGAAGAGGAACTGCAGGGTTACTGCTAATAAAGGGCATGCAACTACTTTTATATGGCACCATTGGAGCTGTCACACTTGTTGAAGGTGAAGGACCAGGTGAAGCTGCATGCAGAGGATTATTGTAATGCCATGGAAATAGAGGAGATGGTGACACTTCATCAGAAAATGGAGCAGGAGGCATTGCTGAAGCATGTGGTGTGGTTGTTGTTGCTACTGTAGTGATGACCTTAATTGCTAGCTTCTGAGAAGCTTGGCATGCTTTGAGGGACCCATCATTGAAGCTAAAGTAGAAGAAACCAAGTCGTGATGGATGCCACTAACAACATTAACATATAATTGGTATAAGAAAACAATGACACAAAATGTTTAATTTTTCAAGAATTTTCTTATTTAATTTATCTTATATTTTAAGATGTTAGATATATTGATTTTTTTTGTATATTATTTTCTTTATAAAGTATTACAAGATAAGATTAATATGATTAAGCCAACTTATTTGTAGTTATTTTTATTTTAATGGTTTTTATTTTTTAATCTTGATAGCTCTCATGATAAAAGTTTAAAACTTTATATCAAATATCAAAATATAGGTTATCCAAATGAAACTTCAATTCTAATAAGAGAATAGTATACAAAATATTTACGTAACTACATATGAGTTTTACTCATAGAATTATGACAAGTGGATATAACAATTTCATATTTTTTTTTCAAAATCAATGGTTTTGAAAGAACTTACAAAGCACCCAGATGAAAAGTTTTGAAAGGCCTTACCGTGTAGGAAGCAATGTTGGGGTTGGTGAGAAGAGTTGCTTGTGTGAAATTGTAAAGATCAAAGGCTTTCTAGTTCTTGAAAATGTAGATGTTGTAGTGTTGCTTGTGATTGAAAATTGAAACAGAGGCAAATCAGAGAATAATGTTAGTTGCTAGTGTTAAAGAATACTTATTACAAAGATTCCAATTGTTTTTTTTTTTTTTCATTTCTGGGATACTATTAGTAGTAGTGTAGTACTCATTGATGGAATCTCCAATGTGAACTGTGGGGTTCTTCCATTCTGAAGACCCATCAACTATAACGGTGGTGCAACGAGAATAGTGGAATAGTAAAGGTAGAAGAGTAAAGAAGAAAATGGGAAAAGACATTATCATTAATATGCTTTTTTCTTAGAAGGAAAATTTGGTAAAGAAATGGTTATGGAAGCTTTGCAGCTTTTTATGTTATATATCTCTTTGATGGTCCAGTTTTCTGTCTCTCTCCCTTGGGAAATTAAGGAATAGAAAAACAAAAAGTAAAATGAATGTATGAAAATGTTTTGGGTGGTGAAAGCATGCTAGAATGTTAGAGGGGAGGCAGACTTTTAAATTTTCAGAAGGAAAAATTGGGAAACCAAACTCAAACTGTATTCAACACTTAAGGAGGGAAATGAAAAGCATAATAAGAGATATTTGTGATTATAGCAGGAGTTATAGTTGGATAGGAAAAGATATATAGAAAAAAAATAAGTGTTATTGAAATCTACAATATAAATTTGTCAAGTAACATAAATTAAATTCAATATCTTTAAATAAAGTCTTAGATTCGAGTTTTTGTTAAAGGCATAAACATGTTTGAAAAGAAGACTTTTATGAAAATAGTTGATCACGTTTTTTGATAAAAATTATTTAATTGACAAAGAAAATAAATACTTCTAATAATATAATGAAAATAATATATAAAAGTCTTTGATAAATCATTACACTTGATACAAATTACACTATACAAAATATGTTCTATATTAATATTTGCCAATTTTTTCACTGCTGGTTTTTGAATATCATTTTGACCTTGTAGGATGATTATTTGCAAAACATGTTAAGTTTGACAATCTCATTTTCTTCTGTAGGAAAATAATCTGATTAGGTTTCCCTCTTCATTTTAACTTTATAATTGAGATTCCAATTTTTGTTATTTGTTATTGCATTTTCTTCCTAGCTATCACAAATGATAGTTGAAGAAATGGGTTACCCTTGAATTTTAATTTGGAATCTCATGTATAGTTGTTTTTTTGTTTGAAAGGAGGGTTCTTATTGTTGAGGTTGTGGTAATTGAATAACTTATGAGGTGTGAAATTTTGGATTTTTGATTTGCAATTGTAGTGATTTTAGGACTTGGAAAGCGTATTAGGTGTTGTTGATAAGAGTCCCTGAAATGTATGGGCCCGTGGCCACTTCAAATTCAGCCACATCTCGGGCTGGATTGCCAAATGACAGTGGGGACTCTGTTGTTACTTTTGATACTTGTTCGAGGTGGATTGATGGTGAGCAGCTCTGGATTGCATGCTATAGTTGGACCTGGTCTTGTAGAAGAATGTGCAACTTTGGTATAGTTCTTATAATTTTTTTTGTTGCCAAAATGTAATGTTATGTGCTTGATGTTGATAACATTTGAGCTTATAAATTTAGCGATCGTTATATTTTTTGTTGAATTTCTTATGAGATAATGGTTTAGTTGGGAAATTGAGCTAAGAGTGGAGCTTTGCTCTATGAATTGTGGTTCTATAATTCATAGAATGTTGTGCCAAGAGGCAGCTTTCTGGAAATGATATATGAATATGATAATATATTTGATATCACATATCTTTATTGTCAGGGTGGATGTCAAACAGGTATGGCTAAAATTACCAATGTCTACGACCTTTCTGCAAGGTTTGTATATTGGCGCCCTTTTTTTGCTTTTCAAAGTCAAAATTAATTGTCTACATTTAGCAATGACAGTTTACTTTTTGGCTTCTTTCTTGGAGAAAACTAACTGAGAATATCTTTAAGTCAATCAATGTTGTTGCATTGATGCAAAGGTGCATTCTCATGCTATCTTTGATCCCTTGAGTTGTGGTCGTATTGGTGTGGGATTTAGATGTGTATATTATGACATATGCAATTGTGGATGCATGTGGATAATTGAACATTGAAAAATAATTGTTTTCTCTTTTCCCGTGTTTTGGTCTGAGATAATTAATTCATGTCATGCTACACAAATTATGTTAATGGGTTCCTGCCCCTTTGTTGCTGCCCTATATTTCTTCCTTAGTTGCATATAATTATCTTGGCTAAAAGTTAGATTCCTAGCATATGAAATTTATGCCTTCAATAATTTCGTGCAGGAAAGTTATCCATACTTTTGGAGATATTCATAAGGGACACACTGAAGATTATATTGCACAGAAGACCCTGCCCGTAACTCTCAAATACATAGGTTTGTAAAGATTAAAAGTTCTTGCAATGATGTGTGTAGACACACTGAAAGGATCAATGGCTGAAAGTGTAATGCCTTGTCTTTTCTCTTTTACAGATCCAACCTATATGATCCAAGCTATTCCAAGCAGGTCTGGTAGTAGCTTAAGTAGATTCTTAACCTGGTGGACTCCATGATTGATTGTTGTACATGGCCTCTCAATTAAGTCACCAAGGTATGGATTTTTCTAATAATTTATTAAAATCATATTCGATACTATATTCTTCAGAAGTTATAATGAATGTTTTGTTAATCTTCTTTTTCCTTCGAGTAAGAAATTCACCCCAAAGATGGGTCTTAACTAACCGTCTTAGAATGTTCACTTTCTAAGATGGGTCTTAGCTAACAACTGTCTTAGAAAATACATTTTCTAATACGGTTCTTATCTGGCACCGTCTTGGAAAGTATCCTAAGACGGTTGTTAGCCAAGAACCGTATTAGAAAGTGGACATTCTAAAGCAGGTCTTGGGTGAAAATCGTCTTAGAACATGGACTTTCTAAGACGGTTGTTTGCTAACAACCAATTGTTAGCAAATAATTGTTTTAGAAAATTTGACTTTTCTACGATGGTTGTTTTATAAACGTCATTATATATTTCAACTTTCAATGACGTTTAATGTAAAGATGGTTTATTCTTCTATTAACCGTTGTTAAATGTCTTTTTTGCAGTTGTGAAGATTGATAAGAAAGAAAAAAATCAAAGACTTTAATCAAGGAGCAATAGTAAAATTCTAAGAAAGATCAAGAACAAAAAAAATAGCTAGTAAATCCTACAAGTTTATTTAGAGTAAATTATTATTTTAGTCTTGTATGTGCATAGTAATGTACAATACAAGAAATTTAATAATATCAACATATATTTAGTGATCAAAATAACAATAAGTGATTAGGTTTAAGAATTACAAACTTAAATAAAAATGGTAAAAATTTAATAAATTGATTTTTTAAAGATTAATTTTTGACAAAACTAGTTAAAAAACTAGTTGAAAGTTGAAAAATTAACTTATTAAATTATAAGTATTCGATAAAATTAACGATTAAAGTAACTGAAAAATGTATAATGACAAAAATAGACATATTTATATTCTATTATTTTATGTTATATTTTTTCATGTTAAATATTCTACTATTAATCTTATACTATTTTAAAAATATTTTTAATCATGTTTAAAATAATATAAGAAAATTCACTTGAGTAGACATTATATTTTTATTATGTTATTTAGTGTAATATTTATAAGTAGTACAATGGTTAAAATAAATAATCTAACATAAAAAATGTAAAATATAATTAAAAAAAACCCTACCATCTATCATTATAAATGCCTTGATTTATAATGCTAAATTAATAAAAAAAATAGTTTAATCATCAAATTAAAAATATAATACCATTCCTTGGAAAAAAAAGTGAATATGTACATTGAAAAACAAAACGAGGGTCTACACATTAGAGAAAGAAAAGAGATAGATGAATATTAATAAGTCTAATGTATGAAAAGGTGAATGAGTAACAAAAACAAAAAAAAACAGTAAAATTATAATTTATTTAAAAAAGGTGATAAATATATTAAGGATAAAAAAATATAAAAAATTAAAAATTAAAAGCTAATATTTTAAAAAATACTACTTTAAATAACATTTAAAAAAATACTAAAAATTATTAAAAAGATTATTTATCAAATAAATAAATAAATTTTTTAACTAATAAAAAAATTAAAAATTAACTAAAATATCTCTCGCATAATAACCATAACCTTACTCGATTTATTTATTATTAAGAAACCATCCCCATATCCAAAGTCAAACTTAATCCTATTATGGCCTTATCAAAATTGAAAAATCAGTTAGGCACAGCCCGTCTGACCTTACAAAAAAATCCCATCCAAACATTTCTCAGCCATTCCATCAGCCCAACCGATTGTCCCTAAAAAAAGACAAGCATTGTGAAGGTTTACTTTTATATGTTCGAATGCTATCAAGAAAAATGTATATGTTCGATTTGCGTAAATAAATCGTTTACTTGCTTGTTGGGGCAAATTATTTTAAGAAAATAATTGTCAATGAACTAATTATGTACTTTATCTAATAATAGTATGCTTGTTCTTTACTAAAAAATTAAAAAAATATAGTTTATAACCTAAATGGTTGATATAATACTGTAAAATTTTGGTGCGTTTACACATGAGTCAGTTTATTTAATAGAAAAATATGTATTTAATTATTATCGTATGTAAAGTTTTATTGGCCCAAAAATGACTATACACCACGGATAAAATTAATTTTTAATTCAGTAAGTTAGAAGACACTTACAGCGTATCTGATCCAAAAATAAAAAAAATAAAAAATTGTAGCTTATATAAAAATGAGAAGAAATATTTTTTTTAAAGCTTTTCAAGCATAAGTCATACAAATATCAGCATACTTCGTCTATAATTTTAAAATAGATAGAATAATTTGTTTTTCTTAAAATGTGGCTATATATGCTATTACTGCCGCAAGAAAGTCGTTTTCCTGCATGCAAATCGTCTATAATAATAAATGACCAACAAAGTTTATGGGTTGAATAAATGAGGCCGAAACGAACCCTCTGATAAGGTAATTGCTTTGCGCACCAAACGCTTTTTTTTTTGTGCACCTAACATTTTCTATTATTTCCAAAATTATCTCTAGCAAATTTACGGATCCATAATCCATATGGACCCATATAGATTTATCTTATTTTTTTTTAAAAAATATTTTATGAATTAATTTAAAATTAAAGATTCATGCATGATTCAAACATATAACTTTTAGGTTACTAACACAACTGGTTATTAACACAACATTCTAACCAATTAAACTAATAGACCAATTATGTTATAAAATAATTAATTTTGATATCTATAACATTAAAATTTATAATGTATATTTAATGCACATGTAAATTTACATAATAAATTTTGTGACAATTAATTTTGGTGTATTAAATATATTAGAACAAAATTATTTGTTACAAAATTAATTATGTAAATTTACATGTATATTAAATATATATTAAAAAATTTAGTGTTATATATAACAACATTAATTATTTTATAATATAATTATCTTATTAGTTCAGTTGGTGAAAGCATTGTGTTAATAATATGAAAACCACAAGTTTGAATCTTGGATGAGTTATTAATTTATTTTTAAAAAAATATGCAATTCATATGAACATATGGATTGCCGATCAGTAAGCTTGCAAATTACGAATCACAAGTTTATAGATTACGAATCCATAAGTTTACTAGGGACAATTTTGGAAAAAATAAAAAAAATGTTGGGTGTATTATCAATTTGCTAGTTGCGCAAAGCAATTGGCTCGTGATCAATAGCATAATCACATCCCCCACAAAGTAATAAAAACTAGAAATGGGAAAAAATTCCGTTTGTCTATGATCCATTAAGTCTATCTATGAAAAATTTAATCTAATTTTTTCTGTTAAAAAAAAAAGACATGAATTAGATTGGATGAACATTATTAAATGAAAGGATAACAATCCATCTTGTCTTATTTTCAAATTCAATAGACTACTTAATTTGACATTATAAATTAGTATTTTGGTTGGTTCCAAAGTGATTTTCTTTTATATTCATAGAAATTAAACACAGTACCACCTGATACCAGCAATAGAGCTAGATCTTCTTGGTGTTCCAATAATAGGTTTAGTCAAACTTGACTTGAACGGATCCAAAAAAAGTTTGTGAATGGATGAAAGTAATTTGAAATAATTATAAAAAGTATTTAACTTTTAAAAAAATAATTTTATAGATGAATTGAATATTTATTCATAAAATAAAATATTAATAAATGGATTAGATGATTTTTATTAAATGAATCATAAACGGAATAATTTTTTGTAATGATTTTTTAATGAATCATAAATAGATTAATGGATTTTTAATCCATTTTTTAAAATTTGGGAAGATTATTCAATTAATCCGTTTGACAGGCCTAATAATATCAGGAGAGAAAAAGAAAAACTCACATTAAGAGATGAATTAAAGCACTTCACTCCTTTCCAACAGCTTAAGCATCTAGTTCTATAATTCCAAATTCCATTTGAATTGGTTGTTGATTGCCCTGGTTTTCGCCTACTCTACAAACCCATTGGACTTTTCACTTATGGGCAGATGTATTCAAATAATTTTTTAGAGTCAAATTTCAAGTTCAATGTTGAGAATGCAAGAACTAGCTGTTCATTGTGACCAAATGAACGTACAATTTTATACTGTTATGACATTAGTTTATTGTACAAGTATAGAGATACAATGACATTAATTTTTTATGTGCATATACAGAGATACAATTTTATGTACAGAGTGCAGAAATAATGGTTAGGGGGGCGGGGGACTAAAATGTGTATTTACAGAAAGTCCCATTGCCAATAGACCTTCTCTACAATCCCTCCACCACTTTTAACAGCTAGGTGAAGTGTCTCAGAAGCTGGAGGAACCCCCCATAATAATGGCACTGCAACAGTCATCGTTAGCTTTTCGTGTAAATCACCTTTGCTTGCCTTCTCCGCCGCAATAATCTGCCATATAAGATTGGTTCTAGTATTCAGAAATTTGGGTTCACATGATATTAGAAGAAAAAATCTGGATAATGTGACACATCAATGGGAAAGTTATTAAGTAAATGCTTCTACGTCTATGCATTTCACCAAACATGACCCCTCAATAGGTGGTACTATCAACCAACCTAACTAAGTTGCGGCATCTTCCAGACATGAATGAAATTAGCCATAAAAATTCCAGTTACCCGTTAATATGTTAGTTAATAAAACCAAGAGAAAATGGGCAAATACAACTTTCAATGACAAGCCCAAGTCTAGATCCAGTTAATGATTGTTATTGGAAGGAGAATGGTCTTCCAATTCAAATTTCTATATTTGTGTAACTTATTCTTTCACTTCAACAAGATGCTAAGGATTGAAAGTTGATCTGAAAAGAATTGGTATATTTAAAGACAATCAGTATATTGGAAGTTAATGATTATTCTGTGGAGATTATCCTCTGACAAGGCAGTTTCATAAGCAGAACATCTCATGAAATTTTAACATTGGTTTCCAATTTCGATTGAACTTTCTTCATATATAGTAAGAACCAGAGGACAATAGCTTTATAGAAAGAAAAAAAAAGTATAGCCTACCTCTCCACCATGCTCTAAAACAGTGTCTTCCACCACATCACTAAGCATCTCAATGGAACGGCAGAATCCAAAAATACAAAGTCTTCTGCCCATATCAAGTCCCTAAAAAGAGGGTAAGTCATATTTATGAAATGGACAAGGATAACTAAGGAGATTTAGTTAAAAGACTGACTACTTACATTAGTAGCTGCGATATCAAAGAGTGCACCCAGACAAAGGCCTTGATTGGGATCCATGTAATTACTCTCTTGAAATCGTTGAAACTTTTGAGCAGTTTTGGATTTCGCTAGCTTCTTCTGGAAAGCATAACGATATGATTAGCCAATATAAAAAAACATCACATAACATGGACATGGACTATAAACCAGATGAAGCATGGATCAAAGATGAGAAAGGTTCAAAAAAGGGCATAGTGTGTCTTTGACTCTTTGCTTCTTTGGCTTAGAAGCTGATTCTATGATGCCAAGTATTCCACATAAAAGACCAAGATACTTCTTAACATGAGAAGTGACAGGGCAAAGAGTCTAACTCTGTTATATTATGCAAAAACATACCACAAGTAGCAAGCACCAAATGAAAACCTTAAAATCACGATAAGAAGCATGTTAGACTTTCACATATAACAGTTTAAGCTTTTAAGCTAGTTGATTTCTTGACATAGTATCAAAGCCCCTTAAATAATGCAGTCCTCCCCCTCTTTTAATGGAACTAAATTTTCAACATAAGTTTCAGGTGGACATGTGCTTTGTTTGTTTAAACTCCAAAAAGTTTTTGTGTGAAATTCTGAAACATGAGTTAAAGTTATCAGTTATCACTTACCAAAAAAAGAATTTGTATGATCTTCTTCAAATAAATCAAGATTTTAGAGCCAAACGCATATGGACTAAACATAACCAGCGGCACATTTAAACACCCTCTACATTTTAGATGTTAACTTGTAAACTGAAAGCAATATGAAAACAATCATGATAAAATCATACATCTGAAGAGCTGACACGGCGAGGAATCATGGAGCCTCCAATCTGGATCAATCCATCAGCAGTGAACAATGTAATTCTCTCCTCAGGAATCCATTGAATTTCTGAGAAGTCACAAGCATAAAGGGAGGCAACTCAGAATATAAACAAGTGACAGCACGAAGGCTTAAATAATTTCTGAACCTTGACATTATTCAAGCAAAGATTTGCCTTAAAAATGCAGACATTCGGACAAAAATCATCTCAACTAACGAGCAAGTAGGACAGAATATGCTTCAAATCCTAAAAGCATCAAATCCACACTCACAAAAAATATCTAATTGAAACAACGAAAAAAGGCTACAGATTTTTACTTTAAACATTAAGTGTTTGTTTGGGTGAGTTACATGGAGTATTTGCAAAAATTGATTTTAAAGTGACGTGATTCTCCTTTTTGGGTGAACCCAGGGTATCAATTGACCGAAATCCAAGACTAATCCAAGACTAGTATCAAGGTACTGAAATTCATTAAGAGGCTGAACTCCCCAGGTAGATGTATTTCCATACACACTCTAATCTGACCACATGATTAAAGGATAAGGTTATCAGTCAACAATGCCACAACATGTATGGTTAAAATTGATTTTAAAGTGACATGATTTAGGTTCTAATATTTTTATTCTAAAAGCAAGTTAGGTTATAAAAATTTTAATCAACCTGAAAATTGCCTCAACCTGGAAGCAAACATGTGAGCATTTAGCTAAAACCACGTTAACTGTTATTTCGACATGATTGTGGATCAAGTAATGTGAATCTCCACTCTACTCTATTTGAAGACAACAAGCAGAGAATCAAATTCCAATTGCAGTGCTTAAAGTCGAAAAAATTGAAAAGGAACTCCAATTTTCTAATTCCACAATCAATCAGCAGCGTTAGAAATTCAGGGAAAAAGGAAGAGCGTACCATTGTCGGGATCGGACCAAGGGAAAAAACCGAAGGAATCGTCGCCGGAGATGTTACCGGAGGGGGAGGCTTTGGGAGCGAAATGGAGAAGACGCGGTGCGGAAGAAGGAGAGAAAGGGAACGAGTTGTTGAAGAAGAAGGTCTTGGAAGGAGAACGGGACGGAGCGAAAGAGAATCTGAATGTGGAGAAGCATATTGCAGCAGCAGAGGTTTCCGCCATTGGAACGGTACGGAGTTAACCACAAAACGTTACGTTACGTTATCAAAACCGCTTTCGATTATTCATTCAACTACTCACCGCGCGTTCGTTCGGACACCCTCCTCCCTCTTTGTCGCGCATTTCTGGATTATTTTTTTATTTATTTGTTTATTATTGCTTAGAGTGTAGTGTTTTTTTTTTTTTTCTGGCTGAGAACTTCACATGGATACCGCACACACGTTCCTATTTTTTTTTTTTTATTATTATTATTTATTGTCTTTACGATTGATTCTATCACTCCATGACCAGGGAAGAAAATACCAGTCTACCAGACCTCCTCGATTTTCCTCAGGAGCCAACATAATAGTAAACTTCAAAATTGGGTGAAATGAAGTAGATAAATAAAAGACATGTGAAAAAAAAGTAATGAATATACTAAATAATTGGAATTATTTTAGAAAAAAATTGACAAAATTAAGTTATTGCTAAAAAATTGAAACTGCATAATAGACAAATTTAATCATTTCACCATGATGGATTATGAAAAATTACATTGAGTTTCCTTAGGAAAATTTACTATATTGCATGTGATCATAGTTAACCATTACGTGATTCTCGTACAAACTTGAATATGAATCTTGTGTAACTCCACAATTTACAATATACAATCAGGAATGTGATACGTACCAAAAAAACATATCTCATATATATAACATGATAAAGATAGACTCTTTTTAATTTTTTTTACTGAAAAAAAAAAAACATCATCCCTGCTTCAAATAGACGCAACAAAACCCTTATTATCTTCTATTGTTCATCATCTTCTACCTCCAATTGGATCATTTTGACCTGATTTAAGGCCTATGAATCTAAATGAAAACTCAACGATTTTCAACCATTTACAACACCAAAATAAATATTTTACATCCCTGATGACTTGAGAAAATTCAAAATAATTTCCAAAACATCCCGGTTCTTGTGCTATGAATGATTAAAAACTTTTATGCACTTTAAAAATAAAAATAGTCAACCAAAATTATATTAATACTATCAAATAATTTTATTAAAGACATTTAGGGCTATGTAGAAGGTATACTTTGTTTTTCATGGTTTTTTTTTTATACCATGATATCGGTGTGGAATATCCACTAATTTGACTAATGATTCATCTTTATCAGAGAATCTGACTAGTTATTTTTAATGAGATTTCTTCTTTCAATCACGTTTTTTTTCATTCACAAGACTCAAACTCAAGACCTTGCTTAAAGGGATTGAGTCCAGAACCACTTAGATTATCGACTTATTAATGGTTTTCATGGACTTTTAATAAGAACAAGTTGGTGACCTTTGCTTCCTGCAATTCCCAAAAGATTTTGATGAACAGAAATACCCCCTTTCACTTGAAATTCTCCATTCTAGAATGCGATTTTTAATTTCATAATAGATTTTTGGATTGCTTATCCCTATTCCTAAATGTAAAAATTACATTTTGAAATAAAGACAAGTGATCCAAAACCTATTATGGAATGTGATAAATGACATTCCATAATAGGACACTACCCTTTGTTCCCCTTTGCCCATTATCCTAACTTGAAACCTTATCATATGCACCGCACCACCCCAACCTCTCCTTCATCACCGCACCACACACACCATCACACTTCTACATCGACACCTTCAACATTGACCCTACTTGCACCATCTGGGAAATCGAACGCCATTGTCGAGACCCAACTCATCACCTATGACAAGGAGGTCTAGAACATATTTGTGATTGGGCTTTGGCGTTTGGTGGTTATGTGATGCAATGGTGTGTGTGGTGCATTGGTGGGTGACGTGTGGTGCGATGGTGGATGTCATGGTGGCGGTGTCTCTGTTTGCATGTTGGAGATGTTGGAGAAAGAAGAGAGAGAGGATAGGCGTTACTAGAGGAAGAAGACAAAAGAAAGTGAGTGGGACATTTGTGTCTATTAAGCTTCCATTGGAAAGTGCAAGAAGCAAAATGGGAAGTGTAGAAGGCAAAGGCCCAATTTGGTGATCCATTGTCCCTTACCTTTTGGAACTTGGATCGTTTAAGTTTTTGAGTTAACTCCTTACCCAAAAAGAAACGTTTTAGAATTAACTAAAATTATTTAAAATAAAATGTCACATATAAAATAATTCTTGAAATTTTCCATTTAAATAAAATTTATTAAAGATTATATATATGAAAATTCAAATTTCTCTTTTAATTAAATGGAAGACTCATCATTAAAATGGACTTAAGCCTATAAAGAGAGAGGAGATAAAAAAGTTTGAACTTGCTTTACCTCATGTCATATATATATGTGTGTGTGAACTGAGCTATCCAAATGTTACTAAACTTTTGTACACTAAATTCAATTGTCAATTCCATTATTTGAAAGATTCCAACCATGGGACTTAACTTATTTCCTCCGCTTCATATGCAAACGCCTTTAGACAAAAAGGAAAAAGAGCACAAATTCTATGCGTTAAGGTGGTGGTGGCTTCAGGGTCTATGAGCTGGTTTCATGAATCAAAAGGAAATAATATTCCATCATGCAACAAAGATTGAGTGAAAAAAAAGAGAGAGAGAGGAGGAATTGTACGTTCTGATGTGCAGTCATGAGGCGAATAATTATGATCTCCAAAACAAAAAAAAGCTGGTGCAATGTCGGAGACCCATATATGCATTGAAAGCAAAAGTGATAGAGAAGGCACATATAACATGCCCTTTGCAATTCTGACTTGCGTTTGGAAGTACCCTCTTCTTTAGCAAGCACGCTATCATTCCGGACAAATGTGCTGATCATGAACTCTCTCACCATTATGTTGCATTCATGATTCAACATTTTTTTTATGGATCATTTGTATCTTTTATGAAATGAAAATCTTGTTTGAGACGGATATAATCATTATAAAATTATTTTTTTAAGTGTTTAATCTAATTACATATATTAGAATTTAAACTTGAAATTGCTAATTAAGTTATAGTAATCTATGTCAGTCCATCCACATACTTTGTTTCTATTATATTCAAGCATTCACCGCATGCACACACATGGACATGACATAATTCGAACTCAAAATTATTGATTAAATTGAAACAATTTATGTCAATTACAAAATTCGAACTCAAAACTACTGATGATTAAATTGAAATAGTCTATCTCATTGATTTATATATGTGTGTGTGTGCGCATGGCAGAATAAGAACACAAAAATAACAACATACGAGAACATACAGATATGTCTTAGAAGCCATCAGGAAAAAGCTGAATAACCCTTGTCTTTTAGCTGGCTGTTTCTTTGTTTACGCTACCTGTCCAATGCATGTAGACAAGGCCACATGCTTCTAAATTTAATGCCCCTTTGCTTTCTTTTTGGTCCTTTTTTTCTCTCCATTGCTTCGGCAGGTTCAGGAATATATCATCATATCTTCTCAGTCAGCCTATAGAGACACATTAAGAAACTATATTTGTAACTCTTGACTTCTATGCATGTTAATATATATATATATATATATATATATATTGTCCTTTCTATCGAGAAAATACAAATTTTGGGCCTGGACATTTTTTTTATGAAGCCATGATTTCAATATTACGATCACATAATTTAATATTGCACTATTTTCTCTTAAGCTTGATTAATTCAAGTAGTTTTGGGCTGTTAACAAATTGTGCTTGGGACTTGCTAGGTGCACCCAACATATTTTATAAATGGTAAAAATGTTCCTGTTGGTTTTTCTTTTAAATGGCACTATTGCTGGTGGCTTTTTTTTGTTTTATGCTTTTATCATTGTGCTCCGGTTTCTCCCGTTCATGGTTGTTTTCCATTGTTGAGAGAGGTAGTGGTTCGGTGGAGGTGAAAGTGTTACCGGTGGGTGATTGTTGTAGTTATTGGTTTGATTTCGTCAGAAGTACACATTTTTCTAGCTTTTTTGGGTAACTGGTGTTCTATTAGATTTGGTTTTTTTTTTTACATACGGATGAAGTGCATCTGTAAGTTGTATACGAATGAAGTAGATCCGTAAGTACGAAGTACAACATACAGATGTAGTTCACCCATATGATTCTTACGGATGTAGTTCATCCGTATGGTTTATACGGATGAACTACATCCATAAGCTTTAGTTTGTACTTATGGATGAAGTTTATCCGTATAAGCCATACGAATGTAGTTCATCCGTATAGGTTTTTTTGTTGTTGTTTTTTTTTAAGTTTTCAGAAAATTTATTTATTTTAATTATTAATATGTTAAATTAGTGATTTGTTTCCTATAGTTTGATAGTTTTTTTTAGTCCCTATAGTGTAATTTTTTGTGAAAATTATGAATTATTTAGTTATTACAAATTATATATAGTAAAAGTATATAATTTAATTATATAGGTTCAAATTAGGTATAAATTATAAATTTATTTGTATTACTTGCTAATATATATGTAGTTAATTTATTTTGATGATATTTATCAAATTTTAATGGTAAGAACTAAAATGGAATTAAAATATAAAGTATATGGAGGGACTAATATAGGGTTTTTGTTTATTGATATATATGACTATGAATTTTAGTTTTGATAATATGGTGTGCACTAAAAGATTATGTAGACTTGTGTATGATGTATAAATTTTTTTATTTGTTGTTAAGATGGACGAAGATCAATGGATGTATGACAGTATAATGTCTGAAGAAGTTGATATGAATTATTAAAATGAACAAGAATGTGGTGTGAATGAACCACATGTTGATTGTTCGGAAGCTTTTAATACTTCTCAGGTAATAATGTTCATTATTGTGAGTGATTTGATAAAATGTATGTGTTGTAGAAAACTTAAATTGCCTGGGTTGCGTTGTAGGTCTTTGGTACCTGAGATGATGTTTTGTAGTGGGCTCGAATGGTTGCTCATGAAAACGAATTTCTTGCCGTCATTAAGAGGTCTAACACACAGACTGGTAGTAGAGGAAGAAGTTCATTTGTGTTAATTGGTTGTGAAAAAAGTGATCAGTATAGGTGTAGGAAGAAAAAATTTGTTAGAAGAGATACTAGGAGCAGAAAATGTGGGTGTCCCTTCAAGCTTCATGGGAAATCAGTGATTGGAGGGCAAGGTTGGATGGTGAAGTTGGTGTGTGAGATTCATAATCATGAATTGGCCAAGTCATTAGTTAGATATTCATACGCTGTGCGATTGGCTATGGATGGGAAAACTATTATTGCTTATATGACCAAGTCAATGGTGAAACCAAGAAACATTCTGCTAACGTTGAAGGAGCACAATATCAATAGTTGTACAACAATCAAACACATATACAATGTAAGAGGTGCATATCGTTCTTCCATTAGAGGAAGTGATATTGACTAGTTTAACTTAACAAATCGACGCGTTCGTGAATTAAAGAAAGGTTATGTACATAATGTACTTGTTGGTATGTGTCATATAATAAAACCTTTATTTCAAACCTAACTTTTATTGTTGACCTTTTTTTTTTTACTTAATTTATAAGTTTTTTCAAACCTTTATTTTAATCAATTTGAGTTTTATAGTAGAAATAAAAAGGATGAACATTTTGTAGCCATTCAATTATCAAGGGATAAAGAAGTTAAAATTGGCTTAACTACGAATCAAATAAGCCATTTATTTTGAGACTTAAAAATAACTAGAAAAATTTAGGTTAACTAATCAAGTTAAGTTGAACTAACAAATCCGTAGCCTGTATAAGAAGTGGATCAACTTGATCCAATCAGGTTAGATTGGCTGAATGAAGTGATCCATTTCACAATTTTAATTTTTTTTTGTCATAAGTCAGAGACTAATTATGTTCGCGGTGCACAATGAGAATCAAACATGAGTTCTTCAACTAAATAGGTTATTCTCGCTCATGTGAACACAACAATTTGGGCTAATAGAAGACACACACGACTAGAATAAACATAAAATAAAAGTTATAACCAAAATAATGTAACAAATACAAAATGTTAGGAAAAACAAAAATGTTGTCAAATACAAGATATAAACATCATCTGTGACTGATTCGTGTGCTGCCTTCGTCGCGCCCTAACATAAACATTTCCATTTGATGTGACCCCCCTAGCGATCCTGATGCAGTCTTCCATGATCTCATGTACCTCTATGCCTGCAGTTAATATCCTTAGGTTGAGCAGATGCTTCAACCTTTCTGCAATCGCTTGGCACGCATCCTATGATATTAAAAAAACACATATACAATTACAGTAACTGAAATAAATAACATTTAATAAAACATTAAAGCAAGTCATCTTACCACTGCATGTCTAGGCTGCTCCACATCAGAAGGTGCATGTGAAGCTCCAACTTCTGGTGCCACTGGGACCTCAGGGATATCTGGCTACACGTATGTGTCATGCTGTGGGACAGGTGGATGTTTGGGTGTGATGAACAGATGAGAGATCCCGAAGAACTAGTCCATGTAATCTGGTGCACACTGGCCAGGCACAAGACAAATTTGTCCCCCCTGCGGCTAGATGGTCCAAGTAATGCATCCACCCGTCATCGATATCCTCAAATGACAAGTTGACACCCATAGGTAGTGGAGGAATGGTCTGAATGTATCCAAATTGTCGCACCACCCTCTCTGATCGATGTGTGACCACAACGGGACCCCATCTAAGCTCACCTTGAAAGCATGAAATAAGGTCAAACGCCCTAACTCCTCGGTGATCACCATAAGGCATCTAGCATACGTCAAGGATCATCAGTGCATCTATATGTGTCCGATACGTCGATGTTGGGAATCCTTTCAAATAAGCCTTCATAGTAAGCCACCGACAGGCATGTGGTGACGTCTCATCATACTCTGCATCAATCACGCTCTCACAAACACTGAAAAAGTGCTCATATATCCAACACTACACACATTACATCAACATAAAAGAAATGTCAAATAAACATATTAAAAACATATTTAAATCATAATCCAATTTAACATATTTAAAACATAAAAGTTACCTGTAATAAAGTGATATAACTAGCAAGTTGTCGGCCACTCCTCTTACAAGCATCATTTAAATGATCATACATATGCACTAGGACGACAGCTCCCCATGCATAGCTTCCACTCTGAGTCAAGTCTCGGAAAGTGTCTAAATATACTACATGAACATGTGTTGCACTCTTGTTAGCAAAAAGAGTGCAACCTAGCAAGTGTAGGAGATACGCACGAGCTGCAACAGTCCAATGTCGGGCCTCACATCTCCTCTGATAAATATCCCATAGCCATGATAGGCATACGTATGCCCCATGACATTGTATAGTCTTAGCTCTAGCTTCCTTACCCAAGACTTCTAGCAACTCCACCAACATCAACACCGATTCGTCCACATGTAGAGGCTCAAAGCTATGGAAGGTGCCTATGATCAGAAGATGAAGCAGTGATGCCACATCATCAAGCGTGATGGTCAGCTCTCCTATAGGAAAATGGAAACTGCTAGTCTCCTTGTGTCACCTCTCGACAAAAGCGGATATAACTCCCCAATCGCCAGTGTCTACTGAACATGCGATCAAGGAGTTAATCTTGTGGCAGCGACTAACCCTTCAATTTCTAAAGCAGGGTTCCCAAATTTCTCAATTTTCCTTCCGTGGGAGGCTAACTTCAATTCAGGGCGTTCCTAAATTGAAGTATAAATGATTCGAAATAACATAAAATAATAAATTAAACTAACACAAAAATTTCAGTAATAACAAATACTTAACAAAAAACTTTACTCAAAAATTTAAAATACCTATCCATTCCATATGCTAAGTGTAGCATGGTCACCAAACTCAGTCAGCACTGATGGGTCACGTGGTCCACCTGGGAATCCCTTAGCATCATCAACATGAAATCCCTCACCACCATTAGCAGCTTCTACACCGGGTGCAGGTACGTCCTCAATCACATCAGGAGCATCCTCAGCAACAGGGGCAGCTTCCCGTTGCCTACGTGCATATGTTGTAGGCCTTCGTTGCTAGGAAACATCATCTGAATCATGATGATCCTCTCTCCCCAGGGCTCTGCCTATAACCCTACCTAGGACACGATCTAAACCTCTGGTTCTAACCATAATCTGCAAATCATGACACACATGTATTTTTTTTGTCAAATTTAATATTTACTATTCAAATAACAATAAACCTACATAACCCTAAATCCTTAACACTAGCAGATAAACCCTAATCCAACCACCCTAAAACATAACACTTTTGCCCTAAGCCCTAAGCTAAACCCTAAGCACTAAACTAAATCCTAGCCACTAAACCCTAACCACTACATATCTACAATTTGTAAAACTACCAATAACATACCACCATATATATTAAACCCTAAGCCCTAAACTAAACCCTAAGCTCAACCCTAAGCACTAAACTAAATCCTAACCACTACATATCTACAATTTATAAAACTACCAATAACATACCACCATATATATTAAACCCTAAGCCCTACACTAAACCCTAAGCCCTAAACTAAACCCTAGCTACTAACCCTAATCACTATTTTCATTCAAATATATTAAACATAATAAACAAAAAACATACCTATTATTTACTATTAAAGTTTAAAATTTATTTCATATCACCATGCAATCATACATATTTTTTTAATAAACACAAAGCATACCTATTTTTAATACAAAACAAACAAATATAAATCAATTTTCAAAAAAAAAAATTGCCCAAAAAAAATTAAAATCTTCATACAGATGTAGAGTCATATGGATGAAGTACATCCATAAGACTCATACGAATGAAGTTCATTCGTATCAATCATACGGATGAACTTCATCTGTATGAACGTTATAGACTCAATACAAAATACGGATGAAGTACATTCGTATGAACTAAATCCTAATACGAATGAAGTACATCCGTATGAACTAAAACCTAAATTCTTTACCCTACATCCATAAATAAACAAAACCAGCAAAGCAAATGCGTGGAGAAAGAACAAACTTACCTCGATGGTGGAGCAGCACGAATGCTGGTCGTCAATGGCACCGAAAGCAGGAGAAGAAGAAGCGTGGAGGAGAGTAGCAGCGTAGAAGAAGAAGTGTATGGGTGCGTTTTTTGTTTTTAAATTTAACTCAGGGGCATTTTTGCCCATTCAAATAAAGTGTTGGGTGCACCAGCAATAGTGCTGGGTGCACCTAGCAACACCCATTGTGCTTAAGTGAAATCCCTCTCTTTGTTCTAGCCCGTATCAGAGATATATGTTACCGTGTTAGTGGGCTGCCACCAGAAGTGCATGACAATTGGCAAATTATTTATTCAATATTTTAAAAAAAAGTTAAATTGCTTTTGCTTCAGGATTAGAGTTGGGAACTAATTGATTTGGGCAAGGAAACTACTAGTTTTGCCACTATAATTTTTAAAAACTAATTATTATTATTATTATTAATGATACAATAACAATAATGTTTTACCCGCACTACTAATTAATTAAAATCAAATCTTGTTACATACTACATAGAAATTCTTACAACCAACTTGCAATTTAAGTTGTATAGAACTATAAGAGAGAGAGAGGACATTATTGACAAAAACATCTAGATCCTTCTTTTTACGTTCAGTCTTTGTTGGACCATTAGATTCATCTTAGAATTAATTCATGCGATAACAAGTTAGATGGACAACCAAACATGCACAAAATGTCTACCCTTAAACTTTTTCATTTTGTCCACCAAGCCCTCTTTCTTTTGTGCAAGTAAGCCATGTATTTAGGGTTCAATATGTCTCTCATTACTCATAATGTTACAAGTTGATTCCTATGGCTAGCATACAAAACAAACTCCAACTGGTAAATCATGGTGCAATCCATGCGTGTTGAGATTTTGACATAAGATTCGGTTTGCACATTAGCCTGTAAAATGGTTCAATAATTCAGTTTAGTGTAGGCATGACAATGAAACTTGTATCCGTGGGTATCCATCCAAATCTGTCTCGATTTTGACGGGAAATATCCGAGTTGATCGGGTACAAGTTTAAATTCGGGGATTATTCGATTTTTTTAATCGAGGTCAGGGTCGGGGACAGGGATGTCACTACCCGTCCCATACTCATTCCTGTACCCGCTCCATTGATGAAATTATTAAAATTTTATTAATTACTTGTTAATTTTTTTTTATAATTTTTACATAATTTAAGATTTTTTTCTTGATGATTTGTGTAGACAAATGTGTTGTAAATACAAGTAGTTAAAAATAAATGTATAACAATCAATTTTTTTTAAAAAAAATCAGATTTTCAATATAATCTTTTTTTATAAAAAAAAAACTTTTTTTATAAATCTGAATTAGGGACAGGACGGGGACTGGAATATCAAATATCCGATGGATACTGGGATGAGTAACAAATTTTAATTCATCAGGGATATCGAAGATGAATACGAATATATATGTTAGAAAGTCATAATAAAAAACTAAGGAAATAATACCCGTCCCCTGTTCAGTTTGCCATGTCTAGTTTAGCCGCACCACTTTTTTGTCCACGCCAGGACCCTTTGTTTCTTTTCAGCTTTTCAACTCACGGCCCCGCCAATTAATTGTCAACCCCACTGTATAACTAACTACTTCTGTTCACCCTTCAATTCTACTTCACTTTGACTTGTTTGTTTGCCACCCACAATAACGTACACCAAAATTCTGAAACTTCAACACTTTCCCTCAAAGTAAAACTAACTTCTGTTAATGTAAATAAAAAATTAACTTGTGCTAAACGAAAAAAAAATAGTAAATATATATTATAAATGTTCAAATCTCAGTTGTGGGCTTGGAAAATATTTTATTGAAAGGACAAAATTCATTCTAACGATTAATAGTGTTTTTGGAAACTCGTTAAAAAAATGTGGAAGCTAATGTGTGTCTGATTCACGTCTCTCCACAATCAGCATGCATTGAGTTGAGGCAGATCATACTTGCTTTTACTTTATTTTTGACAATTTGATGTGAATTTGTGTGAAAACAGATTATTAAACAAATTTAAGCACGTCCTTTAACTATTAATTTTTTAAAATTACATTCAAAATATAAAAAATATATTCAAGACGTATAATCAAACATGTTATAAGAGAGATATATTTGACTATGTACTAAAATTAACTTTTTCTTGTAACTCTTTAGGGAGTATATTGAATTAGGATTTTCAAAAATTATTTTAACATAAAAAAGTCTCGTAAATCTTAAAGATCATGTAGGAAATATTATGATTTATCAAGTTTTTTACAAAAATTTTATGATAGTTTTGAATTTTAATGAATTTATATCATAAAAATTTAAATGGTTTGAAAGAATTTTATAAATTTATAAGATTTAAAAGAACTTTGTGATTTTTTAAAAACACATTCAAAATTACAAGAGTTAATAAAAAATAATAATAAGAAATGATGAGGTTTGAATAAAATAAATTAAAATCAATATAATTTTTAAATATTTTAATATCTAAATTGATTTTAACTTTAGCTACTCCTGTACTAATCATTTTTGTAATAAGATCTTGTTATTCTCACGTTTGAATATAAATAGTAGATTTAAAATAATATATTAAATTTTTTATTTTTTTTAATTACTATAATTATTTTATGATAAATCTAATGATATGTTTGAAATGCGATAATAAGTATATACTAGAAGGAAGTGACGAGAATGAAAAATTTGTGCGTGGAGTACAAAATTAAAGATGATAATTATAAAATCATTACGTTGAGCAAGCAATGAATATAATTAGTATAAGAAAAACATGGTTAATCTTGACATATAAGATAAATATTAATTTAATTTAAAAAGCAAAGGAAAAAAATATATTTGATATTTTTTAATTTCAAAAGAATAGAAGAAATATATGTGACTCGGATATTGAAGAATACTATCTTTTGGCCCAATCAAATACATTTCACTTTTTTGTTGGGTTGGCTATTGAAGAAAGAATGTATGTGTGATGAAAAAAAAATCTCATAAATAAAAGTTTAACAAAATTTCATGAATTTGAGTGAAATTGTTTGATAGATATTTTATATTAAAAAGATATATAAATTTATCTTAAAAAAGTTTATCTGAATTCATATATTTTTAATATCAATTTTTTAAAAGTTATAAAAAATTCTAATCAAATATAATCAAATTTTATTGTACTCTTTAAAAAAAACTTAAAAATCTTAATGAAATACCACAAAACTTATTTATTCCATTTAAAAATCCTGATTCATATAATTTTTTTTAAATCATTAAAAATCCTAATTCAATACACTTGTTAACTTTTAACTGCTTGCTATGTGACAACCTTTCCTATTTTACGATCGTAAGAAAACTACCGACTATTTTTTTTTATAGCATTTCTTGGGAAAACGATTGAGGTCTTGGGTATCATGTCGGAGTGGGAAATCTGTGATTTCTAAGGGAAAAAGAAAAATATTTGATTATTTTAAATCAATTTTTGCTTCTTAAAACAATTTTTAACAATTTTTTCTTAAAAAATATATGAATTTAATTTTAAATAATTTATATAAACTTTTGCTATAAATTTTGGAAATGGCTTCAAATTTACTTTTAATGAAAGTTGATTTTTTAAAATTAGGATTATTTAAATCAAAATTATAAACCTCACCCCAAACCAAAGATACATTGATTGAATGACAAAACACTGTTTATGATAAAAGAAAAAAGATTGAAAAGGTACTACTCACTTCTGCTATACATGACAATCTGAATTGTTGGATAAACCTAACAAGTTAAGATTTTTTAGCCTTTTACGTAACGCAAGATATACATTTGGTAGGGAGGAGTAAACCTTTTCAATCAAATCCTGGTTTCGTGCAACACCCTTTTCATTTTAATGAATATATATGAAATATGAATAGCTACACCAGATCTTTCCCCTTTACCCAACGGTAATTAAATTGATCTTATGGTATTCTTAAATTTGGATAGTTTCAGTTGCTATCTGAAAGTGACTTCGAAAAACAAATGTGGAGGCTTTATATTATAAAATAACCATCCTGCAAGGTAGCAACCTTATCGTGATTCTCTGGTGATCATAACCAACACAAATTAAGTACTCTACTTGTCCATTTATGTTATCAATTATCTTTTTGTGTTCTCACACATCATTTTCATATCAAAACCTCGCTTCACATAGGCCACTGATCAAATATCTCCCACATTTAATTCGTCAACCCCCCCCCCCCCCCCCCCCCCCCATTCTTCTTTACCCACACGAATTTTTACCAAATTAAGGGCTAGCCTTGTTTATCTCATTAAATGATTTTGATAGCTATCTAAAAATGTCAAAACAACTTCTATAGGGCCATGTAGACTCTTGATTACATGAAATGAATTGACGAAGGAAATAAAACCATATTTTATCGTTATCAATTCAATGGTACTGCATGCGGTACAAAACGTTATTAACATGAATGAAGATCAAGGAAGTGTCAAACATATTTTTTTTTTATTGACTGTAGGTGTGTTTGTTTTGGCGGTGAAAGTGTGATAGCATAAAGTATGAGGCACATATCCCCCCAAGAAGTAATAAAGAGCTTGTTTCTCCAACCTCCGTTTGTAGTTGTTCCATCAGCAATTCAAACACACATTATAATGTCTGATATATTGTATTGAAAACATAATTCTAAATTTTAGACTCAAGTTTTTTGAAGCTACTAGAAGTTTTTACATCAACACAAACTTGAGTCATGTTATTTATTTCATATATGTTCCTAGTCATGTTACTTGTTTCATGTATATAGAACTTTAATTAGACAAGTCATTTGGGTGAACACACATACAAAATCAATTTTGATTGCAAGTTTTTAAATAATATTGTGCGTCAAAATCAATTTTCTAATATTTGTTATCAAACAAAAATCATGTTGCTACTTTGACTATGTTTAGATAAAAGTTAGAAAAATACTTTTGCGAAATGAAATGCAAAATTTTGAATTCTAATTCACAAAATGAAAAAGGAAGAAATGTTGCTTTGGGTAAATTAATTTTTAGCTCTTCCAACTAAAATATAAACATGTACAAATTCATGTTTGCTTACAGCATGTTAAAATACCTCAAAAGACCTAAAAACTGTTTTTGATGATCCACATCTCATGAATTTGTTGTGGACCCAAACATGCAGTTTGAATCAATTCTATAAAATTAGTAGTATGTATAGTTTCACATTTTGAATCTTTCATGTTTTAGATGTAATTTTTAGAAGCTAATAGTTAAGTTATAGCTTATACATCTCAAACGTGATTCCTTCGTCCTCAATGACTTTTCAAACACACTAAATTAATTCAAAACCAAATCTACATAAACACACAAGAAGATATTGGTAGCATGCTAGAATATGTCAAAGGAAACCTAAAAATAACTAAAAATTACTTTTGATGATCCACATGTCATGGATTCGTCATAGATCCAAACATGCGGTTTGAATCAATTCTATTAAATCAATAGTATATATAGTTTCACATTTTGAACCTTTCATATTAGGGGTCTAATTCTCAAAAACTAATAGTTATAGCTTCCACATCCCAAAAGTGATTCTTTCATCTTAAATGAATTTTCAAACACACTAGATTAATTCAAAATCAATTCTACAAATACATATAGAAACACACAAGAAGATATTACTATCATGTATGCCTTCTACGTGCAAAAACCAGTTACATATTCTTTTCTTCTTTTGATAGCCCTTCTTTTTTGGGTAACAATAAGAGCCATAAAATCATCACGTAGAGATTCCTTTGTCTAGTGTGATTCGTGCATTTTATGCCACGGAAACATTTCATTGGCTACTTCTAGGCATCTTGTTTATACTTAGGGAAAAGGGGATTAAGGTAAAGATTAACATAGGATTTGCACAAGTAAAAAAAGACTACGGAATTCTCAAAAGGACTAAAAATAAAAGCATCAGTATATGTACGTGCAACTGAATCACACAACTTTGTTCCGAGCACCCAACAGAACAACCTGGCCCACTCTGAGAATTGGGTTCCATCTAGTGGCCCCACAAATCAAATTTATGTTGCGTGTGATGATGCCTTAACAAAATAAAATTCAAATAAATACTTATCAAATACTATCACTTAATCACCATTCACCATAGATCATAGGTGAACAAGTCTCGTGAAACGGAAAAACACGCATTCTAAGACGTAAGTGTGTTTGGTTAAGCATTAAAATCCACATTCAACAGAAAAACACGCATTCTAAGACGTAAGTGTTTAAACTCACGTTCAACAGAAAAATACCCATTCTGAGACACAAGCTAAAATAGTGTGAAAATAGTCTTTTTTCAATGTCAGTTGTATTGAATGCAACTGGTTTGCAAACACACCCTGAATACTAATTAAGTATTTGGATGTATGTCCTCTAACAAATATGTGCCTGATTAACATCATGGAAAAGTGAAAAAACTTTCTCTAATTTCTGCGTATAGTCATGCTAGACCTGTAGGCATGAGAGAAAAATTCCTAATCCACATTTTCTTTTTAAAAACATTGTAAATGGCTTCTCACGGAACAACTATTTTAGGAGTCAAATTTAATTTTTGAGTGGAATTGAAGTAAATAACTATTTTAAGTGACTATTTGATTTTAATTATTGCAATTGTGTTAGATTGATCTCTAATCTCTATAGCTTATAAATTTTGCAAAAAAACAAAAGCCTTCACAGCCAGAAAAATACAGCGAAACTGCATGAAGCCAAAACAAATAAGTAAAACAAAGAAAAAGGTAGAAAGTACAATTCAAGTTAAATTAAGAATTTAAAAGTAGAAGGAGGAAAGTGAACATAGAGAAAAGAACAAACGAAATAGTGAAACAGACAAAAAGGGCATGGGCCCTTAAGCGTGCTATGGAAGATGCTAAGTAATTATATAGAGGCTCACACATGCATACAAGGGCTAGCATGAACACCTGAATGCCAAAACCAACTGCCACCATTTTTGTTTTTTTAGCCATGAACACCAAATGCATGCCCCATTGGAGCAAATAATTTTTCATCATTAAAATGCACAACACCAGCACCGTTTTTTTGTCATGTTGTAATTAGTCACTAAAGGTCAAACATGCAATAACCCCCCATGGCATGGTTATTACTCCACTACCATTTTTGGATTAACACACAAGAACCGTTCCATGGGGTTTCCTAACCTTTGGTCAACTTCAAATTATTTTGTCTCACTGTTGCTGGACCTCTGGTGTCTCTATCTCCATCAACAAGCTATGTCAAACGTTATATAGAACACCACCAAGTGCATATAGTTTCGGATTCAATTCCTGAATAGGTAATTACGTTAAATAATGAGAATTTTATTATTTAGGTATCCTACTCAACTGAAACATAGTTATCTTCAGCGAATAATTAATGCACATGGTTTAGGAAAAAAAAACATTATATTGAACTGTTTTTTGTTGTAACATTTTCATTCCCTTCACTTTTAGAATCTCCTTCTTCCCCTCTCTAAAGTCCTAAACCAAGAAAAGAACCACTAAAGCATTGCCCTTTTTTTTTTTGCTTCCAAACACATTTAGTAATATTTCACAGAGGATCCGAGGACTATCAAAATTAGATTAACTGTGACGATCATTATTTGCATTGATAATCACCGCCCCTCCTTTCACGCCATTTGTGAGTGTAATCATGCTATTAACATATTTTATTAGAATTAGATACTAGAATTTTATCCAGGATTTTGTAGTTTAATTAATACAATCAGTCACATAAACTAAGTTTGAGAATATTAAAGGCTGTTTGTTTCAGCTTTTTTTCGTAAAATAATTACTTTTAATAATAATAATAATAACATTTTTTTTTTGTTTTTTAAGTGTTTATTTCGGTTTTTCAAAACAATCAGAAGCTAAAAATAATCTAAAATTTGATTAAAATCAGAAAATATTTTAAATATTTATGTATAAAATTGGCTGCATTATGATTTAAACAAATATGAATGACTTAATTATATTTTTAATCCTTTAAATTAAAAATAGAGGTTGTTTTTTTTCTCCTAAATAAAATTTTGCATTCAGTCCCTCAAATTCAAAATATATTCTTCTTAGTTCATTTCTTTAAATAAAAATTTATATTTTTTAGTCTCTTAAATTTTAATGAAAGGACTAAAAAGAGAATTTTTTAAATTTGAATGACTAAAAATTAGAAATTTTGGTTTGAAAGACTAAAAATATAGACCCTTAATTTGAAAGATTAAAAACACAATTACCCCTATATAAACTAACTTTTTACTTTTTTAAAAATCTTTTTTAAAAAATAATTACTAATTATTTTATATCGGAACCACTCTTTAAAAACTGACCTAAGTCAGTAAGTTGACGTCTTAAAAATCAATTAAAATCATATACTATTTTAAATTTGATCAATGAAAGTTAATTAATGACATATTTACCTTGTCTAATGTACTTATCGATCACAATATAGTTGTCATTGTCAAACACCTTCTAAAAAGGGTGTAATTAAGGCCTATATAAATAAATTATTAAAAATAAGGAAGTGGAAACAGATATCCATATATTAGTTATCAGCACTTCCCTTTCAATCTTTAGAGCAAATATCCATTAATTAAACAGATCATTTGCATACAATCCAATATTAAACAATTTAAACACTCAATTAAAATGAAACAACTGTACTAAACAGGGCTTAAGATGCCTAAACCATGTGGCTTCAACGTTACATTATCTCTTAATCTAGCTTATGAAAAGAAAATGGGAAGATATATAGTGGACACCATATCACTTAAAGTTAGGGAATATAATTAAATATCTTCTTTGGGGGGTTTTAAAATAATATATTTCAATCTGTGTGAGGTTTGCTGCCTTTAAGGATACCTGTTATATAAAAGGAAGGCCTCTCTTTGATTCTTCTCAGTAGGACTCCACTAGAGTATCTGAAAATACAAATCAAAAGCCTAATCACAAGGAAGTGGGCAATTAATATTTTCAATGGAAACAAGTGCTAGAGTACAGAACAATTTTATGTACTATTGCATTAGTATATATCACTCTTATCATAATTAACCTCGCTGGAAAATATATTGCTACACCCACTAATTAAAGGGAATTGCTGAGCTAATTAACTACCTAAGAATGATTCGTATATGACACGAAGCACATGCATATCGTGACAAATGGAAGGAAATGGCTTGGTAATAATGTGAAGCACTTTTTGCAAATAGAATTTCTTTGCTTAGCTTTAATTTATATGTGGCAGCTACCTAGCTAGGATATGGCCAAACATGGAAGCTTCAATTATATATCTTGGTTAATCCAAATCTATGTACTATATCCTACTTTACATTGCTTTACCACAAGCTGGAATAATCCTTTACTATATAGTGATAATAAAATGAATTTGCATCACATTATTCTTCAATCGTATATATTTGGTTACAAAATAATAATAATGTAATTGTGATTGATTATGACAAGGAAATAAGACAAACATGGAAAAATAATATGAAGTACGTGCAATTAAAATATAAAAAGATGATAATGTTAGCATAAAAGTATTCACAGCGCATAAATTCAAACAACATTCTAAGTAACATCATTTCATCTCATTTTATGTTTAAAAATACAAATAGAAGTATGCACAAGTAATCGCAATAAAGAGTTAAAGACAAGAGAATTGCATGATTAGCATCACTGAAGGATCACTTTTGAGAGAAAAGTATTTGAGTGGATACTTGAGTATTTGTTGTATTTGATATTTGTGTTAACTAACTTTAACCCTATTTCCTATTGGCACGAGAATGGAAAACCCATTATGGACACATCACCAATCAGAAATAAACAACCACGATAATTTGTCCTCCCTCTTTTTGACTTCTCAATGTCATTACTTCTTTATCCCCAAAATTCGCTGATTATAAGCAAATATGATAGTATTACTATTGCTTCTTTTATATATATATATATATATATATATATATATATATATATATATATATATATATATATATATATATATAAAGCGAATATGATATCATTGTGATGCCAAATTTAATTGTGTATTTTCATGGAAGTTTGATCACCGACCGCTTTTACTTTGCACTCAATTTTTTACTTATTAAATATGAACATTTATTTGAATATTTCACCCATTAATTTATTCTCTTTCATTGAATGTTTGACATCCTAGCAGTCTCAATTACTCCTGCGTGTTTTTGTTTAGACCAAAAAATTCTTCACCTAAAATAATTATGTTTATGTCGAATAAAATTATTAAAGACAACAAAATTCTTCCTCTTTACTTTGATTCACAATATCAAGCAATTGATTTCAATACGATATATTAGTATAAATTATACTCCTACTTATTAATACGTACTTCCAATCAGTTAGAAATTACTCTAATCAATTAGAATTAAGTCTAATTTATCACTATAAAAAAATACTCTAATTAAATAAGCTTTTTAAAGCAATTATTATGAAAATAATAACTTTTAATTATTTATCAATCTATAACTAAATGACGATATAATAATAAATCTTTACACTGCGAATATATTTCAATTAAATTATATCATCAAAGCCATATTTTACTTTCTCTCCACACAAAAAAATATCTTACTTTCGTTATGTCACGCTAAGCTATATCAAATCTTTTACTGCAACTTATATATTTTACCCTGTTTTCAAGTGTTCTAAAATCCAATTAATGTCGGGGATTTTCATTCTATCTATTAGTGGGCCAAATCATGCAATAATCATCAATTAAGTTTTAAGAGTTGTTGGCAAGCAAATGTTACAGGAAGTCTATTCTCATTTATGGTCAATATCACGCTAAACTAAACAATTTAGGACTTCAAACATTAATCCAACAAGTCTTAAATCGAGTCTTATAACTAAGAAATTTAGTTTAATCAGTTGAATATGATATATGAGTTGTTGTAAATAGTCTTTGATTCTCATAGATAAAAAAAAATCAAATTTTACATATAAAAAATATTAGAAGAATTAATCTTATCATATTGTAAATATATTCAACTTAAATCGAATTTTCTCCCATAAAAGATAATTATAATTTATATAAAGAAATGTTAAATGACGATAAAATGCATTAAAGAGACTCGAATAAAAAAATTCAAATAAAACCGAAGGGGCCACAAAGTCAACCCGCAAAATCAGTCTATTCTCCCTAGCTATTGAACAGATTAAATATATACAATCACAAGAAATCAGGACATACACGCTTTGTTTGTGAGTGTGTTTTAAGGAAATAAAAATAAAAATAAAAAATTTAAAATATATACTCAAAAGACCCGATCAAACTCGGTCGATTTAGGATAAATTTGACACTCGGTCTGATCTTTAAAATCTATTTTGCGTAAAAATCGTTAAAATAAAAAAATAAAACTTGTGTAATTGTGTTATTAAATTATTATTTATGAACTTGTGTTATCGATTTTAATACTTTAATTATTATTTTAAATTTTTGAGTATAAATGAATTTTTCTTAATTAAATAATGTCGATTATATATTTATATATAATAAATACATATATAATTTTAAATTTTTTAATAAATATCGGTTAAATTGAATCAATGATCTATTGATTGGACCACTGATCCATTATTTCAATTGGATCAATGACTGGACCGAATTTCATAACTTTGTTCAAAATATTCACAAATAATTTAAATAAAATGTAAAAATATAAATAAAACATATATTTAAAATAAAAAATAAACATAATAATAATATAAAAGATTCAATCACTTTTAGGGGAAAAACTTAATTAGTTAATTTAACAGATGGCTTAATAAACAATCTGGGTGACAGAGAGCGTAAAAAATGAACTGTTTAAATTAAAGTTGTTAGATGGATAAGAAAAGTAAAAAACAAAAATTAAGCACTGATGGATTCCCATTTTAACCCCAACTATTTTTTTTTGTAAGAATTTTTTTTAAAATGAATAGCCATATAATTGAAGACCAACTGTATGCATGTGGAAGATTTATTTTTAATAGAAGACACATAATCGATTATGCATTTATGTGCCTTTTTAAAATAATTTATTTTTGTTAAATGATGGTGAGATACTTTTCTCCTTTAGTTATGCTTCTTACCTCTCTTCACTCAATTTTAATGCTCCGTATGATGTTTGTTTGAAGGGAAAAATACCTATAAAAAATACTTTCACACTTAAATAAAATCTTAATTTTAAACAATAAATAAGATAACAAATACAAATGAATCATGATCCTTATTAGAAGATCTTAACTCTCTACATAAATTTTTTTTTTAGGCATTGGACCTTTGACCTTCATGAACGTATTACCGTTTAAGTGATTTGTTTCTAAACATGATTAAGGGACCTAATTCCTTGTTACCTTTGATTAAGGTTATTTTTGTCTTATATAGAAGCGGGTAGGAGGTATTTCATTATCCTGTCTGAATACCTATCCAAAATACCTACCCAATATACACTTGATTTTGTTTGACATGCATAATCAATTATATGCCCCAACCAATATATAGGAGGGATCATTAAAAGAAGAAACTATATTCACTGATCTTTACTGTGCATTACATAAGTTTTTTCCTCATTTTTGTGATGAAGGTATAGTCACTGACATCACTTAATTATTAAAATTTTCATCTATAATTCAGCTCAAACAAGCAACATTAAAAATCTACTTTCATCGGCATTCACTTCTCTTATTTTCATCTCTTAACTTTCTACTGAAACAAACACAGATTAATAAATAACCAGGAGTGACTTTCTCCATTTGAGTTTACCATATTCAATTCCCATAATATCTGTGGCTTACCTATCATATTCACATGTACATAATTCCCATATTAAAACAGTATAGTCTGTAGTAGTTGTGTTTGTCAGCCCCTTTCATTGGATTCAAGTCCAATTCATCACATTGATTCAGTTTTTCAACTCTCTACATTCACTGTGTCATATCAATATCACGTCCACGTGACTTTGTGATCGTATGAGTCTCAGACGTTTTCTTCTCCTAACACAAAATATTTTCTATTCTACCCACCTGCTGTTAAATCACTCAGCAGGGCAATTAGGCCATCTAACTTCCCATTCCTAACTTCAATATGATTTCAGGCATCTCTAATATTGTTTTATTTAGAGAAAAAATAAAAATAAAAAGTTTATTGCTTATTATCCGACAAAGAAAAAAATAATCTGAAATAAATTTATTTTAAAGTACATAAATGTTAATATATCTACTTTTGAGTTATAATAAATTAAGAGTGGAATGTACTTATAGCTAAATAAAATAAAATGCATTTCCACTTTCAGATTCTAAGGATAAATACAATTATTTTGGAGTCCAGCACTTTATTGAGTTGGACATATGCCCTAGGGTGGAGGGCACCGAGCAGAACAGATCCTTAAACCCAAGTCTGTACGGCAAACGTGAAATGGGAGAAAGAAATCCAACTCTTACCTTTTTTCTCAGTGGTATTACTATTTTTTTTGTTGTAATTTCCATTAATTTTTTCACTAATTCGTATCTTTTCCTAAATATTTTCTCAAAAGCTGCTTTATTTAGTTATCCTAGTACATTGATCTAATTATTGATATGATGCTACTGACTGTATAATTCTTCTTTAATTCAACTTTAAGGATTTAAGTATTTAACAGTGTCAGAAGTCTCAGAGCTCATATTATTTTTTAACCTAATTAAAGCCAAAGCGTGATGTAATGTAAGACAGTCTCTGAAACAGAAGTTAATTTAATTTGTGAAGCTTAATTATGATTAATGTTTTGAACATTTTTAATTAGACTGACTTTACATAGTCAGTTATCCCCTAAACAAATCATTAAATTTGCCGTTATTTTCAATAAAGAATCAAATTTCGGAGGAATCCCCAGATATGTCGACGATTGCATGACAATTTTGTTAAATCGTACACTTTATTTAATAAAGAGATTAAAAAAAGGACTGTTTTACAAGGTTAAAACCTTGTATTAATGATAATTGCAGCGAATGACATTTCAGATTTTGGATCACATTTTAGCAGGTGAACTCAAATTTTTAATACTTCTTTCATCAATTACTTCTCAGTATACAGAAGGATTTTTTTTACAAGTTATACTTAGCTTCTTAAATATTAATTACTTGGAAAATTTTACTTAAAATGATTTCTCTAGGCGTATAAAATCTTGACCTGCATTACATGAAAATTACTTTTCTTGCTTTAAAATAAAATAAAAGCTCTTTGAGGAATGTATTTTTTTTTAAAAATAAATCATTAGTATAAAATCTTTAAGCATTGATAAGTGCTGTTTTAGTTTAATCAGGGCTCTTAACTTCGAGTCCAGGTTACATTACATTAAGCACCTTGAAGAAGAATTTAAACCTTCATAATAAGTGCATATTTAGAAATAAGATAAAAAAGTATCCTTTGAGACAAAAATATTTTTGCAAAAAGATTAGAATCCTGACTTTTCTGTTCATTTTATTTTTATTCATTTAATTACATTAAAACACGTGTCATAATAATTTCAACTACATTTAAACATATACTAAATCTTATAAAACTCAAACAAGTTACTCGTGATACATATATTCTAGACCGAAGAAAGACTGTTCATAAATTTTATTCAAAAAGAATACATTCCCAAAGAGACTAGAATTTCTGGATTAGGACAAGCAAATTGAGTGGAAGACCTTAAGAAATGGAAATCTACAATCATCACTTATTTAAAAACCAAACAGTTAAAAAATAGTAGTTTTTCTTCCCCTGGTTTGAATATGTTCCCAGTCAAAAACCCATCTTCAAGTTTTCACACAGTGTTTTCTGTCGGGCAGAAAACCAAACTCTCTCTCTCTTCTCCTGTTTCTCTCTCCATGTCTCCAAAATTTGCCCGTCTAGTTCTCACCACATGTCACTTTCCGAGTTTTCTTTTCTTTACAGAAGAAGCAAACTGAACATTAACCCACTGAAACACCACCTGTTCTCACTCTTACAAGATAAGACTAACACAACACTGCTACAACTAAATACCAACACCAACAACGTTAATAGTATTCATTCAACAACATGCACACCGCCACTTGCTCACATACCATTTCCTATTCCCTCACCCATCACAAACAACAAGGACAATGAATGAAGAATAACAACAGAGAGAGAGAGAGAGAGAGAGAGAGAGAGAGAGAGAGAGAGTTACAATTCAGATTAAATAATTTGAGAGAAAGAATAGAAAAAAGGTTGACAGCATAAGCGTGAGCTCAATAAAAGCCAGGTAGAGATTATAATAAAGGAAGGGTGGTGGGAAGGTTTTGTAACTCATAATAAAGCTAAGGAATTTTAGTTTTTGAGTTTTTGCAATGTCACAGAATTCTGAGGAGATAAAGACACTTGAGCAGTGGAGATGGTCTGAAATGCAGGGCATTGAGCTTGTGTCTTCTTCTGCTACTGTTTCTAACTCACATGAATCCAACCCAGCATTGGAAAAGAAAAGAGAAGAAAGGGTAATAATGGAGGAGGTTTCTTCAGTGGCAAAGAAAGAGGAGGGTGTTCCTAATGGTGTTGGTGGGGAGAAGAAGAAGGATGGGAGTGTTGCTTCTGTTGGGTTTGGTGAGCTTTTCAGATTTTCTGATGGGTTGGATTACATTCTAATGGCAATTGGAACGGTTGGAGCATTTGTACATGGCTGTTCCCTGCCACTCTTTCTTCGTTTCTTTGCTGATCTTGTGAATTCCTTTGGTTCCAATGCGAATGACTTGGACAAGATGACTCAGGAAGTGGTGAAGGTAATGATGTTATTATCATTACAATAACATACTCACACCACAGTTCAGAGTTTGATATTGGTCTTGAGAATTTGAATTGCTTGTGGTTTCTGTGTTTGCAGTATGCGTTTTACTTCTTGGTGGTGGGGGCTGCCATATGGGCATCCTCATGGGCAGGTAAATTTCACTCTAAATTTCAAAACTTCATTCTAAATTTGGAATTTTGTTTTTGGAAATTTTTGGAGGGTGTGAATGTGGAAAGATGTTAATCTGATTTTTGTTGTTGTTGCAGAGATTTCGTGTTGGATGTGGACAGGTGAACGGCAATCAACGAGGATGAGGATCAGGTATCTGGAAGCAGCGTTGGACCAGGACATTCAATTCTTTGACACCGAGGTTCGAACATCCGATGTTGTTTTTGCCATCAACACTGATGCTGTTATGGTACAAGATGCCATTAGCGAGAAGGTGATCTCAAAACACGAGCCTTTGTTGTTTTTTGCATTAGAATAATTTCTCGAATTTATGTAGTTTCATTCAAGAGACTGAGCTCTCCCAAGAGACATGCTTATCAGTCAGCCATACTGTGCTATGTTGGTACTTGGTATTGTTAGTGTTTAATATGATTACTGATTCTGGTTTCTCTGTTTGCAGTTGGGTAATTTCATTCACTACATGGCTACATTTGTTTCTGGCTTTGTTGTGGGTTTCACTGCGGTTTGGCAATTGGCACTGGTTACCCTTGCCGTGGTTCCTATAATAGCAGTAATTGGAGGCATTCACACCACCACCTTGGCCAAGCTATCTAGTAAAAGCCAAGAAGCTCTTTCTCAAGCTGGTAACATTGTGGAACAGGTGAGACTAAAGGGACCCCTTTGTGACCATTATGTTGGTTTCTGTGTTTTTTGCTTCTGGGTGGTTCTGATTTTGGGCTAAATTTGCAGACTGTTGTTCAAATTCGAGTGGTGTTGGCGTTTGTTGGGGAGACAAGAGCACTACAGGGCTATTCATCTGCATTGAGGATTGCACAGAAGATTGGGTACAGGACTGGATTTGCAAAGGGAATGGGATTAGGGGCCACTTACTTTGTTGTTTTCTGTTGCTATGCTCTTTTGCTTTGGTATGGAGGTTATTTGGTTCGGCACCACTACACCAATGGAGGACTTGCCATTGCCACCATGTTTTCTGTTATGATTGGTGGATTGTAAGTACTGTTTCTGCTGCATCTTCATTTTCATGTTTTAGGAAACCTTAGTGGTTAAAGTGCTTAGCCTTTGTGAATTGTGATTGAGACTTTCATCCACACGTGGCTTCAGGCCAGAAGCCCACCTCAACTAGTGGGTAAGACTTTGTTTTTGCTTGTTATTGTAGGGCTTTAGGCCAGTCTGCACCCAGCATGGCAGCATTTACAAAGGCAAGAGTTGCTGCTGCAAAGATTTTTCGCGTGATTGATCACAAGCCGGTTATAGACAGAAGGAGTGAATCAGGTTTGGAGTTAGAGAGTGTTACAGGACTAGTAGAGCTGAGAAATGTGGACTTTTCATACCCCTCAAGGCCAGAGGTTCTGATCCTCAACAATTTCTCCTTGAATGTGCCTGCTGGCAAGACCATTGCTTTGGTTGGAAGCAGTGGCTCAGGCAAAAGCACAGTTGTTTCCCTCATTGAGAGATTCTATGATCCTTCTTCTGGTAAAACTGTGAACTCATTCAGCTGTCTTTGAAAACCAACTAGATTAATTAGACATTCAACTTGTTTATTGAGAGTTTGAAATTGAAAATGTGCTAGTTACTAGTTAGTGATCTGATCATGTGATTAGTGTTACTAACTTAACTGTTTTGCAGGACAAGTGTTGCTAGATGGGAATGATGTTAAGTCATTTAAGCTTAGATGGTTGAGACAGCAAATAGGACTAGTGAGTCAAGAGCCCGCTTTGTTTGCTACCACAATCCGAGAAAACATACTCTTGGGTAGGCCTGATGCAAACCAGGTTGAGATTGAAGAAGCTGCAAGAGTGGCTAATGCTCACTCTTTCATCATCAAACTTCCCGAAGGCTATGAAACTCAGGTTAGTCAACTTAAGCTAATATTGCTTTGTGAAATTGGTCCAGTGAAAAATGCATATTTTGTGATGGTGGTTGATCATCAACCACCCTAATGGTCCTGTAAAATCAATCACATCATTCACATCAAGCATGTCTTGTTTCCATCATTGCAATTTGCAAGCCACTTTGTATAAAATAATATAATATTATATAGGTTAGATGGTAAAATAGGAAAGCGGAAATATAAAGATGTGTCACGTAATTATTATAATTATTACAGCAGGTAACTAACTTTTCATAGAAAGAAGATAATAATGAATTTATGACAGTTAAGCTACGTACAAGAGAGGAGCAAAGCCTTATCATAGTATACGGATCTTGACTTTAGCATAAATCAACGTTTAAATTAAAATATATGCTAAATAAAAAAAAAATGGTAAGTTGAAATGCTGAAATAGACACGATGTATCACGTAATTATTGTAGTAGGTAACTAAACATTTATTTAGAAAGAGGATAATGTCTCTAGACTTTATTGCAGTTGTTTAAGGTACAAGAGTAAAGTAGCTTATCATAGTAAAATGTGAAACCCACAAGTATACGGATCTTGACCAGGTTTCTTGTTTGGTTGGACAATTTGGGAGTCTATAATTGCAACCTCTATTATTTTAGTTAGGACAGATTTATTTGGTCAACAAGCAAACCCAATTATTTTTAAATGGAGTTTCTAAAAGTCAAAGCCTATGAAGTGATTGGTCATACAATGCATTTTAAAAAGATCCAGAAGGTAACATGGTTTGGTCAACAATGCATGCGCGGGAATACAGAGGAATTGGATATCTATTATTACTTATTAATTAAAGAGAATAACTACCAAAACTGGAGATGCCCAGAACATGGAAACAAAATATGAAGACTGACACTAAACTCATTGTATAAATTAAACAAATAAATACTTTGTGTTGACGTTTGCATTATCTACTGCATACACAATGAGAAGCTCTCCAATTTGTCAACGAATTATTTTTAATGAGAATTTCAATTTACTCTCTTATTATTGTAAACAGAAATATATTACTTGAACACGTGTGAGTTATTGTAAACTCCCACACTTTGATTCTTACATATAAAAAAACAGGAATATATTATTAATACAATTCTTACTCACCAATAGATTCTTTACATCCCAGTACGTTACATGGGTGCTAAAACTTACAGAAGGAACCATATTATAATATGATAATTCATATATTACTGACAGAAACTGCTGATAGATTTAAAACAAAATCTAGTACCGGAATGTCTATAAGACTCTTAGAAAATAACTGCTGTTGAACTAGTATGTGGTAAAACAATGCAAATTATTTGAAATTATAGGTAGGGGAGAGAGGGCTGCAACTTTCAGGAGGACAAAAGCAGAGAATAGCAATTGCAAGGGCAATGCTGAAAAACCCAGCAATTCTTCTCCTAGATGAGGCAACAAGTGCATTGGACTCCGAGTCAGAAAAGCTGGTTCAGGAGGCCCTTGATCGGTTCATGATTGGTAGAACAACTCTTGTAATTGCTCATCGACTCTCCACGATTCGCAAAGCTGACCTTGTGGCTGTGCTTCAGCAAGGAAGTGTTACTGAAATTGGAACTCATGATGAGCTCTTTGCTAAAGGAGAAAATGGAGTCTATGCTAAGCTTATCCGGATGCAGGAGATGGCACATGAAACTTCTATGAATAATGCAAGAAAGAGTAGTGCAAGGTAGCTTTCACCAATATTGAACATTGGCATTCTTTTAAATACTCATATATTATATGTTTTAAGATGAGGATGTGTTCATTTACAGGCCTTCAAGTGCCAGAAACTCTGTAAGCTCACCCATAATTACACGGAATTCTTCTTATGGCCGATCACCGTACTCGAGGAGACTATCTGACTTCTCTACATCTGATTTTAGCCTGTCCCTTGATGCATCACATCCAAATTACAGGCTTGAAAAGCTTGCCTTCAAAGACCAAGCTAGTTCCTTCTGGCGACTCGCAAAAATGAACTCTCCTGAATGGCTTTATGCCTTAATTGGTTCTATAGGATCTGTTGTTTGTGGATCCCTTAGTGCATTCTTTGCTTATGTTCTTAGTGCTGTCCTCAGTGTCTATTACAATCCAAACCACAGACACATGATCCGAGAAATTGAAAAGTACTGCTACTTGTTGATTGGACTATCTTCAGCTGCACTCCTCTTCAACACATTGCAGCACTCCTTCTGGGATATTGTCGGTGAAAATCTTACAAAACGAGTGAGGGAGAAAATGTTGGCTGCAGTGCTTAAAAATGAAATGGCATGGTTTGATCAGGAGGAAAATGAGAGTGCTAGGATTGCAGCAAGGCTATCTCTTGATGCCAACAATGTCAGATCAGCCATTGGAGATAGGATTTCAGTAATTGTGCAGAACACTGCACTTATGCTAGTTGCCTGTACTGCAGGGTTTGTACTACAATGGCGCCTTGCCCTTGTACTAGTAGCCGTCTTCCCTGTTGTTGTTGCAGCCACAGTTTTGCAGGTTTTCTTTCTCACATTTGTTTCTAGCATGCTTAGTGATCCAATTATGTATTAGCAACTTATTATTTCCACTAAACTTTTTACAGAAAATGTTCATGACTGGTTTCTCTGGTGACTTGGAAGCTGCTCATGCCAAGGCCACACAACTAGCAGGAGAGGCTATAGCCAATGTAAGGACAGTTGCTGCTTTCAATTCAGAAAAGAAAATTGTTGGCCTTTTCACTTCCAACCTTGAAACTCCACTGCGGCGCTGCTTTTGGAAGGGACAAATTTCTGGAAGTGGATATGGGATAGCTCAGTTTGCACTCTATGCTTCCTATGCACTTGGTCTTTGGTATGCTTCTTGGCTTGTGAAGCATGGTATATCTGATTTCTCTAACACAATCCGAGTTTTTATGGTACTCATGGTCTCAGCTAATGGTGCTGCTGAAACTTTAACCCTGGCTCCTGACTTCATCAAGGGTGGTCGCGCCATGAGATCAGTCTTTGATCTTCTTGACCGAATAACTGAGATTGAGCCAGATGATCCAGATGCTACCCCTGTCCCTGATCGCCTTCGCGGTGAAGTAGAACTTAAGCATGTTGATTTCTCTTATCCAACTAGACCAGATATGTCAGTTTTTCGCGACCTTAGTCTTCGTGCTAGGGCAGGCAAAACTCTTGCCCTTGTAGGGCCTAGTGGCTGTGGTAAGAGCTCAGTCATTGCACTTATACAAAGGTTCTATGATCCAACATCCGGCCGGGTCATGATTGATGGAAAGGACATAAGGAAATACAATCTCAAGTCTCTTAGAAGGCACATTGCTGTGGTACCTCAGGAGCCATGCCTATTTGCTACTTCTATTTATGAGAACATTGCTTATGGACATGACTCAGCTTCTGAAGCTGAGATCATAGAGGCTGCAACTCTTGCCAATGCTCACAAGTTCATATCTTCTCTGCCTGATGGATACAAGACATTTGTTGGTGAGAGGGGAGTTCAACTATCTGGAGGACAAAAGCAAAGAATAGCAATTGCTAGAGCTTTTGTGAGGAAGGCAGAACTTATGCTTCTTGATGAGGCAACAAGTGCACTTGATGCTGAATCTGAGAGGTCTGTTCAGGAGGCGTTAGACCGTGCCTGCTCGGGAAAAACTACTATCATTGTTGCACACAGGCTATCAACTATTAGGAATGCTAATCTCATTGCAGTGATTGATGATGGGAAGGTGGCAGAGCAAGGCTCCCATTCACTGTTGTTAAAAAATTACCCTGATGGGATCTATGCACGCATGATTCAATTACAAAGGTTCACAAATAACCAAGTCATTGGGATGGCCTCAGGTTCAAGTTCTTCTGCAAGGCCAAAAGATGATGAAAGAGAAGGCTAACAGCTAGCTACTCAAAATGAAAAAAAAAAAAGGAGTAATATGCCATATACCAATTATAATTGTTGGCATTTTTGTTTTGACCATAGTATGGTTTGTGTATCTTCCTTCAACTCCTCCCATTTAAGAATGTATCTTCTTGTCTTCATGAATCTTACTAAGGAAGAATACATCAATGAGATTGAAACAGATAAATAGAAGTCCATATTTATGAATTTACATGGCCTCCGTTTTGCATCTTTGTTCCCTTTGTTTTAAAGCATATGCAACTGCAATAAACACTGTCATTAGGCCCGTTACGCATAGATCATTGTCTGTAGCTAGGCTCTCATCAAAAGGGTTCGAATTATTGAAGAACGCTATCAATGAAATTGAAGCTCTTTACAAAAGAGGCTTTTATATGATTTAATTTCAATATGTATGTATGTATATATATATATATATATATATATATATATATTGAAAAACCTCATATAATTAAAAATTATGTCACTAAGTGTTAGCTTTTTAAATAATAGTTATTGTTGAAGGTATTTCAACTAGAGAGAATATGTTAGTACTGGAGCAGAAAAATATTGAATTACGCTAGTGTGGCAAATATAAACTATCTCTTGGTAAGAGGCTTCTAAGGCTGTGTTTCGGAATCCATTTGAAATGCTACAATCAGACAAATTTGAAAATGAATTGAATAAAAAAAAAATATACAGGGGTTATTCTAAAAATAAATGTTATATATAAGCTCAATATATCAAAATCCTGTATTCTTAAAAGACTTTATAGTTACAAAATAAATCTGTCATTAATAGTTCCTTTTCCGTTCAACATCAATGACACAAGTTTTTCCTTTTCCGTTTACTATCATGGAAAATATGAACGTGGATGTTACAAAGTGGGTGACTAATTAATAAGTTTGTTAGGGCAATAAACATTAATGTCAAGTACAATATAAATATACATTTCTCTACGCGAATTTAGAATTTTTCACATTAAACCAACAATGACTGCAACTGGATGTTGGGTGAGGAAGTGAAAAATCCTATTAATTTGTCACTTTCCTACACTAATGATGGTGGTGGCCGTGAATTAAAACCATATATGGAGCTGGCATTTTTGCCCCTAGAGACTCTTTCATAACATGTTGCAATCAAATACTTATCCTATCATATAAGGCAGTTATAACTCTTCTGGTCCTAAGATCTCAACCGAGTGCTTGTGCATATGCAGCTTGTGGCTTATAGGGAAACGAGCATTATTGAGTTCAAAATCATATGATTGTGTGCATGACTTGAAGGTATATAACAACTGGAAATCGGACAAAGGATCTAATGTGTGACGAGTTTGTGGACAAGCATGGGACATAAAAGAAGGAGAGGATGATGAGAAAATGACACAAGAAAAAAGGACTGTTCTTTGATGCTTAAGTAGGTGCTATCCGTTATGGGGACCAAACAGAAGAAAAAGAATGATTCAACAATTGAATAGAGTGGCAAACAAGGTTCACAAAAGTCTCTTTCCTTACCCACAATGCCTTGATGGATGGGAGCAAAGAAAATACTTGTGTTGCCCTTGCTGTTGTGTGAAGAAACAAAGGGAGCATAAATGTTAATTGAGATTGCATTAATTTGAATGTTATTTAGGAACTGATCCTGATGTTAGATACAAACCTCAACGCTATCTAGCATAAGTGGAGCACAAACTTCTTTATAATCCATTAAGGTGATTTATGGTTTTTTGTTCCATGCCATTAGGTGAAGACGTGGAGTTTACATGCCTAGAGTTTTTTGTAGGCTTATGTATGTCTTAGTGTGTGATGTATAGGCCTTTCAAGGTTAAGGTTGTTGCTTCCTGTCCTTTTTTCCGAATTTTTTTTAATCTTTTGGATTGTTCGTTTCAGAAGTAAAAAAAGTGAGTGCATTTTGGAATGCAATTTTACATTTTGGATTGATCATCCCGGAAGGCAAAAATGGACTGCAAGAAGCAACTGAGAAGTGCAGGAAGCAATAGCCCAAGGTTAAACAAGACGTTCATTCTTCAAACGCATCACCAACCGTCTATGTTATTCTCACACTAGTTTTCGCTATTCTCACATCCCAACTATTTTTATAATTAACAAATATAATTGTTAGAAACACATTTATGTTATGATCAATATACAAAGATTTATTTTTATTTTGTATTATGAATTCATACACAACGGTATGTTTGGGCCTTTGTGACGATAAGAAATTAAGAATAAGCAATTGCCTTGTTTTGTTTGATAAAAAATTAAATAAACAAAATTAAATACCAACATCAACCACCATAATTATTGAATAACATTATGCATAATAAAAAAAAGACTATGATTATTTCATTAAATTTTTTGGGTAAAATATAATAATTTTAACATCACAATCATAAAAACTGATTATTTCATTAAATTTTTTGGGTAAAATAATAGTTTTTTTTCTCTCATACAGTAATACTTCACGATTGAAGGAGTTCCCAGCTTCAAAAATCTCCAGTCATTACTAATGTTCGGGTGAATTAAAACAAAAAAAAAGAGAGAGGAATTGAATAATATAATTTTAAATGTAAAAAACGATAAAAAAAATCAACGTAAAAATAAATATACAGGACTCAAATCCTAAAAAATAAAACCCTTCAACATTATTCTTTATTTTCACTTTTTTTTTAGCGCCAAGTCTCAAAACCCCGAACTCTGCTTCACTCACACTAGGGTTTTGCTTCTTCGCTGCTGTGATTCCGTCGGAAGAAAATGGGAACCGGTTCGACCTTGGCCGGGAAAGAAGTTCCAATCGTCGGAAGCGACGCCGTTCGCTGGATCGATCTCTCCGTTCCATCTTCGTCCAACATTGCCGCCGTCGACGGCGTCGCCGCCCTTCCCACCACCGACGACCGCGCCTCCTGCTTCGTCATCGGAGATCCTCCTACTTATCTAATCTGGTTCACTTCCTCTCTCTCTTCCTTTCTCCAATTTCAATTTTCGCGTTCCAAAAACTCACCGTTTTGCTAACTGCAGGAGAATTCACAAAGCTCAACCTCAGTCTCTCGAGTTGCTCGAACTCGCCGCTTCGAAAGAGTTTCCACGCGTGGGACTCAGATTCACGTTCCCCGACGCGCTCTGCCCCTTCGCTTTCATCGGCAAAAATGAGGTTACTTTCTTCTTCACCACTGTTTTTTATATCGGCAAATGTAAATGATAGCTGTTAATTGTTAGCGGGGGAATCGAACCCACGACCCTTCCCTCCCTCACTCCTTTCTCCTCTTACCACCAAACCAACCTTGTAACTCCTTCGCAATGTTAGTTGTTAGTTGTAAATGAGGTTTCTTTCTTCTTCACTAGTGTTGATTACGGATTTTTTTTTCGCATTCGCAATTCATTTGGTTTTTTTTTTTTTTTTTTGGTTGATGCAGATTTCTGGTGCTTCTAGATTCCCTTACTTGCTTTACGTGTTGACTGTGTCTGGCGTGGCTTACCTATTGAAAATTCGAAATGTTTCTGCGTATACGTCCGTTTCTGTTTTCCCCGTGGATGAACTTTTGGAGGTTAATGTGCGTGATTACATTCCCAATCACGCCACGGCGATAACCACCGTGATGGCAACCGTTGGAGGTCTTGTTGTTGGCACGAGTGATGGTTCTGTTTTCTGTTTCCAGCTGGGTGTAGTTGACCCTAGTGCTCCCGGTATGGCCATTTTCTGTCTTGTCACGTGTTTCGTCTTGCCCATGTTTCCTATTGTTGAGTAAATTTTAGTTGTATTATTTGTATGTTCAACGGGTACTTAAGATTGTATTCAAACTGCACCTATAGGTTGATGTAGGCTGGGTTTTTGGGTTGTTTTGATGGTGGACTAGAAAATAGGGATGAGTTCAGGTGTAAAGCAACACAAGTTTGCCTATGACTGTGTTGAATTTCTCCTCTTGTTTCATTATGTATATTTCATCATTTTTCAATGGTTTGTTATGAATTTGGTTTTTTATCTAAGTTTTCATGCATGAGCTGAGAGATGAAGCCGGAATCAGTCGCTTGTGGGGTTTAATATCACGGTATTTTCTTTTTAAATTCTCATTCCTGATAAGCATTTGTTGACATCTTCTCCAATTTTCAAATTTATTGTCTCTTTCTCGGATTGAACCTCCCTCTGATATGAGTTATAAGACATTCCATTGAATTATAGGGGGAAAATGGTGGGTACTGTACAAGAGTTGGTAATTTTGGAGTTGCACGAGAAAAAGTTTGTGTTTGTGCTTCATTTGGACGGGACGTTACGGATTTGGGATCTTGCATCTCGTAGCAGGGTTTTTAGTAATAACATGGGGACTGTGACAATGGCAGCAGGTATTGTCTACCTCTCAGATTTAATTCCTATATTTTTTTATATTCATCATTTACCACGCTGGCCTTCACAAACATTAAAGTGGACTGTGAATCTTTATTTTTGCAATGTTCATGTTTATGTGAATGGTGATAAATAAGGAAACTTGCCAGTGGATTTTTATATTCTTTTATATTATGTTATGCTTGCTCCATTACTATGCAGGCCACCATAAACATTGAAAAGGACTGTTTGTTTTGATTTCTGCAGTGTTCTTGTTTATATGAATGGGATAAATAAAGAAACTTAACTGTGGATATTGCATGGAGGTTTCAGGATTCCATGATTTGACTCAAAGGTTTATGAAATTTATGGAAACTGTATGCACTGCAATGTATTAGGTTATTGGCATTTTGGAGTGTTCAGGGCCAAGCACTGGCTGGCTTTGATGTTATTCCAGTGTTCTGGGAGACCTTTTATTTTAGTGTCTAGAAGTTGAATTGGGTTTCTTGTAATCATGTTTGCATCTTTGATGAGTGTAAAAGGTTTCTGTTGTGTGTATCTGAAAGAAATGGTGAAATGAACTAATAAAGGAAGCAAAGCCCACTCCTTTTTTGTCTTATTTATGGGGATTGGGAATGTGCTACTAGGTTTGTCCAACAGGATGGGACTGGGCCTGTGTGGGTTGAATACCCAAAGCCTTGCAAAGTTTATATCAGAAGAAAGAAGAGATTCTGGGAGTTAGTTATGCATTTAGATAGGGAGTTAAGTGAGTAGGTTATATGTATGATGTGTCAGAAGTTTAGGGGAATGGGATGTGTTAATTAGAAGATTATTGAGTTTGAGAGAGTTGCTCTCTGTGAGGGACTTTGTCCTGTGTTCTTCCTTTGCCATTTGATCTCTGTTGTATCCGTTTTCTGGTCTAATCCAGAAAATAAAAGGCTTAAATATGTTTTAAGTTCCTGTAAATAAAGAGGTTTTTTTTTATTGTTTTCCTTGTATTTTTTCTTTTTACTTTTTTAATCCCAACATTGTTTGTCATCACCTGTTTTGCTCCTCATTATAATGGCAGGTCGAAACTAGCTTATGCAGTAGTTAGGTCACACCATCTAAAAGCAAAAGTCATAATATTTATAGGGACTAAAAACAAAAATTGTCATATTTTATGAGGACTAACAACACGGAATAGCTGTATTTATAGGGTCATAAAACATGTTTTTTCTAAATACTCCAAAAATGCAAAAGTATCTATGTCTGATACATCTGACAGTGATACATTCCGTTGCATATCCAAAATGTATCCATTGACTTTTATAAAGTAAATTGTCCGATATGACCTCCAATACGACCAAGGCACTGCTAAGAAACTTGTGATATGATTTCATACTTACTGTAGTTTTTATTTGTTATATTTATTGTTAAAAAGTATGTTTTTGTGATATTCGAACTTGGACAGGAAATTGTATATTTTGTGATTTGTTCATAGTAAAAAAAAACATTATAATGAGTGAGGGAGAATATATGCAACTATGCTTACTTGTAATAAGGATCTCAATTAAATTGTGATTATCTTTAATTGACTATTGATATGTTTATGTAATAATGAGCAATTAGTAATGTGAATGTCTCTTTAAAAATGTTGTGCATTTATAATATTTTACACACATATTTGTTAGAGTATCTTGGTTGTGTTGTATCATGGTTTTTAAATTTTTTCTTCGTACGTGTATCGTACTATGTATTTGGGCTTCCTAGCATGCCAGGTACCAAAACAGGTGACAACGTTTGCTGGAATTAAAAAGAAAAACCTCTATATATGGAAGGACCAAACATATTTAAGCCTAAATAAAACTACCTAGTTTGTCTGTAATTTTGTCGAGTCTATCAGGAATTCAGGATGTTAAACATTGTCTGTTTTCTGCTGCCTGATCAAATACAATTGAAAGTGAATTGCGTATTATCTCTCCTTTTCTTTGCCTATTGATATAGATTATGTCCTCTCAGTTCTTTAGTTTACTTGTACTCACAAACACAGATCTGCTCTCACACTTCACTGTTTGTTCTTCAGGTGCTACCTTTGTAAAGTTATGGGTGGGTCAACCTTACCCAGATTCTAATATAATTCCTTTGGCAGTTTTGTACAGAGACACATCGGTATGCAAATAAAGACATTCTGATTTCTTACTCATTTTTTAATACAAGTATACAATGTTTCTTAGAATGTGGGTTTGGGCCTAACTCAACCCCAAAAACTAGCTCATAAGGTGAGGGTTGTCTCCCATTTATATACTCTATCTTGGTCTTATCTCTAGCTGATGTGGGGCTTGGGTTTTTTCCAACAATGTTGATTATGTTTAGTTATATTCTTTTTACGTTGCATGTACACTTGAAGTAAACTTCAATAGTTTCTGAAGTTTGATGATAGCAGGAATTTCATGTAGACTGTGTTTCATTTGAATTGTTAAAAGAGGACATATATCTTACTTTAGGGGTTATAAAATTAAAAAAAGGCATACATGGATTAAAGATTTCCTGTTTTGATTATACTTCTCATAACAGTTTGAACTAATAACTTTACAGTCCTATTCTAACATTTAACTATGAAAGAATCCAATTTGGTTTCTTGTGATCTATACCATAAGTTGGAAATTAACGAAGTCAGATGAATCTGTAAAATAGTAGTTTGAAGATAGGTCTGGTAATAATAACTTCATACTGATAATTATTATTTATATTTTACTTGGAAAGGACTGCATTTTGTAACCAATTAAGATTAAGATGTTATGTTTAAGCCTCTAACTTGTGAAAAAGGAATAAAATTTGATGATGAATTAATATGAAATATTTAATTAGCTAACAGTTTTCCCCCTTGTTTTTTTGCAATAAAATGTTAATGTATTTGATAGAGGGTGATAGATGTCCCTAGTCCTCTCCTTTAATGATATTCAAATTCGACATTCAATGTGTATGCATACCTGTTTATTCCTTTAGCCTTTTATATGCTAAATGCCAGCTAATGATTGGCTGTTTAGTTGATGTAAACATTGATATTACCCTTTGGCTTGTTTTGTTTGTATTGCTTTCTTTTTGTATCTGAGTTTTTAGGCTTAATTGTGAAGGATGAAAACTTGGAGATGATCTCTTTATATAGTATCCTATATAATTTTGGGGACAGAATTGTTTTCTCTATGGACCCTTCAGTGCAAAGCATTCCCCTGGAGGAGGTAATCTGTTGGTTTTTTCATTGAGCTTGAATTGGATGTGATTTTCCCCCTTGCTCCAGATGTGAGACTGCTTTTATTTTGTCCAGGGACGATGCCTTGATGTTAAATTAACATTGGATAAGATATGGATACTGAAGGATGATGAATTAGTCTCACACACGTTCTCTACAAATATTGATGAGTATGCAACAATTTCAGTTCTTTAATACCAGGCTGTTCATTAGATTATCTTTCAAAGTTGTAGTATAAAAAACCTGAAATTATATCTCCAATGGTTTTAGCATTCTACCACTCAATTGGAAAGAGGCCAGTTGTTTAGAACTCTTATATAGCTAGACCTTTGCCAATACAATAGTCATCCATAATTCCATGGGCAGGGTGAGGGTCCGTGTTGATGCTGTTATAAAATTTTATACTCACCATATAATTTGCTTTCGAAAATGGTTTTCATCTCCGATTGATTTACCAGTAGCCATCATGTTACTATTTTAAGTTAAATTTCTGAAAATTTACACATTATAATCAAATAGTTGCTAACTTCTTATATTTGGAATAAATGTTATGCATAAATTATATTACATTCAATGCAGTACAAAACAATTTTGGGCTAATATGAAACTCACTTGCAAGTATACAATGATGGGAGCTTTTAATCCAGTCAATTGTGACTATAGGAAAAAAACCGTTGCATGAAAAGTTATTCAATGGTCTAAGTATTAATTTCATTTTATACTGGTAAGGTTCCTAACTCTATACATTGAGATATGAAAAAGAAATTTTACCAGACAAAAGAAGATTAAAGGTCCTAACCCTACTATATGCAAATTCAGACATCCAGTGATTGTTCTTGCTTAATTGTTATCTTGTGTTGTCAGGGTAGAAGCATTTTCTTATGCTTTACAGGAAGAATTTGTTGCTGATCAACTATTTCAAAGTTCAGAGCATCTTGCAGATGAAATTTTGCGGATCACACATTCAATATTTAAATCTTCGAAGGTATTAGGCCATGTATAATTTTCATCTTGAAAGGTCTTGGAGGCTTATTCCTTTTCTATTAGTGGAAAAGAGGTGTACTTCACAGTTCATTGAATGCATCTATACACATTGGTTCCACTGCATTTGTGTATACACTCAAATACATTGTACTGGGTTTGCTTATTGCTAACGATGATTTTACATAAAGATGATTTCTCCCGCTCCAAAAACAAGGTGGTGGTTTGCATACAAACTCTCCAGGAGTATGTTAATATGTTTTAAAAGAAATTATAATTCCATACTCTTTTATTTTTTTGAAGGAATAATTGCATATTCCTAGTTTTCATGGTTTGGGATATCTATGTATCAATTAGTTCCATAGCTTGTGCAACATTTACACTGAAAAGGTCAAATGGGTTTCTTAATGGTTGCCAGAAGCAACTTACCCTTCATTGCTTCTAAAGGTTTGAAAAATAATGGAAGTTAAAATATTTGAAGTTTTGAATTACCACTGCTGGACTAAAAAGCTTTTGTATCAAGTAGCATGTAAATTGTTACTGAGCTGGGAGTTCTCATATGTTTAAATAAATGACTTATTATTATTTTTTTAATGAAAGAAGAAATTCATCAAGAAGAGTATGACTCAGTTATTTCTTTTCTGCAGGATGATATTTTTCCTTTTGTATCTTCTATTTTCTTAAGAAGGCTTCTTCTTCCTGGTGTTCATCATAATGCTACTTTGTATGCAACTCTACTTGAGTATAGCAGGCATTTGGGTGAATCTGAGTTGCAAACATTAACTGCTGATGGGCTAAAAAAGGAGATACTTTCACTCATAGAACATGAGGTTATCATTGTCATAATCTATCTCATATCTCCTTAATTTTTCCCACTTCAATTTTGGGAAGGGTAAATTGTGGTAAACTGATGAGATTGATAATGTGGTAGGTTGGATCTGAAAAAGTGTCTTTATTGCACTGCTGGAAATGTTTTTTCACCCGCTATTTCCATAATTGGTGCAAGAACAATGCATTATATGGCTTGCTTGTTGATTCCTCTTCTGACGCCATTGGTTTAATCAGAAAAAATTCCATTTCACTTTTTCGGTCTTTGGAAGATATTGAACGGATTGTGGAGGGTAATTAATAATTATGGATACCTCTATCTCTTTTCTCTCAATGAATTCTTATATTATTATTATTTTTAAAATATTCTGGCTTTTTCTTAAATGGTTTTAATTAACATGCTCATTATAATCAGTGCTCTTTTTTTTTTTTCTTATACTTTCCTTAATGTGGACTTCTCTTCATATGCAGTAGGCTCTTCAGAAGAAGTTAGTGAGCTCACAGGCCTTGTGGATATATTTAACGATGATCTGGATTGTGATATTCTAATTGAATTGCTCAGATGTGTTATAAGTTTCAGCCAACAGTTGGGCAAAACTGCTTCTTCTATATTTTATGAATCTCTTTTAACTACATCAGTGATCTCTTCTGAAGATATTGTTCGCTATATTGTTAAGATTCTGGAAACTGGATATTGTATGTCAGGCCCAGTGCTTCAAACTTCTACTTCTGGGGATCATATAGTTGTTCTGGAGAAGGAGCTAGCAGATCATAAAAGTTTGAGGAAACTTTCCATTGATATGTTTTTATCGCTTCAAGGCTTGCACAAAAAGGCTTCTGCATGGGGCAGGATTTTAAAAGTAATTGAGGGTTTCCTGAAATTTTTGGTTCCACAGAAAGTAATACAAAATTTTAATACTGAAGTGTCATCAAACATAAATTCTTCTGTTATAGTACATACTACTTTTCAGATTGCAAAGGTGATGTTTGAATCTGCCTGGGACTTTCTTCTATTTTTAAGCTATTTGGTGGACATCAGTGGTCAGGTGAGTTTGTAATAATATTGTATGCATGTTTACAGACATAAGTGTAATGGTTTTCTTATTGTAAGCATCATTTAATTGAAATTATTGTCTAATTAAATCAGATAGAAATTACAAATTGTCTCTTGTATGTTTGCATTTGTTCTGAAAATGCAAAAGTTTATTCAATAGACAATAGTAAATGCTTGGTGTACTTGAAGTTGGATTAGTGCTTTGTCAATTCTTGAGCTGCCAGCAAACTGATTTGCTAAAGTAATTGAATACAATCATGGTCGCTTTGGTTTATTTATTTATTATTTTAACTTTGCTGCCTTTGCACTGTGTTTTTTAGCCCATGTTGATAGCAAGTTTTTTTGTTTGTGCATGGCTATGATCATTCACATTATCTATTTTATGAAGTGTCAAGATTGAGTTCAAGGATTGTATTCTATAAGTACTTGGTCAGCCATGATTTGATACCATGTTGACCTTTCCTGTAGATCAAGTTCTCAAAGCATATAGGCAGTTGTATTTGTTAGCAAAATGTTATTACCTTTTTGTAGATGTAGATTAATATCTTGTATGTATGACACAGATGCTGTGGAATTTTTTTCATGCAGGTCCACTTGTTACATGATGATATAAACAAAATACAGCTTGATTTAGTTCCAATGCTTCAAGAAATTATTTTTGAATGGCTAATCATCATCTTCTTTACCATCACACCGTCTGCACCAGCTGTAACTGAAGACTTCAATTCTAAACTTTCATCATTACAAATAGGTAGGTTTTATGATGTTTTTATATATATTGCATCACCGCAGATGATAATTTACCTAAGTTGACATCGAATTATCATTATAAGGGGATAGAGGCTCACAAGATTATTCCCTTTCTCAAATTTGAAAGAAACAACTAACAAATTAAAGACATAACATTTTTAAAATTAAAGACGAAAATTTGGAAGTAAATTGTTTGAATCAAGAAATACCGTCTCAACGTCTTCTAATTTGATGCCAAAATCTAAACTGAGTCAAATTTCGATTTGACTAAATTTAAGCAATAATATATGAAAGAAATAAAATGTGAAATACATAATGTAGGAGAAGCCACTTGGGGCTTATTGAGAAAGACAGTAGGTCCTAGAATTCATCTCACCCAAGAATGACTACGTAGATTTATATTTTATAATGAAGGGGTGGATAGAGATTGGGATTTGTTTTAATAAGCTCTCCAATAAAATGCTTTCATTGTACCCATATTTTTATTTCTTGATATCTTAGTTGGAAATATGGTTAAAATGAGTGAGATTTGTGTCGCAATTATATATTGTAAACTGTAAAATTATTCAGCACAGTACAGCTTATGCTCAATGGCAAAATATTACATTTGTTGGCTCCTAGAGATTCCCAAATATTAGCAGTTAGTTACTAGTTAGAGAGTATGGAAAGACGGGTATAGCTTAAATAGGAGGTTGAGTAGGGAGTGGGATTCAGCTTTGTTAGAAAAGGGTGTAGTGGCTTGGTTGTAAAGGAAGACCTTTGGAGGGGAGATCTTTTTCCCTGTTCTGTTCATTTTCATTCAAGCAATAAAATCATTTTTTTCTTTTCAACATTTTCATTGAGTTTGTAACATTTACAGTTATGGCTTACTGAATTGAATGCATATACTTCTGATGTTGTGTTAACCTTTTTGGGCATGGTACAGATAACAACATGGGGAAACGATTATGGAATGAGAAGCTTGGCAGATATGACTTTACATTGGCTTATACATTCTTGCTCAACGTTGGAAGTTCATCCTTAGATCATAGCCACTATTCTTCAGAACATTTTTCAAATGTGCAGAGCTTTATTAATAAGACAAGAGACTTCATCAGTTGGATTATTTGGGGCCAGACTGGAGGATCTTCTACTTTCTTGACCCGTTCTATTGATCTTGCATTTATACTTTTCAAGCATGACCAGTATGGTGCTGCTGAGGTTGTTTACTTGTCCTTTTTTTTTTATCCTGAATGGGATATTGATCCCTTCTCTTATTCTGTAGTTAACTTTACTGAAAATATTGTTTATTTCAATTTCCAAATGTTTCAAAAGCAATTGCTTATGATTGCGGAAGCACATTTACTAAAGGAGAAGACATCCCAAAGTATTCAAGATGATGATGGTGGATGGTGCATACGTCATCATCTTCTAGGATGTTGCCTACTTGCCCAGGTGCAATGTGGATTACATGCAACCCAGAAGGATAAAAAAGTTTCTGAGGCCATTCGCTGCTTTTTTAGGTATGACAACTCACCTTTGAAATATTTCTCTTTTTATTATTTGCATCATGTGGTCATACAAAATTCAAGGATGCAACTTTTATTTTACATTTTTATCCTGTAAGTTGATTACTGAGTTAAGTTGTATTGTTTAATTTCCATTTTACTGAGGTTTTTAACTTGAGTGTAATTGAGAATAAAAAGGTCTAAATGGAAGCCATTTTAATCAAGGTACTCAAAATCAAGGTCCTACCTAGATTGGAGAAGGCTGTGTCTGTAAATTGTGTGATCATTCCACAGATCATATAATCTTACCTAAAGTACAAAATTATATTTAAACACATGCACATATATGCATATAAAATAGCATATTTAAGAAAAATAACCTTAGAATCACAGCTAAAATTTAATTGAAAATGCATAAGGAGGACGTGCACTTGCACACAACTCACATGTCACAAGTGTACTGGTGCCAGACTTGCCAACTGCAACAGCTGTACCTACATTAGCACAAGCTCCACTTGAAGACATTTACATTGTTGCAAAACAGAATAGTCCACTTTCAAATTTTGTATTACATGTGTTTTAAGCTCTATGCATATTTGCTTGTAGTTGCCTAAAAGTATGACCCATCACTGGTGGTGTTTAATTCAGGTCTTCATCTGGAAATGGTGCATCTGAGGCTCTGCAGAGTTTATCTGATGACTTAGGAATTCCATATCTTGGTTTTAGTGAGTATTGCTGTAGCTGAATTCTAATTATTTTAAGCAAATGGATAATCTTAAGTTTTAATTGCTTATTACTTTTTATGGTTTTTATGCAGATGGTTGTACATCAATTGCTGCATGGAAGCTTCAATACTATCAATGGGCAATGCAGTTATTTGAACGTTATAGCATTAGTGAAGGTGCTTGCCAGTTTGCTCTTGCTGCACTTGAGCAAGTTGATGAGGCTCTATATATGAAAGATGACAAGTGCACAAACAACTCAGTTAATGAATCAGTGACAACTATCAAAGGACGACTATGGGCAAATGTTTTTATATTTGTGTTAGACCTTGGTCGTTATTATGATGCGTATTGTGCAATAATTTCAAATCCAGATGAGGAGAGCAAATACATCTGCTTGAGACGTTTCATAATTGTTCTTTATGAACAAGGAGCTATAAAGGTTGGGCAAACTATGATAAACCCTTCTGACTTTTCTTGGTTGATTGATCTCTACTTAAATGATTTCTGTTGCTTGATGTTTAAAATAGAATGTATTAGAATGTGGATTGCCCCCCACTTATATACTCTGTCTTGGCACTATCTCTAGCCGATGTGGGACTTGTGTTATTCCCAATACACCCCCTTATGCCCAACACTTTTGGGCTTGGTGTGTGGATGAAATAGATATCAAACTATCCTATCCATTTTGCAATAATACCTTCATGCTACTGTCTTCAAAGGCTGATTACAAGAATATTAATTAGTGATGACTAGAATTAGATTAAAGTAATGACAATAATTAGTGATGATTAAAGTGGGTATTTAAATTAACGTACACAAGTTTAACCCTCGTACATCATTTTGCAGAGGTGTAATTTGTAAATGTAAGTCTCTGCATATGGGTTGCCATTTTATGCTAATGACATTTTTTTATGTATTTCCAATTTTTTTTTTGATCAGCAAATATAATATATGTATATATTTCCAATTATTGTATTGTATTTGCTATGATTCCTATACTTTTCTAGTTAAAAATAATGTGATGTTATTCCTCACTTAACATGATTTCTTCCAGATATTTTATACTTTTCTTTCACATTCTTTTGGTAAAATTTCCATTCACTTATTTTAATTAGTACCCTTCCCTCCTCATCTTTATTTTTTTTTATTCTTTACAGATTCTTTGCAGTAATAAACTTCCCCTTATTGGTTTAGTGGAGAAAGTGGAGCAAGAGCTTGCGTGGAAGGTATATCCTTGCTGAACAAATTGAATGCTGTTAATTTTGAAGTTTTCTATGATGTGCATAATTTCTCTGTGTAATATGTAGGCTGAACGATCAGATATTTCTGCGAAGCCGAACTTGTATAAGTTGCTTTATGCATTTCAATTGCACCGGCATAATTGGCGACGAGCAGCAAGTTACATGTACTTGTATTCAGCTCGTTTGAGAACTGAAGCAGCTTTGAAAGATAGTGTAGGCAGTTCCTTGATGTTGCAAGAGAGGCTGAATGCACTCTCTTCTGCAGTCAATGCACTGCATCTTGTTCATCCTGCATATGCCTGGATTGATTCATTGGCTGAGGGAAGTTATCTTGTGAATGAATATTATCCAAGTAAGAAAGCTAAAAGAACCCCAGATGAACATTGTAAGTAATTCAACAATGAAAGTCATGCTAGTAGTTGAGTTATCATTTCATTATGGATTTCTGATGTTATATCAACATTTTTACTTCTCCAATTTTAAAACAGAATGAAATATGCAGGGGCAAAAAAGAAAGATTTATTTATAATATTTCTGTATATTGGATATTCTGTTCTTCATAATATGCGTTCTTCATAATTGTGCTAATATAGTTTTCTTAAAAGCAAGTCCCTCAGATATGTTGAGGGATTGTGTAGCTTTGTTTCATTAATGTTTTCTTTGTTCTCTTTTTTTTTAAGGAGGATCTTACCGTGCTTACTCTTTATAGTCATCTTTGTCTTGATGAATTTCTTGTTTTATCATTAAAAATATTTTACTAATTTGTTTTTTGGAGTGGCGGTGACACATTATCTTCAACTTTACAGCAGCAGCTGATAATGATGCTGAGCCTCAAGGTTGGCAGTCCTCTATTGATATTGAAAAACTTGAGAATGAGTTTGTGCTAACTTCAGCAGAGTATATGCTGTCACTGGTAAATTTCAAGTGGACATTTTCTGGTAAGTGCCTTTTCTTTTCAATTGTCTGTAAAGCATATGGCTGCTTCCTGGGTGACTGATGATATTAAGTTTCAATGTACTTAGTATTTTTCATTTGATAGAATTTTGACTTTGTTTTGAAAAAAGGAAAACATGGAGCTCTATCAGACTTGGCTGATCTTCTTGTCCAAAACAATTTATATGATATGGCTTTTACAATCCTTCTCAGATTTTTCAAGGGTTCAGGACTGAAGAGGTGTACATCCTGAACTTAAGTTGTGTGCACCCACACACACCGACACATATGTATGTGTATTGTTTTGCTTATAGATATTACTCGGTCTTTCTCTTTAGGGAACTGGAAAGAGTGTTGTCTGCTATCTCATTGAAATGCTGTCTTGACAAAGTGGAATCCTCTTGGGTTGAGTATGTTGACCTATTCCTTACCATTCTTTTCAAAGAACTTTTTTTTTTATTTGTAAATTATTGAAAAAAGATACCTGACTTTACCAGTCATTCGGATGGCTTTAAAATTTTTGCTTTCATTTTGTTTTAGTAATTTGGCACCTACCATATTTTGAATTTTTTTCTCTACACTGTTCCTGTCAGTTTGAATTGTATAATGTATGCTTTTGTGATTTCAGGGAACACAGTCATTTATTGACCTCATCAAAGCATGAGATGGTTGCCCATGGTTCACCTGCTACAGTTTCCACAACTCCACAAACTGACAGAAACAGTTGTTGGGCAACACTCAAGCTTTACCTTGTTCGTATCTTCTGCTACCATTAGATGATTTTACATTTTTATGCTTCATCTATTCATAACTGGTTTTTTAATGTCATTCAATGAATAATAAAGGGCATTCCCCCTCATCCTATGAGTTAGCTTTTGGGATTGAGTTAGACTCAAAAACCCACATTCTAAGATGCTATCAGCCTATTCTAGATCCATTCAAAGGATCACCCACCATGTTATCCACGCACCAAGCCCAAAAGGATTGGGCATGAGGAGGTGTATTGGGAAAAACCTAAGTTCTACATTGGCTAGTGGTGGTGCCAAGATAGAGTATATAAGTGGGGGGACAACCCTCACCCTATGAGCTAGCTTTTGGGATTGAGTTAGGCCCAAAAACCCTCATTCTAAGACCACCTAAACATTTGGGCATTTATTGTATATGTTGTGTGATGAGTTGGGAAAGAAGAGGGGAAACTTTCATGCAAGTGTAGATTATGTGATTTGATGTATCAAGTTGAGAAGAATGTTAATTTTTTTCAGTAAGCATTATTGTTATTATTATTGAGAAAGAAACTTATCAAGGAAGAAGATTTTTATTTTTTATTTTCATAATCATTAGTATTTTGGTAGGAGCTAGGATAGTGTCATTTTCTTTGACCTTCGTTTGATTTGTATCTGGTACCTATAATATAATGAATGTCTTGTCTCTTTAGTTGGAGTCAGGTCTTGAGATTTTACTACGTTTTACCCCTACATTCAGTGACGTATCCAAAAAATAAAAAAAGTGGGGGCAAATAGGTAGTCCATAATATTTTTCTGACAAAATATTATAGGCTTTTACAAAATACACAAATTCATGATAAAAAATCAAAATATCCAAGTTTCTACAAGTTTAAAAGGATAAAGTTGATAAAATTAGTATCAATTTATTTTTTCTTTTATTTTTTACATTCTTTTATTTAAAAAATTATCTTATGGAAACAATACCTATTTTTTTATGGGGACAAAAACAATAATTATTAAAAATATTCTGAGTAAAAAAAATTACTTAGCGGGGACAATTGCCCCCATAATCGAGAACGTGGATCCGTCCCTGCCTACATTTAAAGGGTGTTGGAGGAATTTGAACCCCTAAAAACTTGTGGTATTGGAATTAGTGTTCCATGCTCCATGTCAGCAAGAAGACATTCATATTTCATTCAGCTGTGCAGATGGTTACAGATGAAAATTTTCCCTTGTTAAAATTTAGCAAGACATTTTTAGTCTTGTACAAGTCTCTTTACAGCTTTTCCTAATTGGGGTAAAATCCTGTTATTTTATTGTGTGTGGTTGTTTAAGTCAACATGTAGTTATTTGCATTTTTGAGTCCCTGGCCTTTATTTAAAATTGATCCTAAATTGCAGGAAAAGTATAAGGAATTTCATGGTAGATTACCTATCATTGTTGCTGAAACTCTTCTACGCACAGATCCTAAGATTGAATTGCCTCTTTGGCTTGTACAATTGTTCAAGGTAATTTTCTCCACTGAAAACTGTAGTCGCTGGTTGGGGTTCATTGATGCAAGAGAGTGCCTGCTTATTTTAAAATTTGGTCTTTGTAGCATTTCTATAAAACATTATATGATTCCTATTTCCAAATCTATCTAAAATTTCCAATTTCCCATGAAACTATATAAATGCTAGACTAGTTGCATCTGCTATACAAAATAGATGGGGTATTTTTTCCGTTATCATTCAGCCAGCCTTGGCTTCTATAATGTTGGATCTTGTACAGTTACTAATATTGTTTGTGTGGCTTGTGACAGGAGGGTCAAAAAGAAAGGTTGTGGGGGATGGCTGGCAGGGAATCAAATCCTGCATCTTTATTTCAGCTTTATGTTAGTTATGATCGATATGCAGAAGCTACTTATCTTTTGCTTGACTGCATAGACTCATTTGCTTCGATGGTAAATTATTTTTACTCTTACGAATAATCAATTTGATGTTTTGTATGTTAAGCTGATATATGATATCTAGACAATTATTTACTTTTATCACCAGACTTTTCAACATAACATGAGTTGTCTGTCTGCCACTTCGTAATATATTTTACTCACAATGTTTTTGTTTTTTGTTTTGCCATGTAAATTGTAATTTATTTTGAAGAGTTTTGTAACACCCATGTCTGATATTTGTTACCTTTATTCTGGAAAATTGTTCTTGTTAATAGACTTAATGGTATAGGCTGAAGAATGTTTTACAGTTTAAATGTTACTTAATGGATAATTAGTAACAGTTCTCTGAGTAAACTGTAGTGCTGAAAATTTGATGTGGCTTAGCTTGTTAAAGTTTTTGGTTTGTTAAGGGGTTCAAGATGTATGAGGAAAGTTTTTGGGTTCTATTTTGTGTTAATGGGACACAAGGAAAGGTTGTGTTTCAGGAAGGGTGAGTCTGTGGTTGTTCTTCCCCCATGCATTTCCTGACCATTGTCAAGTTTGTGTCTATCAATGTTGAAATTCCAGCTATTCTTCCCTTTGTTATCCTATGAACGACCAAGGGTGCCATCAGCTTGCAACAGGTGTGTTGCAGGATATAATATCCTGTGAGGCTAAGAGTGAGAGTGCCTTGGACAGTCTTTCTGGCCATTGCCAGACTTAGGTGCAACCAAGGATGTCACAGGTTTGGGAGCAGTTGTCCCAGTTTTTCTTCTTTGTCATTAGTTGGTACAGACTCTGTTCTTCTCTATGGAGTGCTGAGTTTCTCTTATGGTGATAGCTTCCTATTAAAATGGGTTGCAATTTCTTCTCCTGTTATGTTGATATTTATGACAGTATGCTGGCAACTGTGCGTTATGCAGCAGCAGTGATACTTGTCCATTATGTATTTAATAGTGTTGCTAATATTGTTTTGCAGAGACCAGCAGATATAATTAGAAGGAAAAGACCATTAGCTGTTTGGTTCCCGTACACAACTATTGAGCGGTTACTATACCAACTCGATGAATTAATCAGAATGGGTCGCATGGTAGATCACTGTGACAAGCTCAAAAAAATGTTACATGATTCTTTACAGAATCATCTGAAGATGGTAGGCATAATGTCTTCCTCATTTGTTTTATTTTTTTCTGTTGCTTGGCACGGGTGTTCATACCAGTCTATTTGTTTCTGCCTTTCAGTTGAAGGTGGACTCAGATGATGCTGTTTCTGTATCTTCTTGATTGCTACTTAAACTGACCACTGGAGGTTGTAGATAGTAGCATGTTCACAGTGCTCTTAATTACTCACTGTGTTAACTGGTTTGTCTTTTTTATTATGTCTTCCTTTATTTCCTTTTACTTTTAGTTCCTCAATTGTGGTTCATGGCTTGTTCCTTTGAGTGATCGTTTCTTTGTTGAACAGCATACTATCCGGTAAAAAGGCCTTGACAAGTTGGTACGGAATGTTGAAATTTTAGAACAAAAGCCATGGCATAGGAGGATATTTCCCCTTCTCTTACAACAGGAACTGGACAAAATAACCTAATGATAGATCTGTCAAGAATTGGAGATGCAGTCCTTATAATCCATGTCCATGAATAACCATATAAAATTTGTATATGATTTATCCACAGGAAATTTCGGGCAACGGTTGACTGACTCTGTTTGATATGGGTGCTATGGCTAGATTGGCACACAATAGCAGTTCAATTGATTGCAGGGAGATATAGAATGACTAGGGGATGAATATGTTACACTCGTTTTTTCTCTACTGAAGGTTGACGAACAGTATTCTGGCATAAATCCAGTTAGAGAACATGATCTCATTTGATGCCCATAGTTTGTAATCTATAGTTTGAAAATTGTTTAATGTGCAACTTAACCAGGGATACAAAACCCTACTTGCTTACTAAACTGCCAGTTCAAAAGATCCCTTTGGTTTTGTAGTCCTGGATTTTGACGTGTCTAGGTTGTAATGATATCCCTTAAATCCTACGTGTATGTGTTGTATTGATAGTGATTGACATTTTACTGAGCCGTAATTACAAGCACAGCGATTTCATGAACTTCCAAAAATAGATTTTGTTTTTTTTTTTTTTATTGAGTATAAATTTTGAATATCTCAATACCAAATATCAAGAAAGATAAAGGGTAGTTATACAACTTATACAATTAAGTACTCTATGAGAGAGAAATATGAAAGGTAATAATTAATGTCAGAGGCAACAAAATGTAGACCAGATATGTACTGTTCTATTTGGCAATGAATAAATAGCAATAAAAAGAGAAGTTACGAGTATTGAAAAAGTAATATTCAAAATTTTAATTGAAATGAAATGATAAATCATGTATTAAAGCATAGTTAATTTTTTTACTGCTATTAAAGCATCGTTATTAAATCCAACTAAAAGATGCTATATTAATATTAGTCATTTTTTTAATGTTTAAATGATAATTAGAAATTAATATAAAAGTTGTTGGAGCTATTCTTAAAAGAATAAGATAAGTAGATTGTGTATGTACGAACAATACAAGGTATTTTTATATTAATTCAATTACCTCTAAAAAAAATACCAATTCAATTACAAATTGCCATTTATGGTTTTGACTTTTGTAATAATTATACCAATAAATTTTATTGGTTGATAATATAAATACTACATAATTAAAATTATAATCTCATATTTTCAGTTAACTTCTAAGCATTGTTGATGAAATCAAATTTACAGTCAAATTAAGTATAAATCATGGTTTGACTTTAAAAATAATTATCATAAATGTCAATTTACTATATAAATAAAAAGTTGTAATTGAATAACTAAATTTTGTTTACAATCGTTCAAAAAATTACCAGTGTAATTGTAAGGACACAATCAGGATTGTGGTAGATTGATTGAGAAAATATGCTCATTTTATAGCATCGGATTATAAAGTCCTGCACAATTGGCTCAGGTTTTCCTGATATCTACAAGTTGCACGGTGCACCATTTACAAATCCACTATTCGCTAGCAAGTTTTGGGTAGCATTTTCACAACAGTTGGACATTAGAATTCAATTGACAAAAAATGTTAGTGTTGCTTAAATATGTTTAATATCTTGAAATGTAATAAAAAAAAAAGATTATAACCTGAATAAAAGAATAACTCTTTTATGATAGGAGGTAAAACACAATTTTGAAGATTATTGATTAAAAGTTAACTGATTGCTTTTTAGTTAATATTTTATTCCATATTTTATGTGTAACATCGATTTAAGTACAAAACTGATTATTAGAATTATCTATAGATCTAATTCAAACACACTAACATGCCAAGATTCATCTTAAACAAAATAGAGGAATTAAACAAAAAATATAGCATTCAAAATATAATATTGCTTATATTAGAATAGAATAACAAGCACTAGTAACAAAAAAGAAGAAAAATAACAAATACTATATATCTTTATAACACCAGCTCCCAAGACAATCGTCCCACCCACTACCAAAAAAGAAGTTACATAGACATTAGCTTTGGTCCATTGTCTGGCATACCCATCCCAGAAGCTAAATCGGCATCAAGTTGAGTATGTGGTGCAGGACCCATCATTTGTTTTATACTGCACAAAGAAACTAACCAAAATCATTCCACTCCAATATATAATGTGAGAAAGATGCCAAGTTGAAGTAGTTCAATTGGAATGGATTCAAGTCCGTTTAATATAGTGTGTGATGGTGGCATTATAGGATTGATCTTTTAACACGTTACCTTGGTCTCCAATCTTATTGTAACTCAATTTCTAAACAACCCAACACCAATATATAGGGGGTGAAAAGTTGCTAAACTATTCGTAACTGTATGCATTTTTCATCTAAAGATTCTAGCAAAAAGAGAAATCCCACAAACACCCTATTTTCAATGAAGACATTATTATTGAGCTACAATTACTTCAGAAGTTGTCTTTTTTAACTTGATATAAGCAATTCTGACTATACACAAGTCATTGAACTGAATACGAGCTAATCAAATGCATGACTTCATTAACCACTTCCCATCCTTGATCTATACCGATCTTCCATCGTGGTTATTTCCCTTTTTGTTACAGAGCCTAGATGAAGGATAAATTTCATAATGATTAAATCTCAAGCTCAATATAATATAATTTATCTAAACAAGCTCGAGTTTACTAGTATTCTGTTCAATTTCACTCAATTATCATATCCCAATTAAAAGCAAGATATGTTCCTTTCACAGTGGCCAACTGCTTTATGTGTTTAAACATCTGAAAGCCCATAAATAAAAACATGAGTAGCCTCAAAACTCAAAAAGAATTTCTATAAATCTAATCAATCTTCAAATATAAACATGGGGAGAATGTAGGATAGGATTCAAAACAAAGGGGGTTAAAAAACAAACAAAATCAAAAGCAGCATACCGCTTCTTGTGTCGTTTGGTCTTAAAGTGCTCATCCCTCACAGTTATATTGGCAAAGTACCGACTGCACAAATCAAAACAATTACTCATACTTCTGCCTTCTCAACAATGACAACAAAATGAAACTAGCAAAATGAGAATTTAGTAACAATAAATAAATTATTTTTCTCCCATGTTGCTCCAAACGGAGAAGTGGGACGAGATTCAAAAGGCCTACGAGAGTCATACGAAAAACAACTCCAATTGAAACAGCAAGTAGAAAAGGTAGTGATGCAAACTCAAAATAAGGTAATGGTTCCTAAAGTGCAGCATATCAGGAAACTCGTGTTAAAGTGTGGCTCCACTCTTCTCATCAAGGAACTCATCTTATCAGGCTATTGCATAATAAAAACTGTTCATGAAATCAGTTTTTAAAACCAAAAACTGGAAATTGAATCAAACACACCCTAAAATCTCTATTTTATAACCTGTCTCCTCTCTTCCACTATTCTCTCGTTTTCTATGTTCTTCCCCTTCTACCGTGTTTCTCTTCTGCTCCTATAACCTACACTTGACATGGCAGTGTTCGAGTAACACCCTAATACCCCAAAATTTTCAACCCCATGTTATAGAATAATCAAATTTACAAACTTTTCATATATTGACAAAAAGGGCACAAAAAAATGAGGAAGAAAAGAAAATTACTCGCAGTGAAGGCAATAGTACTGGCCCATCCCAGGCAAATCTTCGTCGACGGGTAAAGGGGGTCTCTCTTGATCGGGTTTGTTGAGCTGCGCATAAACCATGTCGTCCCCTTTCAGCTCAAATTTGGTTCGCCGCGCGGTCTTGTGAGAATATCTTCTCTTCTTCACGTTCCTGTGCGGACATTTTCCTCCCATTGTTATTAGGGTTTTTCAGCTCTTATTCCACTTACTTTTGCAACTTCTTGTAATTAGGGTTTTTCTTTTCAAGGCGACGATGGAGATTGAAACGACGGCGCTTCAAATGTCTTTTGCTGAAACAACAGGCAGCAGCCGCGTCTATTCCTATGGCACTGGGCTGTTGCTCTAAAGTAATGGGCCTGCTTATTGGATAGGCCTCATTAGTGATTAGTCTGATATATGGATGGCAATTATTATTTACACCTATTTGTTTTAGTAATGCACCGTATGTGATATCTATTTTCCAAAAATATTATTTTTCAGAAATAAATGTCTAGAATGTTAAAATTTTAATATTTTAGAAAATTATTTTTGGAATGTTTTGAAATTTTATCAAATTTCGGGAAAATACTATTTGAGAGTGCTAAAATTAAGGAGAGACGTATGCAATTTTCTTAAACATTAGCAGAGATTTATATAGGTTTTAAAAAAGGAGAGAAGACATGTGTAACTTCTTTAAACCTCAAGATAGATTTATGTAATTTTCTATTTTAAAAATTCATTTTTATTACAAAAAATAAATTGACATTTAACACCTCTTATAAATAGGATAAAAAACAAGTTTTCATTAGAGAGAGAGAGAGAGAGGTTGTGGGGGTTTAATAGTAATGTAGGTACCAGTAGTAGGCTCCGGATGACATTGGAATTCCACATAGTGTAGGTAGTGTTTAGCTAGAACACGGATGAATCAATTGCTAATTTGCTATGGATTGGATGGGTTTACTGATGCAATGGATGCAAGAGAACTGGGCCGAATAACTTTGTCACAATCCGCCTATCTATCGATGGGTGTATCAAAGCCCAAATGACCATAGTAGCTTAAACAGAAATAAAATTTATAAATGAATATATTTTTTTCTAAAAAATAAATGTCATTCTCATTACTCATATCAATTAGTCTCAACATCAAATAGTAACAAAAAAAAATTGCAATGCACATGTATTGGCAATAGATTTTTACTAGTGTTTTTTTTTTTTTGCACAGCTTTTTACTGGTGTGTTTGATATTTACTTGTGTCGTGTCAGTTGCCTCTTGTCATTCATCAAGATTCTCGATACATCATTATCATTTCTTTTTTTTTTTTTTTGGTGATTATCATTTCTATCTTGTATTGATAAGCCTTGGACTATTTCTGGCTCTATCCATTTAAAATGGGTTAGAAGGTGATGGAGATTACTCTACTCAACCTTTTTTTAATGTAATTTTTTTATCAACAATAATATATTTTCCCTTCTTGCCTTTCTTCATTTTTCTAAAATATTTTTATTTTGAAAAAATTTACATATATTTATTTAGGTATTTTTTATATTTTTATCTAATTAGAATTAAAATTTCACTTCATAACTTACTTGCATTAAATGTTCAAATAAATTACGAGATGAAATTCTAATTTTAATTAAAAAAAACTCAAAAAAATATTTAAAGAACTGAATCTAAGTTTTATCCTTTTTACTTTAGGGAGAAGTTTTTTATGCTTTTAAAATGATACATGCATTACTTCATACTAATAATTATTAACTAAATGATTTTGTAGATTACTATAGTTATAAGACTCAAAGGAAATATGAGTAAATATTAATCATATTTTCCTATTTATGTTAACTTTACAAAAAATATAATGAACGCATAAATTTCTATACCTAGCAATTTATTTAAAATAATATTTTTTGTCAATCATATGTTTCTTGCACATAATTTTTTTTACACAACTCATTTCACGCCCGTTGCAATCGGATATCCACTAACGTAAAGGGTGCGCAATTTCCTGTGCGAGTTATATGCAACTAACATATTGCTCTTAACTTTATTAATTAAAAAAAATCCTTTCTTTATTACCTTTAATCAACATAACTTATATACATAGAAGAATATTTTTCATCTCATCAGGATCATCTGTTACTAAAAGCATTCGTCTTTTGTCCTGCTTAAATTTTTTTCTTAGCTAATTTGTCATATATGTTCCATATGGTTGTTTTGCTCTATACTAAATGTCACAGTTAACAAGAAGTATGTCTGTGCAGAAAAAGATTGCATATAACGATAAAAACCCATTTGTATAATTTGCCAAGGAGGAACCTTCCTACTCTGCTCACACCACACAATCAGCATTGACTGTCACATGCATGAGACAAAAATTGGTATAAACAGTACTATGTAACGTGTTTATAAACTAATATAACTATAAAGGTAAGTTAAATTAAGCATGAATTTCACACATTAGCATGTGCGGCAGCTATATGCTGTCTGCTTCCAAGTGAGAGATTTCTCGTTAGTTTAATTCCAATGCATGATAAACAAGTAATGTAAGTTACACTTTAGTCTACTTATAAGAAGTTTGAAAACCAAATCTTGCAATTAAAAATTAAAGGGTTTCTTTTTTACATACAAGATATTACTATATCGGGAAGTTATGCTATTTCCTTGAAAAAGAAGAACATCAGTTAAGAGAAAACTTATTTTTCACATGTATTGGTTTAAAGGACTCAAACTATTTGATACTGTGTCACAAGCTATTAAAATTAAAGGTGCTTCTATATGTTTTTATGATTTTAATTAATCCCCCCCTCTATAAGGGTATTAATTATGAACGTGTTGCCAGAAACTATAAAAACTGTAAGTACAAGTTGTCTGGAGTAAAATAAATGTGCAGTGCAAATTATTAAACACCAAAGAAATTTACTCATGTGTCCACATTTTTGTTGCATGCTGATAAGAAAAGGAAAAGGGTTCGAGACTTCGTTTATATGCATGAATGTATGCATCACATCACAATCATATGATAAATGTTGGCGGCAAGACGGGTTCCTCGAAGTATCGTTTGGTTCGTGACCACATCATTGTCTGTGTTCAAAACTCATGTGTCCAAGTTCTCGTAATCTTCTCGGATTGTCCCCTCTGTTTTTATCGCACGAACTTCCCTCGCTACTCGCCAGTCACTATATCACTACGCCACAGTTTCGTGTCATTTTAAGTGTTATACTATAAACTACCAAGGGTGTTTCGTTTATCTTAATCATACAAAAGACTTGTTTCTCGGTTTTTTACAATAGAAAGTGTGATTATTTTGTTTGGCAAGCTTCAAACTGCAATTCAAATTCAAATATGTTAGTAAATATTTATTTTATAATTTAAAATTTATAAATATATATTATTTATATTAATTTTATTTTATAAAATAGAATATTTATTTTAAAATTTATTACGTAAAATTAGATTTTACTAAGAGTTTGTAAAGAATTTGATTTTAAAGGGTCAAATTTTTTTGTTGTTTCATAAGGAATCTATACTATATATATTTCTTTCTTCTAGAAAACATATAAACATAGAACAATAATTTGATTTCTTTCTTCCTATAATTTTTTCTTCTTTCTCTTATAAAACTTATCTTTGAGAGCAAAAGTATTAGTGTTTAGAAGGTTTGAGGATCCTTTTTACTGCACAGATTGGAACCAACGGATATAGAATATAATAATAAATCGAAATCAAATAGAAAAAAAAAAGATAAGATAAAAAGAAGTCTTTTTTTTCAAGCTCCATTTTTTGCTCTTCTTGTTTATGTGATATAACATAAACAAAATAATTATATTTCTCAATTGGGGAGAGATGGCCGAGTGGATTGAAGCGTCAGATTACTAATCCATTGTATTTCTTTAATTTATTTTTTCTTTGTACTTATAATATGATATAATACATTATTGATTCATGTTCTGTCAATTAAAATTATTTTACTACTGTTATTTTGTTATTTAATTCAAGATTTTACATTTTCTTCTTATTTATTTCTTTTATTTTATTTTAATTTTCTAACAAAATATACAATAAATATATGTTTAAAAGTGTCTAAACAAAATGTTAATTGATTTAGTTTCTTAAACTTTCATTTTTTTAAATATTCAGTCTCCAACGATAAATTGGGCCATTTAAACAATAACATGATGTTTAGTTTATTAATATTTTATTATGTTTTAAAATTATTATTGTTCTGATAAATATAGAATCTCACCTTAGGAGTCGAAATTATAAATAATTTATAAACAGTTTCTTCTCTTAACTCACTAGAAACATAGTTCAACTTATAATTGTGTGCTTGAATTATTGAAAAAAGAATTTATTTTATTGTAGTAGGCAAAAGGTCTTAAAAGTAGAGTTGGACTCATAATCATTAGTGGCTAAATAAAATTGGGACTGAGATGGCAACGTCACCAATGTCGTAAGCCTATTGAATTGATAAGGTTAAATCTAAACCTCGTTTTTGCATGTGAACGTTGTCTCGCAGCCTCTTCTACTCTACCACCACGATGTTAAAGCCTATTCAACTAACTTACGTATTGTTAAAACTTTTTTAAAAATGAATTTGAGTTTCCATAAAATAGAAATCGGGTTTATCTAAAAGATGCTTGGGTTTATTATATACATTAGTCTAAGAATTTTATTATTTTTGTCTTAATCTTTGAAATCTAATTTGATTTTTATAATTTAAAAAATTCCTTCATTAATTATCTCTCAATTATCCTCATTTTTTTTAAAAAAAGAACTCATAAATTATTATTATTGTTGTTACTTCCATCATTATTATTGTCAAAGTACTAATGATAGTAATAGTAATGACGATCGTAACAATAATTATTAGTTGTGACAATAGTAGTATTATGATGGTGGTGGAGGTGACATAATGATGATAAACAATAGTAGTGATGATGATCATAAGGTGGTGATAGAAACAAAATCATGATAATGACAATAACAGTTGTGATTCTAGATCGTGATAACAATGATATAGATAGTGGTGGTGATTGAACCAATTGAGTGACAATGAAGATGATGGAGGTAATGCCAATTAATGATGTGTTAACGGATGAGCTTAAAAAAAAAGTTATGTAGATGTTTTTTTTTATTGAGTACCATATTGATATGAATTTATTCCATCAAAAATAATAACTAATCTTTATAAAGGATTGTGAATGCGCAGAAGGTTGATATTTTCCTTTCAATACCATTTATTTCATATTCCAAGTTAATCATAATTTAAACTTAAATCACTTAGTTAAAAGATACAAATCACTATTAACCGCTATTGGTTAGTGACGTAGATAATACCACTTCATAGTAAGAAAATATTTGGTTATTCTGGGTAGAGTATTACATTAGCGGTTGCATTGAAAAAACCTATCACAAAACTAGTTAATGAAGTTATATAGGCATTAGGTGTGAATCTTCTCCATGTCCGTGAATATGAACATTAATTCCAGAGTATAATTTCGGCACGAAAGCCATGGACCGTAATTATCATTATCATTCCGCTAACGCCTTCCAAACGTTGTTTTCTCCGGAATTGCTTCTTTGATCAGAAATTGGTGGAATTTCTTCCCTATACATAGAGCCAATCAATAATTTCAAAAGCCATGCATATAAACCAAAACGAAATGCGTTATGAAGATGACATCCAAATTTGGACACGATCCTATATAAGGAGTACAAAGCAAGTTGGTGATTTCAAATTATGGAATTGGGCAAAGTGGTCCTCTTGCCTTAATGTTTACGTAGCTCACACTCCTCGAAAAAAAATTGCAGACCAAAATTAAACATAAATAAATGCTCTTCAAACTTTTCAACACCACGCATAGTATCCAGACAAAAATAAGGATTAATGCTATCTTTGCTCAATACCGTATTGGGGGACCAAGAAGGCAGCTGGCTAATATTTCTGAAAATGTCAATGGTTTTCGTTATCACTGTTGATTGAATATCTAAAGGAAATAGAGAAGTATGTGCACATAATTGAGGTGCACTATTGATGACTTCAAGATAAGCCAGTGCTCTATCTCCACAACTTTTTTGTTTCTTTTCTCCTAAAGGTACAAGCAGGCTACATTTTTATTTCCAACGCTGGCTTAAGAATCTAATGTAATGTAATAAAGTCAGTTTACAACATGGGTTAATGACGAGGACAAACTAAAATATCTAGTCCAACTAAACCATTATCAAGTAATTAATGCTGCATTCTGTTCACAAGGTCACACACACACATTTATATATATATGTATGTGTGTGTGTGTGAGCTAACTAGGGTGTTTATTCTAGCACCGTGTGTTTACACAGTAATTAAACAGGATCAAACCCAATTATTAAAAAATTAATAATAAGCATAATGACTTGTTTTTGAAGATTTTGCAATGACCCGGCGTCATTGATTTTGAAGAAATATTCAGAGTTGAATGGAAACTAAGTACTTTTTGATACCTAATTGGTTTATGAGTACGTTAAGAACTTGATTTAATTTTTATCTTATGAAAGTAGTTGAAACCTAATCGGTTATATGAAAGAGGAGTACTCAGAATATACTTTCTAAAATATTTCAAATATTCTCTCTAATCTATTAAAATTTATTAATTTGAAGCATACAATTCAAGATCTTGAAAAACTTACTCAAACACCATAAATAAATATCTCTATGGATTAAAGCAATCTAAGCGCATGTGGTACAATTAATCATCTCAATGAGTTTTTTTTATAAATATAATTATTGTTTAAGACGATAACTTAAAAATATTATTTAAAACTTCTAAAGTTCTTCCAAAAGTCAAGATTTGTTTAAAGGTCTATACAAACAGTATAATCTAATTATGCTAAAATTTGATATACTGATAATATATAACTATTATATAATAATAGAATTGCATGTTAGTAGAATAAATCACATTATTATATCAATTAAATTTTGAATGTCTATACTAACAGTTTAGTTTTGCATTAGAGAAATGTTATATTAAGAAAGGTTAATCCTATGTTAAATTATTAGTAATTAGTAAATGACTATTTTTGTATTGTTGTCAGTTATTTAACAACTTCATATTTATAATTAGAATGTGAAATTGTGAAAACAGGTTGTAGTGGTTAAGGAATCAAAACAAATTTTTACCTTCTTCATGAGTGTGGGTTTCAATCTCCCTACTCAAGAAGATCCCCTAGCATGCATCTAGGAGCTAGTTGAATAACTGCAATTGGATGGGTCTTTACTGCAAGCCCCAACATGTTATTGGTGTTTTATTTGATAGTAGGATGATTCAATGATGAGAGAGACCTAAAGTAATTTTAATGATATTTTTTTTTACTTTAAAAGAGATAGTTGTATATTAGGCCCTTTTTGTCAATTTGTGACTTTTTATTAACATATATTACCATTTTATTACTTTATAAAAATTAATAACAAATATTTTTTGTTGATGAGCCTAAAAATAGACTTTAGTTATTCTATCATTTGATCAATTTTGTATGATAGTATTGAAAGTGTTTACCCATTCTACCATTTTGAATTAACAAAAAAATAAATGTGAAATAAAAGTTTTTATTAATAAAGGTGAGATTCTGTTCCAGGTATGAGTGTTTAGGTATTAAAAGGGTGTAGGGATGGATACTAATACAAATATGAGAATATATATATATATATATATATATATATATATATATATATGTATACCGAGTGTTATCCTTATCTTTAAAGGTTACAAAACTATCTTCTTTTTTATAGAACAAATTAAACTTCTTTAAAGGGCCTAAATTTATACGTTGGTCAGCAAGTTTAAACCTTTGAGTAAATTGAAAATTATATAATTACAAAATATTATAGTAAAAAATTAATACAATATTATTATTATATTATTTTATAGATTAAATATATTTTTAATCTCTATAAATAAAATTAAAACTTAAGTTAGCAATATAAACTAATTTTTTTCAACAATATTTTTAATTTAGTTACTTTTCAATAATATTTTTATTTGTTATTCCAATTAAAATAATCTAACTCCTTTGCCGTATAAAAACAAATACGTATGAAATTTACATTGAGCTAGAATTCTATTGGTGACAATAATGAGTTAGAATTTACGCAAGTTCCCGCAATTCTCAATTAAATGCGTCACTTTGTTTGGTTAGTGAGAGTCCAGTCAAAATTTGATGAGTCAATAGTCACAAAAAAGCAGTCCTTTGTCAATGACATCGAGTCCTACTCGGCGGCAACATTAAAAACTTTTTTAACGTCATCTCCATTCAATAAATCGGTAATTCCCATTAATCATAAATATTTATTTACATATGAATATAAATATAATTTTCTCCACCTTCACATACATACACATGCCACTATTCATCATGTCATACATACATAACATATGTTCCAACCCATCCAGCTGCTATAGTCTGACCCAACAAACCCATTACGGCATTGCCTCACCCACCGTTAGTGACTTATACTCTCTCCCTTCGTTCTTTCTTTATATATAACCCTCTTCCTTTGCTCTCTTTCCACTCTTCAAATTAAACCAGCAAAATCTTATCTTAGCAATAGCTACCCCTATCACAACAATACTCTATTAGGCAAAAACACCAAATGGGAGAGGTTAGTTTTTTGTTTTTAGTTTCATCATGTATGTTGTTCACCATAGTATATTCAGATTCCTGAAATTCCTTTTTTTGCTCTCTCAGTTTCTAATTAATTAAAACTCGTGTGGTACGTTTATGGCAGGAAAAAGAGCAGCCTAAGAATGAAACCGAGAAGAAGCCCGAGGAGGCCGCCGCAGCCCCCAAGAAAGACGACGGACCCATCCCTGTCGTTTACAAACTCGACTTGCATTGCGAGGGATGCGTCAAGAAGATCAAACGCACATGTCGCCACTTCCAAGGTAAATTAATAAAATCATAATAATTAATCTCTCATTCTACCCGTTAATATTCAAATTGCAGTCATTTTTGTTCATAAGATTCTAAATTGAGAAAATGGCGAAAACATGATGTAGGTGTGGAAACCGTTAAGGCAGATCTATCGTCGAACAAAGTGACTGTTACTGGCAAATTGGATGCCGAGAAGCTGCGAGATAAGATCGCCGAGAGAACCAAGAAGAAGGTTGACATCATCTCAGCTCCGCCCAAAAAAGAAGCCGCCGCCACGGAAAATCCACCGGAGAAGAAGGTTGAAGAGAAGAAACCTGAAGAGAAAAAACCAGAAGAAAAACCTAAAGAGGTAATTAATTAGTAATTAATCTTCATTTTCCCCTAATAGAACGAATTTATTAGGCATAATTTCACTAACGGATTTTATTTTAATTTATTTATTTTTTCTTCTCTACAGAGTATGGTGGTTTTGAAGATCAAACTGCACTGTGACGGTTGCATTGCGAAAATTCGAAGAATCATTATGAGATTCAAAGGTGAGAGAGTTGACCTAAATCATTAATTCACACCTAATTCATTTTTTTTAATGAAACATTTGATTATTCTAATTTAAGTAATTAATTAAATATCTGATGCAGGTGTACAATCGGTGAGCCTTGACGGAAGCAAGGACTTGGTGACAGTGAAGGGAACAATGGACGTGAAGGAGATGGTATCGTACCTGAACGAGAAGCTGAAGCGAAACGTGGAAGTGGTGCCTCCTCCGAAGAAAGACGACGATAAGAAAGAGAAAGAAGGTGACGGTGGCGAAAAGAAAGAGAAAGAGAAAGACGGTGGCGGTGAGAAGAAAGAGAAAGACGTTGCTGCAGCGGCGGAGGTTATTAACAAAATGGAATATATGCACCAGATGGCACCTCCGTCGTTCTGGTACGACGGAGGACACTTTCCAGGTCAAACAAATTACGCTATGGAGGTTCACCCAGGATATGGTGCTAGTGCTAATAATCATTACGTGGAGCCAGGGTACGTGAACCAGGGTTATCCTCTGCAGCCACCTCTACCGTACTACATGCACCCGCACGCACCTCCGCCACAGATGTTCAGCGATGAGAACCCCAATGCTTGTTCCATCATGTGATAATCAGTGATTAATTTTCGTTTTCAGTGTACTCTTACACACGGACGGAATACGGGATACGGAATATGCACGCACGTTGTAATTTGTAAATAAAAAAACTGGAAAAAAAATCGACCTGCGTGTAAAAATTGAGGGGTGGATAATATATCAATATTCCGTGTAATTGAAAATTAATATAGAGAAATTTTATGATATGGTAGAATTTTGATATAATATAATGTTTTAGAGAATAGAGATAGAGGATGGCCGGCTGGCTGGAGAATCCTGTCCAGAACTCACATCACATGAGTTGTTATTTGTTTTGTTTATTTTTTTAATATCAGAATAAATGGTTACTATTGTTTCAATGAATGTTTCGGAACTGGTTCTGAATTGCCGAGGCATTATGTGTGAAAAGTGATTGGTTTGGTTACTTTTTTGTCTCATTTGAGATTTTTTTTTCCTTTCTCGTTTCTGTTTTTGCTTTTGGCAATTTTCATATGTGGATTGTTAACCTAACAATTCTGTTATTGTTTTTCTTTTTCTTTTTTCAAATATAATTCATTACGCGTTGAAAATCACATGCATTTGGATTTGGTGGGGAGCGTTGACAACATCTTGCCAACAAAAAAATTTCGACTTTTTAATAGTTGAAAATTAAATTAAATTGAAATCGCTGATATATATATATATATATGGTTGCTGCAGTTCAAAGTAAAGTGAATTAATTAACTAGAAGAAATTTACTTCCGAAGTACAGAGACATTATGACCTTTACATAAATTGCAGTACACATTTCAACGACTCCAAGCAACCAATGGCGCCATTGAAGAGACTTTGATGGGAGGGTAGGGGGGCCATTTCCTAATCTTATTAGAAATGGAAGTAAGAATTTTTCGCTAGGGCTAATAATGCATCCATAGTCCAAACATATAAATCAATATTTTCTGTTGAAAGTATTATGATGAGATTTTGAATGATCTAGTACTTGCACTAAGTCCCACACTAGATAATGCCAAGATAAAGCCTCCCCTTATCTTTCCTTCAAAATTTGTACTAGTTTCTTTTTCTGAAGCCGTCCTTTTAGTTTATTTTTTTCTTTTAGTCAATACAAATGCAGTTGGTTTTTAACCACAGTTTTTTTAACCTATTTATATTAAGAACAAACTAAAGAACAATAAAAGAGAGAATATTGAATATCCGATTTTGTTTTCTTTATACACGAGCAACCAAATGGCTGACATTAGTTGGTGAGAGGTCATTAGAGCCCTTGTGAAATGTAGACATATTAATATTTATATTCTTCATTATAAAAAGATTGTATTATCAAGTGTGTGATCAACAAAATGGTACGAGATTATTTCATTTTTGACAGAGTGAATTTGTGTACAAGTATGAGTATGCATTAAATATTATGAGAGAGAATTTTATTGGTTTCAAAGAAAATGATCAGGATAACTATATCTTTATCAAATAAAGACTTAAATTAACTTTAAAATGTAACTTAAATTGGTGGGTACAACGTACAGTTGAAAATTTATTTGGTATACAATTCAACTTTATGAATAATGATATGTGCCAAAAAAGCTAAAAACATTCATAAATCGATCATTTGTGGTCCTTGTGAATAATTGAACATGTTCATTAACTACTCCTATTGCTTCAAGGCTTGTGAGAGGTCCATCGCTAGGTCCATCACTTTTTTTCTTTCAGCGATACAATGCCTTGAAGAAGGACTTGTTAAAGCATTAATTAAGTTGCTAAATCGCGTGCAGCCACACACATTTAACAAGTGGATGATGTATACAAATTGTTATCGTTTTAATTTATAATCTTTCAATTCATTAACGTTTGACAGGAACCGTCTATTACTAAAAGTCTAAAATAAATATGCAGTATTGTTTCGTCACGAGAGTATGATGTTTTGAGTTTTTCTATCAAGCGCAGAAAAGAGTGTTGAGTAAAAATTATTTAGCATTTTATATTTATTTTCAATTACTAATGAAGTATCACTTGTTTCTGTAAAATAAAATAAAATGAAGTGTAACTTAATAAATGATTTGCTATAAATTTTGTTTAGTTTTTTTTTCCTTTGTCCATATTCTAAGAGAGTAATTCAGTTTGCAACACATGCATTCTTTATTAATGGTTTGTTTTTGTTCTTTAAAAAAAGTAGTTTAGTTGTCTGTAAAAAAGATCACTTTTTAAAATAAATATTGCCATTTTAAATTAAAGAATAAAGCAATAATAAAAAGTATGTTAAAAAGTTTATATATCTCTACTTTTGATGCGTTTACAAATCATTGATTTCTTTTGTTAAAATTAGACTTTCGGGTAATTATAATGAAAGTTAATCTGATTTAATGATTTAACAATACTACATGATTACGCAAGTATAATAAATTTTTTAAACTAGGAATATATACTTTTTCTTTAATTGTTAAACATAACTTATATGAATGCATATTATTCTTTTCAAATTTTGGATATGATACGATACTTTAGTCACCACCCTCCCCAAGGAAAAAACAAGAATATGGAAGAAAATTATTCTTGGCAAAATATTAAATTCGGTGAATTACTTCCTTGTGTCAGCAGAAAGACATGCAAAACAGGTAAATAAAGTGAGCCAGAAAATGAAAACGACAGAAGGCAACACAAGGGTGTCAAATTAATTAATGAGACTTTGCCTATTGTCATCTTATAAAAAAAAAATTGGTTGGATGGTGGTAAAATTATTATTATTTTCATAGAAAATCAATAAAATATTAGTATACACACAACCCACTATATCCATAATATTATAGTCTCATATAGTTTAAGAATTCCATCCCTAACATACCCGAATAGAAAATGAAGGGCTCCGGGGCATATATTATCTTGTTTTTATTTTCTTTTTCTGAAATGATATATTATTATCATGTCACTGCATTGAGTTTGTAACTTGTATAGCTATTCGTCATATACGGCGCATGCAATTGATCAAGCGTGCAAAGACTCATTAGCATACAATATGCACGCCTAAACGACTCTTTTCTTAATTATTTTCAATTATAGATTATTAATTAATCGAGGATTGACAGGGAAAGCAAGTTTGTGTTCTTGGTTAAGCGTTGACTATTGGAGTGTACGTGCAGTTAGGTTTGTATAATGACCCTAGGCGGATACAAAAATAAAAAACATATAGATAAGCGTGAACGTATATATGTTTATGATAGTTGAACTACATGGAGCTGTTTTGCATCAGTCTAAATGGGAGCAATATTAATTTGACGGAGGATATATGTAATTTTGAAAGAGGTCTTCAAGAATTTTTTCATGCAAGGAATTTATTTCTGACACTTAAATCAAAACCGTAATTAAAGAAGAGAGGAGAAAGAAGAGTACGTAGAAATTGGAGTATATGTGTATCTTGTGTCTTTTATACCAGTGGTCAATCATATCATTGCATGGTCTTTAATCACTTTTATAGGTGATGTCTCTTTCTCGTGTGTACATGGACCATAAACCTGCATCAGTCCTAGCTTGAGATCCTCAAATATAGTTTTTGAGAGATATTTTCTTGAATTGTATCCAAGACATTGCAAGTGTATCACATTTTTCATGTTGTGCTGGATCTTGTGCATTGCAGTTGGACATAGGCACACAGCTTATATATAGAACAGGGTTGGCTAGCTAGCAACATAATCTTTAATAGTAATACATTGTTTATAACACATATTTCATTATCTATTGAAATTTATTCAAAATTATAAAATATTAATCATTATTAAATGAGAAGAGAAATTCACTTAAAAATTTTGTGATTTTTAATAAATTTCAACCAATATGTAATTGATAATGATTAAATTTTAAAATTGTATCATTAATATTTTTCTATTATTTATTCATCTTACTTGGAGCGAGGTGTTTACTTGAAAATTAAGAGCATCAGATGTGACACAAAACAATAGCAAAATGACATAAGTTTTTATAGTTATCATTACGTACCAAGGCCTTTTTCTTTTCTTTTTTATGTTATTCTTTCGGGTATTATATATTTTATTGTTACTTAATTATTTTTTAAAGGACGATTTTATATATGATAAGGATTACCTAAAATAAGAACATAAGGATTTTTTTCGGTAGTGATAAGAAGATAAGGATAATTATTGAAAAATCCAAATTAGGTTTCTTGGGTCTATTGGCAACAGGAAGACGTTGGAATTTAAAAAAGATTCCATTTAGCAAAACGTCTAAACATTCATATACATTCTAATAATATAGACAACGAATAAAGACACGTGATGACATAGACTTAATTATGCTTTTATAGGGGAAGACAAAAGAGTATGCTAATTATTTTAGTCTCCATCTTCTTGTTAACTGTTAATTTAGAGATAATAGTTGAAAGATAAATAAATTAAAAAATTATTAAAAACGATAAATATGTATCAATAACATTAAATATAAATTTCTAATCAATATTTTAATTTAAAAAATATTAAATAAAAAATCGTCTTAATTTTTGACAAAAATGCACCAGCAAATCATTTTTTTTATGGTACCAAATATTCATTTTAATAATAGGGAAATAGAAATAACTTGTGTCATTATACGCATGATCAAGATATAGTGCTTTTCTGCTCCATTTATGGTGAATTAGTGATTAGAAAGAAAGAAAAAAGATAACGATCGATGATAAAGACCCAAAGGAATCTTATATTTATTTATATTATTACTGACTGCATAATTATTAAATTTATTTTCATGTTTTGTTTCTCGATCGAAAACAATTAATTTTTGAAATATTAAGGTTTTTAATTAAATCATTATTTTAATATTTTCTAATACTAAAATACTAAAAATAAATATTCATTTTAAGATTAAGTTGATGCCATATAAGCAATGACATGGCTATTTTTTAAAATAGATTTCTCATAAAAAATTAAAGAGGTTAATTTAATGTTGTTAATATTTTAAAGAACAAACTAATATTTTAAAAATCATTTTGAAAACCAACTTAGCTGTCTATTATAGACACTCATAAGCTTATGAGGATATTGAACAGACATATTGCGTTTAAGTTACAAATTTGTACCTAACTTTTCATTTAATTTTTTGTTCTAGCTTCATTATAGTTGGTAGAATTCTATATTTTTCAATAAACTTAATTGTAAATTATGGCATTTTTCTTGTAGGTGGGTTAGGATAAAAGTCACTAGAAAAAAATATAAAATCATTTGAAAATGGAAAGGTTAAGAGACGTTTAGTTTGAAAAAAATATATTTTCTATTTTTATTTTTCATTTCAATTTCTTTCTTATTTTTAAAATTTAATATAAAAACATATATATATATATATATATATATATATATATATATATATATATATATATTGAAACGTAAATATGTACCAAACAAAATTTGAGCCTGATGCCCGTAATTAATTTAATTACGAGTCTCTTTCAATAAAAACTACTTTATATTTTGAATTAGTGAATCAAATAACCAATAAAAGAATAAATTCATCACTCTAATTAATGCTATGTAACTTTTCAAATATGCTTGGGGCCAATTTCAAATCACGGCAAGAGTCTATATATTGAAATGATGTAACGATATTATTGAAGGATTTTGTTTTGAGCCTTGAGTGTGTGTGGAGAATGGTGCTCAAACAGCTCAACTATTCGTATTTGATACAAATATGTTAAATATGTTTTTGATTTTTTTATTTTGAGGTTTGTGTTCCTGAGTTAATAGAGTTGACTTTAAAAATATAGGATGGTAGTTTGTGATATATATTAATATTAGATTTGAATTTTCTTTATGATTGCTACGTGAAACTAAACTCCAAAACTTTCAGCCTAAGTTTTTAGAATGAGAGATTTAGCCAGTGCCTATTGTATCCTTTTTAGTCCCAATATGAGCTAGTCAATGGTCACTGAACCCACCAGCGGATGTGATCCTCTATTCTTCTCTCAAAATTACCCAACAATATTAGATGCAAACAAGAGTGTTGCTCACGAGGAAGATGAAAAGGCCAAATCAGAAGAAGTCAAGGGAGTGTTTGGTTTTCTGTTTTCATTTTTACTAAAAGTAGAAAATGGTGATGAAAATGTGTTTGATTGAATTTTTTAAAACATTTTCAGTGAAAATGAAAATAGAAAACAATCAGAGAATGAAAACAATAAAATCTCGTTTTCAGTTGAAAATAAGAATTTCATTTTCGGTAAAATAAAAATGCGATGACAAATAATGCAATTTTAAACAAATCTAAAAATACAAAAAAGTCAATATATCATAAATTTTCAGTATTTTTATTTCCTGAAAACAAAAAACAAGAAGTCAAATCAAACATATGTTTAGAATTCTAATATTTTAAAAATAAAAACAGTTTTCAGAAAATAAAAATAAAAAATGAAAATAAAAAATAAAAACGAAAATGCAAACCAAACACACCCTAATCCATTCAAATTTTCAATTTCAAATATCAAGCATATTATTTAGATTTAAAATAATATTATGTTATCTCTAAAAATATTATTTAAATTTAAAGATATCATCTATAAATTATAAAACTATTTTCTCTTTAGAATGTTAAGTTTATAAGAGTTTATCAAATTTTTCCAAAAACCTTATTATATGTTAAATAAAGGATTGAACAATGTTAAATAAATTGATACTGTGAAGGTAGGCGTGAAAGGCCAAAATACTTTAAATAAATTTGTGTTATGAATATAGGCATGAGAAGTGAATCTGTTAACTAAATTTATGTGATCTTTTCCTATTTTCTTATGGTGCTATTTTTATTTTATTTTATTTTATTGTGTGTTTCATCATTGTGACATGTGCGTGTTTTTTAATAGAAAAGGAGTCAGCTCAAGTGCAAGAAGGGATCTTATAATCGGATTTCAATATTCACCAATGTAATTTCAAGGTTTTGGAAAGCTTAGGTAGTCATGGACAATACTGTAATGGTGTAATCACCACAAGGAATTGACCATTTAGCATCGACTTTGCATTGGTTTTGAGGCGAATACACTTCAAATTTCAAAGTTACAAGTAAAAAAATTGCGTTCGCATCTTGGTCAATATTAAATTGCATTGGCCAAAAACCGACATTACCTTTGAAATTAAATTTTTAAAATCATAACCAACATTATGTATAGTGTTTGATTGACATCTTTTTAGTCGACACAAATAACATCGACAATAATCAACACTAATTGCGTCTGATAATTGGTCATGGCCAACTTTATATGTACCACCACTCAAACCACTCACTTAACTCAAATCTTGGTCCCAACCTAAATCCTTGAATCTGAACCCCTAAACCATTCTCAAAATGTCTGTCTTGGAAAGGAAAATCATGCAACTAAATGACTGAAACCACTTAATTATGGCCGAAGAAAATGAAAAAAAAAAACATCTAGGACAATTCTGATTTTTTTGAAGGAGATTTTTATTAATCATATTTTGACACTTTACTAACTGTTGTTTTTCTTCTGTAAATTAGTTAAAAAAAAATATTTTATATATAAGGACAGAAGTAATATAATCTTTCTCCTTTATATTTCAACAACAATAAGTTGATATCGCAACATCAATGGAGGCAAAATGGCAAAACATCAACGCTAATTAATTAAAATTGGTTAAAAAGTGTCTAGTTTCAATCGCATTAATATTAAGCCTTTAAAATCCTCTGATTTTTCGTCACTTAGTCTCTTGCAGTACAAGTTTTAATCGGTGATTGATCTAGAAAGATCAATTATTCATCCATAATCGATGCACTTACGTGACATATTTGAACTTAACCTTCGTGTAAAAGCATAACATTAATTAATGATCCACATTGAAAAGAAGCCCATGACAACTTTGTAACCATTTTTATGACAAAATTTGACACCTCTAAAAAAGGCAAAGGAGTATTTCCCTGCATCTCATGATTACCTAGTCTTTACGTGCAAAACGCTTTCTTTCACATAAAGCCGTCACCGTTTAAGTTCCACGAAGCACATTTCACTGACTGCTAGGGCCTCACTTCCAAACCCATACGATACAATACAATGTTGTACTCTCATCTTATTCCCTCGTCGGTCCCACAAACACAGTTCAAGCCACAGACTCATCAACCCCAAAAGAATTACCATAACATCACGGAAAATGTTAATGGTATACTACAGTTCAAGATACAGGCCCTTCAACCCCATAAGAATTACCATAACATTACGGAAAATGTTAATGGTATGTGGTAGAAGAAAGAAAGTAGGGAGAAAAGAAAATGTTAATGGTATACGTGCTAGAGAAGAAGAAAAATAGAGAAAAAGTAAAATATAAATAACAATGTATTTTTTATTTGATTGGAGAAAAAAATGAAAAATAAAAATTCAAAGTTTTTTTTCTTTTCCATTTAATTTTTATTTTATTTTTTCTTCTTTCCTCTCTTTTTCAATTTTCCTCATTCCAAACAGAAGGTAACGTCGGAAGAGAGACGCAAAGGAAAAAAAAGAGAAAAATAATGAATATGATATGTCATGAAAAACATAGAGATAAAATGACTAAAAGTGAGTTTTAAATAAGTGAGATGCATCAATATTATAACTTTAATACTACCATGGTAACCATTAGTATACATGTGATTATAACATCTTTCTATTAAATTTTAGGATAAATAATTAATTGTTTTTAAATGAGTAAATTGACAATAATTAAGTTTCTGAAAGAACATAAATTATGATTTAATTGATGAATATGTAAATGCCCAACAATTTCTAGTATGTTTAGATAAAATTTAAGAATTAACTCAATTCCTCAAAATCATGGTGGTACCATGAAAAAAGCAAATATTTATCGTTTTTCCTTCATCATAAAAAAATAATTGATTATTTCTCATCATAAATCTAATCCAAACACACTATTCATCATGCATACAACTTAATGAAGATGAGTGGTCTTTACATTTTTTAATTTAACATTGAATTAGTCCTAAAGAAATACAGCCTAATGTCAAATTAATCATTCAATAATATAACTTAATGACCAAATGATCCTATAAACTTAATGGTATGATAAAATCAAAATTTTAAACATTTTCAAAGATAAATCAAAATTTTTATCCTTTCAAAAAGTAAATTATCTCTAATTTACACATTTAGAAAAAAAAAAGATGGTTTACTACCCTAAATTCAAACATTGTGAAATAACTGAAAATCTCATACGCGCAAACACAGTTCAGTCGCATAAATTAAAATACCACAAATACCATTTTAATTGTGTTAGTGACAACGTTTTGGTGTTTTCTTTGTCATCTGGCTTTGTTGGCTTGGTTGAGTCATGCTAACTATTGATGCCGTTGCCTACCACGTCAGCTCAAATGTCATTTTTTAAGAAGAGCTCAAGGAGTAAATGGGGATGAATCAGAATGCTCTAGAAGCCATAGGCATGATTCGTATTTGGGTATTTGGATTTTATGATATGGTCAATGCTACGGTCCAAGCTCACCCAACCCAACCCACTTTCTCTAATTTTTAAATTAAGGATCGATTCATTATTATTAGTATTATTATTTTTTAATTGGAAGCTTCGTCCAAGATTATCTTCTTAATTATCGTCCATGATCACAACGACTGAGGCTTTTTGCGGGGTGTCACAAAGCTGGACCCTTTTCGTCGTTGGCCTAATAATTTAATTAGGTGAATAATTGAACATAAAGATTTGAGATGGATAAAGTTATAAATTGGTATTTAATAAGTTTTGTTAACATCGCAGCTACAAAACAAAGAATTGTAGTTTTGTTAACATCGCAGCTACCATATTTCTGGCTTCATCACATTCACGTTGTACTACTCCCCTTTTCAAATTGCGCTCACCACTTACTTGTAGATCACCTCAAAATTATAAAACGTGTAAAGTTATACGCAAATTGCATGCATATTATGCACCAACTACGTATTATTAATGCTCAAATTAATTATAAAAATATGCGTGCAATGAACGAAGCAGAGAGGGTTATCAGTTATCACAATTGTCGAAGGCAGAAGAAGTAGAGCATTATTGCATGTTACATAATTTTATTATTGCGTTTGTAATTCTATGTATCTACCCGTACGTAGAGAGAATGATCATTTGAAAAGTACGTAAGATCTGGATTATAATGAAGACATTTATATCTGGTTTGAAGAATAACAAATTTAAAAGCGACAGAATAAGAGAGTAATTTTAAATAACCACTGTACATATATCTATGTTATCATCCCGTAGGAGTTTTTCAACATATTGGTGTTTTTAATGGCTAGTACTCTCAAGAGATATAATTTATTTCTTTTAGGTATATATAGTTTATTTCCATATTTGTACGATCTTCTGTGAATACTTTTCCTTATCTTATCGTTTAATATAATTGTAAGCATACATTTCAAAACCCACGCGCGGCCAGTTACCATGGTTTTGACGTTTGACATTTGAATATTACAAATTCAAAATCGTTAATACAATTCTATTATATAATTGTAGTAATAAACTTTTCCATGGTTGAACTGATCAATTCATGTTGCAGAGTTTGCCATCGTGCTAATTAATCATCGAGAAAATGGTACATCATATGAATATAATACTCCATGAGTGGAACAGATATCCAAACCCGTTTTCAAAAATCAGGACGTACTCTTGATTTTCCATGTTAATACTTTTGTTTTACAGAGCTGCTATATGTTATGAAGTCCTGGCTCGTGAAATGCACCAAATGCATCCTTTAACTTATGATTTTTATTTCAAAAATTAAATTTAAATAAAATAGAAAAAAAGTTTGGCAGAGATTACAAATGCATCAAAGAATATTACTATCATTTTCGCGTCAAGAAATATTACTATCATTTTCTTGTAGCATAACCTTGTACTGCATATCAGTTTTACTTCAAGTTGTACTACATTCAAATTCACTGTACAGTAAAGTACAAGAATCATTTTTGGTGCTATACTCCCCACAAAACCATAGGCACAATTTTGTAAATAGAAAAAGATTTAGATGTACTTTTTAGATTTATTGTATTATATGTACGTTCTCAAATTAGATTTAGAAGTTCTCTACATTTGCGTTAAATAAAAACACAAGTTATTGAAGGAAATTTTAATTTTAACTAGAAAATAATACTAAAAACACATAAAAAAATTACTTATAAGCTTTTGTCCTTTAATAATATATAGAAACACATAAAAAAAAATATACTTACAAGTTTTGTCGTCCTTTGTAAAATAGTTTTCTTTGTTTTGGTTGAAATGCATACTATTATATTATAAAATGTCTGATTTTGGTAGTTAACTAGTTAGCAATATAATGAAGAAAAAAACGATATTTGTTGAAAAGGAAATTTTGCCAAACACCATTGCTTGTCAAAATTCCAAAATAGAAATTTGAGGACCTTGCTGGCTGTTGTTGAGTTATAAAAATCCAGAGAGGAAGGCGAGTCACTAATGTGGGCCCCACTTCCCATTTCTGACTCAGCCGTGACTATGATTCGCACTAAACTGTGGCGGCTACTTGAGGATCATGGGCCATCCACTGGTATGACATGATACTCCAATGACATGCATAACATGAAAATGCATCATCCATCATAGATCATGTGGATACACTTCGGTCATAACCATAGTTAATAAACTCATATTAATTAATAATAATCATAAACAAAACTTATATTAAATTAATTAAACTTGTCAGTTAGGCCGGTGTAACCGGTTTAACTGTTTAGTAACATGTGAACTGATTATGTTCAAGAATCGATAGATATGATGTCACTCAACCGAAGTTTATTAAAAACAGCAAAAAAAAACTAGTCTGCCATGCACTTCAGAAATGAAAACTTGAAATGACGTTATTTTGATCTAGAAAATATTCTGTGAAAATCTAGATGATAAAAAAATTTAATTAATTTTAGAGCTTTTTATTTATTTAAAATGTATGTATAAAATATAAAGAAGGAATAAAAATTTTATTCTATATTTCAAATAATATCGATTTTTAATATTTAGATAGTGAAACTGTTTTACCTATATTTAAAAGATAAGAAAATAAAAGTCTATAATACGTAGATAAAAGCAAAAAAACAATTAAATGATAAAAAAATGATAAGCTTTAAAGTTATTTGATGAAAAAGGGAGTAAGTTTGACACAATTCCAATAATTAAATTATGAATTGTAAACGTGTATCTGTAATTTGATATCGTAAAATTCGATTCTGTAGTTGTAGGTTGCTTCATCTAAAAGCTATTCGGTCATGTAATTAACAATTTTTAAATGGTGCTATTATACCTATAATAAAAGAAAAAAAAAATAAAAAGTCTTAAAAAGACAGTGGCAGGTAAAAAAATCTATTGACAAAATAAAATAACAAGTTTCAGAATTATTTGATGTTAAACAGTGAATTTGACAAAATTTGTCTCGTTAAATTATGTATTGCAAACTAGTATTTGCAATTTGTATCATAAACTATAATAGTTTAATTGTAGTTTGATATTGACAACTTGTAATTATAATTTTGTGTTAACGCTGTTTAATTAATTTATATGTATTGTCGATTTAAAATTTTTTATACTATTAATTAACTAGGAATTTATTAAATATTCTTTTAAATTAACTATTACAAAATAACGATTTTACTTATTCTTGCTATACATAACAATGTATAATTAAATTATTTTATAAAAAAATTACATTACCATATATTGTTTTAATTAAATTCTTTACACACATTAAAATGTACTATTTTTTTTTAAAAAAATTATTCATGAAAATTAAAGATAGTATCAATTTACAATAATCTACATATCTCATTAAATCAACTGGGTTATATTCTTTAACCTATTTTAAAACTTTTAGTGTGCAATTAATAACACTGATTACTGCTAACACCACCGGTTTTGGAGCATTAATGTTGGTCATGTTTGGGTTTGAAAAAGGTTTAGGTTCGGGCTCAATTCTTGGTTCTTCTTTGACTCATAAGTCATAACAATGTGGTTAGCCATCATTCAAGAGTGGGTCCATTCCACGTCAACAACACATGGCGTTGTGTTGGAGTTTGAATTTGTACGCCAAGAGTGTGTATGTGTGTTTGTGTTTTGCCTTCTCTTGAACACGTCTCTTACATTTCACGACTTGATTTAAGGGTTCCCCTTTCACCTTTTTAAGCAAAAAAAAAAACATCTTTAGGACACCATGTTCTTCCTTTTCTGTTAAAATTCCTGCTGAAGCCCATAGTCAAGGCGTGGAATACTATTAAAATATATAGCCTAATACTGTGTCGGTTCAAAACCCACGTGCACTCCACTCAAAATTCTTCGTTCGACCACAATTCAATCTTTGAATTTCCATCATTTGATACACATGCTAAAGTTTTGTCTATTTTTATGAGCTAAAGTTCATCGGTAGTCAAAATTTTGTTCGATTTAAAAAATCACGACGATGTGTTGTTTCATTTTTGACTTGTTATATCTTATATGTAGTTTGGATAAGGATTGGAATAAGGATATCAGATACTCAATTTTTCTTTTCCCAGGGTAAAAGTTCAAGTTCAATGGTTTGACGATCGTCACCGTTGTATACCTATTCTAGTAGTTGTAGACTTGTAGTAGGTACTATTCGAAGAAGATAAATACTACTAACAACATTTTTTATTTGTTTCAATATATAGTTTTATTTCTGGATATGTTTTATTAAATTAGAAACCTGTTAAAAACAGTGACTAAAACATATTATTATTATTATTATTATTATTATTATTCAAGAATGATGTCATAAATTGATTTATAATATACTTTAAAATGGAAGCGTTTTATTTCATTAAACAATTTCCAAGAAAAAAATAGCACCCTTATTTGTCGATTGAACATGAATTTGAACCTTTTTTTTTTCTTTTCTTTGTTAGCTTGCATTGGAAAGGAAATAGGATTCAAAAATGTGTTTGGGTTAGTTTCCTAAGGAAAGAAAGAGGAATGATAGAAATAAGCAAAAAATGAGGTGAAAAAGATGTATTATTTAGATGAATAAAAGAAGGAAATGAGTGCAAAATAGAATGAAAAGAAGTGAATATGTTATGAAAAATGTTTTAATACAATTTAAAAACTCATTTTTAATATAAAATTATTTAATAGTTTTAATTTTTTATATTGTAAAAAAAGTATTACACGGGTGTTGCACTTGTTTATCATCAATAAACAATTTCTTTCCATTTCACGGGTCTTGTGGGGGAAGCATTTTTCTTTCCTGGTCCTATATAATTTGTTCCATCTTCTTTCCATTTCCATCCCAATCAAACCAACAAAAAAATCTATTTTCATTTTCTTTCACTCCTGTCCTATTCATACTTCATTATTCCCTTCCAAACCCTCCTAAACATAATGTTAATGATAACACGGGGATTGGAAAGAAAAGTTCATTAGTCTTCTAAAGCCTTCCATAGGTATACTATGGGGATTAGGAGAGCTATTGTTATAACTTTCAAATGGAAAGACCTCATAGAAGTTTACAATATCTTTTGAAGAAATGTACATACAGTTTTGATGGATGCAAGGAGCTGTTACAAGATTCAACATATATATGTGATATAAGAAAGTATAAGAGAGATACTATAACCAAGTAGTCAGCCATATAAATGATGAAAACATATGGTCAATGGAGCTAGACCAAGAACGTCTATAGCCCCCCAAAAGTTAAAGCACGGTTAGAGGTAGTAAAATGTAAACCCAAGACACTTGGGAGGAGTTACTAAAGTTGCTAAGAAGCATTATAAGATGAAGAATTGGTTTAAATAAGCATTATTGAAGTTGTTGAGAAAGAATAGCATTGACCTTGCTCTAAATATTTAAACAAGTATGTGAGAGTTGTATAGTAGAAGACTATTTGTCAGACATTCCTAAGTAATAGTAGATTGTTTCTTATTTGCTATCTATCATAACATTAGAGCTATTTAATATGTGATAAAATGTTATTTTTTTAAATCATCGTAGTTAGGACCTTTGGTTCTTCAGAGAAATTTCAAAATATTTTTACAAATTTTGATTCATTGAACTAACTATGAGATTCAGTCTGAAATTTAATCACACTTAAAACTTTTTATTCTTTCCCAAAAGTATATTTTGTAAAAATCAAATCCAGATTTCCTCCTACAAAACTTAGTATGTTGATCCAATAAAACTACAGCCATTGGATTAAAAATGTTGTTTTTAGTTACACCATAACATACCGAAAATGTTGTTAAAGTAAGACTATTAAAACAAGACAACTTCTAGGGTGGGAGACCTCAACAGGTACTCACTATGGGAAACAAACTGAGCCCATCCCGAAATTTTGCTAGTGGGTAATGGGTTAGGCCGACTTGTAGGCCCAACATTTGGTCTTATATATAATGATATAAAGTATTTTTAATTAGTTTAAATAATTCACCAAAAAAAAAGTTGGTTTAATTTTTTTAAAAAATACAACTTGTTTGCTTATCACGTTGATATTAGGCTAAATAGAGATTTTCATACCTAAAAATGTAAGACAATGAGGAATTTGTTCTTTTAAAAATTTAATTTTAGTCTCTAAACCTAAAAAAATAATAAATTAATCTTATCATTAAATTTCTGAAATTATTTTATTATTAAATTGTAATATTCAAAAATTAATTTAACAATAAATTATATTTTTTAAAAATCAATTTAACATTAAATTACAAAATTTAAAAATTAATTTAACATTAAATTATAAACTATCGCACCATCGCACTTTTTGTATATTAAAAAAATAAATTTAAAGTTCCCATATTTTAAGTAGTAATTTTTTTATCGTCTCACTTATTCACAGTTACCGAAAGAATATTTAGTTATTTACTCATGATATTATCTATTTTGGCTTCACCTTTGGATTTACAGTGAGTATAACTAAATTTTAAAAAACTTGAAAAACATTCACAATTAGGAATCTGATAAGATTAAATTGAATATTATTGAACATATAAATGATTAAAAGTATATTGCAGTTTTATTTTTAAGTACTGGTGCTAAGACAAGTAAATAAAACAGTGTCAACTGTGAAGCCAAACATAGAAATTCCAAGTTCTGAAATTTGGGATATCATAAATGCAATAGAAAATATCATAATACAGAAAAATGCAAGAGAAGTTTACTAGTTTATTTTATTTTTGGGGTCAAGGCGAACCTGAATTGCGATCACCGGCGACGAACACCTTGACGCCTCTGTTCCTCAAAGCGCGAACCACGGCCCAGACCGCATCTCCGTTGTCGACACTCTTCTTCTCGATCTCCCTCTCCGCGTCAAAGTGGACCCCACCTCCACCTCCCACTCCGAGCTCCGGCGCCTCCGTCTTCAGCCGCATCGCCAACACCTCCCCGACGCACGCCGCCGCCCTCGCGTCACACCCCTTCCCCCACTCGAACGCGCCCCTCAGCGCGTGTTCCACAGTCGACGCACCCGCCACCACCCTCTCGCGGTTCCCCTCCACCACGTTCGCCGTCATGTGCTTCCCCGACACAAACACCCTCAAAACATACCTCCTCATCATCATCCCCATTCCAACCCATGGGTTCAACCAATATAACTTGGGGCTTTCTGGGCCCAGGCCCAGGCCCAATACAAATTACAAAAAAGAACGGAAATCCATTTTTATAGTATCAGACGAGCATGGCATTTGCAATGGAATCTTGCCTTTGCTTCACTCGGTTGGTTATGAATAACATAATTGTTATTCAGCTGCTTCATCTTTTCATTTGTAACTTGTAAGTAGTAAAGTTCTGTGTACGCATCTTTTTTTTATACTCTTGTAGTAGTAGTAGTAGTATATTGATTATGTAAGGAGAATTATTAAAAATTTAAAATGCATATTAAGATATCATACTTTTCTCGATCCACCTGAGGTTTGAAATCAAACTTATATTTATTTGAACCTCTCTAGATACTATAGTGGTGTGGTGGGACTGTTGTGCATTGGGTTTGGGCTCCCTTTTTTTTTTCACTTCTAATTTTCTGTGAAATTTATAGCTGTACAACAGCAGCTAGAACAAACTCACCGTTATCTCATTCTCCAAAACTAACTTCGAATTTGATTCTTAGTTCTGTATTATTGATAATTTTTTTCACACAGATAAGGCAAGTTAATTGAAAAGAAACCCAAGAATTACATAAAATTGTGGTCTTATAGCAATGCTGGGATTGATTTGTGAAATGATGAATAGCTTCCAAATAGAAAGACCAGAATGGGAACAAAATTTTAACACTAAATGGATTTATAATGTGCACGTACAATATCTCTGAGGGCTTGATTTTCAATGCAATATTCAAAATAGCCTAGTAATTATAATTAAACTATTAAGCAAGCATGTAGCAATATACCTTCTTATCATCGTTTGTTATTGATCATGCTTAGTAATGGCTCTAGTTTTTTAGCTGCTATAGTTTGTCTGGTTTTTACCTGTCAGTTCTGCATGAAGTCAAGCGGAAGCTACAAAACTCCAGCTTCATCATTATTTTAAGCTTGTTATTGGATTGGAAGTAAAACTGTGATGTTATTGTTACATTTATTTTTATCTTATACAGGCATATATCGAGTTCATAACCGGATTTCTTATATGTAGATTGGGGGTAACATAGAACTTATAAATAATCTGTGTTATTTCATACATAAGTTAAACAATGGTGAACCGGTGATTGGTGAAGTAAAGTAACTTTATTTAAAATGTTAATCGCTTCATGAGAAACGAGTCATATTATTTTAACTTATGTATGAAATAACACATTTAAAGTATTAGAGAGAAAAATGTTTTTTTTTCATCCAAATTAAACTATTCATGTTGACCATTTAAAAATGACAAAGTGTAAAAGGGTTAGGGACTTGGGTGTTAGACGGTTAGTACCACATTTTTTTTTCCTCAAAGCCACAAATTTGAATATATACTCTTTTAGGATTTGTTTGATGCACAGGAGATACCACACATGGAGAACAACACAATACAAATTTTAGTTATTGGAGAATTTTTTATCTTGCATTGTTTGGTGAACAATGGACAAAACAAGAAAAAAATGTACAAGTAATCAAAATGTCCTTTTATTTTTAATTATCTTAATGTGATTCGTATTATTATTGTATTATATACACATATAATAATATATACTTTATATAATATTTTATTATATATATTGTAATATATATTAAAGTATATATATAACCTAATTAATCATGTTGTTTGTGAAAGAAAATCACTTCACATACACTCAAAATTTGAATTTGAAGTATGGAAAATAATGACCCAAACGTGTTATTTGTTTCCTATCCTCCCTATATCTCACATGTAGCTGGCTTGGCTTTAAAGTGATGGGAATGGGGAAAGGAGGAAATTGTTTCGACATGAATATGTGAAAGAAATTTGAACTCTATTGTTTATTTCAGGTAATTAACAACCGGAGTAACATGTTAGTGAGAAAACAATATTGAGTCATTAATAGTTTATACTTGTTGAGAAATAAGAAAATTAATTTAATTTTAAATAAATGTCTACATTTTATAAAATCGTAATTAAAAGAAGTCATATAAACGTATTAAGTATAAAAAATACATGTTTTTATTTTCATTTTTTATCGGTAAATACTAGTTATTAATATTATTAATTTTTATTAGCAAAAGTATTTAAACCTATGTTTTGTCTTCTTTCATCACTAGACTTAACCTTACATATGCCTTATAAAATTTATTAATTTGACACATTGGAGATCCTACTCCATTTGATCAACTACTACCTATGATTTATTAGTTTATTTATTTTTATCAGTAAAAGGTGTTCAGATTTGAACCCATTATATCATATTTTAACAAGTACAAGACTTAACCTTACATATGCTGAAATAAGTTTGCATGTTGAATTAATTCACTTTAAGTGTAAAGAAAAAAAAATTGATTGGACCTAAGTAGTTAATATAATAAAATTAAGATTAAATTCTTGAGATAGTATTTGAATTCAATCTTTAACGAAAATAATTTTAGATTAAATTTTATTTATTTCTTGATCGAATTTTGAATTAGTCAATATCATTTTTTTCTTAATGAATCAAAAGGTGAAGCCAAAAAAACAAATATTTTTATGTTAAGATTTCACAACATCAACAATAATAACATACATATGATAACTTTGAGACTTTAAATATAATGTTTATATAAAAAATGATAAAGAAGTAGGACAATAAATTATGATATGATGGTGATTAACTAGGGGTCACATATGTAGGGAAAGAATGATAAGAATTTTTTTTTTTGAAATTTACATGGGACTGATAGGAGAAAATGAGCTGGTACTTTTTATTTTAGCAAAACTAATTTCCGCTTCAGTAGGAACAAAAATCAAATCTCATTCACACCTTTCTTTAATAATTATAAAAGTATTGGTGAAGGATGCTATAATATCTATTTTTTTGTGGCATCTATGGCGTTGTGTTTTATGGTTAGGAAATATTTCACTTTTTTTTAGGAAGAAAAAATATATATTTCACTTAGAAATGGATGTTTTCATGCGAACAGGTGGTTTATATTAATTAATTTAAGTACACATTTCAATCAATATAATTGTTTAAGATTTTAATGGTAATGTACTGATTGTAAAAAAAGTTTTATATTATTATCCAATTATATATAATACTTGATATAATTTTTAAAGAAGTTATCATAAAAGTAAACAAATTAAACTTATTAATCAATTTATCAAAGTTTAGTTCTACTTTTTTTTTTTAAATTCTATAATAAAGAGACACTAAGCGGATAATTTAATGCATCGCAATATGGCTCAGTCGTTATTAATCTAGATAACGTAATCCATTAAAATCTGAAGCTGTAAGCTTGTGACAATCTGCATAAAAGAAATTTTATTGCGTCTTATTTAAAGTTTCAATCCCTGAAAAACCCATGTAATTTATTCTATTCTTTGTCGCAATGGCAAGCATTTTAATCATGGAGGATTTGAAAGTTTGCCTGTGAGGCCCTTAACTCCTACATACTTCCTGGAGTTTAGTATAATATATATGAAAAAGGCAATCGTTTGAAAAAACTTAAATTAAAAACTATCCAAAATTAACTAACCTTAGCCTATGTAGACTTTATATAGTTCATTTTTAGTTACATGCTGAGAAACGCACTGATTGTATGTTCAACTGTACGTCGATCTAAAAGGTCGGTTCAAAACTTCAAATATATAAAATGAGTATCGGGCACAAGTTGCAGCAGATAGTACTGTTCCAAACCAGCCTAGATTTGCAGCAGTCATGTAATAGTTTTCAAACAATTAAGAAAATTTGTATAGATATAAAAAATAAGAAAAATTGTATAATTTCACAAGTTCATAGATGGTTAGAATAATTTACTCTAATACTAATAACCATACATGATACAGGTCTTACTTTAAAGGAAAAAGAGTAGATATTCTAGGAAGTATTTATTTGTTGCTTTTAGTTACTTTGGTTCTTTGATGTGAAAATGTTGGGGGAGACGTGTGGACTTAACACGCCTCCCTAACCGTATAAAATAAGGACTCCACTTAATCAGATATGCACAATGTTACTACTGTTACTTTACCGGATTTCCCTTGACTGGGGTACCACAGTACTTATTTTGTAACAAGTATCTACGTCCTCTACCATTATCACTATCAAAGAAAGAAGAACAACACTATCATTTAGAGAGTGCCTTTATTCAGATTCCGCTTATGCCATGCATTTCTTTGATCAACAAAAGGTGCCAGCATTTTCAGTTTCAAGGAATCATATTGGTTAACATGGAGGTTAAGCTGAGTCATACACTGCGAGAAGTTAAGGTAATGGATGTGATGATATTTTAGCCAAGATGGGTGATGAATAGACCTCTTATTGGGTCACATGGACGCTCATATAGATGAGTGAAAATTCAGATTTGTCTTTGATTTTAAGTTTTATCGTTATATTCACAAGTTATAAATTTGTATCTATGTGTCATTGATACATAATTTTCCCCTCCGGATGATCCCCACACATGCTGTTTTTACAGCCCTTTTGGCTGATGCCATAGGGCTCCAATTTTTTAGAGTTTTGCTTTTTCTCTGTTTCCTCCTATATCCTCAAATTATTTAGACACAATATGTCTTTTGTAACATTCAAAAAATGGTACGAAAACATAAATAAATACTATTAATATATTTTTGTAACATTTTATCAAATATTATATATATATATATATATATATATATATATATATATATATATATATATCATGTTATTAAAGACTTTTAATAACATTATTTCAACATTTTTTTTATTACATAGGCAACATTATAAAAATGTTGCTAATATAAATGTTTTGTAACATTACTTACTAATTTGTGTATTTTAAAATACAATAAAATGTCATTTTTGTATTATTTTAAAATTTTATAATTTTAAATACATGGTCCATATATTTTTTTTATTATCAGATATTAGGTAAAAAAATTTAACACCATAAACTAAATTGTATAATGAGAAAAAAATTATATTATATTTTTCTAAAACTTGTAAAATAAAAGGTCTAATAATTAGAAAATAAATATTTGCATAAAACTAAACCACATGGAAACATTAGTGAATATGCATACATGTAAGAATATTCAAAGAGAAAGCATATCTAGTCATAGCTGAATTGAGGAGAGCCAAAATACATTAGTAGAGTTGATCATCAACCTCAACAACAATTGTATCTTGAAATATCTATCAAATAAAAAACTAAAGGATTCAGATCAATTAAAGAAGAACACTCTCATATGTTTGCCAGTTGATTCGCGAAGCTACAGTAAGAAACCATTTTTATCATCCCTATTGAGAAGAAAAAGTAAGTACATGTAAGCTATAATTAATGATACATACCGATAAACAAATCCAGATGAATAAGTATTAATTAACAACATGCAATGATCACACACAGATAATGTTATCACTGGATTCACTGCCTTACAATGCACAACATCTATCACCAGAAGCTAAAATAGGCAAAAGAAAAAAAATATCCATTGCTCTGACGGTAGACTCCTGGTTTTTTAAATATCTTCAGGTAGCTTTTTAAATATCTAAGTAGATATGTAGAATTGAAAGTTCTCAAAATCTGTTCAAGTGTTATTTACCACCTCTGTTCAACTATGTGCAAATCATGCGCTGGGAAGGCCAAAGGGTTATTATTTCTGTTTTTTTTTTTTAATGGTGTGGGGATGTCAAAATTTAAGAAGGGAAGTTCTTTAGGCAAAAGCCTTTTAGGTATGGGCATGAGATTTTGACCAATCTATACACTATCAGATTGTATTAGAAGTAAATATAGACTGCTTAAGCAAAATATGGATTAAACCCCAATTGGACTAATCACATTATAAATCGAAGTAACTAACCATATCTATGATTCAAATATATAATACAAAAGGTTAAAGTGATTCCAATCAATTTTTTATTCTAAATAACAATTTAAAAACAAAAGCAGGGGACTAAAATACAACTACGAGACTTCACTATACATTTTGGTAGAAAATTACTAACTTTAGTTGGAATCTCTTTCAAGCATCTCCCTGTTTCTTGATCTTCAAAGCATACCACCATATCCTCTTCAAAAATAAAATACAACAAAAATTTATACAAATAAAAAAATTCTTTCAATTGATCATTGCATTATAAAAAAATGAAAAATAATACTTCTAGCACGATCACAGAATTGTACAGGACGTCTTTTATCTAATATCATCACAGAATTACTCATAGAAAAGTTCTAATAACTAAAAGAATATAATATGACAAGAATATAACATAAGGCAGTGATTAATACTTCATTCAGTCATTAGAACTTCTCAAGTCAAGACTCAAATTCAGTAAATGTGATGCATCAATATAGAATATAATAAATATAAATTGAAGTCAGATACCTGCATAAGCCATATTGAGGATCAAGCTTTGCTAAATTAGCATATCCTATACTCTACGACGTAAGATAGAAATTAGAATAGTGATGAGAAAAGGCTGAACAAGAATGTAAAAGAATGTTCCAAATCTTCGAATTATATCTAAGAGATTAAAAGCATGATTATCAAATTCTTAAGTTAATTCGTTAACTCTTACGAGTTTACGAGTCTATTTACATTCTGTGAGTTTACTCGTATGTAAACTCTCTTTTTAATAGACTTTGAGTAGACTTTATAAATTCTAAATTGGTAGACTTTTGAGTTTACCACCAAGTTAAAAAAAATTAGACTAAAATATAAGTCATTTTGGGTTATTTTTTACATGTTTAATGTTCAACATACATTTATTTAGTGTGTTGTTTCCGAATAAAAAATTCTCACCTACCTTTAATAACATCAAATCCTTGTTCTCTAATAACATAAAACCCTCGATGAGAATAATCTACCACTACTATAACATATCTGTAAGTTATTATTTAGTAGTGATGTATTACTAGACTTGATTATTTAAGTATTGTAAAGTTTATAATATTTTATTTTTTTATATTGTTGAAATTTTTAATTGGTATATTATTTATAAATATTTTATTATTATTTTCATATAAAGTAGATTTTTACGAGTTGAGTTTATAGAATTCTCGTATATGTAAATTCTCGAGTTTAATAATTAGAAAGTTACAAGGTGTAAGTTTAAGAATCAAAATATAATGAATTATATCAAATCAGAATGGATTAAGATATTAAGTTCATACCAATGGTAAAATCATCGACAAATTTTAGTACAAAACCAAGTCACATTGAACTGTGCATCCAATTAGACCCTGATGAAATCGACATTGGTTCCTACAAAGAAAATTGACAAAATCAAGCACACCATGGCAGTGCATAGAATTATAGCCAAATCAAGCACAACAAGTTACCAAAATTGAAATATAAATCAAAATTGATATTGAAATCAAGTACACCATAAATTATGAGGAGATTTAGACTGAAGTTGGAGAGAGAGAGTTGCGTGAGTGAGAAAGAAAAATCAGTTGAGTCAATTACTAATAGTCATACTGACATGCTTGTCAGCACGCCCCAACTCTAAACAGAAAAAAGTGCTTTTGTTGACCCCATTGACGTTTCAGACCACAGTAACTAATTAATGAATAATAGCATACAAAAATCCAATTACATAGGTGGCTCCAAGCAGATAGCAAAGGCCAACAAATCAAGACACTTAAAATTCTATCAGCAAATTTGCCTCCCATAGCCATTTTCATCTTGTCGGCATGGTTCAAGTCTTGTGAAAGTTATATATCCTTAGTCTAGACTCTAGAAATAACTTCGTAACTTAAAGTTGCATCCCAGAAAAAACTTTATCATTAGCATATCAATGAAATCACTTATCTCCAACCCGAAACCATATAATTAACTTCCCAATCTCAGCTGTCCGCCATAAGCCTACTCAAACCCAGCCACTACCAGAAAGGGGAAGAGGAAATTAAGAAGCTTAAGAAAAAGATAATAACTCAAGTGTACTAGCTAGAGCTTTGTGAATTTACCATAGTGATTGTAATAAAAGTCTTTATAATTGGTTTTGATATTTATTGGTAGTGATTACAGGTACCCTCCTGTTCAAGTTGGATATTACTAGGGTGACAAAGTTTTTCTTCTGAAGCTGCATATTTAGGTTTGGAACTGGGACCATTGCTTAAGCTTGAATAACCTTGGGGCAATTAATGTACAGGATTGGTGGGTTTTTTTTTTTTGATTTATTTCAAGAACAAATTAATCAAACATTGCATTGAAAGAGGACTTATCATGGTTTTAAAATACAGTCTGCGATCATAATTATAGTTACAAATTACAATATCAAAGTTTCTAGACCGGCCATTGCACAGTGCGATAACAATTGCACTAACCTTAGTCGTTCCTCAATTTCTCATAATACCGAAGTTTTTAAGGTCTCGAAACCCACAGTAGCAACTAATTAAAAACCTTCATCATGACCCATATGCATTAGTAAAAATTAATATTAGCTTATGCCAAAATATCTGCTGGTTGTTCGAAACTTAGCCAAAATGAAAAACCAAAAAATCCTTGGATTGTAGAATAGTAGTTGAACGCATACAGTACTATATAAGAGGGATTGGCTGGGAGGCAAATTTATTGTAGGGGGTCCCCTTTACAAACTATTTACGTAAAGGGGTCCCTTCTTTAACATTTTACGAAGTGGGTCTCTTCTTGGGGTGGTGCCGCCAGCGGAATTAGCGGCATAGGCGTGCCGCCACTAACAGAAGCGGGAACCGCAGGGGGTGCCGCTATTGACAGCAGCGGGACAAGGGTGAGCGAGGGTACCGCCATTGGTACTGGCGGGACATGCCTACGTGGGCAGTCTCGCCATTTGAGCTGGCGGGATAGGCTTTGGTTTAAAATTATATAATTTTAAATTGGTGTAAAGTGAAGTTTTTTTTATATCTTTAGTTCAATTTAAATTATAGGATGAAAATGAATTAATTTAAAAAAAGGAAGAAAAGTGTTGTTTGTTTTGTTTGGTGTGTGAAGGGACAAATAAAATAATCACGTGGGTTTCAATTTGAAATGGCATGAGGAGTGAGGTGCTCCGGGTGAGTTTATCATATGCCGTTGATAAGAGAAGAGAGAGAGAGATTGACTGTTTGTTAATCTTATCTTTTCTTATTCCAAACAAATTGAAACTCAACTCCTGAAAGGCAAGAGTGAGAGAGAAATGGAGAATGCGGAGGAGATGATGCAGCAAAACTACGAGGTTTTGTCGGTTGAACTTCAAGCTCCTTCCGGTTGCAATAAACTGGTCTCCTCTCCTCTGTTTTTTATTATTCTTTGTTTTGCGCTTTCAATTCTCCACACTCCCTCTTTCTCTTTCCCAAAGCTTATCCCGCCAGCTCCAATGGCGGGACTGCCCATGTAGGCATGTCCCGCCAGTACCAATGGCGGTACCCTCGCTCACCCCTGTCCCGCTGCTGCCAATAGCGGCACCCCCTACGGTTCCCGCTTCTGTTAGTGGCGGCACGCCTATGCTGCTAATTCCGCTGGCGGCACCACCCCAAGAAGAGACCCCCTTCGTAAAATGTTAAAGAAGGGACCCCTTTACGTAAATAGTTTGTAAAGGGGACCCCTACAGTAAATTTGCCTTGGCTGGGACAACAAATTCTAGGCCCTCCCTCAAAGATAAGAGGACCCGTCAGATAATGGCAAATTGGCGATAAATGCAATGAACTGTAACACGTTATAGTGTTATACACTGTTTGGCAATTAATATGCACCCAGAGTCAAGAAATTCCGCGTGTGTTCTTAGTACAAATAGCCTAACTCTGCACACGAGGACTCCAAGCTCTAAAAATTCTTATCACTTGTAATTCTCTATTCTATCAGAAGAAAACTTTAAAAGAAAACGCAAGGCTATGATGGAAATGCTATGAGACAGAAGAATGAAATTGGTTTTCCTTATCTCATATTGAAGAGGGGAACATACATATATACAGCCTGTGAAAAGAAAAGATAAAAAAGGGAATAACAAAACATATACCTCAGCAGATTCTGGAACCTAGTAACAGAATGCAGTTATGAATAGAAACAAAATAGAGAAAAAAACAATAGGCTCTACAGCTGTACAAAGTAATCTGAGATAATCTTTTGTTTAATTGTGATTTTCTTCTTCTTTTAGCCCCCACAAGCTGGAGGTCCAAAGATATGGTGAAGTTCAAGCTTGGAAAGATTTGACTGAAACAGTTTTGGGAAAAGCGCTTTAGTGAACATATCTGCGAGTTGGTGGGAAGAGGAAATCGGAAGGAGGTTCATGAGTCCAGAAAGAAGTTTTCCTCGAACTAGATGGCAGTCAATTTTCATATGTCTAGTCCGTTCATGAAGCATTGGATTTGCAGCAATGTAGAGGGCGTTTTGGCTATCACAATATAGCACAGGACGTTTGGAATGGGGAACCCGTAAGTCTCTAAGTAAGTAAAATAGTCATTGCAGTTCACAAGTGACTGAGGCGAGGGCTCTATATTCAGCCTCTACAGATGATCTAGAGACTGTAGATTGTTTCTTTGTTTTCCATGAAACCAAATTATTATCAATGAAGAAACAATATCCAGTGACTGATCGATGAGTGTCAACACAGGTGGCCCAATCTGCATCACTAAAATCAGATAATTGGAAAGAATTATTTCTTCGGAAGAATAATCCCTTCCCAGGAGTAGCCTTTAAATAACGAACAACTCTCAAGGCAGCTTGAAAATGAGTAGGAGCAATCATGAATTGACTGAGCTGTTGGGTTGCAAAAACAATGTTCGGACGGGTACTAGTTAGGTATATCAAACGTCCAACCAACCTCCTGTAGGATAATGGATCAACAAGAGCTTCACTGGAATCATGGTGGAGGCGAAGAGAGGTTTCCATTGGTGTGGAACATGGTTTGGAGTTTAAAAGGCCTGCATCTGAAATCAAGTCCAAGCAATACCTTCTTTGGCACAAAGAGATACCAGAGGAGGAATGAGCAACCTCAATCCCTAAGAAATATTTTAGTTTGCCCAGATCCGGTATATGAAAATTAGAGCTCAAGAGGTGTTTGGCTTTATCAATTTCAGCAATTGAGTTACCAACTAGAACAATATCATCAACATAAATGAGCAAGACAGTGATGGTATGACATGTTACCTTTGTGAAAAGGTTGTGATCAGCGTGAGCCTTCGTGAAACCATAATGTTGTAGTAGACTGGATAGCTTGGCAAACCATTGGTGGCTGGCCTACTTTAAGCCATAAAGAGACCGCTTCAGTTTGCAACATTGAGATGGTTGATATCCAGAGAAACCCTGAGGGATAGTCATATACACCTCCTCGTTGAGATCCCCATATAGAAAAGCGTTACTAACATCAAGTTGTGCAAGTGCCAATGAGAAATGGAAGCTATGGCTAGAAAAACCCGAATTGTTCTCATCTTGACTACGGGAGAGAAGATATCGAGGTAGTCAATGCCATCAATCTGGGAATAGCCTTTAGCTACCAAACACGCCTTATAGTATTCAACTGACCCATCCGAACCACGCTTGATTTTATACACCCACTTACAACCAATAGGTCTCACATGCAGCGGCGTCTGAACAATGTCCCATGTCTGATTACAAACCAGAGCTTGAATCTCAAATTTCATGGCCTCCTGCCAACAACGGTGCTTTGTGGCTTCGCGAAAAGTTGTGGATTCTTGCTCAGAAGAGAGACTATAAAAAATGATTGTGAGAAGGAGATATACATGGGTAATTAACAACAAATTAGACAAGATATGATGTCTTTGGAGAAGATTGGTTTGATTGCGTTGAGCCATGGATGGGAACACGAGGACACGCGTTGCACTCGTAGTCAACAAGGTAATGGGGACAATGGTGAGGTCGAATAGAGTGGCGGGTGTGCTGGGGTTCTGGTGGGAATTTCGACAGTGGAGGTGATGTTGGTGTGGATTTGGAACTGCTACATGGAGAGGGAGGTATAGGAGAGGTAAGAGGTGATTGGATGAAGGGTTGTGGGATATATGGGTCATTGTCTGAAGGTGGGGATGATGTGGAGTTGGGCTGAGGTGGGGTGGTGTAGTCAGAAAAATTTGTGGCTGGTAATGGGCTTTGTTTATGAAATAGTTCATTGGAAGGAATTTTAGTAAATGGAAGAACCATCTCATTAAACAAAACATTACGTGACATGAAAATTTCTCTGGAATTTAAATATGAGATGACATACCCCTTGGTTCCAATTTGAAAACCCAAAAAAATACCTCGTCTAGCTCGAGCATCAAATTTTTGACGAGGAGGATGTGTGGATGCATAACATAAACAACCGAAAACTTTTAACATGGAAAAATCTGGGTTCTTTTTATGTAATAATTTATAAGGGGTTTGGTTTTTAATTATGGGTGATGGGATTCAATTAATAATATAAACAACATGTTTAATAGCATATGACCAAAAATATTTTGGAATTTGAGATTGAACCATAAGAGCTCTGGCAACATTAAGAATATGTTGCTGTTTTCTTTCAACACAACCATTTTGTTGAGGTGTATGGACATAACTTGTTTGATGAATTATTCCTTTGGATGAAAAAAAAATCTTGTTGAAAAAATTCAGGACTGTTATCGGATCTAACACATTTAATTGTGATTTGAAATTGATTTTCAATTAAAACGATGAAGTTTTGAATTTGTGTTCTAACTTCTCCTTTTGATCTTAGAAGCACTATCCATGTATAACGACTAAAATCATCCACGATAGTTAAAAAATATTTGTGACCATGAATGGAAGGTTGAGAGAAAGGACCCCAAATATCCATATGAACTAAATCAAAAGGCTTGGAAGCTCTATTAATACTAGGAGAATATGACAATTTCTTTTGTTTAGCTAAGTGACAAACATCACAATTTTCTTCAATATGTTTAGAAATAAAAGGAAAAGTGGAATGAAGAACATTGAGACGTTTACCGGAAAGGTGACCTAGTCTAAAGTGCCAAAGGTTAGTGTTGGTAATGGGTGGGGTGGAGAAGTTATTGATGAAGGAAACTTTAGGAATGGCTTGGTTCATATCCTTGTTGATCTGCAAGTGGTATAATCCATGCTTCAATTTAGCCAAACCAATCATTTTCAAGGACTTCATTTCCTGTATTTGACAATGAGAATTGGAAAATGTGAGAGTGTATTTTAGTGAAGACAAAAGCTTGGAGATTGAAATAAGATTGAATTTGAAGTTTTGAACATAAAGAACATCATGTATAATGAATGTGGCGATAACTGCAAAATTCCTTAAATATGAGCAAAAACAATGAAACCATTGGGTAAGTGGGTACGCACAGGTTGTATTTTTGAAAAGCTTAAAAAATTATCAAAAGAACATGTAATGTGGTTTGTGGCCCCATAGTCAATAATCTAAGGGGTGCAATTAGACAAAGAACGTGCAGTGTGTGCATTAGACAAAGAGCTTGGGTTAGTAGTGGTGCAAAAAGAAAAATGGGTACCAAAAAACATTTAAGGAGAGTCACTAGAATTGGATTTGGACACTTGAGAAATATTGACATGTTTAGGCTGAGGAGAAGCCGTGGATGGACTAGCATTTGCATTTGGTTTTTGTTGCTGAAGGAGACCTAGAAGTCCTTGATATTGGGCTCTAGTTAGGCTAAAGCCCAATCCGTTGGAATCATTGTCTTTACTAACCAAGGAAGGAATGCGTGAATCTACTTCTTGTGTAACACTATTGACGACAGCAAAGGAGGGAGAGTTGTCCCGGTTGTGAAACCTTGGTCGTCTGGGGTAACGCGAGTCACCAAGAGTATACCCATGCTTAGAGTAACAGACGTCCACTGTGTGTCCGGTACGGCCGCAGTAGATACACTTTTTGTTAGAACCATTGGTTTAGGCATTGACTCCTGCTGGTCCGCTAGGTCTTCCTCTGCCGTGTCCCTTTCCATACGTTGATTGTCCAGCATTGATGAAGGCATTTGGTTCATCAATGGTGGATGATGAAGAATATTGATGCTCCTATTGAGCTACCATGGAGAAAACACGGTTAATAGACGGTAATGGGTCCATCAGAGGTATTTGAGAGCAAACAACAGAGAAATAATCATCTAAGCCTTTCAAAAAACGTATTATGAAGTCTTGTTGATGATAAAGTTTTGCAGAGGATGTGCAAACAGGGAAGGGACGAAAATTGTTGAGCTCTTCCCACAATGACTTTAGCGTTGTATAGTAATCAGAGACCGATCGGGAGCCTTGTCGGATACCGTAAATCTCCTCTTAGAGTTCTGCTATGCGGAGTAGATCACTTTGGGAAAATCGTTCTTGAAGGTTCGTGTATATGTCTATGGCACGGTCAAGAAAAATAATACTCTACGCAATTGATGGTGACAAAGAGTTTAACAACCAAGATATGATAAGGGTGTTACAGCGTTCCCACGACAGATAAATGGGATCAGTGGTAGCTGGGACATGTATTGTGCCATTTAAAAAACCCATCTTGTTTTTAGATGTTAGGGCCATTTTGATAGAGCGAGACCAAGAGTGGTAGTTTCTGCCAATCAAAGCTGGGGTGATGGAAACAGAGGATGGGTTGTCACTAGGATGAATATAATAAGGGCTAGATGGGTCAAGACAAGGATTATAGGGTGGCGTGACAACATCAGGATTGCTTGTGTGGGAAGTGTATGACATTTTGATAGAGGAAGGATTATTAGCAGAGCTCCAAGGAGAAGCTCTAATACCATAAAAGAAAATGCAAGGCTATGATGGAAATGCTAAGAGACAGAAGAATGAAATTGGTTTTCCTTATCTCATATTGAAGAGGGAAACGTACATATATACAGCCTGTGAAAAGAAAAGATAAAAAAGGGAATAACAAAAAATATACACCTCAACAGATTCTGAAACCTAGTAACAGAATGCATTTATGAATAGAAACAAAATAGAGAAAAAGACAACAGGCTCTACAGCTGTACAAAGTAATATGAGATAATCTTATGTTTAATTGTGATTTTGTTCTTCTTTTAAACTTACAACAAAAAGTTTGAGATGCTTAGATCTTTATTTGGGAGGATACAAAAGGGTCTCTCAGTGTTTGTACCAAGAAGGCTTTCATTCAACTACTTCAGTGAAGATCATGTCGCAACCGCGGCGCCAGATGATGTTATGGAAGGATATTTTGCTGTTCTTGCAATCAAGGGTGAGGAAACCAAAAGGTTCATTGTTGGGTTAGACTACTTGAATGATCCTGCATTCTTAGGACTATGGACCAAGCTCAAGAAGAGTATGGTTCCAAACAACAAGGAACTCTTGCACTCCCTTGTCTCCCTCAAGAGTTACAGAAGATTCTAGATGCTCCAAAAGCATAGAGTTGGGAATCAAAGATGAAGGAAGGGATACTACTTATCTTCTAATTACTTGTTACTTTTGCATCTCCAATGTTCCTGTTCTTTCAAATAAGAGAATAATTGTTAAATTAACATCATTTAAATTTTTGTACAGAAAATATTAAAAGTGATGAATTTATGATGCTTAGTGAATAAAACAAAGCCCAAAAAACATGATAATTAAGTAAAGTAGGGATAATTAAGGAAAACAGGACTAATTAAGGAAAACAGATGAATTCAGAAAAGTAAAGGTAGGCTTAGCGCGAGAAGCCCGCTTAGCTAAGCTAAGCTGCACCTATAAAAGAAAAGAAGAGAGAAGAAGAAAAAATACATAAAAATTTCAAGAGAATACAATTCCTTATAGAAGACAAACGTAAAAAAAAGGATAAACAAACATTGAAAGTCATTCTTTCCCTCTATTCCCTTTCTTATCTTCTTTCTCTTTACTAAATATTTTTCTCTTGTAATTGTAAAACCTCTATGACAATGAGAGACTAAACCCCCTTTGTTGGAAACTTGATAGCCAACTACCCTTGTTGTAATTTTTCTCCCTATCTGTGTATGAATATTACATTTGCATTATCTTTACTTGTGCTTAATATTATTGCTTGTGGCATGATCATCAATTTGCATGGTAAGTTTTAGAGGTAGTGTTAAGAAACATTATTTTCTAATAGACTTGGGAAATAGTATCTAAATAAAGTCATCATTAGGGATAGATTAATTTTTGTTTAACCTGTTATACATCTTTATTCTTAATGCAATTTACTATTTTTAGTTCTGCAAAGCGATTTGTGAGAGAAAATAGATAAATTATGCTCTTTAATGCGAGGGACCAAAGTTAGAGTATATTAATATATGCAAGTGTAAATTTGGAATAATTATAAATAGAAAAATTATTAACATTACATCAAGAAGTAACTTTGATAGGTTAAGTTTCCAACATTCTCATCTTCTAAATTTAATTTCTATAATAATTGACTTTTCCTTTCCTTTATGTGTTTAATTAATTAATTTAAATTCTTGTTTAATTTCTCCTTTTGTTTGATTTAATTTTCTGCCAATTTAAACTACTGTTTTCTCATAACCTTTTAAATTTAATTTTCTTTAACCTCTTTTATTAATAAAATATTCATCTACCTAAGTATAAACAAAGTTCCTATGGATTCGACACTTAACTTCCGTTTTAACTTTACTACTTGAGACGAATTAGTGCACTTGACAATCCATCAAGAATTATTATTTTTTTTGCATATAAATTAGTTCAATTTATAAATCCTCTTACATAGATCTATTGGTGAAAATATATAACATTTTAAAGAGACAAATATCATAACTCTTGGTGAAGAGTGAGATTTTATGACTTTTTGTGAAGAGCCACATCTTTTAATGAAAGAATATACACTTTCATTAGAGAATACAACCTTTCATACTTGCATCTTTTCATAAATAAAGACATCTTTAAGTCTGCGCATTATCATAGTTTTATTATATGTTGATAAGTCACATTAAGTTAGAAATTTATTTAATATGAATTTATAAATGTAATACATCATATAAAAACACTAATTAACAAGAAAGTAATCAATAATATACTTTGTTTATACCTTTATAAGTAGTACGTACTATTTTATAATAACATGAAATATTTTAATTTAAATAAAAAAGGAGACATCAATTGAGAAATGATGTTAAGCCATTTATAGAATAAACATAAAAATAGTAAAATAGTAAAACTAACCAACATAACATAATATGGTTTATGGAATTGCTTGGGGCACCCAACATTTTTGCTGCGACACCCAACAATTTTCATAAATACCGGAAATACCCTTATGGGTATTTTCGGTTATAAATAGCAGGAGTAGTTTTTCATTTCTGCAGTGCCATATTTTTTTCGCAAAATCTCGATCACTTAGTGTAAGTTGCTTCCGTTAAGGTCGGTTTCAAAACGTATTTGGTCTCCGATGGTGTAAGTGCGTTGTTAAGGAGTATACAGTGAAGTTTGGTCGATTTGCATTGCCGGAGAAGAAGAGTTACGCGGAAATTTTTTATGAACCTACGGATTGACAATCCGTATGAAGCATACGGATTGACAATCCGTATGGTTCATACAGATCAGTAATCTGTATGAACCATACAAATTGCTAATCCGTATGCTTCATACGGATTACTGATCTGTATGAACCATACGGATTGCTGATTCGTAGGTTTGTAATTTTTTTTAAATTGTGAATAAAATTATATGAATTATAATTTTATCAATTTTAAAAAGAATTTTTTTGTAATAACTTTTTTTTGTAATAATTTTAGCAACTGTGTTAATTTTTTTCAATAATTTTAGCAATTATAAAAATGTTGATTTTGTGATATTATTGTGGTATAAAAAATATTGATTTTGTGATATTATTTTATAGTGGTATAAACAAGTGTATTTAGTAATTAGATTGTTAAAAAATTTATAATATATATAAACTTTTTAAAAATTACTAAAACTAACATTAGATTACTTAAAAATTAATTTACTGATTAATTAAAAATAATTTAATTCATAAGCATGACTAAATTAATGACTAAAAGATATTGTTTGTCGCACAATGTTACTTCAATATTGCAAAAAATTTATGATCAACACATAGTAAAACAACTATAATATAAAAAACTGGTAACTAACAAAGGGATAATATTAGACAACTGGTTTCTAGCAAAATCATAGTTAGGGAATTCCTAATAATTAAAAGGAATAATGTTCCAAGTCCTAATAATTTTGAATTTACTTCATAAATATGACCAAAATAAAACATAGTTAATAGTTGGATCAGGGAATTCAAAGACAACTTTCATGCCAGCTTTGAAGGACAGGGTTTCACAAAAATATTTTCATCAAGCTCCAATTTTAACTGTCTTTTTCCAATGATTGAACACAAGTCAACATTCTGCAATATCCTCCAAATGCAAATGAGTCCAGTCTTTAAGAAAATAATACATGGTGCTTGGAATATCCTGATATCAAGAATAATGTTATGTCAGCAATTTATGAAATTTAAAACTTGGAAGATAAAGAATTGTTGGCAACTAAATTGGAAAGTTGCTTACCAGGTTGCTGCAGGTAACTTTGTGTTGAGTGAGATACACCTTGAAAGTGACAGAATTTGGCACTTGATGGTATAATAAGTGTCATCTTGAGAATGATTTTGGAAGGCTACTGCTCTTGAATATGGTGAGAAAGAATACACTCTTACCATAATGAGTTAATGTGACACTTGATGATCTCCGATCAGGTGATAAAAATCTTAGTGTTGTCCACCCTGCTACAATGACTTGATTTGTCCAAATCTTTGTTGTAGACAACGGTATGAAAATTTCTATCCTTGTTAATGAAATGCAATAAACGGTCAAGTACGTCTTTCCACCTCATAGCAAATGACCTATTAACTTCACCGTAAATCTACATTTGATATAACAAAATAAGGTTGGTTAGATACACAAAATAAAAAAATAATGATATGTTAATTAAATCAAAATGAAGATGACCTGGTCCTTGGCGTTAACAGTGTTTAAAATAGCATATGTAAGAATGACCTTTAGCTTGATCTTGGCCATTTCGCAGCATTGTCCATGCTCTTCATTTGTTAATTATGACATAATTCACATTCAAGCATGATATAATAAAATTGACATTCAATTAGCAGTCATTATGAACGCCAATTCATTCTTAGCAATTAGCAGACTTATTAATCTATTAACTCGACATATATTCGAAAGAAAAATGATTTCAAATAAAACTGTTAAGTAGTAGAAACATAAGTTGAAACAAACATATAGATGTTGCTCCAAAGCGTATAGTTACATCAAACAGTTTAAAGCATTGGAAAAACATGACAAAAAATTAGTCATTAGAATTACGTAATTTTTTTCACGATTAATGTCAAAGTAGGTGAATGAAACTAAGCTCCAGAACAAGTGACATATTCTTAATGAGACGATGAGCCAGACAATACCATATTACTACTTGTTAGGGTATTTGACAATAATTGACCAAACATAACATCCTACTACCAAAGCTAACTAACTACAGACATGTCACATGTGTGAATAAACGTATCAATATGAAATGTAAATATTCTTACTAGGCAGAGTCGCAATAACCATTTCCAGTTCCTCGTTGAGGGTGCTTAACCGTGATGGTGGTGGAGCAGAGCCTGAATGTCCTGCTTCTTGCTTCATCAATACTGAAATATATTTGAAATTTTGATCAACAATCTGTAAGGTGTCTACACTATATTATTTTCAATTAGAAAAATTAAAAAAATCATACGGATTAGCAATCTGTATGGTTTCTACACTATATTTTTTTTTTCCAATTAACAATTTTTTTTACAAAATAACCAACACTAAAAAAATTCTAAAAAATAACTAACAAAAATTTTACAAAACATAATTACACAAAAAAAATTAAAAATATATTTTGGAGTTTACTATTTTCAATTAAGAAAAACTAAAAAAAACATACGGATCACGGATTCGTATGGTTTATACGGATTGACAATCCGTATGAACCATACGGATCAACAATCCGTATGATTTTTACACTATATTTTGTTTTCCAATTAACAATTTTTTTTTACAAAATAGCCAACACTAAAAGAATTCTAAAACATAACTAACAAAAATTTTATGAAACATAATTACACAAAAAAGATTTAAAAATATATTTTGCAATTTATTATTTTCAATTAATTTTTTTTTAAAAATCATACGGATTACTAATCCGTATGGTGTCTACACTATTTTTTTTACCAATTAACTAAATGTTTTTCCACAAAATAACCAACACTAAAAAATTTCTAAAAAATAACTAGCAAAAATTTTACGAAACATAATTACACAAAAAAAAATAAAAAAATATATTTTGGAGTTTATTATTTTCAATTAAAAATATTAAAAAAAAACCATACGGATCAACAATTCGTATGGTGTCTACACTATTTTTTTTTACCAATTAACTAATTTTTTTTACAAAATAACCAACCCTACAAAAATTCTAAAAAATAACTAACAAAAATTTTACAAACCATAATTACACAAAAAAAATTTAAAAAAATAATTTTGAGTTTATTATTTTCAATTAAAAACAAAATTAAAAAAATACCTTACTGATTGTTGATCCGTATGATTCATACGGATTACTGATTTGTATGAACAATACGGATCGGTAATCCGTGTGGGTCATACGGATTACCAATCCATATAATCCATACGGATTACCAATCCGTATGGATTTTTCTCACAAAACTTCATTTTTTCTGACAATGCTTCATACGAACAACAACAAACAACACCAAATACAGTCATTCAACAACATTAACAATAACGACTTGAGATGGAACCACTTACCTTGAAGAAGATGACCCACCAAGAAGACAAAACGAAAGGACCACTGGAAAGAGGAAGAAATAGTGTCGGGGCTAACACGAAGATGAAAGAAGAAGAAGCGGTGTCGGGGCTAATACAGAGACGAAAAAAGAAGAAGCGGTGTCAGGCTAAGAGGAAGAAGAAAGAAGAAGAAACGCTGTCGGGAGGAAGACGAAAGAAGAAGCGTTGCGGGAGAGAAATGAAAAGTGACTCGTATAGACAAGTCACTTTAGCTTTTTATATCAAAATGGTGAAGGACATTTTAGTCCTTTTACTAACGTTGCTGGGTGCCCAAAGCAACCGCCTATAGTTTACCACACAACTATATATGAACTTTTATAAACTTTTGGGTCCCCCCAGCCTTGGGCTGTTGCCCCCATTTAGGCTAGATCAAGGGCTAGCCCTCCCCGAGATCATATGAACTTAATCATCTTGCTTGGTATTAATGTTACACAATCACTATGGGTGACTTCGGTTGTGTGCTTTTGCGTAACCATGCATGATAGTCATGAGAATTGAATTTACTAAATTCTCATAGATCGATTGATGACGCCAATGGCATGTCGAGGTGGACTGCTAACGTACTTGAGATGGAGAATTGATGACCGAACTCCTAAAGTGAGATCACTATGATATATATATATATATATATATATATATATATATATATATATATATATATATATATATATATATATATATATATATATATGACGAGATTTGAGTTCTCTTGCGGTCAGTTGGTACTCTAGTGTAGCTGATATCTTATGGAAAATAGGTAGATAACTATGAATGAATGAAACTTTTTCTGTTAGTGATAATCTCACATTAAATGCTTACCTAATAATATAATAACGTCGACAGTGTTTATAGAAGTTAAAGACGAGCTGATTTTTATAATGAGATTCAAAGCCAGTGCAATGATACTTCATCTTTAATGTAACAATAAGGTAGTAGTAATTTACTAATTTTGCTCCAAACTAAAGTGTAATCTACTGTTTACAAGTGTGTATCTTAGACTCCCTATAATTAACTGTTCATACGTGTGTATCACAGTTGGGTCCAAGCAGAATAGGGGCCAACGAATTAAGACACAACTATATTTTTTAAAAGACATTTGTGAAGTATATATGTCTATATACTTCTACGAATTTAATTATAAGCGGCAAGAAAGTTAGAAGCTGTCAAAAGTGGTTATTTACAATGATGCCAATAATATGAAAATTAACTTTAGGCCAAACACAAGTTCATAACTTCTGAGTACCACCTATCCACCATTGCCTCCCTCACAAGAACTGTCTTATTATTCACATACTGCATCAACAGAGTCACACACTCAACTCCTCAGCCACTAGCAGGAAGAGGAAAGGAGCTAAAAATAGATAATAATTCAACCCATTTCGTATTTTTTATTTTTCTTTATCTCTCTTTTTATAATACTATATAACTTATTGTGTTTACACTTTTCTCTCATTTGTCATTCTTTCTCAAGTTGTCAGGCAACGTGTTTATGCATCTTTTTTCTTTCAGTTTTATACGTCTCGCTAACTACAATCGCAATTACACCTTTATTACGATCCATGCGAAAGATATAAAATTGACTTAATGATAAATGATAAAGAAATAAAAAAATATGTTGTGGGTTCGAATCTTCCAACTAACAAACACTAATAAAAATACAACAAACATTTGTCAATAAAAAAATAACCATGCATCAGAAAAAAATAGTATTGTCTTATGCTAAATTATCTGGTTGTTTGAAACATTCATGATTATGTAATCATGTTAGAAAAAAGCCAAATTCTTGGATTGTAAGGAACGCATACAGTACTATAAGAGAAAGACAGCAGGGACAACAAATTATAGGCCCCCCCTTGGAAGATAAGAGGACCCTTCAAATAATAGCGAATTGTTAATAAATGCAATGCACGGGAACACGTCATGCAATGTTTGGCAAAACCTTACCTTAGAGTGAAGACCGTGTGTGTTCTCAGCATAAATAGCCAACATCTGCATTAGCGGACTCCAAGCTCTAAAACTTTCTAATCATTAGTAATTCTAATTCGCATACTCTATCAGAAGTAAGCTTACAGCACTAAAAGTTCAAGATGCTTAGGAATTTTGTTGGGAGGATACAAAAGGGTCTTTCACTGTTTGTAGCTAGAAGGCCAGATGCATTCAGCTACTTCAGTGAAGATCGCACCGCAACGGCGGCACAAGATGATGTCAGGGAAGGTTATTTTTCTGTTCTTGCAGTCAAGGGTGAGGAAACAAAAAGGTTTATTGTTGGTTTAGACTATTTGCATGATCCTGCATTCTTGGGACTTTTGGACAAAGCTCAAGAAGAGTATGGTTTCAGGCAAAAGGGAGCTCTTGCACTCCCTTGTGGCCCTCAAGAGTTACAGAAGATTCTAGATGGTCCCAAAGCATAGAGCAAGGAACCAAAAGATATGAAGAAAGGGATGGTATAGTCATGCATCTTTCCATTGTAAAGAATAATTATAAGAAAGCAAAATCTAATTACTTATTACTTTGTATATCTCAAATAAAGTTCTTGTTCTTTCAATGAAAACAATAACACATTAATAAAAATAATTAACACTTATGGTAATATTTGCAGGTGCCCTAACTTCTTTCTTGAGAGTTTTTCGTTTAAAACTTACTTGATTTGAAGTTAAAAGATAAAAGTACCACTGAGCATGTAAGTTAGTTAAGTGAGAGTTTGTATTGCTAAGTGTCAAGTGATAAGATGAAGTCTGATGTATGGCAGTTGTCCAGATGGAGTTGATCCAAATATGTTTGACTTTGACAAACGAGTACACATATGGAAATGACCTTGGAGTAAAATGTTAGGAATTTTATAATTTTTAATTAATTAATATGAACTATATATTATATTATAATATTTATATTAATTATTTATATTTTTTATGAGTTCAATTTAAGCGATTTAATTTGGTGAGTCTATTAGACTATCAACAAAAAATTGATATGGACTCAATGAACAAAAATCAGTTTGGTCCATTAAAAAATAATGGGAACCCTAATAAATTTAAAACATAAGGCATGGTTATGATTCTCAATACACAAAATCAAGAAACAATTTCTTCTCTTCTATTTGAAAAGAAAACAACAATCTTATGAGGATTAAGAAGATTTGGTTGAGGAAGGTCATTAAAATAATTGTTTGTGATTGTTCTTCAGATTTCGCTGTATTTGGTTGATCAATCATTATGGATTCAGGTATTTCTAAAAATTTTCTTGATAATCTAACTAATGTGTTCCTGATGGTTATTAATATTTTATAAAGATCTCCTAAAACTCCAATAATTGGTATTAGAACCTCCATTACTATTAGATTATTAGAAATTAAAGTTGTTTAATTTGTGTTATATCTATGTTGCTTTGTTACGTGAACCCTAATTTTATTTTGAGATTTATTCTTTTTATCACCGAATTGATTAAATGTGCAACAAAATTTCTAGCAAGAATGTGGTGATACTTGCACGGTAAGTGTTCATGTACATGACTTAAATATGAGAAAGTGATATATATATATATATATATATATATATATATATATATATATATATATATATATATATATATATATATATATATATATAGTGGCGGATCTAAGATCCTGAGTCAATGGGGACAATTTACTTTTCAAATAATATAAATTAATAATAATTATCATTATGCATATGAAGATAAAGACATAAGTACCAAAATCATAAAATTTTAATGTATTTATTCAAATAAATTACATACCTTATAGTTGTCCTCTACGTGATTTCATGTTTTGAAATCGTTGAATGATCCGTTCATTGTCAATCTTATTAAACATGTCTTTCTCAATATAAGTCACTAGACAATCATTCATCCATGCATCTCCCAACCGATTACGCAATCTATTTTTCACAATTTTCATGGCAGAAAAAGCTCTTTCCATAGTTGATGTGGCAACAGGCAAAATCATTGCTAACTTCAAAAGAAGGTAAACTAATGGATAAACAATATGTCTTCCAGTTTCAACCAACTTCTCTGAAAGATTTTTTAATCCTTTCAAAGATGAAAGTTCTACATTGCTACGCATATCAATGATGTAAGTCTCAAGTTGATTATCAAGTATCACTAAATTAATTGCAGAGAATTCACATGGATAAAACTTTGCAAATTCAATTAGCCTTGCCTTATCAAAAGCAGAGAATAAATTGGTTGGATTTAAACAATCCATGCAAAAAAGCAACCGAGTATTTGTCTCTGTAAAACGATCATTAAGTTCCTAAAGTTGCATGTCCACAACAATATAAAATAATTCAACACGATAATGATGCTCAGTTGTGATACCTTGAGCTTTACCTCCACGTCGTGATCTCCCCTTAGAAAAAAATATGTCTTCCATATTAGGAATGTTAATGAAATGCTTATCACAAAATGAATTTACTTCCTGCAGTAAAGACTCCCATCCATTATCCCTCATAGTTTGCAACCGTAGCTTTGTGATGTTAACCAAGTTCATAGCATTGATGATGTCTTGATCTTTCCTTTGCAATGCCTGTGATAATTCATTTGAAATACCCAAAACATTTTTCATCAAATGCAATGTGAATGCAAAATCAAAATCTTCTAGCAAATGTAAAAAACCATTTGCTTAAGCTCTTTGATCTGCATTTGATCCATCTTCTTTTATAATTTCAAGAACATCAATTATAGAAGAATACATCAATATCAAATTGATCAAAGTTGCATAATGTGAACCCCAACGAGTATCAATAGCTCGTTTAAGACTAGTTTCTTGATTCAAACCTTGTCCACTAGGAATTTCTCCTTTTCCTAATGCCTCTCTAACATAATTTATTTGTTTTTCACGAAGCATGTCATGTCGTTTGCAAGATCCCCCAACAACATTTAATAAAGTGGACACAAAATTAAAAAGAGAGGCAACTTGAATGTGATTTTTTGCAACAACAACTAATGTGAGTTGTAATTGATAAGCAAAACAATGTACATAAAAAGCATATGAATTCTCCTTTAAGATTAAACTTTTAAGACCAGAAAATTCCCCTTGCATGTTGCTAGCACCATCATAACCTTGTCCACGAATTCTTGATATACTAAGCCCATGTTTACAAAACAATTCATCAATAGCCATTTTCAATGATAAAGCTGTAGTATCTTTAACATGAACCATACCAAAAAAACGCTCAACAATACTTCCCTTTTTGTTAACATAACGCAAAACAATAGCCATTTGCTCCTTGTTTGATATGTCACGTGCTTCATCAACAATGATAGCAAATAATTCATCTCCAAGATCAATAATAATAGCATTAGTGGTTTCTAATGCAGCAGCATTAACAATATCTTTTTGGATTTTTGGAACAATTAATTGATGATTTTCGGGAGCATTTTCCAACACAACATGATTTATTGATTCATTGTGTTCAACAAGAAATCTAAGAAGTTCCAGGAAATTACCTTGGTTAGCAGAATTGGTTGATTCATCATGACCACGGAAAGCAAATCCTTGCTTTAATAGAAAACGAATACAATCAATTGACGCTGTCAAACGCCTTCGATACAAGTCACGAACATGTTTAGATTGCTTAGATATAACAACTTCAATATGTTGATTTTGATTCATTAAATCTTGACACTTCCTCCAAGCAATGTTATGAGCACTATTAGGACCTCCAACATGAGATGAAAGTCTTTCTTTCTTATTCCAATTTGTGAATCCCTCTATCACAAATGTATCACCACCTGATTGCTTTCCATAATCATGCCTAAAAAGATAACAACACAAGCAAAATGCAACATCTTTTTCTATGCTATACTCCAACCAGTTGCCAAATTCATTAAACCAAGAAGGACAAAATCTTCTTAAAGACTTTCCAATTTTTCTTTGGGGAAAATTATGTTGAGTAGGTTGACATGGTCCTCTTTGTAAATATGCTCTTCGTATCTTATCTCGATCATTAGGATGATATGCTGAAATTTTAATTCGTTTTCCTGGATCTGATGACAAGTCTTCCAAATTAATTTCAATTCATTGTTGTTGGAGACTTGATTCACAAGATTTTGATGAAGATTGTTGCTCATTTGATGGTAATTTCCTCTTCAAAAATCTATCCATGATCTATTTACAATTTAAAAGAAATTAATAATTCTAAATTTAAAATATCCATAAAAATTAAAAATCTATAAATTCATCAAACATAATTAATATATAATTATATTATTTATATATCAAACTTAAGGGGAAAAAAAGAAAAAGATTTGTGGAAAAACACATAACCAGAGACTGAGAGACATGTTTATAAGTTATAACAATTATCGGTAATTTGGTACCTAAATCTTTCTTTGCTTGTTGTGTTGTTGTGATTTTCCTTGCTCTTGTAGACTTGCAGAGTTACAACCTCATATAACCCTCATCAGCTCATGAGCTCTCTATTTTCTAACTCCTCTATGCAAACATGTGGGAGAGTTTAAAGTAAAAGCAGAACAACCCACTAGAAAACGTGAAAGTAGAAGTGGAAGAGATAAATAATCTAAAATAATAAAAGAGAAACAAGAAACTGTCCACTAGAGAACAAACGTGAAAGTAGAAGTGGAACAGACAAATAATTTAAAATAATGAAAGAGAAACAAAAAACGTGTGGGAGAATGGTAGAAAAAGACAAAAAATTATTCAGGGGGTGCACCAATCATCATCACTAACATAGAAGTCATAAACCTCTTTCTTTATTCAGGGGGTGCACTTGCCCACCCTGGAATACACGTGGGTCCGCCACTATATATATGTATTTAAAATGTCCAAAGACAATCATTCAGTCATTATTTGATCAGAGTAATCATTATATAAGTATTTCATGTGAGCAATGGAGTGTCTAAAGACAATATTTGTTTGACAGGACTTATTAGCAATGTTTGATCAATGCGTTGATAGTACCATTTGTAGTTAGTCTTTTTTAATTCAAAGATTGAAGATTAATGGTGTGCTAGGTATCTTGTTTAGGTCTTGAAGTTTACCATAAAGATTATATGTCCATTGTATATTTATTGTTCTCTTCTTTAATTATTGTTGTTACTGCTATTACAGTTTAAATTACTCATCATTTGAATCACAAAGTTGTATGTATAAAATTTAGAGTTTGAAAGGAATCAATTGAAAGTTAAGGATATTGCATAATTATTTATTTATTTATTATTATTATTTAGAGAAGAAATAAGAGAACAAAATAAGGAATTTCCTTATTGCTTTTGTAAGACATATAAAAAATGTCTCAATTACATTATTTAGTGTGTGAAAAATGGCAAAATTCTCAATTTGGTTTATTTTAAAGTTAATTTAATTTTATACCGAATGATGCTACTGGGGAGATTTTGGTTCTGCTACTCACATAAACATGTCTATACAATGCTACATATGGAGTCATCCGTCAAGTGATAATGAAAGATTCATCTATGTGGACGATGACATAAAGTTGTTGTAGAAGCTATAGAAACTTTTATGTTGCTTTTAAAAAAACTCAATTTCATTTGAATTTGGTTGAGACATATATTGAGTTGTTTATTAAACCGAATTTTATTTCTAATTTGGACAAATTCAGTCATTCTTGTTCAATTAGAAATAATAAAGTTAGTATCTCTCTTGATTCAAATGTTGCAAGTTATGAGTTCTTTTATGGACATTGAGTGTTCCTATTGTAAATAATTTTGGGTGGTACAAAACTTAAAATTAAATAAGAATTTCGTCACTTTATAACATAAGCGCTTAAGTCATATATCTTAATAGAGAATTTGGATGCTTGTGTTATAGGAAATTCTAGATCCTTTATATTGGTTGGATCTTATAGTCTACATTGAGTATATAAAAGGAAAATAAACAGACAAAATGAAATTCAAGTACTGAAAGAACTAAGGATGTCTTAGAACTAATACATACGTATATTTGTGTTTTATTTCTTATGGGTTCATGGAATGAACAAATGTATTTTATTATGTTTATAAATGATTCCTTTTTATTTAAATCATGAGAATTTTTGGCCTCTAGACATTTAGTCTTTCAAAGTTGAAGTTGACCTTCAATTAGAAAAAAAAATTAAGGTTGTCAAATTTGATCGTGGGGAATACTATAATAAATATGACATAAGGTGAAACGTTTGAAGTCTCTCATGTGTTTTCTTCAATAATTGAAAAATTGTTCTACAACATATAATGTTAGGTAAACCTATCATGAACAAAGTTGCAGAATAATGAAACTAGACTCGTACAAATATGATAAAAAAGTTTGATTCTTTTCTACCAAAGTTACTTTGGGAAAAGACATTAAAGAGTGCAATTTATATTTTTTTAGGGTATCAATTAAAGTAGTCACTAATAACCCTTATAACGGTGAGCTGAGGAAATCTCAACATTTGGCATATGCACATTTAGGGATGTCCAACCGAAGTAATGCCTTATAGGCTGTATGAAGGTAAGTTGGACTTAAAAATAATTAGTTATTATATTTTTTTTGTTATATTTAAAATTCGCATGTATAAGTTTTATAATCTCATTTTAAGATCATGTTTGAGATGAAAATGTAAGACTTGTTGAGAAAATTGAGTTTGGAGGGGAAGGAAACATAAGAAGTGTTGTCTTTAAAGAATAACTTGTTATTGACAACAAATAAATCTTTGTACTTACCATTGTTCAAGAAATGAATATGGTAATTAAATAATGATGTTACTCTTAACATTATTAAAAGACAAGACAACATTGAGATTCCCTCTGAAGCACCACCTAAAATTCAAACTCAATAGCCTCAAGAAGTTTTATTAAGAAGATCCACTAGAGAAAGGAAAAAATGTAATTTGATATGCTTATCTCATATTTCTTTAAGAACATGAATATGATATTAGGTTGACTAAGAAGGTATAATCGACTTTAGTCAAGTCATGTTGTGCTCTAACTATCAAGTGGATTGATGTCATAAATGATGTAATAAAATTGATAGTTGAACATGACATTTGGGATATCGTCAAATTGCCTGAAAGTGTGAAACCCATAAGTTATAGATAAACATCTATAGTCGAAAGAGATTTAATGGGTAGTATTGAGATATATAAAGTTTGTCTTGTCGCTAAAAGTTTTACAAGAAGGAAGACATTAGACCATTTTAGTAATTTTTTGCATAGATGTATGTAAAGATTACGTTTCTAAATGGAAACATTGATGAAACAATTTATACGGTGCAATCAAAAAACGTTGTTTAAGATGATTCAAAGTCTATCGTATGCCAACTAAAAAAATATATATTTATGCTTTTAAACATGTCCCTCGTCTATGGTATTACAAAATTCATCAAGATTATCTCTTATGATGTTGAGGTAAATTTGGTTGATGATTGCATATACTAAAAGTGCAGTGAGAGTAAATTTATTATTTTTTTATTATATGTTGATGACATCCTACTGGCATCATACGATTTATTGTTGCAAAATAGTTATATTGTAATTTATCATATATGCTTAAGTTTATTTTTTATTGTCCTGAAATATTATTTTTTTGAGTAGGAGTCCTAAGGTGATATATGAATAATCTTGGTATACAACACTAGAAAGTAGTAAAACGCATAATGAGCTAATTGAAGAGAACAAAAATTTATATGTTTTCATATCGAAAGTCTAGAAGTTTAGAGATGATTGGGTATTATTCTAAGTTTGATTTTACGGAATGTCTTGATAACAATCACTCTACATAAGGATCCACATTTAACCATATTAGTGGAGTTAATATTTTTGCTATGAGACATCGTACTAGAATTTATGACTCCTAAATTATTGTAACTAGCTTTCCTATTGTTGCCAACACTAAAAAGCCATTGGGTGTTTATTAGGACAATATCTTAATGGTCTTATTAAGGATTCAACCAAGTAAAAGTTTGTTGACATAAATATTTGATTATTAAATGAAGAATTCAGAAAATACATAATTGTATAGAACATATAGAGACTCATTCCATGCTAGCTGACCCACTTACTAAAGGCTTGACACTTAAAGTTTTTCCTGAACACATTACTCAGATAGGTGTAATTCCTGATAATACCTTAGTTTAGTGAGAGTCTTGGTTATGTTCTATATCTTATGGTTTACAAATATTTTGTTGTTTGGATTTTCTGCAAAAATAAAGTTGATGTTTATGATCTTATTGTTGATGGATTGACAAGTGCATTAATTCGTCCCAAGTAATAAAGTTAAAATAGAAGTCCGAGTGTCAAATCCACAAGAACTTTGTTTGTACTTAGGTAGATGAATATTTTATTAATAAAAGAAGTTAAGAAAATTGATTTGAAAAGATTATAAGGAAAACAATAATTTAAGTTGGCAGAAAATTAAATCAAATAAGATAAGAAATTAAACAAGAATTTAAATTAATTAATTAAAGATAGAAAAATTAGAGAACCCAATAATATTGTAGAAGTAAATTCATAAGATGAGAATATTGGAAACTTAGTCTATCAGAGCTATTCTTTGATGTAATATTAGTGATTTTTCTCTATTTATAATTATTCTAATTTACACCTGCATCTACTAATATATTCTAACTTTGATCCTCATATGAAAAAGTCTAATTTATCTATTCTCTCCTAAATCCCTTTGCAGAGCTAAAATAGTAAATTACATCAAGAATTGAGATGCATAGCAGGCTAAACAAAAAACAACCTATCCCTAATTATGACTTTATTTAGATATTTTTTTTCCAGTTCTTTTAGAAAATAATGTTTTCTAACGTTATCCCTAAAACTTGTCATACAAATGGGTGATCAAACCACAAACAATAATATTAAGCACAAGAAAGGATAATGCAAATGTAATATTATTAAATAGATAAGAAGAGAAATTATATCAAGAGTAGTTGACTGTCAAGTTTCCAACAAAGGGAGTTTAACCTCTTGTTGTCATGGATGCTTTACAATTGCAAGAGGGAAATATTTAGTAAAAGGGGAAGAAAATAAGAAAGGGAATGGAAGGAAAGAATGACTCTATGCTTGCTTCTCCTTCTTCTAGTCTTTGTCTTCTATAAGAAATTGTATTCTTTTTGGAATTTTTTAGTGTTTTTTTCCTTCTTCTTTCTTCTTTTATAGGTACAGATTAGCTTAGTGCTAAGCAGACTTTTCACACTAAATCCGCCTTTACTTTCTCTAATTAGTCTATTTTTCTTAATTAATCTTGCTTTCCTTAATTATTCTGTTTTCCTTAATTAGTCCTACTTTTTTTAATAATCCTATTTTTTTGGACTTTATTTTATTCACCAAGCATAATAAATTCATCGCTTTTAATATACTCAAAAAGAAAGAATTAGGAGAAAAAAATTACAAATTCATATTAATTTAACCCAAAAATATACTCATAATTAGCAATTATCACTTATTATAAACTTATGTTCTATATCTTATGGTCTTCAATACACCAAATCAAAAAATAATTTCTCATTTCTCCATCTAGAGAGAATACGACAGTCCCATGAGGAATAAGTTGATTTGATTGAGAAAGATCATTAAACCAATTATTTGTGATTATTTTTCAGATTCCGTTACGTTTGTTTGTTTGATCAATTATTATAGATTTAGATATTTCTAAAAATCTTCTGATTATCTGACATAATGTGCTATGTGATTATTAGTATTTTATAAGGATCCCCTAAAATTTCAACACAAAATGCAGTCTCTGCACTACATGTCATGTCAGGAGATTTTAACCATATTCCATGTTTAAAGGGTCAAAATGATATTTTTCTTTTTTATCATAATTATAGGAGTATTTTTACAATTTTCTTTATGTAAGGACCTCTTTGATATTTTTTTATTTCTAGCTTTAGGGATTTTATTGCATTAGAAAATATCTATTTATATATATTTAAGCTTTCTTATGATGACATATTATTATTAAATGAAAATTAATTTGAGTTTATTTTTTTAATTTCTCAATCTCAATATTTTTATGAATCAATGAGTTGTTGTTCCTTATTTTGTTCCATCACGTATGCTGCATCAAAATCTTAGAGATGATCGAATGCCCCCTTAATTAATTGCTATTACTCTTATCTCGCCGTAATTGCAGTTTCTTAGCTTTGCCACAATTGCAGCTTCGAGGGAGTATGTTATTCGCCTTATGAAGCTTCATGAGACTTTTGGATTGAATTGTAATTCAGGATGCTTGTGTAATATTCACCTTATTTCTGGAATTTAATTACATTCAATCCAAAAGTGAAATTATAAAATGATATTGAAACTTATTCATTGTTCGACCACCTGTACTGCCATGGTCCAAGCCCACAATGTCGAACATGAAGGAAGGAGTGTGTTGGAAAGATACCTTTTTTTACTCTTCCTAAGCCCCAAATTCTAGCAGACGACTTTCTATCGAAGAGAGAAGCCATAGATTTGTTGCCCTAAAACAGATACCTTTGCTTAGCCAAGTTGTCAGCAAAATGATTTTGCTCTCTAAAGTCATAAACTACTGCCACACAATTTACTATATATTTCATGGAAAGCATCTATGCAGTTGAAAGTGTTAAGCAATTTCCTTGGCTTAATGTTTTTGATTATTCTCCCGTCCAAACAACTAGAGTAAAATCACATTCTTACAGTATATATGCTTAAGGTAAAATATCACAATACAAAATGAGGGCATTGAGGAGGACCTGCACTTCATCCTCAAAAGCCTACAATCATTTCTTATGACATCACCAATTAATTCCCCAGAATGTTTGACCAACATTGTTGAAAACACCTTCCTGATTGTAATTCTGTTTTGGTTATGAGATGAGCGAAACTCAAAAAAATATAAATTAAAACTAAACTAATTAAAAATATTTAGTTTTTTAAAAATAAATTAAAACATACTGATTGTAATTAAATTCAGTCACGGATGGGAGAGTTGGTCATAGAATGATTGCACACTGAATGATGTAACAGTATAAAATACTGATGGCTTTCGTAATAATATTATTTTTCCTGATAAAATGATTGAGAGAGATCGAAGAGGGGACAAAGAGATAAGAAATGGGCACGAAAATGTTCTTACTAGAGGAAAAGTAATTGGGATAAAGCTGATGAGGTGAAAGAAAAAGTGAAGGAAAACTCTTTAAAATAGCTTTATTAATTTTTGTAATTTATTTATTACAAACAAGTGTTTTTCTTTGAAGCTTCTTAAAATATTATTTGATCTTATATAATTTCCCCTTTAAGCAAAATTAAGAGAAGCTTAAAAAATTAAATCAAATACTACTTAAGTAAAAAAGTCTATTATGTAAAATTAAAAAAGGGGTAAAGTATTTCATCAATCAGCATAAAAAGAAAACAAAGAGGGCATGCAATCTGAGTGCCTATGTTTGAATTAAACAACTATATATACTAGTATCTTGGGATTCCCTTTATTGTTTAATTTAGTCAATTCATGTTTTTCTTTTTTGTCACTAATAAAAATTATATATATTATACTATTGCATAAACAAGACAGGAGTACAACAATACCTTTTAGGATGAATGCAATAATAGATATATGATGGGAAAAAATAAAATAAAAAATAAAAGGTGTTAGTAAAGTGTTTGTAGAATTTAGGTGTTAAAAATCATAACTCAAATTGAATACAATTGAAGTAACAATGTAACATGATGGCATGATAACAAGCAGGTCTTTTATCATATATTATATTATCCTTGTTAAATTGCAGTGAAGAGTGTGACACCCTCTGACTTGATATATATATTTATATAATAAAATATATGAAAATGTAGAATTATATAAAATAATTTTATTCAATAAATATAAAGGAGTTCACGTCGGTAAAATGTTTACATTTGCGTTAATCACCAAATTAAAAACTTATCAATTAGGGCTATGTAAATATTTTCAGCTCAAAACAAGACCGTTCAAGTTTATAAAAGAACTCAAGTTAAGCAATCGAATCAAATAAAATAAAATAACATAATTGGAACATCATACAATTAAAACATAAATCCATGCTGCAATGTCACATCTTATTAGAGCATTATGTCATAGCATTCTCCTGCACAGGGTTTCTTAAAGCAATACACCTAGCCATTTGCTCTCACGAACACAAGATTCAAGATCATCATAGGATCCAAACACAAACAATACAAAGGGAGCAAGTTATTCATTCCTAAATAGGCAGAGATAAACAAAATCACATATGTATAATATAAGTATAACAAACTCAACTTAACACAATTCGGATCATTTTATAACTCATTGCGTAACATCACTTGTCCCAAGGATTTAACTACAAAATCACATTCCATACCTTCAAATTAATTAGGTGTTCAGAACAACACATCTTAAGTACAACACAACATGTCACTCACACAATTCATTACCTACCATCACATAACATGTTACAATGATCATTACACAAACGTTATGCAACAAATACACTAAGACTCAATCCTATATGCAGTGTGGTACCATGTTAGTGAAAAATCTCATCGAACGCCTAAGAGTACATGAAGACAAATCACACACTGATAAGTTAGATCACTCTCACTAGGTAAAATCATAGGAAGACCAGTCTAGGTCACACTGTTTTGTGAGAATGCTTTAACCATGGGAGATCAGCACAGACTTAAAGGATCACTCAAACTGTATTTACCCCTAAGGCCTAAACTCCAAAGAGTCTATTAGAGCCTCTTCCTCCTAATTCAAGTCCAACCCTAGAAAATATTTTAACACGCAGACTCTATCTATGAACTATACAAAACACACGACTCTTTTTTTTTATAAACTCATTGTGCCTCAAAATGATTAAACTCGTCGAGTTCCCATAATGGATCTCATTGCAGTACTTGTCGCATATTAACTTGTTGCCCTTAAAGTATTTTATAGTTGTGTGATTATACAGTTTATAGCTCACAATTCAATACGTACAAAACATTAATTACCATGTATCTTACAATTCAACACATACTTTATCACTTACAATCTCAATCACAATTTCATAATCCTAATACAACAATTTATCATGCCTCATGAATCATATACACGTCACACAATAGTAATATTTGCATGGCACACACACACACACATTAAATCGAACTATATTATTTTCAATTAAAAAAAGTATCTACAACAATTAAATTAAAATTGTATCAAAAGAAATTAAAACTTTACAACTTCTTTAATTTATTATTTTATTACTCTTATTATTACTATGTATACATAACATGTTGATAATCATTGTGGGAAGATACAAGACAAAGACAATAATTTGAATAAAATAAAAAATTAAAGAAAAAATTATTTAGAGTAAAATTCAAGTTAATTAGAAAAACTCAATTTTTGGGGTTCACACTCAATATAAGAACACACCAATTTTATAACAATTTCGTATTGGGACATCAATTGACCCGTTAAACATATATAATTCGCAGTTATAATTGTAAAGATAGAATCAAAATTACAGAAATACCCCAAAATTCATCCCAATTGATCCTCTAAGGATCCTTACATATGTTCTCACTACTCTTCAACTGTGAATAACTGATTCATTACATCTAAGCGGGCTTACGTGTGTAGTCCAACAACAATAACGACATTTCTAGCAGTTCTCTAAGATTACTCAAGCTTTTTCTCTTGTTGCTCTGCTAAGATTTTCAAGCGTTAGAGAGAAGGAGAAGGGATATGAACCTCAATTTTACTGTCTCCATGTGAGGGGCATTTATCTCTCTACAGACATTATTTCATAAAGCCCAATGATGAGAATGCGCATAAATAAGCTCCAAAAGTGGTATCAAAATTTCAGAACGATCGAACAGTTAACGAGTTTGAGATAATAGTTTTACTGGGACATACGTGGGTGTATACGGGAAAAAGAAAAGATTTTGGAAAAAGAAGAAGGGAGAACAAATTTGGAAGGAAGAGAGAGCTTAGAACATAACATAAGATACATGTAAAAACTGACCTAACATGTCTCTATTTATAGTTAGGGTACTTTGAGTTTATTATTTATTCTATTTTTTTATTTTATAAAAAAAACTTTATTTTACTCTTTCATTAAATAAATAAACAATTAAAATATTCATTCATTTTCTACAATGTTTTTTAACTCTATTTATTTACTAATACTATAAAACCCTTATTTTAATTACTAAAAACTCTTTCCTCTCATTTATTTAATTTCTAAAAATTCTATTAATTTTTAAATAAATTTTTTTTTGTTTATTTAAAAAAAACGAGATGTTAGAACTTGTAAGCTATAACATATCTGCAAAATGCATGAATACTAAAATGCTCTTTGGAGAAAGATTAATTGAGTTAAATACTAATAATAGTCTTTCCATGACCTATATATGCACTATATAGTCATACTTGTTTGTCCGCACGTCTCCCCTCTCTGATCAGACCAAAAGCGTTTTTTTGTAGACCCCATTCATGCATGTTGTAGATAATGGTACGTATCTAATGAATAATAACACAAAAATCCAATGATAGTTGGCTCCAAGCAGAATAGGGGCCAACAAAATAAGACACTTACAATTCTTTCTGCAAATTTGCCTCCCCATAGCCATTTTTATCTTGTCGGCATGATTTAAGTCTTTATTCAGTTCAAATAGTCAAAGGAGAAACGTGTTCAAAACTTCAAATACAAAACATAATTTGAAGTTTCTACTTCCAATCTTTTTTATAAGTTCTAATAAGAGCTAATTTTTAAAGGTCTCATGCAATAACATTTTTACAAAAATATACTTCATTATGAATCATTTCTTTGACTTCAATAATACATTAATGTCCTCTGCCCAAAATAATACATTAATGTCTTATACTCTACATAGTATTTTGGGAAAATTATTTTATCTCTTCCCTATCTGAAGTTAATAAAATTTAAAACAATAAACATGCTATTAATGAAAGAGATTAAAAGAAATAAAGTCAGTAAAAATATTAAAAAGAATAAAAGCACGTCTCATGTTAATTTGGGGTAACTTAATTTGAAAAAAAAATTACACAATTTCATTTTACACGATTTTGATAGATATAAAATTATTATGAATGATAAAATTAAGTTTTTTTTTCCAATTATTACATATAATTTTACATCTAAAACTCAAATTTACTAGTTGAATATTATCCATAAATAAGCTATTTGATGATGTTTAGATATAACAACTACTACTTTTTAAATGAAATTTGTGAAGTATGTATATATATTTCTTTGAATTATAAGTTAAGAAGAAAGATAGATGCTACCAAATGAAAATGGTTATCCACACGACACTAATAAGGTTACTCTTATGAATGTTAACCTATAGTTCAGATTTCAGAGATAAGTTCAAACTTTCTGAGATCATTAATTGCATCGCGCCAGAAAAAGAAAAAAAAACTGTATTATTTGCTTACTGAATAACAATGAAATTACGTACACACACTCATCTTCTAGACTGCTACCTGAAACCGTAAATTAACTTCCCAATCTCAGCTGCTGTATCATAAGCCTACTCGATCAACCCCTCAGCTGCACTATATCGATCAGGAAGAGGAAAGGAGCTTAAAAAAAAGGTAATTCAAGTGTACTAGCTTTTTGATTTGTTTCAAGAACAATAATTTAATCAAAATATTGCATTGAAAGAGGACTTATCATGGTTTTAAAATACAGTTTCCAATTATAATTATAGTTACAATATGAGGTTATAAGGTTGGAGTGGTGTTTACAATAACAAAAATTAGAGGACCCGGGGTTTACAATTACAATATCAAAAAGAAAATAATTAGTTACAATATCAAAGTTTCTGAGGTGTTTACAATTACAGTGCGATAACAACTGCACCAAGCCACCAACCTTAGTGGTTCCGCAATTTCTCATAATATCCATACATAGTATCAACTAAAAACCTTTATTCATTTAAGCCAAAACAAGAACCAAATTCTTGGATTGTAGTATTTGAGCATATACATAAGAGAAACACGGGGACAACAAATTCCAGCTAGGCCTCCCTCAAAGATAAGAGAGGACCCGTCAAATAATGGCAAGTTGGCAATAAATGCAACGCATGGCACACGCATCCACTGTTTCGAAATTAATCCCCACCTAGAGTCAAGAAATTACGCTTATGTTCTCAGTATAAATAGTCAAACTCCACATACAACGACCTCAAGCTCTAAAACTTCTAAGTCATTTATTAATGTTATTCTATCAGAACAAAACAAATTTCCAGATTCTTAGGTATTTTATTGGGAGGTTACAAAAGGGACTTTCACTGTTTGTTGCTAGAAAGCCTGCATTCAGCTACTTGATCGGTGAAGATCGTGCCGCAACTGTGATGATGTTATGGAAGGTTATTTTTCTGTTCTTGCAATCAAGGGTGAGGAAACCAAAAGGTTTATTGTTGGGTTAGATTACTTGAATGATCCTGCATTCTTGGGACTTCTGGATCAAGCTCCCCTTATCGTCCTCAAGAATTACACAAGATTCTAGATGGTCCCAAGGCATAACCAAAGATGAAAAAAAGGATATTAGTCCTCTTTCCATTGTAGAAAACAACTATTAGGAACCATAATCTAATTACATGTTACTTTGTGTATCTCCATCTCCTGATATTCTTGTTCTTTCAATGAAAAAAAATAACACCCTAAAAAAATGACTAAAATATGCTTGAGATCTATGATATAGGTATCTGATTTTTGTTTTGAGTTTTTGTTAATTTTTGTTGTTATTTTAATAATTCTGATATATTAAAAATTTTATTTCAAGTTTTTATCGTCAATTAAGTGAGAATATGATACCAGCTTATTGGTTTTTTCAATATATATTACCTGTTAAAAATGTCAAGCAATTTCCATGGCCAATTGTTTTCATTATTCACCCATTTCGCAGCAAGAGAAGAATCACATTCAATCAAGGTCAAAATCACAACAAAAAAGGACGGCATTAACGAAGACCTGCACTTCAGCCTCACACGCCTGCCAGCATTTATTACGACACCACCAGTTCCCCCAAACCAGAAAAACTTCTAGCAGCACCATCAACACAAAATTTAAACATGTAATGAGCTTAGGGTTCTATACAACATTACAAGTAAAAGATATATCAATAATTAAATCACATTAATTGCTGCAATGAAACTGCAATTTGGGCCACAACAGAACCTCAACACTGTTCTATAGGACCTTTTTGTAAAAATCAAAGATTCAGATTTCAATATTCTAAGTGTAGATGATCGAATGAGATCGGTAGTATAGGATATTGGGTGAGCATGGGAGGCATATAATGGTAACAAATGATACAAAATCTTAAAATGAATAAAAATCTATACAACATTATAAGTAAAAGATATATCAATAATTAAATCACAACTGTTGGAAGAAGAAGAAGATTTTATTTCATTTGTCACACAAAATACAAGAGTATTATCCTCTATTTATACTAGAATAGAGTGACTACTCACATAATTTGCTTATTCAAGAATACTGAATGCTCACATAATTGCTTATTCAAGACTTTGTAATTTATAACTTTCATCTTCCACAATTTAAGGCTCATAAAACTTGTTATTATTATTTTTCTAATTAATATCTAACATCCTCCATTAATTGGAAAAATTTTTTGCACAGCAAATCTTGCTCGCAATCTTCGAAAATCTTCAAATTTGAGAGGCTTGGTGAAAATATTCGCAACTTGATCTTGAGTTTTCACATGAGTCAATTCTACTTCTTTCTTGGTAATGCACTCTCTAATGAAATGATACCTTGTATTTATATGCTTACTTCGTTCATGGAACACCGGATTCTTGGCAAGCTCTTGTGCAGATCTATTATCAACATAGATCTTTGTGCTTTCCTTTTGCAACAATTGAAGTTCCTCCAACAATCTTCTTATCCAAATGGCATGACATGTGCAAGAAGTTGCAGCTACATACTCGGCTTCACAAGTAGAAAGTGTCACAATGCCTTGCTTCTTAGAACTCCATGTAAAAACATAATCACCCATAAAAAAATACAAATCCGGTAGTACTTTTTCTATCATCAACATCTCCGGCAAAATCACTATCACAAAATCCCACAAGCTTATAGTTATTGGAGGGAGAATAAAACAATCCAAAATCAATTGTACCCTTCAAGTAACGAAGAATTCTTTTTGCGGCTTTTAGATGAGGAGAGGTAGGAGCCTCCGTAAAGCAACACACAACTCCCACCGCATATAGAATATCGGGCCTTGTATTGGTTAGGTACCTTAAACTCCCCACAAGACTCTTGAAGACCGTGGAGTCTACCTTCTCTCCTTCATCAAACTTTGATAACTTCAAGCCACCTTCCATAGGTGTGTTCACGGGATTGCAATCAAGCATATTAAATTTCTTCAACACTTCTTTTGTGTAGCTTTCTTGTGAGACAAAGATACCATTCTCTGTTTGCTTCACTTCCATTCCCAAGTAATATGACATGAGTCCCATATCTATCATATCAAATTCACGAGACATGGACTTCTTGAAGTCTTCAAACAAATTTGGGTTATTGCCGGTAAAGATAAGGTCATCCACATAAAGACAAATAAATAAGACATCACCATTATTAAAAGTTTTAACATAAAGAGCATACTCATTTTGACAACGAACAAACCCATTGTCTTGGAAGTACTTGTCAATGCGAGTATTTCATGCCCTCGGTGCTTTCTTTAGACCATACAACGCCTTGTTCAATTTCAAGACTTTTCCTTCTTGACCTTCGATGACAACCCATTGGTTGTTCAACATTGACATCTTCTTCAAGATAGCCATTTAGAAATGTCGATTTTACATCAAGCTGAAAAATTCTCCACTTCATTTGAGCTGCCAAGGAAATAAGAAGACGAATGGTCTCTATGCGGGCAACTGGTGCAAACACTTCATCATAATTAACTCCATATTGTTGCTTGTAGCCTTTAGCTACAAGTCTTGCTTTGTGTCTCTCAACCTCTCCTTTTGCATTCTTCTTGATTTTGAACACCCATTTGACTCCAATTGCTTCATGACCTTTGGGAAGGCTTGATAACTCCCAAGTGTTGTTCTTCTCAATGGCTTTGATTTCTTCTTCCATGGCTTGTCTTCACCTTTTTTCTTTCATTGCTTCATCAAAGTTTAAGGGTTCACTGTCAACAAAAAGACAAAACAAATCATTTATAACTTCAGTTTCATCATATAATTCTTGAATATTTCTCATTCTTCTTGGCCTTTCACTTGAACTCCCTTCGAAAGATGATGAGGCTTCATTGGTTGAAGGAGTTGGGGAAAGTGCTGGAGTTGAATCATTTGGAGTCAAGGCTTCTTCATGTATTTCTTCAAAGTACGGGAAAAAATCATAAGTGTCTTCTTTCTCCTCCCAATTCCATGTGCCTTCTTCATAGAACTCGACATCTCGACTCACAATTGTCTTTCCATTGTTTGGATTGTACAATTTGTAGCCTTTTGAGCTTGCATCATAGCCAATGAACACATGTTTCTCACTCCGATCATCAAGCTTGAATCTTCCTTGGTCGGGTACATGAGCATATGCAATGCTCCTAAATACTCTCAAGTGATCAACTATTGGCTTCACTCCACTCCATGCTTCTTGTGGTGTTTGATCTTTGACATTCTTTGTTGGAGAGCGATTGGACAAATAAACGGCACATGCAACAGTTTCGGTCCAAAATTCCTTTGGCATATTTTTAGCCTTCAACATACATCTAGTCATATTAAGAATAGTTCTATTTTTTCTCTCTGCTACCCTATTTTGTTGTAGAGATCTAGGAACCGTTAGAGGGCGACAAATCCCATATTTTTCACAAAATTCATTAAATTATTTTGATGTGAATTCGCCACCTCTATCGGATCTTAGAGCTTTGATTACATAACCACTCTCCTTTTCCACAAGAGCTTTAAAATTTTTAAAAACTACAAATGCCTCAGATTTTTGCTTTAGAAAATAAACCCAAGTCTTTTTACTATAATCATCAATAAAAAGCAAGAAATATTTATTGTTACCACATGAAGGAGGATTGATTGGGCCACACACATCGGTGTAAACAAGTTGGAGAGGCTCCTTTGCTCTTGAATTAGCTTCTTTTGGAAAACTCCTTCTTGCATGCTTTCCAAGGAGACATGCTTCACACAATTGATTAGGATGGTTGATGTGAGGCATCCCTTTCACCATCTTCTCCTCTCCTAAGGATTTTAGTGCTCCAAAATTCAAGTGTCCAAATCTCATATGCCAACACCATGATTCATCTTTTATGCTAGCCTTCAAACATTTTGCTTCATTGGTTTTAATGTTCAAAGTGAACATTCTATTTCTTGACATAAACACCTTGGCAATCAAATTAGAATTTTGATCTCGAAGCCATAAACAACAATCTTTCATATGAATTTCATACCCATTTTCAACAAGTTGTCCTAAGCTCAAAATATTGCTTTTTAGTTTAGAAACATAGTAAACATCCGTGATTAATTTGTGAGCACCATATTTTAAAGAAATTAAAATGGTACCTTTTCCTTGGATTTGCACCTTGGAAGAATCTCCAAAAGAAACATTTCCTTTCACCTTCTCATCAAGTTCCACAAATTTCTCTTTGCTTCCACACATGTGATTGCTTGCTCCATTGTCAAGATACCATAAGCATTTGTCTTCCTTCTCACCATTATTAAGTGATAGTAGTAGTGTTGGATCTTCAACTTCTTTATCTTTTTTTATCATCAACAAGATTGACCTTCTCTTCAAAATTTGTTCTACACTACCAAGAGTAATGGCCATATTTATGACAATTAAAACATTCAACATTAGATTTATCATACCTCCTTTCATATGCTTTTTCATAATTGTTTCTACCTCTTCCTCTTCCACGACTTCTAGTGGATTGATGGCTCCTCCATTCATTATTGTCAAAATTATCACGATCTCCTCTTCCTCCTCTTCCTTGGCCATGACCACGTCCTCTTCCACGTCCACGTGCTTTTTGACTACTTTCTCCTCCATTTTCTTTCAAAGAAGCTTTGGCTATGAGGACTTGCTCCAATGGCTCATCATGTCTTCTATTTAACCTTTCTCCATAGGCTTGAAGAGAACCCATCAATTGGTCTACGGTCATTGAGTCTAAATCCTTAGACTCTTCAATAGCACAAACCACATAATCAAATTTAGCGATTAAGGAGCGAAGGATCTTTTCCACCACACGAACATCTTCCATATTTTCTCCATAACGCTTCATTTGGTTCACAATAGCCAATACCTTGTTGCCAAAATCTGAGATAGATTCGGATTCCTTCATATGCAATGATTCAAACTCTCTACGTAGAGTTTGTAGACACACCTTTTTTACCTTATCAACACCTTCAAGGGAGGTTTTCAAAATCTCCCATGCTTCTTTGGATGTGGTTGCATTTGACACCAACTCGAACATAGCTTCATCCAAACCTTGATGAATGAAAGTAAGTGCTTGTTGATCCTTCTTCTTCGACTTCAACAAAGTCCCCTTCTCATTTGGTGACAAAATAGCCTCATTTTGAGGTTGGGTATAACCTTTCTCTACAATCTCCCATGCATCTTGAGAACCTAACAAGACTTTCATGCGACAACACCAATTATCATAATTCTCTTTGGTAAGACGAGGGAATTGAAACATACTCAAGCCATTGCTTGCCATTTCTCAACTCACAAAATGTTTCTCTCTCAACTCACAAAGTGTTTCTCTCTCAACATTCTAGAACTCAAGCTCTGATGCCACTTTGTTGGAAGAAGAAGAAGATTTTATTTCATTTGTCACACAAAATACAAGAGTATGATCCCCTATTTATACTAGAATAGAGTGACTACTCACATAATTTGCTTATTCAAGAATACTGAATGCTCACATAATTGTTTATTCAAGACTTTGTAACTTACAACTTTACAACTTTCATCTTCCACAATTTAAGGCTCATAAAACTTATTATTATTATTTTTCTAATTAATATCTAACCACAATTGCAATTTATAACTATGCATGAGGTAGTGGTGTCCAAGAAACCTATTTCATATGTTTTATCACTTCGGGCAATATGTATTTATTCCAAATTCCAAATAAGGAAAATTTGATCTAGTGAACTTATGGGGCCAATGCTTATACCCTTACCAAGCCAATCACGCTAGACTACTGTAATCACTTACTTCCATTTTGTACATGTTTCCCACAGGTTCTATGAGATTCCTAAACTTTCTTCTTTTAGCACCCTCCTTCTCTAGTCTGTCATGAGTGACCATGTTAATTTAGCTCTACCTCTAGAATTTAATTTTGATCACGACCCTAAACATGCACCTCTATTCTTGCCCATGTTCTAATAATCTTTGACAAACATTTCATTTTCTTTTTGAAGAAGTGTTAAACTTTCCTAGCCTACAATTATAGTAGAATTGCACTATTTCTCAACCAAATGTTTGAAATCTTCTTCCCCCATAATTAAAGAATTCAAAGGATTTAGTCCAAAATCATCAATTAAAAAGATAGGAACTTGATCCCACAAACTTCTTTTCCGGTTAAGATTGGTTGATCAATATGTGGCGAATTCTCTTAATTAACAATTTATATTTGGTAGTTGATTAGATGATAGTTGATAGTTGATAGTTTTAGAAAGAAGGTTATGTCATTGATTTTTTGGATGCTCAATTACAACATACCAATTGCCTATTTATAGGCTCAAGTCACCAACCTCTCAATGGTGGTGAATGTTTCTATATTACTTTAGGTCTTTCTAGAGTTTTCATGATAGATTAGTATCATGATAGTTTTAGGTTCTTCTATCTTATACATACACTTATAGTTTTAGATTGAGGTTCTTCTATCTTATACATACACTTATAGTTTTAGATTGTTCTACCATATTCATACACACTATAGTTCTAGGATATTCTACCATTTTCATACATATTATATTTAAGAATATTCTAGAAATTTGTAGCAATTTCAACACTCCTCCTTGATGCAAATTTCTGTGACTCCGAGCATAGCTCATAATTCTTCAAATCTTGGTCTCAGCAATGCCTTCGTGAATATGTCTGCAATTTGATCTTCTATTCTACAGTAGTCGAGTTTGATCTCTTTAGTTGCTTCAGCTTCTCTGATAAAGTGATACTTGATTGCTATGTGTTTTGTTCTGCTGTGATGAACTGGATTCTTCGCCATTGCAATTGCTGATTTGTTGTCGCAGTTGATTTTAGTAGGCTCATCTTGTTTTTCTCCCATGTCTTCAAGTATCCTACGAAGCCATATAGCTTGACTCGTTGCTTCAGCAGCTGCCACGTACTCTGCTTCTGCTGTTGATTGTGCTACTGTAGCTTGCTTCTTCAACGCCCAAGAGAACATTCCTGATCCTAGTGAGAAAGCATAGCCAGAGGTACTCTTCATGTCATCTGCCGAACCTGCCCAATCACTATCGGTGTAGCCAAGTAATTCTGAGTTGGTTTCAGTAGTATACCATATACCGAACTTTTTTGTTCCTTGTAGATACCTCAAAATTCTTTTTCCTGCTCCAAAGTGTATCTGACTTGGGCTTTGCATGAATCTTGATAGAAGACTTGTAGCATACATTATGTCAAGCCACGTAGCTATCAAATATAGGAGGCTTCCAATTAGACTTCGGTATTTGGATGCATAAGCTTCTGGTGCTCCATCATTCTTCTATAGTTTCTCATTTGTTATGAGTGGAGTAGCAACAGGTTTGCAACCATATATCTTGAATTTCTTAAGTAAGCCTTCTATGTATTTCTTTTACGAGATGAATATCCCTTCATTTCTCTGACTTACCTCTATGCCGAGAAAGTAACTCATCAAACCAAGGTCGGTCATCTCAAAGGTCTTCATCATGTCTTGTTTAAACTCCATCATCATCTTAGTATTGTTTCCCGTGTAGATAAGATCATCCACATATAGAGAGAGTAAGAGAGTGTACTGACCTTGAGACTTGATGTAAAGTGTAGGCTCACTCTTGATCCTCCTGAATCCTCGATCCATGAAATACTGATCGATTCTGCTATACCATGCTCGAGGTGCTTGCTTTAAACCGTAGAGTGCTTTTCTTAGTCTTAACACTTTGCTTTCTTTGCCTTCAGACATGAATCCTTATGGCTGCTCCACATAGATCTCTTCTTCAAGTACATCGTTATGGAAGGCGGATTTGACATCTAGTTGATGGATACTCCATCCTTTTTGTGACTCAAGAGCTATTAGAGCTCTTATGGTATCAAGACGAGCTACTGGTGCAAATGTCTCATTGTAGTCAATTCCGGGTTGCTATGAGAAACCCTTAGCTACTAGCCTCGCCTTGTGTTTCTGTATGGTGCCATCAGGGTTAAGCTTTGTCTTATAGACCCACTTAACCCCAATGATATCTTTTCCATGGGGACGATTTACTAACTCCCATGTGTTGTTTTTCTCGATCATCTGTATCTCTTCTTCCATTGCCTTAACCTATACTTCCTACTTTGACGCTTCTTCAAAGCTTCCAGGTTCAAGTATGGTCAAGTTACAAGTTTCATATATGTCCACCAAAGATCTTACTCGTCTTGGAGTAGACTCTGGTGATGATAGTTCTTGATCTTGTTGTTGTGGTGGAGGTGAAGGTGGTTCACCTGGGTCTTCTTCCTTAGCTTCTTCTTGAGGTAGTTGAGCGGGTATAAGAACGTTCTTCTCCACTTTTTCTTCATCCCAATTCCAAGAAGCGTACTCATCAACTTTAACATCTCAACTGATGTCGAGTTTCTTAGTTTGCAAGTTGTAGACACGGTAGCCCTTAGAGATATTGCTATACCCAAGGAAGATACCTCGTATAGTCTTGTCTTCAAGCTTGTGCCTCTTCACGTCTGGAATATGAATGTAGCATATAGATCCAAAGACCCTTAGGTGCTTTGCTGATGACTTCTTCCCGTTCCAAGCTTCAATTGGAGTCTTGTCTTTTACAGGCTTAGTTGGACATCTGTTGAGTATGTAAACAGCAGTGTAGACAGTAGACTGCTTCAGCCCAGAATGTGTTAGGTAGTCCCTTCTCCTTGAGCATCGATCTAGTCATTTCCATAACTGTGCGATTCTTTCTCTCGAACACTCCATTTTTTTAGGAGAATATGCGACTGTTAGTTGTCGCTCAATGCCTTCATCCTCACAAAATCTTTCAAACTCGCGAGAAGTGTATTCTTTGCCGCGATCACTTCTTAGTACTTTTATCCGTTTTCCACTTTTCAGCAAGGGCCATGAACTTTTTGAATACTCCAAAGACTTCTGATTTTTATTTTAGAAAATATACCCATGTCATTCTAGAGAAGTCATCAATGAAGAGTATGAAGTATCAGTTGTTCTCATGTGATGGCGTCCTCATTGGTCCACGGATCTTTTGCTCTCCATGCTTCGCTTGTTGAGAAAGGAAATCGGTGTTGCTTACCAAGGAGACATTCTTCACACACTTCATTGTTCTCCTTTATGCTTGGAAGATCTCTCATCATGTTCTTCTCATGTAACAAATTCAAGGCATGTGTGTTGAAGTGGTCAAATCTTCGATGCCATAGCCATGAATCATCAACTTGTACCTTCATGGCAATGTTTGTTGCATATTTTAAATTTAGAGGGAAGCTTCTATTGCTCTTATTCATCTTTACTTGGGCTATCTCAGACCTTTTATTTTTGTTATCTAAGATTTTGCATACACCTCCTTCAAAGTGAAGTGTGTAGCCTCTTTCCATCATTTGGCCAATGCTTAGAAGATTTTCTTTTAGGCTGGGAACTAGTAAGACATCATGGATGAGTCGTGTACCTTTATCTGTCTCCACCATGACAGTGCCTTTGCCTTTTGATTCAACCACACTTCCTTTTCCCAATCGAACTTTGACTTTGACAGACTCGTCAATGCTTTTGAAAATAGTCTCATTGGCCATGTGATTGCTACATCCACTATCCAAGTACCAGCTTCCTCCCTTTTCTTTTATTGAGTCTTGAGTGACATAGAACATACATTGTTCTTGATCATGCTCCTCTGCGATATTAGCTTGATGCCTATTTTTGTTGCGACAATTTTTCTCTACGTGCCCGAACTTCTTGCAATAGTTGCATTATGGCATATTACGGAACCAACAATTTTTCTCTGTGTTGCCTTGCCTTTTGCATTTGCATGGAGGATTTTTATCTGTTTTGTTCTTAAGGAAATTCCTAGAACCTTCTCTTCTTCTGGAAGTTTCTCCATAATTTTTCTTTCCTCCATTTTCTTTGTTTTGGGACTGAAATTTAAACTTTGACTAGAAGGCATTTTCAAGTGTATCTTCTTTATGCCTATACAATCTTTGCTCATATGCTTCAAGAGAGCCCACAAGTTCTGTCTCTGATAGAGTGGACAGATCTTTGGTTTCCTCAATCGTTGTCACAATTGGGTCAAACTTTTGGGGCATAGTAATTAGAATTTTCTCATCAATTTTCTTGTCAAGAATATCTTTCTCAAAAGCTCTCATTTGATTAACTATTTCTTTAACTTTAGAATAGTAATCTTTAACTGTCTTAAACTCCTTTATCTTCAATAGTTCAAAATCTCTTCTTAGAGATTGAAGTTTAACGGCACGTACCTTAACACTTCCTTGAAACTCCTCCTGCAATGTGTTTCATGCTTCTTTGGCAGTCTTAACTCCCATAATTCTTGGGAAAATTGGATCAGTCACCGCTTGTTGCAAGGTGAACAACGCCTTTGAATTTTTCTGTTTATTTTTCTTCAACTCTTTTTCTTGAGATGCATTAAGAGCTGAAGTATCCGCGGGAACGGTGAAGCCTTCTTCTACTATGTCCCATAAATCTTGATATGAAAATATGTTTCCATTTTAACACGTCAGAAATCATAATTTTCACCATTGAAGATAGGGACAGATATAGTTAACGATTGAGTAGTGTTATCCATAGCTTAGAAAAAATATTATTGGAGTAGGTTAATAGTACAAAGGAATTTTTTGAAGTAGTTGGGAGGATTTTGGAATGGTAGGTAGATAATATAACTATGCCCAATGTATGACCGAACGTAGCTCTGATACCACTGTTGATAGTTGATTAGATGATAGTTGATAGTTGATAGTTTTTTAGAATTATTTTAGAAAGAAGGTTATGTTATTGATTTCTTGGATGATCAATTACAACATATCAATTGCCTATTTATAGGCTCAAGTCACCAACCTTTTAATGATGGTGAATGTTTCTACATTACTTTAGGTCTTTCTAGAGTTTTCATGATAGATTAGTATCATGATAGTTCTAGATTCTTCTATTTTATATATACACTTATAATTTTAGATTGTTCTACCATATTCATACACACTATAGTTATAGGATATTCTACCATTTTCATACATATTATATTTAAGAATATTCTAAAAATTTATAGCAATTTCAACAGAGGTAGATATGTATTTATTGTCTTAAGATTTTGGATTAAATATGTGTCCAATTCATTT